>NC_059211.1:38869692-39514414 GCF_020615455.1 Coregonus clupeaformis | reverse complement strand
TACCTTTTGCAGAATATCAGTCTGTCCCTGATGTTTTTCCTGGATAGAAGTGGCTTCTTTGCTGCCCTTCTTGACACCAGGCCATCCTCCAAAAGTCTTCGCCTCACTGTGTGTGCAGATGCACTCACACCTGCCTGCTGCCATTCCTGAGCAAGCTCTGCACTGGTGGTGCCCCGATCCCGCAGCTGAATCAACTTTAGGAGACGGTCCTGGCGCTTGCTGGACTTTCTTGGGCGCACTGACGCCTTCTTCACAACAATTGAACCGCTCTCCTTGAAGTTCTTGATGATCCGATAAATGGTTAATTTAGGTGCAATCTTACTAGCAGCAATATCCTTGCCTGTGAAGCCCTTTTTGTGCAAAGCAATGATGACGGCACGTGTTTCCTTGCAGGTAACCATGGTTAACAGAGGAAGGACAATGATTTCAAGCACCACCCTCCTTTTAAAGCTTCCAGTCTGTTATTCTAACTCAATCAGCATGACAGAGTGATCTCCAGCCTCGTCAACACTCTCACCTGTGTTAACGAGAGAATCACTGACGTGATGGCAGCTGGTCCTTTTGTGGCAGGGCTGAAATGCAGTGGAAATGTTTTTTTGGGATTAAGTTCATTTTCATGGCACAGAGGGACTTTGCAATTAATTGCAATTCATCTGATCACTCTTCATGACATTCTGGAGTATATGCAAATTGCCATCATCAAAACTGAGGCAGCAGACTTTGTGAAAATTAGTATTTGTGTCATTCTCAAAACCTTTGACCACGACTGTATGTCGATACAGTTTGAAGTTGGAAAATTAACAAATTATTATATTTTATTTGTAACATACAAAGTTAAACACATACTGTAGATACTGTTGTATATATACTGTTGTACTTTACAAATATGACCGACCGGCTCGATTCGGTCTTATTTACCAACATTTGAAATTGTGTTTTTTAAATTGGATAAAAGTAGAGACTCAGAGCTAGAAAATGGTATATCATACACTACAGTTGAGGAACAATGGGAAAGACATTCTGCTTTGATAGTTGATAAACTTGTGACCCCACTTTTGAGAAAATGGCCCTTGAATGTTTTGGTAGACCTACTGGAGAGCTCTTCTTTGTCTACATCCATTCAGCATCGTTCACACCATCTTAAGCCTTAGCCCCACCCATACTACGTCTATCGACATGTCTGTAGACAGTTGTCGCAGTGACATCATGAACATTTTATTGTCGTCCGACATCAAACTTGTTGTTGTCATTATGAAAAAGTATAAACACAAAAACGACAGGCTGCATGTCATTAGCAGCCTGGTGGTCCAAAATAGCATAACTGGTGTATTTTAACACCAATAAACCCATCTGTTTAAAAATGAATTTAGTATATGTCAATCTAGCAAACCAGGCAACTAAAAGCAACTTTCCAAACAATCTTTTGGTTAGTTTCTAGCTTGTTAGCTAGCTAGCTAAAGTTAAGTTAGCTGGCTAGCCAGTTCAAATAATGACCATATCATATAGCTGACAAAGTCTTAACTTTAGCTCATTTGTATTCGTTATTACAGGAAAATAAACTCACAACAAGATAATTATTTAGAAGTGAATGGTGAGCTAATTACAGAAAAAAGCTTACGGTTGTGAGTGTGACGAAATAAAAGCAGGGCATTCTACCGGAGAATTTTAGAACTTGGACACTCTCTCGTTGGCCTAACTTACTTTATATCCTAATTTGACTTTGGTAAAGGTAATGTTTTTCTTCACATTACCGTCTCTGGTAAACACACACTCAAAGTTTATTTGTCACATGCACAGGCTACAGAAGTTGTAAACGGTACAGTGAAATGGTTATTTGCATAGAGTCTTTTGTTTAGACATGTAGCTAGCTAGCTAGTTAAACAATGTACCATCATCCCAACTCATAATGTTACTACCCTGCACGAATCTGCTGGTATCTAAAGCTAACCAACTATCTAGGTTCAATATTAGCTAGCTAGCTAACGTTAGGCTATAATTAGCAATGCAAATGTCTCTGAGATACAAATAATATTACTACACAGATCATACACGTAACGTTAGCTAGCGAGCTAGCCAGCTAATGTTAGCTAGCTAGCAAACAGTACGCTTTAACTTGCAATGAAAATGACTTTCTGACAAAATTAGAAACGTATAATATCTGAAAATGTAGCTAGCTAGACTCTCTTACCCGTATACATAGATGAACACTTCTCCCTCTCTGTCATGGATGCCATGGTTGCCCTTAGTTTGAAGATGTAATCCGGAGACAGGTGTTTTATACAACAGCCTTCTTCTGTGTGTTCTCTTTTTGACTCCCTCCACATTATTTGCAATCAAACGCCAGAATTTTCACCATCTCCTTAGCTATCATGCTTCCACCAGGCATTCCACTGATTTCAAAACTCTGTCCTCCAGAAAGTGGAGAGCATTAGCAACACTTTAGCAACAGTTATTCGTGATATCTTTCAAAATAGTAGTGCGAGAAAGGATTACCTACACATATGTTATAGACTGAAGCATGCTACATGGCAGACCAATCCGAACTCATCTCTCCGCATGTCCAGCCCATCTATTATCTCAGCCAATCATGGCTAGCGGGAAGGTTCCTGTCTTTTTCCTTGGCTAGACCAACTAGGCTCGTAATTTAACAATTGTATTTACAGATGAAATAGAAGTTTGTTATTAAAGCACATGTCCCAGAAGGCATTTCTGCCAAAAAACGCATTTTGATTTTTAAAAATGGTTTATGTTCAAACGGCTCTCCTGTAAAGTATTGACGCGTGAACTACGCCTAGTTTCCTGAAACGAGTCACAAATGGTATATTAAAACTGAGTACAAAGCGAGACCTCCCGGCAATGTCTATTCATTGGTAAGCTTGTGATTTAGCTGAGTCACAAGTCACAATGAGTTACATAACAAATGCATTGTCTCTCCCTGATGACATCACTTCTCCTGTAATAACTGCAGCAGGAGCTATAACAATACACCAGAAATGGGAGCAGCTTTAAACAAATTGAATACTTCCCTTTAAGGCCCTGTAAAGTGGGGCATCTTTTATTTCCACTCTCTAGCCATGAATTTGAATCAAGTCTAGACCTACTAATTATAGGCAAAATAAACAATGCCTCCGTGGCCTGTGAAACAGCTTAATCACACACTGTTCAAAAGCAAAGCTGTCATTACATCTCTCATCAATGCCGCTGTGCTGTATTCAGCCTAGAATGACTGGGCCCTAGCTGTCTAACACACTGCACTACTTACCATCCCATGGATTCAGTTCAGCAGCTCGAAACACTCAGTAACAAGACTGAGTCGATGGCCTTAGTGAGGGCTTTGTTTAAGGATTGGAGGGGGCTGAACACAAATTAACACGTGTTTATGCATACCAAGACATTCGTACATTATTTCATGTGATGCTGACAGAGTAATTTTATTTGCGCTAGCGACTAACACGGGGAGAGAGAAGTTGCCATGTTAGTACAGCATGGGTGTTTTCTATCCTTTAACTGAAGGTACATTGTAAATGGATGTCAGATATAATATTGCCAATTGAAATATGTCCTCTCTCGCAGGAGCAACATACAGCATTTACCATAAAATATTTACAGTAATTGAAAGATACACTATATTACCAAAAGTATGTGGACACCTGCTCGTCGAACATCTCATTCCAAAATCATGGGCATTGATATGGAGTTGGTCCCCCCTTTGCTGCTATAACAGCCTCCACTCTTCTGGGAAGGTTTTCCACTAGATGTTAGAACGTTGCTGTGGGGACTTGCTTCTATTCAGCCACAAGCGCATTAGTGAGGTCAGGCACTGATGTTGGGCGATTAGGCCTGGCTCGCAGTCGGCGTTCCAATTCATCCCAAAGGTGTTCGATTGGGTTAAGGTCAGGGCTATGTGCAGGCCAGTCAAGTTCTTCCACACCGATCTCGACAAACCATTTCTGTATGGACCTCACTTTGTGCAAGGGGGCATTGTCATGCTGAAACAGGAAAGCGCCTTCCCCAAACTGTTGCCACAAAGTTGGAAGCACAGAATCCTCTAGAATGTCATTGTATGCTGTAGCATTAAGACTGATTTCAAAACTCGGTCCTCCAGAAAGTGGAGAGCAACACTTATGCAGCTCTACTACTCCATACATTAAAAAAAAGCTGCGTTAGACAGGATTACCTACACATACTGACCAGCTCAAATAGACAGAAGCGTTCTATATGGCAGACCAATCCGAACTCCTCTCTCGGCATGTCCAGCCCACTCATTATCTCAGCCAATCATGGCTAGTGGGAAGGTTGCTGTCTTTTTCTGTGGCTAAACCAACTAGGCTCGTAATTTAACACTTTTATTTGTATTTACAGATGGCATACAAGTTTGTTATTAAGGAACATGAAAGTTCACATGTTCCAGAAAGCATTTCTGCCAAAAAACGTATTTTGATTTTTAAAAAAGCTTTACGTTCAAATGGCTCTCCTATGAAGTAGTGACCCGCGACATACGCCTAGTTTCCTGAAACTAGTCACATATGCAGTATGAAATACCTACCCATTGATTCTGGTTGTTGTGGAAAACTAGACTGATAGAATGAAATATTGATCCATTGTTGCATTAGTCCATTAGTCCCTCAGTTGATCCTTGTCTAAGGTAGAAGAGCACATTGATTCTGTACAACTAAAGTCTATGCAGGATTACCCAAGCGCCTCTGTTTTCTGTTTTCCATTCCGGTGGATCCTGTGTATCCATTAAACAAAGTTAGCCAAGTAGAATAAGTGCAGTGCAAGTGTTTGCATTAGCTTTCATTAGACTCCCCTCTCCCCTGTGCACCTCAACTGGGACTGAATATAATTAGAGTATCGCTGATCCACCCAAACCCAAACTCCACCAACCACAACCTTACACACATATACTGAATATAAATACATTTATACCTGGCTGAGAGAATAGAACTCTGATACTATGTGGAATACATTTTCTTCAAACATCTGAACCTGTCTAGCTGTTTCTTTCCAGATACTGTACATTTATTGAAATATGAAGCTTTTAGAGCGATATACAGCAAAGCCTCAGCATGGAGTTATGTGGTGTGTTCATTCACATTAGCAAACAGTAGGGTTCGCCCAAGTTAATTTCACACACACTGTCTACTGAAATGGGATATGACATGGCTAATGTATGCAGAATAATGCAGCATCCTGACTGTAGGTGCTATGTTATCTTCCCCATTATTGAAATGTACATTTAACTTTCATCACTCTCATTTACCCTAGAAAGATAATTCAACTGCTGCTTGTGTTTGGACTGCATTTGGAATGGCTTTTTTCATATGCTAATATACTATATCCACGTACTGAATCCATTTTGCCTGTGAATATCAAACCCTTTATATGTTATTAAAAATATATATTTCCATTCATATTCAGTCAAACACTAGCCCCACTATCTTCCCAACGGGCATTCAGAGAGAATTTTTTTTAGAAAAATAAGAAGATAAAACAATTGTGTGAAAGTATTTTGAGGGAAATTGCAGTGTTGAAATTCTGTTGTTGTTTTCTCTATTTTGAAGGCGCATTGAGGAGATTGGAATTGTAGTGTCTGTGTATTTCGCCTGGGGCAGCAGTTTCGGTCTTACATTCATTCATTTCAAGGAATTTAAGTCATAAATAGGACTGTCAAGTCACATCCCGGCAAGATAATGAGAACGCTTGCTGTTGTTAACCTCTGTGTAATAGCCAGCAGTCACACCGGCCAGGTACCTGGGGAGCTGGAGAGGGCTGAGGGAGGGAAGGGAGTACAGAGGAGGGGGGACGGGGGGACGGGGGAATGGGGGGATTCCTTTGTATAGATACTGGGGATATTGCAGCGTAGTTTAACCACCAACCACATGAGGCACTATGATCTCATCTGTCTTCAAAAGTAGAGAATCTCCTTCAAGATTAGGGAAGTGAATAGATAACTGGTAATGAAAACCATCATCATGGAAAAGGAATCAATTTGGTGGAGAATTCCACCACCTACTGAATTCCAACTAACCCCTGTGTTCAGCTTTAAAGTAAAGAGTGCATTGTGTTTAAAGTAAAGAATGCATTGTGTTTTATCAGTGTGCTCCTTGGTTGCCTCCATGCCAGTACTAGCGTATGGAGAAGGCAGATATGAATGTGTTGCTGCTCTAGCACTGTAAATATTCTGTAGCAAATGTTTCTGAGGGGTTCATTTTTTCCAGGCATTGTGTGAAAAAGAGGTTGGATGAGCAAATACAGCACCAAGACATTTGGGCAATGTTTCTTTTTGTAATGCCAAGGGTGCCAAACATCAGAATATATCATTCCAAGCACATGCCCCACTCTATCTCCACACCTTGAAAGGACTGGGAAATAATGTCTCAAACAGCTTTTTCATCACATCAGGGATCGTATTTTGCTTTTCTCTCTTCCTCATCTATGCCCTTTCTTTCCCTCCGACTATCCATCTGAAATGGAGATCAATTCAACGTCTTTGCTTTTTGCTGGTGTTCAGAGAGGCAATGATTAAAGTATATGACACTTAGACCCACGCCTTTCTGCTGATCTTTTATTGAGGTGTGCAATGTGTCATTAGATAGATAGAGGTCTCTTTCCTCAGTCAGAATGTTTGTTTGGCCTGACGTGGTTTGCGATAATCCTGCAGGTTCCATAATAAAAGCCTTTAGTATTTTACACAAACTCTAGATATGGCAATTAGAGGGAAGGCAGACACCCCTTACCAAGAGATGGACCCGTGAACTGTTATTTTCTTTTCATATTACTTTGCTTCTGTTTATGGCTCTTTCCCAGTAGTTTTTGGTACTCTCTGCCATTGGTTGTGAATGTAATAAATGTTAAGTGGTCTTTTGTGTGATTTATTTTCTCACATTTGGCATTCATAAGACAGGGGAGAGGATTAGAGGCTATAGAGCATAACTGTGAAAAATATATCTGTGCAGAAAGCGGCATTTCAAGTAAACCATTTTTCCATCTGCCTTTTCTCTTGGTTCGGTTGTGATAATATGACTTAAGCCGACCCCAGACACATTGTGACACATCCCATATAGTAAAGGAAAACACACCATATAGGGAACAAAGAGGGATGGCATGACGCTGAATCCTATACTCCATGTTTGTAAAAATGTTTTGTACTTTAAAATGACAAACACACAATTCAACATTGTGCAAATTGTAGATCAATTTCCTCCCCAGAGATTCAAACATGGAGCATTGAATTCAGACTCCCTCACTCTGATCTGTTTACCTTACCTTATTCATTCACAAAGCACAGTTCCCAAAGTCCTCTTTAGGTCTCTCACCCAATGTTAGACCAGAGAGCAACATAGACACAAATCCATCTGTATCACTCCTCAAGCCTTCAGAGATCTTTCACTGTACCATAGCTTCAAGATTACTTGTGTTCACCTCACCTTGCAAAATGTTCCATGGCACATACTTTCTTTGTGATTTCACCAAGGAGAGGATATGGTATCGCTGCTTTAGCCCACTTTCTACCCCAGTAAGTATCTCTAGACACAGCTTGCTCCCTGATCTTAGACTATGTACACCATATGCCTGAAGTGAGCTGGTGTCAGTCCGCTTCATTCACAACTCTGTACTGTTCACTTAACTGGGGGCCTTGCTCTTTTTCATTGAGTGTGTTATGTTCCCTGTTGACACTGGTGCATGTAGATACATGTCTGTTTAGTCTGATTCACCAGCAGGCCCCAGCAGTGGCCAGACCCACCGTTTGATTGCTATTCATTTTCAAGCCATGCCTTTTTGATTCACCCCCACATCCCAGCCCAGCTAAATTGAATAAATTAAACACGCTCTTGTAGATTGTTGTTGCTTCCAGAAGATTAGGCTTTGAATGGATGGGAAAAAGTAAATTAAGAAGTCTGCCAGACTGCAGGTCTCAATGCTTCGGATGTGCATTTTGCAGGAGCGAAAGGTTCTGAGCCAGAGATCGCATTTTGATACTTTGTGTGTCTGTTGAATTGATCTATTTGGTAAAACCTAGGTTGACCCTGCATAGTTCTATAGGCGATGGTGAGCAACATACAGCTCTATAAGAAAGAGAAAGAAGTGAATTGAAAATGAGCCAGTAAAGGAAAAATTTATCAGCGTTATAGTGGAAAGCACTCCCAAGGTGATGGACCTTTTAGCATGGAAAACAGACAATAAAGGAATAGGACTGCCATTAAATGGCTCCACTGTTGCTCTTTTGGGATTCATGGACTTAATCGGATATATTTCACAGATGCCATCTTTTATTTATAGTTTTAGAACACCTACTCATTCAAGGGTTTTTCTCTATTTTTACTATTTTCTACATTGTAGAATAATAGTGAAGACATCAAAACTATGAAATAACACATATGGAATCATGTAGTAACCAAAAAAGTGTTAAACAAATCAAAATCTATATTATATTTCAGATTGTTCAAATAGCCACCCTTTGCCTTGATGACAGCTTTGCACACTCTTGGTCACCTGGAATGCGGGCGGCAGGTAGCTTAGTGGTTAAGAGCGTTGTGCCAGTACCCGAAAGGTCACTGGTTCTAATCCCCGAGCCGACTAGGTGAAAAATCTGCCGATGTGCCCTTGAGCAAGGCACTTAACCCTAACTGCTCCTGTAAGTCGCTCTGGATGAGAGAGTCTGCTAAATGACTAAAATGTAAATGAATTATAAATGAATGCATTTCAATTAACAGGTGTGCCCTTGTGCAATTTTTTTCCTTCTTAATGCGTTTGAGCCAATCAGTTGTGTTGTGACAAGGTAGGTGGGTGGGTGGGGGGGTATACAGAAGATAGCCCTATTTGGTAAAAGACCAAGTCCATATAATGGCAAGAACAGCTCAAATAAGCAAAGAGAAATGACAGTCCATCATTACTTTAAGACATGAAGGTCAGTCAATACGGAAAATGTAAAGAACTTTGAAAGTTTATTCAAGTGCAGTCGCAAAAACCATCAAGCACTATGATGAAACTATCTCTCATGAGGACCACCACAGATATGGAAGACCCAGAGTTACCTCTGCTGCAGAGGATAAGTTCATTAGAGTTACCAGCCTCAGAAATTGCAGTCCAAATAAATGCTTCACAGAGTTCAAGTTACAGACACATCTCAACATCAACTGTTCAGAGGAGACTGCGTGGATCAGGCCTTCATGGTCGAATTGCTGCAAAGGACACCAATAAGAAGAAGAGACTTGCTTGGGCCAAGAAACTGAGCAATGGACATTAGACCGGTGGAAATGTGTCCTTTGATCTGGAGTCCAAATTTGAGATTTTTGGTTCCAATCACTGTGTCTTTGTGAGACGCGGTGTGGGTGAACGGATGATCTCCGCATGTGTATTTCCCACCGTAAAGCATGGAGGAGGAGGCATTCTGCAGCGATACGCCATCCCATCTGGTTTGGGCTAAGTTGGACAATCATTTGTTTTTCAACAGGACAATGACCCAAGAAGGAGAGTGATGGAGTGCTGCATCAGATGACCTGGCCTCCACAATCCCATGACCTCAACCAAATTGAGATGGTTTAACCTCCCGAGTGGCGCAGTGGTCTAAGGCACTGCATCGCAGTGCTAGCTGTGCCACTAGAGATCCTGGTTCGAATCCAGGCTCTGTCGTAGCCGGCCGTGACCGGGAGACCCATGGGGCGGCGCACAATTGGCCCAGCGTCGTCTAGGGTAGGGGAGGGAATGGCCGGCATGGATGTAGCTCAGTTGGTAGAGCATGGCGTTTGCAACGCCAGGGTTGCGGGTTCGATTCCCACGGGGGTATGAAAAAAAAAAATGTATGCACTCACTAACTGTAAGTTGCTCTGGATAAGAGCGTCTGCTAAATGACTAAAATGTAATGTAAAATGTTTGGGATGAGTTGGACTGCAGCGTGAAGGAAAAGCAGCCAACAAGTGCTCAGCATATGTGGGAGCATTCCAGGTGAAACTGGTTGAGAGAATGCCAAGAGTGTGCTAAGCTTTCATCAAGGCAAAGGGTGGCTATTTGAATAATCACTTTTTTGGTTACTACATGATTCCATATGTGTTATTTCATAGTTTTGATGTCTTCACTATTATTCTACAATGTAGAAAATAGTAAAAAATCAAGGAAAACCCTTGAATGAGTAGGTGTTCTAAAACTTTTGACTGGTAGTGTATATGGGTACACATTGATCTTCAGTGTTACAAGTCCCTAATTGGACAGAACCATGTGGGATAGGCCCAGAATGAGACAGCAGAGAAGAATGATGATACTCCCTTTAATTGATCAGGGCCTTGCTGCTATCACAACACTCAGAGGACTTGTTGAAGTCATACAACATAACTAACTAGAAGTTACTAACTGGTGTTAGGCTTCTGTGTTTCTTTTGCTACTAATCTCGGCACCCAGAACCAAATCTTGCATTCATATAGCATACATAACATTTTTACTATAACAGTGTCGGGGCAATAGTGTGGGATCTTGATGTGACAGCAAGCAATTCTCCAATTTTTTGATCAAGCTAGAGCATCATATATGATACATTATGTAACTAACTAGCTATGTCTTCAGAAATATAAATCACATTATTTTTGGAAAGCTTTGATGATTTTCTACAACTTTGATGTGTTTCTATGGTAACATACAGTTCATACTTAATGCTGTAGGCCTATATGACATGGTATGACTCAAAATGAGACATTCTTAAAGAGTTTCCGTTTGCAGGTCTGCAGCTGAGACAGCCTGCATATTATGTTATCTTTACATGACTACATTTGATTATTTTATCCATAGTGTATTTTTTATGTGGTATGGATTTATATCTGTGTTCCTCAAAACTGTTGCTATTGTGTTATTGTGTTATTGACTGTTGACTGTTGTTGTTGTTTTTATTGCACTGCTTTGCTTTATTTTGGCCAGGTCACAGTTGTAAATGAGAACTTGTTCTCAACTGGCTTACCTGGTTAAATAAAGGTGAAATAAAATAAAATAAAATAAATACAATTGGATTTCCATAATTATATTTAGCGTAGCGTCCCCTAAGTTGACTCTTTGGAATAATAACTCCTGTTTTATTGCTAAAAGTATTAAATGCACAAGCTTGTTGGTTTTGCATGTAAAACTTTGCTGTGCCTAAAGAGTCTGTTGTGAGTCATTTCCAGGTAGACTCAATAAGACGTTTAATCATCAAACACTATGAAATACCTTAAAAATACATATCAAATAGAGCTTTCTCTCTCATTAACTTTACATGGAGTTTCTTGCAAAGTTTTGACTACATTATAAACTTCTGTAAAATATGCAGAGATATAATCAGTGTTTGCATAGGAATGAACCGTAGCACCACAGATAGAACAATGAGACAGATATTTTACCGGATGTGTAAATGTGAATCATCCGGTTGGCGTTTCCACTCACCAAATATGTGACCCACCACCTGAATTCTGTCCTATGTAGCAAAATTTGAAATTATGTTTTTTTACATTGGATAAAAGTAGAGACTCAGACCTAGAAAATTGTATATCAAACACTGCAGTTGAGGAACAATGGGTAAGTCATTCTGCTTTGAAAGTTGATAAACTTGTAACCTCACTTTTGGTACACCTACTGGAGAGCTCTTTTTTGTCTACACCCATTCAGCATCGTTCACACCCTCTTAAGCCTCACCCATCTCTTTAAGGATTCACATGTGAGGCCATGTTCTGAACAGAGTGAGTAGTGTAGTAAACATCCAAAGATTTCAAGACTAAAAGTGGTAAAAGTAGTAGCCTACAATCTCCTTTGCCTATATCCTAATCTGACTTTGGTGCAGGTCATGTTGTTCTTCACATTACCGTCTCTGGTAAACACACACTATATCAAATAAAATCTTATGTTTATTTGTCACATGCACAGGATACAGAAGGTGTAAACGGTACAGTGAAATGGTTACTTGTATATTTGCATAATAGCAATATCAAAACCAGAAAGTGTCCAGATAATTATTAGATGACGCTTACCCAGACACACTTGTCTAAATTGATGAGTCATGTGAAATAAATGTTATAACCACCCCCCAGCCACATCTAGCTAAGTGGATGGGTCACTATTGTCTAGACATGTACACATGTTCATGAAATACAATAGATGGCCATAATCACCCTCAGACACACCTGGCTAAATTCATGGTTCATGTAATCATCTGGCGCAGTGGTCTTTTGTTTAGACATTTAGCTAGCTAGCTAAACAATGAACCGGAATAATCTCAACTCATACTACTACCAATACAAACTGATTGTCATAGTTGTAGTATGAATCTGCAGGTAGCTAAAGCTAACCAACTAGGTTAGATGTTAGTTAGCTAGCTAACAGTATGCTTTAACTTGCAATGAAAATGACTTTCTGACAAAATTAGAAACTTATAACATCTGAAAATGTAGCTAGACTCTTACCCGTATACACGAATTAATGCTTCACAGCAGACTAGAACCATTTAACTCAGTTTTGTTTGAAGCTCATCTTGTTTGGCCAGCATTGTTTCAAGTCACTCCGGTTCACACTGACCGTGGCGTGTGCAGAAAGTAGCACTTCACAACTTTTTCCAACTGATCTGTCAATAGCGCCTGCAAAATTCAGGGCATCAATGTTATTTAAAAAAGTAGAAACACTTGTAGTTCTCGATGGGTAATGTATCTTTCAAAAAGCCTTGGTAGAAAGGATTATCAACACATACTGAGCAGCTGACATTATAGACAGACGCATGCTACATGGCAGACCAATCTAAACTCATCTCCCGGCATGTCCAGCCCATCCATTATCTCAGCCAATCATGGCTAGCGGGAAGGTTCCTGTCTTTTTCCGAGGCTAAACCAACTAGGCTCGTAATTTAACATTTTTATTCGTATTTACGGATGGAATACAAGTTTTTTATTAAGGCACATGAAAGTTCACATGTTCCAGAAGGCATGTCTGCCAAAAAACGCATAAAAAAATAATAATAAACAAATTGACATTCAAATGCGTGGTTCTCTGTAGCTCAGCTGGTAGAGCACGGCGCTTGTAACGCCAAGGTAGTGGGTTCGATCCCCGGGACCACCCATACACAAAAAAAAAATGTATGCACGCATGACTGTAAGTCGCTTTGGATAAAAGCGTCTGCTAAATGGCATATTATATTATATTATATAAATGCCTCTCCTGTGAAGTAGTGACGTGCGACATATGCCTAGATTCCTGAAACGGGTCACATATGGTGGTGAGAGGAAGCCCAGTGGCTGGCAGTGGGAGAAGATGGAGCGAGAAGGAATTTGGCAGATTTTCTGCTAATTTTCTCATCGATTAAACATTTGATCTCAATACAGTTTTCTGTTTCCAACACTAGAATCTGTTATGAACAGAGTGGACTAAGTTTTGTAGACTTTACCCTTTGCCAAAGTTTTTAAAAATGGCGTTGTTTAGAAGGAGTGCAAGGGAAAATGGAGTTATTTTACACGCACACTTCACAGAGTAGGCGTTCCCTAACCGAAATATGCAAATACATGCTAGAACACGCCAATAGGCTCTCGCTAGCTCGTGCTTGGCTCTGCCCACCTCCTTGCTTGTTCTACCCACTATGATTAATTTGCTCCCATTGGAAACGACAGGCTGTGGTCTATCTTGGGTTAGTTATAAAAATCTTTGGTAGCTCTGTGTTCATACCTCCAAGACAGCCCAGGTTATTGATCTGTTCTCTGTTTTGTTCTCTCTGTCTTCCAGGTTTCTTAAGCACAGGGGACCAAGCTTCCAAGGGAAACTACGGACTCCTTGATCTGATCCAAGCTCTGCGCTGGACTAGCGAGAATATTGCTTTTTTTGGTGGTGACCCTTTACGAATAACTGTTTTTGGATCAGGGGCTGGCGCCTCCTGTGTCAACCTCCTGACCCTGTCCCATTATTCTGAAGGTAACCGTTGGAGCAATTCAACCAAAGGTATAATGCAGAGGTTGCAACTTTTGAAAATTTTCGGTGTTGCATGCCACCTTCATTACTGTGTGGTTTGAGTTGATGTGGGTATTTTGTTCTGGAATGGCTGAATACGGGTGCTTTTGATTATGTGATTTGACATGCCACTGGACCTTGTATTTTGTAAAACTCTTGAATGTTTACTAATCCATGGAGGTTAAAGTTGACTAAAGCAATGACCATATATACTGTAGACTCTGATGGTATTCCATACCAGAATACAACACACAGCCCCACTTTATTTTGATTGTATCACTCTCTCATCTCCTAATCCACGTTCCCAGGGGAGCCCCAGTAAATGTTACCATGTCAGTGTAAGTGTATTGCTCCCTCTAATCTTATTGTCTTCAGAGATTAATTCCATGCAAAAGTATGAATATTCATACCACAGTATGAAACACCATTCAGATGCAGTATGACAAATCCTAGTCACTGCTGCCAATGCAGGTGAATGACAACACTTTTACATCGAACAAGATTTGACAGCCCTTTTCACAGTGATATATGATAATTTCCTATGTATTCCTCTGAGCCATCACCACAGGGTCTCTGAGGGCTCTGCTCCTACAACTTTGTAACAATTGCTAAAGTGCATATTGAGATACACATAATAATAATAATAATAGTAATAAGAATTTATTACGCTTTTATAGAGCTATTCATTACATAAAGAATCTCAAAGCGCTTTAAAGCAACACAAAAAATACAAGCAATTTAGAAAATGACAACAACAACATAATGAGATGGAAGGTCATGAGAGGGTTGGAACGTTCATGGCTTGAGTGGTCATCGGAGGGAGGTGGTGAAAGGGGGAGAGCAAGCAAAGATGATCTCTGAAGCAAGTTTGGGGGCAGGCAGCACGGTGTCATCAAGGTGTCTCGCAGTCATTGCCGTCAGTGAGGCTTCTCCAGTTCATGGACTCCGTAGCAGGTGTAGCTAGGCTTCACTGCTACCAAAATGAAGCACCCATTTGGGTGAAGCTACAGCAGTCATGTGGCGCCAGAAAACACACATTACAATGATAATGCAAGAGTAGCCTTGTAACTTAGTCCTCCTTAGGATCCTAGTCATGGCACACCTCAGCCGTCTTGCTTTCGGGCTTCTCTCCATCCTCAACCTCCGAACACACATTTTACATTTACATTTTAGTCATTTAGCAGACGCTCTTATCCAGAGCGACTTACAGTTAGTGCAGTCATCTTAAGATAGCTAGGTGGGACAACCACATATCACAGTCATAGTAAGTCAATTTTTTCCTCAATAAGGTAGCTATCATCAAAGTCAGAGCTAGTAAGGGGGGAAGTCAAGTGCGAGTGAGGAGGTGGTTCGAGGGGGTGTGCTGTGGGAATATTTAAGATACTCTTTGAAGAGGTAGGGTTTCAGATGTTTTCAGAAGATGGGCAGGGACTCTGCTATCCTAGCTTCAGGGAGAAGCTGGTTCCACCATTGGGGTGCCAGGACAGAGAACAGCTTGGACTGGGCTGAGTGGGAGCTGGCATCTCGTAGGGGTGGAAGGGCCAAGAGACCAGAGGTGGCAGAACAGAGTGCTCGGGTTGGGGTGTAGGGTTTGAGCATAGCCTGAAGGTAGGGAGGGGCAGTTCCTCTTGCTGCTCCATAGGCAAGTACCATGGTCTTGTAGTGGATGCGAGCTTCGACTGGAAGCCAGTGGAGTGTGCGGAGTAGCGGGGGGGCATGGGAGAACTTGGGAAGGTTGAACACCAGGCAGGCTGCACCGTTCTGGATAAGTTGCAGAAGTTTGATGGCACAAGCGGGGAGCCTAGCCAACAGTGAGTTACAGTAGTCCAGATGGGAGATGACAAGTGTCTGGATTAGGACCTGCGCCGCTTCCTGTGTGAGGTAGGGTCGTACTCTACTGATGTTGTAGAGCATGAACCTGCAGGAGCGAGTCACTGCTTTGATGTTTGCAGAGAGCGACAGGGTGTTAACAGTCCAGGGTCACACCAAGGTTATTTGAACTCTGGGAGGGGGACACCGTGGAGTTGTCAACCGTAATGGAGAGTTCTTGGAGCTGGCAGGCCTTCTCCTGGAGGAAGAGCAGCTCCGTCTTGTTGAGCTTGAGGTGGTGGGCCGATATCTCTGCCATGTACGCAGGGATTTGTGTCGCCACCTGGGTGTCAGAAGGGGAGAAGGAGAAAAGTAGTTGAGTGTCATCCGCATAGCAATGATAGGATAGACCATTTGAGGATATATATGATGGAGCCGAGTGACTTGGTGTATAGAGAAAAGAGGAGAGGGCCTAGAAATGATCCCTGGGTGACACCAGTAGTGAGAGTACGTGGTGCAGACACAGTTCCTCTCCATGTCACCTGGTAGGAGCGGCCTGCCAGGTAGCATGCAATCCAAGAGTGTGCAGAGCCTTAGATGCCCAGCCTTGAGAGGGTGGAGAGGAGGATCTGATGGTTCACAGTTTCAAAGGCAGCGGATAGATCTAGGAGGATGAGAACAGAGGAGAGAGAGTCAGCTTCGGCAGTGCGGAGAGCCTCCGTGACACAGAGAAGAGCAGTCTCGGTTGAGTGACCCATCTTGAAGCTTGACTGGCTAGGGTCAAGAAGATCGTTCTGAGAGAGATAGTGAGAGAGTTGGTCAGAGACAGCACGCTCAAGTGTTTTGGAAAGAAAAGAAAGAAGGGATACCGGTCTGTAGTTTTTGATGTGTCAAGTGTTGGTTTCTTGAGGAGGGGATCGACTCATGCCATTTTGAAGTCAGAGGGGACGCAGCAAGTGGTCAGGGATGAGTTGATAGGGGAAGTGAGGAATGGGAGAAGGTCTGGAGAAGGGAGGAAGAGATGCAGTTGTGCGGACAGGTTGTCTGGCGGCCGGACCTCACTAGTGGCATGATTTCATCTGGAGAGAGAGGGGAGGAAGAGGTCAAGGCGTAGGGTAGTTCTGTGTGAGTGGGACCAGTGGACTCAATAGGCTGAGTGAATGAGGAGCGGATTTCGTCAACCTTCTTTTCAAAGTGGTTGATGGCTGGCATTCGAATCAAAACAATTGCCAGCTAGCCAGTTTACATTAGCTAGCTAGCCAAACAAACAAATGACTTGCCAGATTCAGTCTAGAAACTCTGTGGTGGATTCTGATGACATTAATTATATATATTAATTGTTCAATCTTAAAACAAAACGTTTGCAGGGAAAAATGCCAAAAAGTTATTAATTATACAAATATTTACAAAATGTACAGAAGCTCGCTGCCTAGGCGACCTCACAGCGCCATGACAACCCCGGAATCCACATACAGTGGGGAAAAGAAGTATTTAGTCAGCCACCAATTGTGCAAGTTCTCCCACTTAAAAAGATGAGAGGCCTGTAATTTTCATCATAGGTACACGTCAACTATGACAGACAAATTGAGAAGAAAAAAATCCAGAAAATCACATTGTAGGATTTTTAATGAATTTATTTGCAAATTATGGTGGAAAATAAGTATTTGGTCACCTACAAACAAGCAAGATTTCTGGCTCTCACTGACCTGTAACTTCTTCTTTAAGAGGCTCCTCTGTCCTCCACTCGTTACCTGTATTAATGGCACCTGTTTGAACTTGTTATCAGTATAAAAGACACCTGTCCACAACCTCAAACAGTCACACTCCAAACTCCACTATGGCCAAGACCAAAGAGCTGTCAAAGGACACCAGAAACAAAATTGTAGACCTGCACCAGGCTGGGAAGACTGAATCTGCAAAAGGTAAGCAGCTTGGTTTGAAGAAATCAACTGTGGGAGCAATTATTAGGAAATGGAAGACATACAAGACCACTGATAATCTCCCTCGATCTGGGGCTCCACGCAAGATCTCACCCTGTGGGGTCAAAATAATCACAAGAACGGTGAGCAAAAATCCCAGAACCACACGGGGGGACCTAGTGAATGACCTGCAGAGAGCTGGGACCAAAGTAACAAAGCCTACCATCAGTAACACACTACGCCGCCAGGGACTCAAATCCTGCAGTGCCAGACGTGTCCCCCTGCTTAAGCCAGTACATGTCCAGGCCCGTCTGAAGTTTGCTAGAGTGCATTTGGATGATCCAGAAGAGGATTGGGAAGAGTCACATGGTCAGATGAAACCAAAATATAACTTTTTGGTAAAAACTCAACTCGTCGTGTTTGGAGGACAAAGAATGCTGAGTTGCATCCAAAGAACACCATACCTACTGTGAAGCATGGGGGTGGAAACATCATGCTTTGGGGCTGTTTTTCTGCAAAGGGACCAGGACGACTGATCCGTGTAAAGGAAAGAATGAATGGGGCCATGTATCGTGAGATTTTGAGTGAAAACCTCCTTTCATCAGCAAGGGCATTGAAGATGAAACGTGGCTGGGTCTTTCAGCATGACAATGATCCCAAACACACCGCCCGGGCAACGAAGGAGTGGCTTCGTAAGAAGTGGCCTAGCCAGTCTCCAGATCTCAACCCCATAGAAAATCTTTGGAGGCAGTTGAAAGTCCGTGTTGCCCAGCGACAGCCCCAAAACATCACTGCTCTAGAGGAGATCTGCATGGAGGAATGGGCCAAAATACCAGCAACAGTGTGTGAAAACCTTGTGAAGACTTACAGAAAACGTTTGACCTGTGTCATTGCCAACAAAGGGTATATAACAAAGTATTGAGAAACTTTTGTTATTGACCAAATACTTATTTTCCACCATAATTTGCAAATAAATTCATTAAAAATCCTACAATGTGATTTTCTGGATTTTTTTCCCCTCATTTTGTCTGTCATAGTTGACGTGTACCTATGATGAAAATTACAGGCCTCTCTCATCTTTTTAAGTGGGAGAACTTGCACAATTGGTGGCTGACTAAATACTTTTTCCCCCCACTGTATACTGTAGCTGATGGGAGTTACAATGTTACACGAGCTCATCACCTTAAGGCATCACATTGCACCGCTATCTGAATGTGCTTAATTTCCATCTTCTTCTGAATGTACATGTGTGGGTTAGATTGAAAGATTTCATATCAACATGTTTGAAGATTTTATAGTTAAACCAAGTTTTCTTTGTTAACCTCTACGGGATCGGTGTCCCGTATACGGGACGGTTGAGCTAACATGCGCTAATGTGATTAGCATGACTGTTGTAAGTAACAGAAAACTTTCCAGGACATAGACATGTCGTATGTGGGCAGAAAGCTTAAATTCTTGTTAATCTAAGTGCACTGTCCAATTTACAGTAGCTATTACAGTGAAGAAATACCATGCTATTGTTTGAGGAGAGTGCACAACAACAAAAAATGTATCACGGCAACTGGTTTGATACATTCACCTCTGAAGGTAAATAATGTACTTAGAGATAAAATGTACCATAGTTTTGTTTGATAAAATCCATTTTTATATTCAAATGTAGGAACTGGGTTCTACAGTTTGAACCCCTGCTGTCTCTGGCGCCACACCCACCCCGCCCGTTCATCTAGATGTGTGAAAGTTTGTGTATAAGCTAATGATCCATCATGTATGACATTCCTGGGAGTGTGTAAACTTACATTTTGTATTACCACATCATTTTTGTATGTTCTCTATAGTTATGTACTTGAAAATGTATCAATTGACCAATTCGACACATTTGGGCAGACTTGATAGAAAATAGTCAAGTATTGCAATGCTTCACTGGATCAATCTGAAACTTTGCACACACACTACTACCATCTAGTGGCCAAAATCTAAATTGCGCCTAAACTGCAATATTATATTGTGGCCTTTCTCTTGCATTTCTAAGATGATGGAACAAAAAAATCTAACGTGTTATATTCTCCTACATTAATTTCACATTTCCACAAACTTCAAAGTGTTAACTTTCAACTGGTATCAAGAATATGCATATCCTTGCTTCAGGTCCTGAGCTACAGGCAGTTTGATTTGGGTATGTCATTTTAGGCAAAACTTGAAAAAAAGGGTCCGATCCTTAAGAGGTATTAGAATGATAAAAATACATGTTTACATAAAAATACATGTGATTTCTTGTTTATAAAACAACATTTATAAAAAACATGAATTAGACACCTATTGCGATTTCCTCAATACTGAGCCCATGGGCTGTCATAGTAACACAGACCAGTTACCTCTCTTTACCTCTCTCTCTTTTTATCCATCTCATTCCTTATCATCCTACACTACATGGTGTATTCCTACCTGGCTTGTGTGGTGTGTGTCACGTGTGTTTGATCACATAATATATTATGACAGCAAGTTTTAATGAGCACTGTGCACCCTGTGTGAGAAAATGATACAGACAATGTTTTATGATAAGGCACATGGGTAGTTCATTATAAAAGCAGTAGTATACAGTATAGTATGAGTATGTAATAGTATGTAATATCATGATCATTCCTGTGTAAAATGGTGTAACATGTTTGTCTACAAACCTTGGCAAACAAACTCTGAAATAGCAAGTCTGTCTGTTTGTAAAGCACTAATCACTGCTAACAATGCAGACGTCTGTCAAGGCAATAGACAAATGTTTCCCTCTGCTCTCACAGAAATGGCACAATAAACTAATCCAGACAAACTGACTTTGATATTGTTAAGGTTTTGAGGAGAGTTATGTCTATTGCCAGCAAGTGTAATAATCAGCAAAATAATAATTATAAAAATGTATTCAACTTTTATAGTAAAAGTAGGCTGTTTATCAGTGAAATTATGAAAATGGTACGTTGTTCAAGTGCACATTTTGATGTAAGTGCAGTGGTAGATGCATGTTGTGTGTAATGCATTGTGATTCTATGAGGCGTTGTCTCACTCAGGTTGGCTTCTATCTTATCTCTCTGCAGGACTTTTCCAGAGAGCTATAGCACAGAGTGGCACTGCGTTGTCCAGCTGGGCCGTCAGCTTCCAGCCTGCTAAGTATGCTCGCATGTTGGCCAAGAAGGTGGGCTGCAACCTGAAAGACACAGTGGACCTGGTGGAGTGTCTGCAGAAGAAGCACTACAAGGAGCTGGTGGATCAGGACATCCAGCCTGCACGGTACCACATCGCCTTCGGGCCTGTTATCGACGGTGACGTCATCCCAGACGACCCCCAGATCCTCATGGAGCAGGGTGAGTTCCTCAACTATGACATCATGCTGGGCGTCAACCAGGGCGAAGGCCTGAAGTTCGTGGAGCTCATCGTAGACCATGAGAACGGCGTCCAGGCCAATGATTTTGACTACGCCGTGTCCAGCTTCGTGGACGACCTGTACGGTTACCCGGAGGGAAAGGACATTCTGCGGGAGACCATAAAGTTCATGTACACGGACTGGGCTGATAGGCACAACCCAGAGACCAGGAGGAAGACCCTACTAGCCCTGTTCACTGATCACCAGTGGGTGGCTCCGGCCGTGGCCACAGCAGACCTCCACTCCAGCTTTGGGTCGCCAACCTACTTCTATGCCTTCTACCACCACTGCCAGACAGACCAGGTGCCCCCCTGGGCAGACGCTTCCCACGGCGATGAGATCCCTTACGTGTTTGGCCTGCCCATGATTGGCCCCACAGAGCTGTTCCCTTGTAACTTCTCCAAGAACGACGTCATGCTCAGCGCTGTGGTGATGACCTACTGGACTAATTTTGCCAAAACTGGGTACGTGCAGTACTGAAACATATTTTAAGATGTCGTGTATGTGCGTGCATGCGTGTCATACTTACACATTTCTCTAGTTAATGAATTGAGTACCATTTGGTTGTGTTAATTTTTATGTTTTTAAAGCTTGGACAGAATATCAATGTGTATCATTGTCTCATCCCATATTCTTTAACATGCTGTTAATTAATAACAAATGACAGTTTCCTTGAGAGTGCAATTCTCAATAGGAAAACATTAGAATCCTTTTTTGCATTGCCTTTAAGCATGTAGTCATGGAAGTAATTGTTTTTTGGAGCATAATGGGGGACAATGGCTTTTTCCCTCTGCAGCCAAAGAGCCCAACGGCACCATCGGGATACTACTGATCTACATATATAACAGTAAATTAACATATAACACAGGGCACCTATGAGATTTATGCTTCCACATTCCATTTTGCCAGTTTATGATGTGTTCCGATTGGCTCCATATGCCATTCCCAAACAATGGTGCTCGTTCTGCTGGAATGAGCCTCCATTCCTCATGCTGGGTAGTGGTGCTTTACTCATACTAAGTTCCCTCTTTCCCTTGCAGTGACCCCAACCAGCCGGTCCCCCAGGATACCAAGTTCATCCACACCAAGCCTAACCGTTTCGAGGAGGTGGCGTGGACGCGCTACAACCAGAAGGACCAGCTGTACCTCCACATCGGCCTGAAGCCCCGAGTCAAGGAGCACTACCGGGCCAACAAGGTCAACCTGTGGCTGGAGCTGGTGCCACACCTCCACAGCCTGAATGAGGTCACCCAGATCATCTCCACCACCACCAAGGTCCCACCACCAGAGGTCACCCCCAGGACACCAAAGAAGATCCCTGTCAACACCAAGAGGCCTAACCCCACGCCCTTCCCCACCGAGACCCAGGACAGTCAGAACCAGCCCTTCCTGGTGGACCAGAGGGACTACTCCACAGAACTGAGCGTCACCATCGCCGTGGGCGCCTCGCTGCTCTTCCTCAACATCCTGGCCTTTGCAGCGCTCTACTACAAGAAGGACAAGCGGCGGCATGACGTTCACCGGCGCTGCAGCCCCCAGCGCAACACGACCAACGACCTGGCGCACACGCAGGAGGAGGAGATAATGTCCCTGCAGATGAAGCACACGGACCTGGACCACGAGTGCGATGCCATGCACCCACACAAGGTGGTTCTGAGAACTGCCTGCCCGCCAGACTACACGCTAGCCATGCGACGCTCTCCTGACGACATCCCCCTCATGACCCCAAACACCATCACCATGATCCCCAACACCATGCAGGGCCGCCAGTCCTTGCACAACTTCAACACCTTCCCCAGTAGTGGACAGAACAGCACCCTGCCTCACACCCTGCCTCACCCGCACTCACACTCCACCACCAGGGTATAGCCGGACGGACGCTGACATACACAGCACATGCCAGAGCTCACACCCAGCCTGAATCAAACAGATGTGGATTAACTTCTACTCATGTGAATATATGAAAGGAATATAGGGATGTTGCTGGGACGGGAGAAGAATTTCATTTTATATAAAAGAAGATATGATTAAAAGTACAACAATATTTCAAATGAAAAATTAAACAAAGAGAAGGATCATTTTTATTTCTGGTATTGCAACAAAACAAGGTCAACTTTTCCAGCTATAGATATCACCTTCGGAATTTTATAAACTATTGCTTGATCCTGTTATCTTGGAAAAGAGAGAAACCTCAGTGGAGCCTCAGAGGAGTAGCAGGGCCGCTTTGTAAATGAAAGAAAACATATTGTTTTCCTGAGGAATCAAACTGTAGATTACTCTTTCTGGAGCCAAGAGGAGATGCCACTTTACCAATTTAGGCATGTGTTACTCTACAAGTAGAGGCAATGTAAGATATCACAAAAACTATCTAGAGAGAGGGGGAAAACTCTTAAAGAATATGCACAATGTAGACATTTTTAAAATGTCTTGGATTCTTTTCATCAATTTATTTTTGGGGAACAGTTTTATTGTATAGAACCTATTTACATATCTAGATATGTACACAAAGCACCAATGCTGTTTAAGTCCTTCTTGGGCGTCAATACCGCAAATCTGCCAGCAGAACAAAAAGGGGGGGATCCACTGGCTTTCTGGCAGATTCAGCTTCATCACACAAGTGCTGTCTATACCGAAAGCTGGAGGACAAAGGATACTGGATATTTTTAGCACGACGCGCATGACAATTTATCTGCTTGATGGCTGTTCTGCTGATTAAGTCATAATTAAGAATACTTTTCATCCCCATTGGATTAGTTTGAAGGAACACTGCTGATTAGCTTACAAACCCACAGGATTTTGGGAATGGTCACATGGGTGAAGGTCATGGGTCATAATTGAGGACAGCAGAGGAGGGTGGGCTTATGGTAACTACATTACATACACAATAGCTTGAGTGAACATGAGTATAAGGACTAGTTTTGTACAATTTGTGTTGGTACAACTTTTTGATAGTGGTGAATCACTCGCTGTTTGGGATCCCAATGGAGGGACCTTTCATTGTACTCTTTTACTTTGGATCAATGTTCTTTGCTATTATACATATTGGGTTTCTTATCACCACTCTTGACTAGTTCAAGACCACTTTAATGTAGAAAAGTAATTACCTGCACTGTTGATTCTTTTCTTTTCTTTTTTCCGTATGAATGATTCCTGAACACAAAGCGTGCCCAGGGCTATGAAGAAGGGAAGGTGAAGGCTAGGAAATAGTAGAACCTCTTGACTGCATATATTTTCTTTCCTCCCATTATCCTTTCATAGAGTATGTTCCGTAGTGTTGTTTAAAGATTAATGCGTATAAATGTGTAATTGAAGCGAGGAGGCCCTCCGCTGACATGGTTGATTAGGGGGTCCTCTCATCCTGTTGTGCCTGCAACCCAACAGCAGGAGAGCGCGAGAGAGAGCGAGGGAGAGAGAGAGAAAGGGAGAGGGAGCGCTCCAGGAACTCCCATAGTACACCTCTCCCAGGCAGGGAACAGTGATCAGTCAGATTCTCGCTCACTGCACTAGAACCGGTCAGCCATCACCCTCATCTCTCACAGAGTAAATGCCATTTGCCTCTGTTTTTTTATTTTCTACTGAAAATGCTATACTGTATTTTCTGGACTTTTAGTTATCCTTTTTCTTTAGCATGGTTTACACACGCCTTGGTGTCACATTGTACATGCCTGTCGGCATGTTACCATGACTGTCCCACTAACCCTTAGGCAGCCCTCAGTGAGTGTTCCTGCCCTTGCAGTGCCAGAGTGCAACTTCCCTCTGCCAGCTAGCGCAGGCCAGGGGAGTAATAATGTGTCATACAAATACAAACCAGAGTGAATAGCTTAAAGGAGGAAGCCGCTGAAGGGAAAATAGCTCTCTCTAAACAGACAGAAGGCCTGCTGTACTCAAGCAGAGAGTGGAGACGACACGTAAGTAAGACATAAAGGAAGAAAAATAAAAGCCTGGACATTTGCTCCACCGTCTCCTTTATTTACTGGCGCTCTACAGTCATTCAAAGGAGAAACATACACTTTCAAACAACGGGATGTAGACAAGGTGTAGCTTTTCTGGGGGAGGTGAACTTAAATTATAACAAAACCTTCAGATGTCCCAAAACTAACACCCAAGCAGTTTCACCAGCCTGTATTACAGTGGTGTGACCTCTTAACAAGGCTCCTCACTGGAGAAATGACACTTGGGGGGAGAGAACCGCCCATTGCGAATTAAACTTGTAATTGCACTACGGATAAATTATCAAGTAACATTGGAGAGTTGGAAGGAGAGGAGAATGTTAAAGAAGCGCTTACTTTAGCATGCATAAGCCAGTCCTCAACAGATTTGTTTCCCCCAGAGTTCCCCCCTCTCAGCTTCACCACTACTTACCATACCGGGGAGGATTGTAAACAGAGTTAGAAATGAGCCAACCTGTACTACTCTCCTCTCCCATCCTCCTTCCCTCCCATAACAGCTCACTCTGTACACCCCCCATATTCAAATACTGCAGGTATGAATATGGATAGTTGCTGCTCACTGTACTCTCTCTCCATCATGCTCCCTGAGAGTGGTGTTAAAACTGTATGAGCCAGTGGTAAAGGAGAGCTTTGAGGGCTCTCCCTCCAAATGTGCATGCAGGACTTCTAGAAGGTAAGAGAAAGAAGGGGTATACCTGAAACTATAATGTGACTATGTGGCTCATGCCTGACCTGTGTTACCCAGGCTTGGAAAGAGGAGGGTCAAGCATTGTGAATGAATGTAATGCAACGAGTGCCATTTTATAAAAAACACTTCTCAACATCTTTGAGATCTATTAAGATCTTTAAGATCTGTAAAAGGGTGATCGCTCTTTCAAAATGTCTGTGAAAAGGGCGCTATGTGAGTGGGTATGGCAGTTGTATTGTAGATTATTTGTCACTTGTCTTTCTTTCTGGTTAAATAGTAAATACTCTTCTGGAGCACAATAAATGATTTTAATAAGCTGAATTAGCATTACTGCAACTCTTTTTTCCCTGTTATGTTTGTTCAATAGGCTGATTTGATTAAATTGCAGAGTAGACACTCACAGTTAAAGAATGCTTGACTGAACTGAACTTCAAACAAGCCTGTAGTTACTCACTTGTCAGTTGGTCTGTCACACACTGTTGGGTTCCTTTGCTAGGGCTGTATAGGACTTCATGTTGATGTATCCTAGACCTAGACTTAAAACAGAATCTCCGAAAGTGGACTTTTGCATGGCTAAAGTAACCAAATGAATACAACCAACAATATGGAAAAACAAATGACTCTTCTGAAGGTTAATGTACACACCAAACATACACTTTCCGTTTTCACATTGGTTATACAACAGACATTCAGCTAATGCGCGTCACAATTTGTTTTGTATACACTGTGTATCATTTTTACAAGTAACAGAAGCCCCAGATATAATATCCCCTCAAACCATAATGTAATATAAAATGTATCAGTGGAAGGTTTCTCAGTTGCTACCTGCTTGGAAAAAGTACAAAGGCTTTAGACAGTGCCATTATTTTCTGGCATACTGTATTTCCATCGATCCTGTACACCTGTCACTCCTCGTTGCTTGTTGTACATGTTATGAACTTGAAATTTGATTGTTGAACACTGAAAGAGGAGCAAATATCATTGCTGGTAGAGATGTCCTCCCTTACATTTTCTCAGTCAGCGTGTAAGGAAAAATAAAATTCAGCTAGTTAGTCTTCAGTATCAAAGTATTTAATTTTATACATACTTTAGAAAAAGGATATAACTTATATTGTTTTTATCTGACTTTGTCAACTCCTTTGATCTGAATGAAGAAAAAATACCTACAGTGAGGGAAAAAAATATTTGATCCCCTGCTGATTTTGTACGTTTGCCCACTGACAAAGACATCATCAGTCTATAATTTTAATGGTAGGTTTATTTGAACATTGAGAGACAGAATAACAATAAAAAAATCCAGAAAAACGCATGTCAAAAATGTTATAAATTGATTTGCATTTTAATGAGGGAAATAAGTATTTGACCCCTCTGCAAAACATGACTTAGTACTTGGTGGCAAAACCCTTGTTGGCAATCACAGAGGTCAGACGTTTCTTGTAGTTGGCCACCAGGTTTGCACACATCTCAAGAGGGATTCTGTCCCACTCCTCTTTGCAGATCTTCTCCAAGTCATTAAGGTTTCGAGGCTGACGTTTGGCAACTCGAACCTCCGGCTCCCTCCACAGATTTTCTATGGGATTAAGGTCTGGAGACTGGCTAGGCCACTCCAGGACCTTAATGTGCTTCTTCTTGAGCCACTCCTTTGTTGCCTTGGCCTTGTGTTTTGGGTCATTGTCATGCTGGAATACCCATCCACGACCCATTTTCAATGCCCTGGCTGAGGGAAGGAGGTTCTCACCCAAGATTTGACGGTACATGGCCCCGTCCATCGTCCCTTTGATGCAGTGAAGTTGTCCTGTCCCCTTAGCAGAAAAACACCCCCAAAGCATAATGTTTCCACCTCCATGTTTGATGGTGGGGATGGTGTTCTTGGGGTCATAGGCAGCATTCCTCCTCCTCCAAACACGGCGAATTGAGTTGATGCCAAAGAACTCGATTTTGGTCTCATCTGACCACAACACTTTCACCCAGTTCTCCTCTGAATCATTCAGATGTTCTTTGGCAAACTTCAGACGGACCTGTATATGTGCTTTCTTTAGCAGGGGGACCTTGCGGGCGCTGCAGGATTTCAGTCCTTCACGGCGTAGTGTGTTACCAATTGTTTTCTTGGTGACTATGGTCCCAGCTGCCTTGAGATCATTGACAAGATCCTCCCGTGTAGTTCTGGGCTGATTCCTCACCGTTCTCATGATCAATGCAACTCCACGAGGTGAGATCTTGCATGGAGCCCCAGGCCGAGGGAGATTGACAGGTCTTTTGTGTTTCTTCCATTTGCGAATAATCGCACCAACTGTTGTCACCTTCTCACCAAGCTGCTTGGCGATGGTCTTGTAGCCCATTCCAGCCTTGTGTAGGTCTACAATCTTTTCCCTGACATCCTTGGAGAGCTCTTTGGTCTTGGCCATGGTGGAGAGTTTGGAATCTGATTGATTGATTGCGTCTGTGGACAGGTGTCTTTTATACAGGTAACAAGCTGAGATTATGAGCACTCCTTTAAGAGTGTGCTCCTAATCTCAGCTCGTTACCTGTATAATAGACACCTGGGAGCCAGAAATCTTTCTGTTTGAGAGGGGTTCAAATACTTATTTCCCTCATTAAAATGCAAATCAATTTATAACATTTTTGACATGTGTTTTAATGAATTTTTTTGTTGTTATTCTGTCTCTCACTGTTCAAATAAACCTACCATTAAAATTATAGACTGATCATTTCTTTGTCAGTGGGCAAACGTACAAAATCAGCAGGGGATCAAATACTTTTTTCCCTCACTGTATGTCTGGTATTTAATAAGAACCAGTAAATCATATACTACAGAATACCAATGTTAAACTAATTTAGACGAAGCAGCTACCAACCCCACCCATGTTTGTTGCATTTGTAAAGGACAAGTGGGTGGCATTTTTGTGAATTTTTCTGTAAATAATGCTTTATTATAACTTACTAATACAAGTGATAATGGTATCCCATCATTTTAGCTGCTGCATTTTATAAGGTATCTTACAAGGTGCCAAATCCAAACACCAGACCTTCAGTGTCATCCGTATACAACCTACTACAGTGGTGATCTGTAAAGATGCAATAAAGCCATTTGTCATTCTAAAACAATCTGGACAGTTATATAACTTTCCCTGTTTAAGATCTGAAATAATGTCATAGCAGTCTCTCTCACACTTCCTGATCATAGGAAAACATTTTTGTGTCTGTTTTTTTCTGATTCCCGTGCTCAACATAATAGAGGACAGTCTGTCATATTCTATAGTAGCATTTGCATGCTTTCACAAATTTTTGCTCTTTGTGTACTAATTGGCCTTTCAAAGCAATCAACAATGTCTAATGGTTTATTCTTTGCAGGTTTTGACTGTTTCAGCTGTTGTTTTAAAGTGACAGATATGAAAGATGAGTAATTAAATTGATTTTCACTGCTGTGCTTTCTGTGGTCTGTTGGGGCTGTGTGTCATGAAGGTCTCAATTGTATATTTTCCTCTTATCTGTAAAAATCACAAGCATATTTGGCATTTCCTTTCATGCTAATAAGAAATCATTCGAGACTCTTGTCCACTTTGGAAATGTTGACATTTCTACTTGTTGGCAACGATTAATAACCAATTATATCACCGCCTGACTTCGATATTCGCTAGCAGGCAAGGGATTCTGCCTTGAGACTGAGAGGGGAATAAACACAGAGTTGTTTACCATGCGTGGTTTTGACCAAGGGCACAGATGCTCCTGTCAAAGAGCAGCTCAAATCCTGTTTGATAAGGGTTTGCCATTTCCCATTATGGAGTATTTCACAACATTAAACACTTCTGCCTCTGATAACCAGTCTTTCATTTAGCAGCACTGTTTGAGCTATCTACTTTCTTATCCCTGGGCCATTTCTTGCAAGCCTTTTATAACATTAGATAATTGCTATGTACTTCAGCAATGTTTTATAAATAAAACTATAGCATTTCTTACCTTTATTTAACTAGGCAAGTCAGTTAAGAACACATTCTTATTTACAATGACGGCCTTCTTGAAAAGCCCCCCCCGGCCAAACCCTCCCCTAACCCGGACGACACTGGGCCAATTGTGCGCCGCCCTATGGGACTCCCGATCACGGCCGTTTGTGACACAGCCCGGGATCGAACCCAGGTCTGTAGTGATGCCTCTAGCACTGCGATGCAGTGTCTTAGACTGCTGCGCCACTCAGGAGGTTACTTTGTACTACCTATATAGCACAGCAGCATATTTTGTGAAATAAATTGAATATCCTGTAAAAATTGCAATGCAATATGCTCTGACAGTTGGGAATACCAGACAGAAGAGTTGTCCATTACCAATCCCTATGTATGTTCCAGATTTGAATGACTGTGGGGAGCTAGTTAGCGTCACAATTAAGTTTGAATTGTTTGTTACAAATGGAGGTTCAACAGCAAATCAGCTACACTTCAATCATGTCACCCCCCCTTTTTTCAAGTACAAGGGAGTCACTACAAATAAACGTACACTTCTATGTGACCCTGTGCAACTGACTCTGTCAATAGACAATGTACTTTGCATTATTGGTGGCTTGTTCTCTTTGGAATCTTCAAAATAAAGTTAACAGCCTCCTCCCACCAAACCCATTTGATTTGTAATGGTAAGGCTTCTGTTTGTCTTCAGTGACTTAAGTTTGTGTTTGGACATCCTTGACTTTCATGAGCATTTTTTATATCATTAATAAATATTATCTTATTTTTTAACTTGCTCAGACTGTTGTCCTCCTGTGTTCTATAACCGCCATATAAATATATCCAACACAGCAACACTGACTGGTGCTGAAGAGTCTTCCTATTTTTTACTTAGGGAATCTCATATGTTTTATGAGTAATGCATGATCCTAGGATGGCAACAAATTAATTCTAAGTGGTTTTAATGGGCTTTCTCCATTCTGATTGTTTTAAACGCAATCAAAGTAGGACAAAACTGTAGTCCAATTTGTAGAACTTTTCATTTATTAAGCACTGTATCAAAATATCGATATAGACTGTATTGTAAAACTCCATACCAGTATGTGGATCCATACCGGTATACCTTATAACACCCAGCCCGGCCCTAAATATTACAAAGCCATAGTCTGCATTATCTGGTGTATGGTATTGAATACAATGTGCTACATGCATAGGCCTACAAGCTTCCTGTCCTTATAGTTTTCCTCAATTTCATCTGGATTTGATACAGATGAGGCATGTTCTAACATGAAGTTTTATAATTATTTTTGTTATTTTGACAACGTGCAGAAGCATTGTTCACGTACTTCTTTCTTAAAAACTGCTTTACATTTTCTTCTCTAAATAAGTGGATTATTTATCTTTAGGCCTACATACGAAGTTTATAGATCTAACTTAATTAGATTATATAACCTTTTCTAAATTACGAAATATTTGATCAACTTACCTCAGAATCGTCTTGTTAGAGTGACCTACATTTTTTTGATGAGACAGATAAAATGTTTAGTTGAGCAAGAGTAGTTGCAGCAAGGGAAAGAAAAATTGGTGTCATAAAGTGGTTTCTGTGAGAATTACGGGTGGGGCAGTTACCCCGGGGGGCTTTTACCCCACGTTACCCTACTACTGAACATGCATATGCTTGATCAAAGGTGAGTATATGAGCACACACAGGCATTGATGTTATACAAAATTCGCTCATAATTGTAATGACCCGAATTTGAACTTGAACGTCTCCATGAGTCTTGACCACCTGGACTTCAATGTTGGTGAACGTTGGCTTTCTTTGACTTTGAGCTCAATTCAGTTCAACCTGCATTGCTGTATTTATGCAGTATCTCAAAGTATACATATTTCCTTGTGGTTAAACAAAGCTAAATCATTTTGGACACAATGTCTGGAGGACTACTCCAGTACATGTTTTCAGTTTTTAGAATAATGGCTCTATTCAATCCGTATCGCGGAAGTTCCGGGTTACAGCGTGATCGAAATGTAAAGGCATTGTTCCCATGTTAGCAGAGAGTGCATTCACAGTAAACACTGCATATGTCGGCTCAATCGGAAATTACCTTTACATTTCTATCACGCAATCTGTAACATTTCAGCAATACATATTAAATAGATCCCTTACACACGTGTGAGTCCAGGGAGAAGTTTGTTAATGATATTGCATAAACATTGCTAGAGCAGGTGCAATGGCCCTCTACCATGCTTTCCCTGGTTAGCAATGTCCAATCAGAGCTTCTTAAATGTCCTTCTGAAATATCTAGAAATATGAGTGTTTAATTGGTTGTTGTCAGGTGCCAACATTCATGAATGTACCTCAGTGTCTTTTTAACTGAACAGCTAAAATCTAAAACCATATTGTCTGTCTGTCTGCCTGTCTGTCTGTTTTCTGTCTGACTTTCTCTGGTGTAATGAGAACAACTCAAAAGTTAATGGGAGAATGTCTTTACTTAACCAAGCAGGCACAAAATCTCTCCATGTCATACAGAGACAAGAGGACTGAGCAAGGGGGAATTATTTACTGTCAGGCAGTATCCTCAGACACCCTCAGACACAATGTTCCCTTAGCTGTACAGCTCAGTATATGTGTTCCAGGCTGCACCAGAAGCTGGACGGCCTGCATCTCAGGCATCTCAGACATTTTGTCGTAATCTAGTGACAGTCTTTCATTCGAAAATGTAACAAGGATACCGTGTCTTACAACTTCCTCAGTCCACAAAATGATGTCATCCTTTACAAAAACCTAGGTCAATAGTTGTGGAGGAATGTTTACGGATCTCCCTTCCGTTTGATAACACCTGAAGACAGAGTGGGGAGAAATGGATGTAGTGGATGATAAAAGGAGCATTCATTTTGTACTTTGGCAGGAGGTTTATTGAGGTGTCCAGGAAATTTGAAATGTGGGGTTTTGTTTCATCTGATATTTCTACCATGTGTCCACAGCCTCTTTGGTAAAAATCTGTGGCAGGGCTAAAGCTGATGATGTCATGGTGTTATAGCCCCTTCCCTCAGCCCCATTGATGTTCATTGCATCATGCTTTCATTTTGACAATTACAATGTCATTTTAAACGTTTTTAAGAGGATTTTGCCCTTTGTTTTATGTACTGCAATTCAGTAGCCGTGCCATTAGAGATTCTCTGGAGGGAATGTAACCCTGTGACATCATATTTGGTCAGAGTAATGTATTTTCTCTGTTGTGTGGACTAAAGCATTGTGCAATATATACATTGTGTTGAATCAGTCTACTGTATGTACTGAACGTCTGGTGGGTACAACTGTAAGACTGTTATTCCTGACAATTGTGTTTTTGAGTTAAATACCCTGTGTGTCAAGTAATCAAATGTATTCAAATTATAAATGCCTGCATCACAAAGCAATAATGCCATGCATGTAGAAAAGTTGATATGTCACATTGCAAACATAATCATAATTTTCCATCCACCTTAATGAAGCTGAAAATTAGACCTTGCTCTTGAGTCCACCATGGGTGCATAAATCAGACCAACCACACAGCCTACCTTAATTCCAACCCAGCGGGAAGTTGCTTTGACCTCTGGTCTTATAAAAGATCCAATGTCACTTGCTCTTTCTCTCTCTGGGAGAAATGTTTCATTAAAATGGGCAAAAATAGCTTTTCAGCCCAAATATATTTCTCAAGCTAGAATGTTGCTAGGATTGTCTGAGAGTGGACTGAGTGGGGAGTTAGAAACTAAAAACTAGCTGTTGTTGGCAGAGAGGTTTTGAACTCTCTTAGTTATTGGTCTATTAACCAATTAGGCTACTGCATGGTGATGTCACCATGGAAAGCCGAAACTCCCGCCCATGCAAACCTGCTGATTAGAAGTTCCTGTGTAGATTGCGTTTTCAACCAAAAATAAAACCAGCAACCAGCAATAAAACGGATCAAATGTTTTCACACTTTTAGAGTGTTAGTTTCATCAGCTGTTGTACAATATGATACAAAACACAGGAAAAACAGAGTTTGGACTGCACTGGGCCTTTGACCGCGCCACACTAAAATAGCCAGCTCTAGCCAGCTCAACCATCGTCTGAGAGATACCATGACTATCATTACCTTTTGTTCTGTTTTATTCCACAGCAAATTCTCTGGCACTTGCCACAGGATCAGACAATGAGCAGTTATCTCCCCTAAAGTTTTCCAAAAACTTCACAGAAAATAACCACAACATGTTTTGACATCTGTCTCTCAAATGTCCGTGTCTCTACCTTGAAATCCCTTTAATATTATCAGTCTGAAAATCATCAATGTACAGTATAGGCTAAAGAACCAGCAACCCTACAATATTTTTTATCATGGGAGAAAAAATAATAAGTAGCTTAGGCTAGATTATGTTTCAAAGCTCTTCAAATGTAGGCATTTCAATCCAATTTCATGACCGTTTGCTCTGTCGCGCGCACATGATAGACGTGCACGCTGCACGCGCTAGACTGGAGGACTATCAGGAGAAATTGTGGACAGTGGTGGGAAAGACAGGAGCAAATGTAAGTAAAATGTTATAACACGAAGTAGGCCTAAAACAGCTGTAGAGGGAAAATAATAATAATATTTTCGACACCTAGCCTAGGCCTAGCAGAGATTAGGCTATACCTAAATCAGTAACACTTTATTTTACTACCAGTGCTCACAGTCTCATGTCATAATTAGACGTTCATCCATGTTTCACAAATGTCAGATTTCGAAGTTGTTCCAAACGTCAAATGTTGAAGTGTTTAAGGTTAAGTTTATGCATTTACTCAGATTATTTTAAGGTTACGGTTAAATTCAGGTGTTAACTCCAAATTCTTAAGTTTAGGCATTACCTCCAAATGTTTAAGGTAAGGGTTAAGGTTTGGGATAGGCTTAAAACAAAAATATCAAAAATAACTTCCTATCACTGGATTCAAACTTCCAACATTTGGAATCGGAGGCAGATGCTTACGTCCATCCACCATTCCCATCCACAACAACCAAAACCGAAACCTACTTGACAGTAACAGGGCTCACTGTTGCCTCTAGTGGCCGGTTTCCACATCATCTCCCGAGTTCCTCAGACATGGATGGATGTCAAATACTGACTTGTATCACGGGTGACCTTGCTGTTATTTTAAGGGTCCATAATAAACAATTTATAAGGCACTTATAAGGTATTTACAAACCGTTTACTCACCATGTAATAGTCAATACTCCCACATTTGTAAATGTTAGTAGGTTATTCACACATGTATATATATTTCCTTAAACAAATCTGTGTTGTGTGCTTATTCTTTTACCAGGTACTACAGAATGTCTACCAATGGCATGCATATATTTTTGGGATAAATTACACTCGTCATTGAAAACATTTCAAAAGTATTTCTAAAATATAAATAGCACTCACTTTGGATTAGAGACTGCAAAATACTTGACTAATTATTTGTTAAATGGTTTATAAATGTGGGAGTAGTGATTAATAAATGTTGAACGCACAATTTATAAATGGTTTATAAATGGTTTATTATGGACCCTTAAAATAAAATGTTACCCATAAGTCACCTGACTCAGCATTCAGACACAATGTGTGATGCAAATTCCGGTCGAGGGACGAGTGTTTGTTTGAACTGTTCACAACCTCTCTGATTAAGCTGATTTGTTTTTTTAAAGAATTCTAGTAAGCCTACATAGTCGGTTATGCATTACTTTATTATTTTGCCATCTTATATCCGTTTTTTTCTTCTCAATTTATTAAAGTTTTAGCTTTAGGCTTACTCTAGTTCCAGCGTTCTGATCTACCTGCTTACCTTTTAGCGTCCGGAGCTCCTGCCCTCCCCCTCAACAAGCGAAGCCCCTGGTATTAAAGTAAACATCACATAGAGCCTACAGATATTTTGTTTTAATTGATAGTCCACTTTGCTAGTTGTCATGAAAGACAACCTCTCATCTGTCACGGACAGTCATGGTTTGAACTTGACCACTGCATATCCATGGAATTGTAATGGCGCGTTTCCCCATCCTCCGCCCATCAAATACCAGCCAGGTGCCATAAATAGGTCATCCATGAGGATTATATGTGGCATGGCACGTGCTGTTACAGCTTTCATCAGGAATTAGGCACTAAGAACTAAAGGCATAAAATACTCAATACTAGGCCTACTTACTATTAACAGCAGTTCCTGTGGCTTTTCCTAAAGTGGGCTAGTGTTTGTCAGCCAGGTTCCAAGAGACATATTGGAGTGATAGGTGGTAGTGATGCGAGGGTTGACTCAACCGTTTAGACAGGCAGCTCAATTCTTTTTCCACTAATTGGTATTTTGACCAATCATATCAGATCTTTTCACATCAGCTCTTTTTCAGAGATGATCTGATTGGTCAAAAGACCAATTAGAGAAAAAAAAATAGATCAGAATTGGGCTATCTGCCTAAAAGCAGCCATATAGTCAAGAACGTTATTTTCAAGGCAGATACCTGAACCTCTTTTAATCTACGATAGGGTAATGTGAGGTAACATTACAAGTGCAATGGCCCTCACCATGCTTTCCCTGGCTAGCAATTTCTAATCAGAGCTTCTTCATGTTCCTTCTGATATATCTTGAAATGTGACTGTTTTATTGGTTGTTGTCAGGTGTCAACATTCATGAATGCACCTTGTGTCTTTTTAACTGAACAGCTCAAATCTAACACCATATTGTCTGTCTCTCTGCCTACCTGTGCCTGCCTGCCTGCCTGCCTGTCTGACTTACTCTGGTGTAATGAGAACAACTCAAAAGTTCATGGGAGAATGTCTTTACTTAACCAAGCAGGCACAAAATCTCTCCATGTCATACAGAGACAAGAGGACTGAGCAAGGGGGAATTATTTACAGTTAGGCAGTATCCTCAGACACCCTCAGACATAATGTCCACTTAACTGTACAGCTCAGTATACGTGTTCCAGGCTGAACCAGAAGATGGACGGCCTGCATCTCAGGCATCTCAGACATTTTGTTTTAATCTATGTAGTCTCTTTCTCATCCCCTGCTTCCCCTCCTTGTAAAGCCCTCCTCTACCTCTGTTCTTTGAGTTTATTTGTGAAATGCTATGATAGAAAAATTGGGGACAGTACATGTTCAACATAAAATGTAGCGTTGCTGACAATCCATTAGGTCAGCAAGGGCAATTCTGGCTTTTTTTCTGTTATACTGTGAACAGAGTATATTGACAGAAAGCCAAAGGAAGAGCCTGTAATCTAAGGGTGGAGTGTATCCAGTCATACCGTTGTGTCAACTGAGAGTCTAGTGAGAGTCTTTCATTCCAAAATGTAACAAGGATACACTGTCTTACAACTTCCTCAGTCCACAAAATGATGTCATCCTTTACAAAAACCTAGGTCAATAGTTGTGGAGGAAAGTTTCCGGATCTCCCTTCCGTTTGATGACACCTGAAGACAGAGTAGGGAGAAATGGATGTAGTGGATGATAAAAGAGGATTAATTTTGTACTGTGGCAGGAGGTTTGTTGAGGTGTCCTGTAGAGTGAATTTTTTTTTATGCCTCTGAAAATTGCTCATGAGCTGCAGACAGGAAATTTGAAATGTGGGGTTTTGTTTCATCTGATATTTGAAATCTTCTGATATATTCTGATATTTGCCTCTTTGGTAAAAATCTGTGGCAGGGCTAAAGCTGATGATGTCGCACTGTTATAGCCCCTCCCCTCAGCATCATTGATGTTCATTGCATCTTGCTTTCAGTTTGACAATTACAATGTAATATTACTTTATTTCGAGGATTTATGCCCTTGTTATTATTTTCTTTACAGCAATTCAGTAGTTAAGCCATTAGAGATTCTCTGGAATTCATCCCAATGGGTAGAGGGGACATATTGTGACATATCTGGCTAGAGTAATGTATTTTCTCTGTTGTGTGGGCATTGTACAATATATACATTGTGTTGAATCAGTCTATGTATGTCTAGTGGGTACAAATGTAAGACTGTTATTTCTAACAATTGTGTTTTTGAGTTTACCCTGTGTGTCAAGTAATTGACTTTAATCAAATTATAAATGCCTGCATCATAAAGCAATAATGCCCTTCATGTAGAAAAGTTAATATGCCACATTGGAAAACCAATATTTTCCACCAAAAGCCACAAATTTGACTTTGCTCTTGAGTCCACCATGGGTGCATAAATCAGAACAACCACACTGCCTACCTTAATTCCAACCCAGCGGGAAGCTGCTTTGACCTCCTCTGGTCTTATAAAAGATCCAATGTCACTGGCTCTTTCTCTCTCTGGGAGAAAATGAGTTTGGGTGCAGTAATTTCTTGAAAGTTGACAAGTTTATTGTGTTGTGATCTGCAGGACCTGAGTGATGAAATGACACAGGGTGGTAAAGTGCTGATCTGCAGACACTTCTCTTGCTTGTTAAGACCGCGCCACACTAAAATATCCGGCTCGACCAACGTCTGAGAGGTACCAAGACTACCATGACCTTTTGTTATGTTTTATTCCACAGCAAATTCTCTGGCACTTTCCACAGGATCAGACAATGAGGAGTTATCCCCCCTAAAGTTCCAAAACTTAACAGAAAATCACCACAACATGATTTGTCATCTGTCTCTCAAAGGTCAGTCTGAAAATCCTCAATGTACAGTATAGGCTAAATAACCATGCAACCCAGCAACCCTACATCATTTTTTATCATGGGAGATAAAATAATAAGTAGCTTAGGCTAGATGATGTTTCAAAGCTCTTCAAATGTAGGCATTTCAATCCAATTTCAGGGCCTTTTGCTCTGTCGTGCGTACATGATAGACATGCACTCTGCACGCACTAGACTGGAGGACTATCAGGAGAAATTGTGGACAGTGGTGGGAAAGACAGGAGAAAATGTAAATAACATGTTATAACAAGAAGTAGGCCTAAAACAGCTGTAGAGGGAAAATAATATTTTCGACACCTAGCCTAGGCCTAGCAGAGATTAGGCTATACCTAAGTCAGTAACATTTTATTTTAATGGTCCATAATAAACAATTTATAAGGCACTTATAAGGCAAATAAACAAACCATGTATTAATCATTACTCCCACATTTGTAAATGTTAGTAGGTTATTCACACATACATTTCCTTAAACATCCTGTGTTGTGTTTTTTTATTATTTTACAAGGTACTGCAGGAATGTCTACCAAAGGCATGCCCATCTTTTTGTGAGAAATTACACTAGTCACTCAAAACATTTATAAAGTATTTATAAACAATAACTAGCTCTCACTTTAGATTAGGGACTGCAAAAACTACTTGACTAATGATTCGGAAATGGTTTATAAATGTGGGAGTAATTAATAATAAATGTTGAACACGCAATATTAATGCATCAAAAATTGTTTATTACAGACCTTGGGTCAGCCCAGGTAGCCTAGCGGTTAAGAGTGTTGGGCCAGTAACTGAAAGGTTTGAATCCCCGAGCGGCAAGGTGGAAAAATCTATTGTTCGATCCTTGGGACGTCCCAACTCTGATGTTGAAATTTCAAATGGGTAAGGGTAAGGGTAGGGGTTAGGTTTTAGGGTAGGGACGCCCCAAGGAGTCCGTATAGCACTAACCGTTATGTCACCTGACCTAGTATTCAGACATAAAATGTGATGCAGTTTTCGGTCGAGGAATGAGTGTTTGTTTGAACTGTTAATGACCTCTCTGATTAAGCTGATTTTAGCCCTCAGCTTTTATTTTCTCAAATGTTTTAAAGATTCGTTAGCCTACATAGTCCGGTTACGCATTACTTTATTATTTTACCATCTTATATGTTTTTAATTTTTAATTTTTAGCTAGGCCAGGTCTCTAATTCTGATCTACCTGCATACCTGTGAGTGCGAGAAGCTCCTGTCCTCCCCCTCAATGTCAAGCGAAGCCCCATGTATCAAATTAAACATCACAGATGGCCAACAGGTATTTAAAATCAGTGGGGTAAAGTACTTACGAAGTACTTTATAGTATAGTAGTTTTTTGGGGGGTACCTGTACTTTACTTTACAATTTATATTTTTGACAACTTTTACTTCACTACATTCCCAAATAAAATAAAAAACGTTTTAATCCATACACTTTCCCTGACACCCAGAAGTTCAATTCACACACTTACAGTATTAAGAGAACATCCCTGGTCATCGCTACTGCCTCTGATCTGGCGGACTCACTAAACACAAATGCTTTGTTTGTAAATTATGTCTGAGCGTTGGAGTGTGCCCCGGGCTATCCACAAATAAAACAGTCACATTTCACACTTTGCTTGTTGTAATGAAAGACAACCTCTTATCTGTCACGGACGGTCATGGTTTGAACTTGACCACTGCATATCCATGGAATTGTAATGGCGTATTTCTCCATCCTCCACCCACCAGGATTTAGGCACTAAGAACTAAAGGCATAAAATACAAAATAATAAATACTAGGCCTATTTACTATTGACAGCAGTTCTAGTGGTTTTTCCTAGAGTAGGCTAACCACTAAACTTGTCTGACAGACTGTGATACCTCTGGTTCACAGTCTGAGGTTATTGCCATTCATTTGTTTGGAAAATAATCTCTCACAAGCTCTACAAGCCAGAATGTTGAATACAATTATATTTTAACTTACTTTACCTGTCTGTGCAGTTGCTCCTTTTGTAGCCTAGGCAGCCGATAGTGGGCGCTAGATCTGCACTATCTTCTAGGATTGACGTGCATTCCCGGTAATACCCATACAGAAAACGAATGTATTATAAGATATGTACATACACTACATTACCAAAAGTGTGTGGACATCTGCTTGTCGAATATCTCATTCCAAAATCATGGCCAGTAATATGGAGTTGGTCCCCCTTTTGCTGCTATAACAGCCTCCACTATTCTGGGAAGGCTTCCACTAAGTGTTGGAACATTGCTGCAGGGAATTTATTACATTCATCCACAAGAGCATTAGTGAGGTCGGGCACTGATGTTGGGCGATTAGGCCTGGCTCGCAGTCGGCGTTCCAATTTATCCCAAAGGTGTTCGATGGGGTTGAGATCAGGGCTCTGAGCAGGCCAGTCAAGTTCTTCCACATCGATCTCAACAACCATTTCTATATGGACCTCACTTTGTGCATGGGGGCATTGTCATGCTGAAACACCTGTCAGCAACGGGTGTGACTGAAATTGCAGAATCCACTAATTTGAAGGGGTGTCCATATACTTTTGTATACATAGTGTATATGCGGGGGAATTTAAAATATATTTACATACAGTATATGTCCAGAATGTATTTATGAAAGATATACCTTGAATTGAGAGCAAGTATGTAAATATATTTTTTAATATGTGTTAATTGAACATATTTTTGCACCACATGTATCATGCTGAATTGTAATGTTGAATCTAATGACCTCTAGTACCTTGGCATTAGGTTCCCAAAGTGGAGTTTTCAAGCAAAAGTTCAAAATAAATGATGCAGCTTTTGAGGCTACCTGCCACTTATGAAATATAGTAAGATTAATTATGTATATTTCGAAATGAGACACATGAACCTAGAACATATTTATCCCGAGCTGTCAATCACAATTTGAAATGTTCCCGAGCTCCGCCCCAAGCCCACATCCAACTAACAGAATAGCCATTGCCATTTTGAATCTTCTTCAGATGAAGGAGAAGAGCAGCTGTTATCACCAAAAATCTTCTCATGGATAATGGCATTTTATTTGATTATATAATCCTAACATTGATTTAAAACATGTTTGTCACCTAGCGGGTGACAGAGTAAGAAGATATTTTCTTCAACTGCTTGCAAGCAAGAGTTTTCACTGACCTAGCTAACACAGCTAGTTAGCTAGCTAGCTCCTTTAAATGTTGCTTGCTAGCTAGCAAACTACACTGAACAAAATATAAACGCAACATGTAAAGTGTTGGTCCCATGTTTCATGAGCTGAAATAAAAGATCTCAGACATTTTCCATATGGACAAAAAGCGTATTTCTCTCAAATGTTGTGCATAAATGTGTTAACATCTCTGTTAGTGAGCGTTTGATCCTTTGCCAAGATAATCCATCCACCTGACAGGTGTGGCATATCAAGGAGCTGATTAAACAGCATGATCATTACACAATTACACCTAGTGCTGGGGACAATAAAAGGCCACTCTAAAATGTGCAGTTGAAGTTGGAAGTTTACATACACCTTTCACAATTCCTGACATTTAATCCTAGTAAAAAATCCCTGTTTTAGGTCAGTTAGAATCACCACTTTTTTTTAAGAATGTGAAATGTCAGAATAATAGTGGAGAGAAGGATTTCTTTCAGGTTTTATTTCTTTCATCACATTCCCAGTGGGTCAGAAGTTTACATACACTCAATTAGTATTTGGTAGCATTGCCTTTAAATTGTTTAACTTGGGTCAAACGTTTCGGGTAGCCTTCCACAAGTTTCCCGCAATAAGTTGGGTGAATTTTGGCCCATTCCTCCTGACAGAGCTGGTGTAACTGAGTCAGGTTTGTAGGCCTCCTTGCTCGCACACGCTTTTTCAGTTCTGCCCACACATTTTCTATAGGACTGAAGTCAGGGCTTTGTGATGGCCACTCCAATACCTTAACTTTGTTGTCCTTAAGCCATTTTGCCAAAACTTTGGAAGTATGCTTAGAGTCATTGTCCATTTGGAACCAATATTTAACTTCCTGACTGATGTCTTGAGATGTTGCTTCAATATATCCACATAATTTTCCTTCCTCATGATGCCATCTATTTTGTGAAGTGCACAAGTCCCTCCTGCAGCAAAGCACCCCAACACCATGATGCTGCCACCCCCGTGCTTCACGGTTGGGATGGTGTTCCTCGGCTTGCAAGCACCCCCTTTTTCCTCCAAACATAACGATGGTCATTATGGCCAAACAGTTCTATTTTTGTTTCATCAGACCAGAGGACATTTCTCCAAAAAGTACGATCTTTGTCCCCAATATGCAGTTGCAAACCGTAGTCTGGCTTTTTAATGGCTTTGGAGCAGTGGCTTCTTCCTTGCTGGGTGGCCTTTCAGGTTATGTCGATATAGGACTTGTTTTACTGTGGATATAGATACTTTTGTACCTGATTCCTCCAGTATCTTCACAAGGTCCTTTGCTGTTGTTCTGGGATTGATTTGCACTTTTTGCACCAAAGTACGTTAATCTCTAGGAGAGAGGACACGTCTCCTTCCTGAGCGGTATGACGGCTGCGTGGTCCCATGGTGTTTATACTTGCATACTATTGTTTGTACAGATGAACGTGGTACCTTCAGGCGTTTGGAAATTGCTCCCAAGGATGAACCAGACTTGTGGAGGTCTACCATTTTTTTTCTGAGGTCTTGGCTGATTTCTTTTCATTTTCCCATGATGTCAAGCAAAGAGGCACTGAGTTTGAAGGTAGGCCTATCAGAAGCTTCTAAAGCCATGACATCATTTTCTGGAATTTTCCAAGCTGTTTAAAGGCAGTGTCACGCCCTGACTCAGGGGACGCTTATATGTTGAGTCAGGGTGTGTATATTCCTTGTTGTGTTTGGTCATTGTTTGTCGATCTAGTGTGTATGGTTCTATGTTGGCCATTGTGATTCCCAATCAGAGGCAGCTGTCGTTTGTTGTCTCTGATTGGGGACAATACTTAGGCAGCCTATTGGCACTAGTGGGTTGTGGGATCTTGTTCCGGTTAAGGTATGTTGTGTCGTCTACCTTGGACTTCACGTTTCGTTGGTTGTTTTGTCGTTGTGTTTAATAGAAAATAAACATGTACGCATATCACGCTGCGCCTTGGTCTGACCAGTCCTTCAACGAACGTGACAGAAGATCCCACCAAACGAGGACCAAGCAGCGTGTCCAGGAGCAGACAGCCTGGACCTGGGAGGAGATCCTGGACGGTAAGGGATCCTGGACTTGGGAGGAGATTCAGGCTGGGATGGATCGCCGTCCTTGGGAGGAGACAGTGGAGGCCCGGTATAGAGAGGAGAAACGGCGCCAACAGTGCCGACGACGGAGACCCGAGAGGCAACCCCAAGAAAAATTTTTTTTTGGGGGGGGCACACGGTGTGGACGACGAGGCAGCAGGAGGCCGTGACAGGGCGGATCTGCAGGTTAGGAGAGGAGGCCACCATATTACGGGGGCTATTGGTTCAGAGGGAGCAGGAGGTATTCGGTCAGAGGGAGGTGCTACAGGAGGCTAGAAGGGAGAAGGAAGGAGTAGAGGCACGGCGAGAGGAGCTGGTTAGGCAGCAGAAGGAGCGGGGGTTAATAAAGGAACCCAGTCCTGCTCCTCGCACCAAGCAAGTGGTGCGTGTCGCCAGTCCGGTCCGGCCCGTTCCTGCTCCCCGCACCAAGCCAGTGGTGCGTGTTCCCAGTACGGCCCGGCCTGTTTCTGCTCCCCGCACCAAGCCTGTGGTGCGCGTCGCCAGCCCGGCCTGGCCTGTTCCTGCTCCTCGCACTAAGCCAGTGGTGCGCGTCGCCAGCCCGGCCCGGCCTGTTCCTGCTCCTCGCACCAAGCCAGTGGTGCGCGTCGCCAGCCCGGCCCATCCTGTTCCTGCTCCTCGCACCAAGCCAGTGGTGCGCGTCGCCAGCCCGGCCCGGCCTGTTCCTGCTCCTCGCACCAAGCCAGTGGTGCGCGTCGGCAGCCCGGCCTGTTCCTGCTCCTCGCACCAAGCCAGTGGTGCGCGTCGCCAGCCCGGCCTGTTCCTGCTCCTCGCACCAAGCCAGTGGTGCGCGTCGCCAGCCTGGCCCGGCCTGTTCCTGCTCCTCGTACCAAGCCAGTGGTGCGCGTCGCCAGCCCGGCCCGGCCTGTTCCTGCTCCTCGTACCAAGCCAGTGGTGCGCGTCGCCAGTCCGGCCCGGCCTGTTCCTGCTCCTCGCACCAAGCTAGTGGTGCGCGTCGCCAGTCCGGCCCGTTCCTGCCCCTCGCACCAAGCCAGTGGTGCGTGTTCCTAGTCCGGTCCGGCCCGTGCCTGCTCCTCGCACCACACCAGTGGTGCGTTTGACCAGTCCGGCACGGCCCGTGCCCGTTCCACCGGTGCCTGGTCCGGCACCGGTCAGCTGCTCCACTCCGGACCCAGAGCAGTCCGCTCCACCGGTGCCTGATCCAGTTCCGGTCAGTGGCTCCACATCATGCTGCGTCTTGGTCTGTCCCGTCATTAAACGAACGTGACAGGCAGTGTCAATTTAGTGTATGTGAACTGGAATTGTGATACAGTGAATTGTAAGTGAAATAATCTGTCTGTAAACAATTGTTGGAAAAATGACTTGTGTCATGCACAAAGTTGATGTCCTAACCGACTTGCCAAAACTTTAGTTTGTTAACAAGAAATTTGTGGAGTGGTTGAAAAACACATTTTAATGACTCCAACCTAAGTGTATTTAAACCTCCGACTTCAACTGTATGTCTAAAGTTTTGAGGGAGCGTGCAATTGTAATGCTGACTGCAGGAATGTCCACCAGAGCTGTTTCTCTACCATAAGCCGCCTCCAATGTCATTTTAGAAAATTTGGCAGTACGTCCAACTGGCCTCACAACCGCAGACCAACCGTTTGCTGATATCAATGTTGTGAACAGAGTGTCCCATGATGGCGGTGGGGTTATGGTATGGGCAGGCAGGCAGGCATAAACTACGAACAACGAACACAATTGCATTTTATCGATGGAAATTTGAATGCACAAAGATACCGTGATGAGATCCTGAGGCCCATTGTTGTGCCATTCATCCGCCGCCATCACCTCATGTTTCAGCATGATAATGCACTGCCCCATGTCGCAAGGAGCTGTACACAATTCCTGTAAGCTGAAAATATCCCAGTTCATCCATGGACTGCATACTAACCAGACATGTCACCCATTGATCATGTTTGGAATGCTTTGGATTGACGTGTACCACAGCGTGTTCCAGTTCCTGCCAATATCCAGCAACTTCACATAGCCATTGAAGAGGAGTGGGACAACATTCCACAGGCCTCAATCAACTGATCAACTCTATGCAAAGGAGATCTGTCGCACTGCACATTCTCACGTAGGTGTTCCTCTTGTCCAGGTGGGAAAGGGCAGTGTGGAGTGCAATAGAGATTGCATCATCTGTGGATCTGTTGGGGCGGTACGCAAATTGGAGTGGGTCTAGGGTTTCTGGGATAATGCTGTTGATGTGAGCCATGACCAGCCTTTCAAAGCACTTCATGGCTACAGACGTCAGTGCTACGGGTCGGTAGTCATTTAGGCAGGTTATCTTAGAGTCCTTGGGCACGGGGACTATGGTGGTCTGCTTGAAACATGTTGGTATTACAGACTCAGTCAGGGACATGTTGAAAATGTCAGTGAAGACACTTGCCAGTTGGTCAGCACATGCTCGGAGTACACGTCCTGGTAATCCGTCTGGCCCTGCGGCCTTGTGAATGTTGACCTGCTTAAAAGTCTTACTCACATCGGCTACGGAGAGCGTGATCACATAGTCATCCGGAACAGCTGGTGCTCTCATGCATGCTTCAGTGTTGCTTGCCTCGAAGCGAGCATAGAAGTGGTTTAGCTCGTCTGGTAGGCTTGTGTCACTGGGCAGCTCGCGGCTGTGCTTCCCTTTGTAGTCTGTAATAGTTTTCAAGCCCTGCCACTCTGGATAAGAGCATCTGCTAAATGACTAAAATGTAAAATGAATGTAGTATTTTCACCCTTGTGAAGTAAGATGTATCTTTAAAGTATTGACTCAAGCGACAACGTTATTGTTCAAGCAAATATGGTGTAAACAGTACTGGAGGGGCAGAGCAACCAGGTGGGCTTCCTCCATCTTTGGGGATACACTGAGGGTGGAGTTTCAGGGCCGGGGTGAAGCCAAAGATGGAGGATAAAGATAGTTAATTCAGGCTGTTTACCATTGTCTACACCAATGCGATAGCAGCTGGGTCTGGTCTACTTAGTTAATTTACTTTTATTGAAACAGAAAAAATGTATGAGTGGGATGTCTCGCTTCCTCTTCCATCTCTGGTAAAGCCCTTGATTCACCTGGCTAGAGGTTATGCGGTGGGGTCCAACTGACCAAGAGATTATGCAGTGGGTTCTAGCTTGGACCACTATGAAGAATATGGGAGATCACCTGGCACCTAGGGTGGAGACAGTGGGAGATGAATAGGAGGGAAAGGAAGATGGGGGTATCTGAGTAGAGTGCTGTCAATATATGGTCAAGTAAATTGTGAGTGTGTGTCTCTGCCTGCCTGACTGTCAGTCATTTGCTACTCAAAGCATAGTCTACATCAGTCGATGAACTTTGCTCCTACTTCGGCTGGCGGACATCTTCCTGGCCCCTTCGATGGTCAGCAGACTGCACCGAGGGGTGAAGGACAGCAGGGGGATCTGATAGGTGCTCACCTCTCCTGCAATATAAGTATTGAATGCAGAATAAAGCATCTCTCATGGTGATTGAATGTCAAATAAACCCTTGCCAATAGTTGAGAAGAGCTTCTGTTGCTAGTCTAGACCCAGATCTGTATGTCAACTCACCCACATCTACTAATCATATACCAGGGGGTCAATCTGAAGTTATAGAAAGGATGAGGGAGAGAGAGAATTCGCCATCATAGTAGGAGTGCTGATCTAGGATCAGGTCCACTCTTTCCATAAAATAGTATTCATTATGGTCTTACCTTTTGCAAATTCTTAGTCTGGATTGTTCTCTTGGGTCAAAGTGGACCCTGTACATTAATGAAATGTGAATTAGTATTGTAAATCCATATGTACATGTCACAAAAGGTTGGTGGCACCTTAATTGGGTAGAACGGACTTGTGGTAATGACTGGAGCAGAATTGGTGGAATGGTATCAAATACATGGTTTCCAGGTGTTTCATGCCATTCCATTTGCTCCTTTCCGGACATTATTATGAGCCGTAGTCCCCTCAGCAGCCTCCTGTGGTACATGTACATTTTACATTTTAGTCATTTAGCAGACGCTCTTATCCAGAGTACAATTTTTTTTTCATACAGGTCCCCCGTGGGAAAAGAACCCACAACCCTGGCGTTGCAAATGCCATGCTCTACCAACTGAGCTACACAGGACCGTAGTAGTACCTAATATGGGATACCTACTTATATCAGCTGTTATAGATTAACTTCATGACGATGAGATCCTACATGTGGTCCAGTAAAGTTGCCCTCCCGTGGCCACCACCACTCCTCCAGCCACATCTGGAACTCCTAGACAGACAGGCTGGCAGACACACACACACACACACTGTCTGAGAGCTGGGCAAAATAGATTAATGCAAAACAAATGTTGCTATTTATAGGTTGCACCTCCATCACTGGGTCGCGTCATGCCATTGTTATAAAAGTTCACAAGCTGCCCTCTGCCGGCAGTGCCATACTCATCTATATGGATGAGGATTTCTACTTCAATGAGTCAGAGGCGAATGACATACTGCTCATCCTGGACCAGGCCCAAATCCCCAACACACGAAGAAGAATCGGCTTCATTAATAAGTGCATCGACGACGTCGTCCCCACAGTGAACATACGTACATATCCCAACCAGAAGCCATAGATTACAGTCTACAGCCACACTGAGCTAAAGGCTGTAGCTGCCACTTTCAAGGAGCGGGACACTAATCTGGACGCTTATAAGAAATCCCGCTACGCCCTCCGACGAACCATCAAACAGGCAAAGCATCAATACAAGACTAAGATCTAATTCTACTACACCGGCTCTGATGCTCGTCGGATGTGGCTGGGCTTGCAAACTATCACGGATCACAAAACGAAACCCACCCGTGAGCTCTCTATTGCACTCCACACTGCCCTTTCCCAACTGGACAAAAGGAACACCTACGTGAGAATGCTGTTCATTGACTGCAGCTCCGTGTTCAGCCACATTGTGCCCTCCAAGCTCATCACTAAGCTAAGGACTGAACACCTCCCTCTGCAACTGGATCCTGGACTTCCTGATGGTGGTGAGGGTAGGCAACAACACATCTGCCACGCTGACCCTCAACACAAGGGCCCCTCAGGGGTGCGTGCTTAGTCATCCCCCCGTACTCCCTGTTGACCCACGACTACGTGGCCACACACGACTCCAACACCATCATTAAGTTTGCCGACAACATGATGGTGGTAGGCCTGATCACCGATGACGATGAAACAGCCTATAGGGAGGAGGTCAGAGACCTGGCAGTGTGGTGCCAGGACAACAAGCTCTCCCTCAATGTCAGCAAGACAAAGGAGCTGATCGTGGACTATAGGAAACAGAGGGCCGAGCAGGTCGAGCGCTTCAAGTTCCTCTGTGTCCACATCACTAAGGACCTATCATGGTTCAAACACACCAACACAGTCGTGAAGAGTGCACGACAACATATCTTCCCCCTCAGGAGGCTGAAAAGATTTGGCATGGGCCCTCAGATCCTCAAAAAGTTATACAGCTGCACCATTGAGAGCATCTTGACTGGCTGCATCACTGCTTGGTATGGCAACTGCTTGGCATCCGACCATAAAGCAATACAGAGGGTAGTGCGTACGGCCCAGTACATCGATGGCTCCCTGCCATCCAGGACCTCCCTGCCATCCAGGACCTCTATACCAGGTGGTGTCAGAGGAAGGCTCTAAAAATTGTCAAAGACTCCAGCCACCCAAGTCATAGACTGTTCTCTCTGCTACCGCAAGGCAAGCGGTACCTGAGTGCAAAGTCTGGGACCAAAATTCTCTGGAACAGCTTCTACCCCCAGGCCATAAGACTGAAGCACAGTTAATCAAATGGCTACCCTGACTATTTCCATTGACACCCTTTTTATTTGTGCAGACTCTCTTGCACTGGCTCTATACACACACACTACATACTGACACACACATGCATATTGATACCACACACACTCTCACACTCTTCACATACGCTGCTGCTACTCTGTTTATTATCTATCCTGATTACCTAGTCACTTTTACCCCTACCTACATTTCAGTGCCTTAAGAAAGTATTCACACCCCTTGACCTTTTCCACATTTTGTTGTTACATACTGAATTTAAAATTGATTACATTGAGATTGTGTCTTTGAGATACCCCATAATATCAAAGTGTAATTATGTTTTTAGAATATTTTTTACATTAATAAAGAATGAGAAGCTGAAATGTCTTGAGTCAATAAGTATTCAACCCCTTTGTTATGGCCTAAATAAGTTCAGGAGTAAAAAGTCACATAAGATGCATGGACTCACGGTGTGCAATAATAGTGTTTAACATGATTTTTGAATTACTACCTCATCTCTGTACCCCACACATACAATCAAATCATCTGTAAGGTCCCTCAGTCGAGCAGTGAATTTCAAACACAGATTCAACCACAAAGACCAGTGAGGTTTTCCAATGCCTTGCAAAGAAGGGCACCTATAGGTAAATGGGAAGAAAACAAAAGCAGAGATTGAATATCCCTTTGAGCATGGTGAAGTTATTAATTATACTTTGGATGGTGTATCAATACACCCAGTCATTACAATGATACTGGCATCCTTCCTAACTCAGTTGCCAGAGAGGAAGGAAACTACTCAGGGATTTCACCGAGGCCAATGGTGACTTTAAAACACTTACAGAGTTGAATGGCTCTGATAGGAGAAAACTGAGGATGGATCAACAACATTGTAGTTACTCCACAATACTAACCTAAATGACAGAGTTGTAACATAGACGCAGGGAGTCAGGAAGCAGTTAGTGAGTTTAATAATAACGACGACCGTCAGCGCAATACAAAACAAGAGCCACGTCTGACATAGAAACAAACAATACTACCTGATGACTGATAACAAAAGAGTGCTATATAAAGGGTAAGTAATCAAGGGAGTAATGAGGTCCAGGTGTGACTGATGATGAGACGCAGGTGTGCGTAATGATAGTTGCCAGGAGTACGTAAAGATGGGTTGCCAAGACCGGTGGTTAGTAGACCGGTGACGTCGAGCGCCGGAGCGGGGGAGCGGGAGTGGACGTGACAAGAGTGAAAAGAAAGAAACCTGTACAGAATAAAAATATCCCAAAACATGCATCCTGTTTGCAATAATGCACTAAAGTAAAACTGCACAAATGTGGCAAAGAAATTAACTTTATGTCCTGAATACAAAGCCTTATGTTTGGGGCAAATTCAAAACAACACATTACTGAGTTACCACTCTTCATATTTTCAAGCATGGTAGTGGCTGCATCCAGTTGCGATTTTAGCGTGTAAATCTTGGTGGGGCAAAACAATTATGATTATGTATGCATTACAGAAAAGCCACTATACAACAAAACACAACACAACACTAAACAATACATTCATTGCACTATAACGGTAACAAACGGTCCCAACAAACTGTTAGGGCCTATATAAAGCTGTCCCAACAGCAGAGCTTTCTTTTCAGCACCATGGAGTGAATCCGTACCACCACTACACCTGGCTATCAGCGGAGCCTTGTCTGGCAGAGAAACAGTTCATTCAGCCTAATTTACTGCCTTTTAAAAAAGCATAGCTGATATGGCTGACTTGCTTAAACAAATGTGGTTTCTACTGACAATTGAGATGTACAACCTATGGCATAAGGGAATGATAAGCAGATAAGAGGCAATCCGTGATTTCGATTAAGACATTAATGAGCGAATTTCTTGTTAACAAACTATAGTTTTGGCAAGTCGGCTAGGACATCTACTTTGTGCATGACACAAGTAATTTTTCCAACAATTGTTTACAGACAGATTATTTCACTTATAATTCACAGTTTATATAATAATAATAATAATAATAATATGCCATTTAGCAGACGCTTTTATCCAAAGCGACTTACAGTCATGCGTGCATACATTTTTTTTTTTTGTGTATGGGTGGTCCCGGGGATCGAACCCACTACCATGGCGTTACATACTGTACACTAAGTTGACTGTGTCTTTAAACAGCTTGGAAAATTCCAGAAAATGATGTCATGGCTTTAGAAGCTTCTGATAGGCTAAGTGACATCATTTAAGTCAATTGGAGGTGTGCCTGTGGATGTATTTCAAGGCCTACCTTCAAACTCAGTGCCTCTTTGCTTGACATCATGGGAAAATCAAAAGAATCCGCAAAGACCTCAGAAATAAATTGTAGACCTCCACAAGTCTGGTTCATCCTTGGGAGCAATTTGCAAACACCTGAAGGTACCACGTTCATCTGTACAAACAATAGTACGCAAGTATAAACACCATGGGACCACGCAACCGTCATACCGCTCAGGAAGGAGACGCGTTCTGTCTCCTAGAGATGAACGTACTTTAGTGCAAAAAGTGCAAATCAATCCCAGAACAACAGCAAAGAACATGCTGGAGGAAACATGTATCAAGGTATCTATATCCACAGTAAAACTAATCCTATATCGACATAACCTGAAAGGCCGCTCAGCAAGGAAGAAGCCACTGCTCCAAAACCACCATAAAAAAGCCAGACTACGGTTTGCAACTGCATATTTGGGCAAAGATCATACCTTTTGGAGAAATGTCCTCTGGTCTGATGAAACAAAAATAGAACTGTTTGGCCATAATGACCATTGTTATGTTTGGAGGAAAAAGGGGGTACCTTGCAAGCCGAAGAACACCATCCCAACCGTGAAGCACGGGGGTGGCAGCATCATGCTGTGGGGGTGGTTTGCTGCAGGAGGGACTGGTGCACTTCACAAAATAGCATCATGAGGAAGGAAAAGTATGTGGATATATTGAAGCAACATCTCAAGACATCAGTCAGGAAGTTAAAGCTTGGTTGCAAATGGGTCTTCCAAATGGACAATGACCCTAAGCATACTTCCAAAGTTGTGGCAAAATGGCTTAAGGACAACAAAGTCAAGGTATTGGAGTGGCCATCACAAAGCCCTGACCTCAATCCTATAGAACATTTGTGGGCAGAACTGAAAAAGCATGTGCGAGCAAGGAGGCCTACAAACCTGATTCAGTTACACCAGCTCTGTCAGGAGGAATGGGCCAAAATTCACCCAACTTATTGTGGGAAGCTTGTGGAAGGCTAACCGAAACGTTTGACCCAAGTTAAACAATTTAAAAGCAATGCATCCAAATATTAATTGAGTGTATGTAAACTTCTGACCCACTGGGAATGTGATGAAATAAATAAAAGCTGAAATAAATCATTCTCTCTACTATTATTCTGACATTTCACATTCTTAAAATAAAGTGGTGATCCTAACTGACCTAAGACAGGGAATTCTTACTAGGATTAAATGTCAGGAATTGTGAAAACTGAGTTTAAATATATTTGGCTAAGGTGTATGTAAACTTCCGACTTCAACTGTACATATTACGTCAATTACCTCGACTAACCTGTACCCCCGCACATTAACTTGGAACCGGTACCCCCTGTATATAGCCCAGTTATTGTTATTTTATTGTTGCATGTTTATTTTTTACTTTAGTTTATTTAGTAAATATTTTTCTTAACTCTTATTTTTCTTAAAACTGCATCGTTGGTTAAGGGCTTGTAAGTAAGCATTTCACGGTAAGATCTACACCTGTTTTATTCAGCGTTGCCACTGGCTGCATCATGTTATGGGTATGCTTGTCATCGGCAAGGACTAGGGAGTTTTTTAGGATAAAAGCTAAGCACAAGCAAAATCCTAGAGTAAAACCTGATTCAGTCTCCTTTCCAACAGACTCTGGGAGACAGATTCAGATTCCTGCAGGACAATAACCTAAAACACAAGGCCAAATATACACTGGAGTTAGTTACTAAGATGACATTGAATGTTCCTGAAGGGTCTAGTTACAGTTTTGATTTAAATCGGCTTGAAAATGGCTGTCTAGCAATGATCAACAACCAACTTGACAGAACTTCAAGAGTTTTAAAAACAATAATGTGCAAATATTGTACAATCCAGTTGTGCAAAGCTATTAGAGACGTACCCAAAAAGACTCACATCTCTAATTGCTGCCAAAGGTGAGTCTTACATTTATTGACTCAGGGGTGTGAATACATATGCAAATTAAATATTTATGTATTACATTTTCAATACATTTGCAAAGAAAATTAAAAACTTTTACTTTGTCCTTATGGTGTATTGTGTATAGATGGGTGAGGAAAACAATCAATTTAATCATTTTTGAAATCAGGCTGTAACACAACAAAATGTGGAATAAGTCAAGGGGTATGAATACTTTCTGAAGGCACTGTACATATTACCTCAATTACCTAAAATTCCTCGTACTCCTGCACATTGACTCGGTACCTGTACTCCTTGTTTATAGTCTTGTTATTGTTATTTTATTGTGTTTCTATTTTCTTTCTTATTTTTTTCTAATTTTTCTAACTTTCTGGCTCTGCATTGTTGGGAAAGGGCTCGTAAGTAACCATTTCAAGGTAAAGTCTACACCTGTTGTATTCGGCGCATGTGACAAATACAATTGTATTTGTTAAAGTAGGCAAATGTTCAGTAGGATACAACTTTGCCATCATTATCATGTTGTCGCTAGATATAGGTAGCTACCATAGTGATCCCCTTGAGAGTAGCTAATTTCAGTGCATCATTCATATAGCTTGCTAGCTAGCTAGTTGGCTGTGCTAGAAATTATATAGTCATGCTACCTAATTGTTTCAATGCACCTTCCAAATGTAAAGTGAGCAGTATAATAAGAGTCTGGTTGCATTAATGTATATGTGTGTGTGTGTGCATAAGTGAGTGCATGTGTGCTAAGGTGTGGAGAATCAAAGCAGGTAGTCAGTCCAGTTCAGATGTTCAGCAGTCTGATGGCTTGTAGATAGAAACTGTCTCTGAGCCTGTTAGTATCAGACCTCATGCTCCAATATCGTCTGACCGAGGGTAAGGGAGAGAACAGCAGTGATTGGGGTGTGTGGGGTCCTTGATGATGCTGCGTGCCTTCCTCAGGCACCATTTTGAGTAGATGTCCTGGATGGGTGGGAGCACTGTCCCAGTGATGTATCTGTGCCGTCATCACCACCCACTGGAGGGCCATGTAGTCGTGGACGGAGCAATTCCTGTACCAGACCGTGATGCAACCGGTCAGGACACTCTCGATGGTGCAGCGGTGGTATTTGGAGAGGACCTGGGAAGGTATGCCAAATTTTTTCAGCCGCCTTAGGAAATAGAGATGCTGTTGCACCCTCTTGACAAGAGTGGTGGTGTTGTTGGTCCATGACAAGTCCTCTGTGACTCTCTACTGCAGTCCTGTTCAAGTGGATCGGGAATGTTCCCTCCTCTGCTTCTTGAAATCAACTATCAACTCCTTTGTTTTGCTGACATTGAGGGAGAGGTTGTTGTCATGACACCACAATGCCAGTTCACTTACCTCTTCCCTATAGGCTGACTCGTCGTTGTTGATTATCAGGCCTACAACCATGGTGCCATCAGCAAGCTTGATGATGGAGTTGGTGTCGTGCAAAGCCACACAGTCATGGGTGAACAGGGAGTACAGAACACACCCCTGGGGCGCCCCTGTGTTAAGAGACAGTGTGGAGGAGGTGATGTTGCCAATCTTCACAGCCTGTGGTCTGCCCATCAGGATGCCCAGGATCCAGTTGCAGAGGGTGGTGTCCAGACCCAGGGCTCTGAGCTTGATGTAGAGCTTGGAGGGAACATTAGTGTTGAATGCTGAACTGTAGTCAATGAACAGCATTCTCACATTGGTGTTCCTCTTGTCCAGATGTGTTACAGCCGTGTGAATAGCGATGGAAATGGCATCTTACGTGGATCTGTTGGGGCGGGAGCAAATTGGAGTGGGTCCAGTGTGCCTGGCATGCAGGCCTTGATGTGGCATTGATGTGGCACCAGCCTCTCGAGGCCGATTGTCATTTGGGCATGTCACTTTGTTTTTCTTGGATACTGGGATGATGGTGGTCTCCTAAAAGCAGGTGAGACTACAGCCTGGTACAGGGACAGGTTGAAGATGTCCGAGAAGACTCCTGCCAGCTGGTCAGCACACACTCTGAGGACACGGCCAGGGATGCCATTTGGGGCGGCGGCTTTGTGAGCATTTTTTAAACTCTTTTGAAAGTTTTCCTCACATCAGCCTCGGAGATCAAAGCACCTGGCTGTCCGGAACAGCGAGAGTCTTCCTGGATGGCTCGTTATTGTCTGCTTCGAAGCGAGTATAGAATGTACTAAGCTCGTCTGGGAGAGAGGTTTCGGTGGGCACCACACAGCTGTATTTGCCTTGTAGTTTGTGATAGTCTGTAGTCCTTGCCACATGCGACTCGTCTGAATTGTCGAACATCAATTCAAGTTTGAGTCTATATTTTGCGTCCCTAATGGATTTGTGGAGCTCGTACCTGCTTGCCTTGCCTGATACATGTTGCGTGCCACAGAGTCATCAGGTTTTTGTTCTGCTGACATTGAATGCTGCAGTACATGGTCTCAGCATTGTACGGATATCTCTGTTCATCCAGGGTTTTTGGTTGTTATTGTTGTTACAACATCATCAACACATTTCCTAATGAAGTCTGTGACTGACGATGTACAGTGCATTCGGAAAGTATTCAGACCCTTTGACTTTTTCCACATTTGTGACCGACCGGCTCGATTCGGTCTTATGTAGCAAAATGTGTGTTTTTTACATTTGGATAAAAGTAGAGACTCAGAGCTATAAAATTGTATATCATACACTACAGTTGAGGAACAATGGGAAAGTCATTCTGCTTTGAAAGTTGATAAACTTGTAACCTCACTTTTGAGAAAATGGCCCTTGAATGTTTTGATAGCTACTGGAGAGCTCTTCTTTGTCTACACCCATTCAGCATTGTTCACACCCTCTTAAGCTTTAGCCCCACCCATCTCTTTAAGGATTCACGTGAGGCTATGTACTAAACAACCAAAGATTTGAAGACTGAAGGCTGGCTTATACTACGGGTGTGTTTGTAAATGTAATCTGGAGTGCCAGAGTGTGCATTGGGTGTTCGTAAACTCAGAGGGTTGTCAGATTGGCCAGCGTTTCGCTCTCGGAGCGTTCAGAGCACACACTGGACACTCTGGACAAAAAGTAGGGTTGATCCGAGCGTTCTGACCTAACAACAGCAGTCAAGCACCCAAACTAACTGGCTAAAGTTGGCTAGCTTGCTAGCTACTTCCAGACACAAATGAGAGAACAGCTCACTCTGAACATTTTAATCGCCCTAGCAGAGCTGGTTAGGCTGTTTTTATGTTATCCAGAGCGTTGGTGACTGCAACTATGCTGCTGGCAACAATTTAATTACGCTTTTTGCCAACGTTTACTGACACCGCCCATATTCAACGGGTGTTGAGCGTTCATAAATTTGTCAGTTATTCTGCGCTCTGACGAGAGAGCTCTGAAATCGGAGTAGATAGCCAGAGCAAATTTATTAGCTACGTCTATCGACAGTTGTCGCAGTGACATCATAAACATTCTATTGAAATACTTACTTGCATAGTGGAGTCTTTTGTTTAGACATGTAGCTATCTAGCTAAACAATGAACCATAATCCCAACTCATAACGTTACTACCCTGCATGAATCTGCAGGTAGCTAACCAACTAGGTTCAATGTTAGCTAGCTAACATTAGGCTATAACTAGCAATGCAAATGGCTCTGAGATACGAATAATATTACTACACAGATCATACACGTAACGTTAGCTCCAAGAAACGTTACATCCAAGAACATCATTCTGTTCATTAATGGACATACTGTATCAATATCAAAGAGTAGGTGGTACACCGCAATTATTGATTTATGGATACATTGTACAAAAGCAATTTATCCACAGTACTTAGCAGCCTGTTCAATTAGGACAAGAGGAATACCTATGTAAGAATGCTGTTAATTGACTATAGCTCAGCATTCAACACCATAGTACCCTCCAAGCTCATCATTAAGCTTGAGGCCCTGGGTCTGAACCCCGCCCTGTGCAACTGGGTCCTGGACTTCCTGACGGCCGCCCCCAGGTGGTGAAGGTAGGAAACAACATCTCCACTTCGCTGATCCTCAACACTGGGGCCCCACAAGGGTGCGTGCTGAGCCCCCTCCTGTACTCCCTGTTCACCCATGACTGCGTGGCCAAGCACGCCTCCATCTCAATCATCAAGTTTGCAGACGACACAACAGTAGTATGCTTGATTACCAACAATGAAGAGAACGCCTACCCCCCTATCCACATCGATGGGACAACAGTGGAGAAGGTGGAAAGCTTCAAGTTCCTTGGCGTACACATCACTGACAAACTGAAATGGTCCACCCACGCAGACAGTGTGGTGAAGAAGGCGCAACATAGCCTCTTCAACCTCAGGAGGCTGAAGACATTTGGTTTAGCACCTAAAACCCTCACAAACTTTTACAGATGCACAATTGAGAGCATCCTGTCGGGCTGTATCACCGCCTGGTACGGCAACTGCACCACCCGCAACCGCAGGGCTCTTCAGAGGGTGGTGCGGTCTGCCGAACGCATTACCGGGGGCAAACTACCGGCCATCCAAGACACCTACAGCACCCGATGTCACAGGAAGGCCAAAAAGATCATCAAGGACATCATCCACCCAAGCCACTGCCTGTTCACCCCGCTATCATCCAGAAGGTGAGGTCAGTACAGATGCATCAAAGCTGGGACCGAGAGAATGAAAAACAGCTTCTATCTCAAGGCCATCAGACTGTTAAATAGCCATCACTAGCACATTAGAGGCTGCTGCTGCCTATTGAAATCACTGGCCACTTTAAGAAATGGAACACTAGTCACTTCAATAATGTTTACATATCTTGCACTACTCATCTCATATGTATATACTGTACTCTATTCTATAATATTCTACTGTATCTTAGTCCATGCAGCTCTGTCATTGCTTGTCCATATATGTATATATTCTTAAATTCCATTCCTTACTAGATTTGTGTGTATAGGGTATATGTTGTGAAATTGTTAGATATTACTTGTTAGATATTACTGCACTGTCGGAGCTAGAAGCACAAGCATTTCACTACACCCACAATAACATCTGCTAAACACGTGTATGTGACAAATAAAATGTGATTTGATTTTATTTGAATTAATTACTTCAGTGGAAGCGCACATAATATTCAAATGAACATGAATGAATGGTCCATACTGAAATTAGTCATTTTCAGTTATTAACCCTTCAAAGTCTGTCCTTATGTATTGACATTTTGCCTCATTACAGTAGATGTTGTTGAATTGATGTCCCTGAAACATAAACGATAACACAATATGAATGATGGTATTGTCACTGACAGCTGAATGAGATACATAGTGTTATTCTAACCAACATTTCCAATGAATTATGTTCTTAAACCATTAGTCATTGGATTACAGTGACAAAATGGAAATGCTTATTTGATGGAAACAGTAAATGTGAGGGCGCTGAAGCACTCTGTTATTCAGCTTTACTACTTAGCTGTTTTGTAAAAAGGCATCTGTTTTTTTATTTATGCCTTTACATTATAGAGCTTTATAAAGAATTAAGAGGGCAGTTAAAAAAAATCAAATCCACTTTCTCTAGCATTTTCGCCAAGCCGTCATTGTAAATTAGAATTTGTTCTTATTAATTGACTCGTCTGGATAAATAAAGCAAAAAAATACAAAACAATCTTTGCTTGAGTGGGCTCCATCCAAGTGAGAGAATTAAAATTATAAACCTGCCAAGCATCAATGACAAAGAGAAATAGGGAAATGGTGGTCTAATAACAGCAATATCTCACTAAATAAATAATAAATAATAACAAATAATAATTGAAGGCCCATTTAACACTGCTTCAGCCAAGGTCACTCCTCTTTACTGATGTTTCCTGCTTTTTGCAAATGACAACATTACTTGGATAACACAAGCCAAGATGACTGTAGGGATTGAATATACCTTGATATGTTCACTGATAATCAGTGAGTGTCACGATCGTTGAGAGACGGGTCAGACCAAGGTGCAGCGTGATATGCGTACATGTTTATTAAGACGAATAAACACTTGACAAAATAACAAAACAACGAAAACATGAAGTCCTATGGGCTATACACACAACAAGCCTAACAGGAACCCAAACACGAGTCAAGATCCCACAACTAAGGTAGGCAACCAGGCTACCTAAGTATGATCCCCAATCAGAGACAACGAGCGACAGCTGCCTCTGATTGGGAATCACACCCGGCCAAACATAGAAATATCAAACTAGATCTACAACATAGAAATACAATAACATAGATCTCAACAGAAACTCACACCCTGACCCAACCAACAAGAGTTCTCTAGATCAGGGTGTGACAGTGAGTCACATACCCTTGTTAGTCACTGAAATCATACAAGTTCTGACCAGATTAACATGGATACTCTGACAAACAGTGAAGTTAGGTTCAGTTTCTCTTGCATTTATAGAGCATTTGTCACTTGACTTGATGTGAACAAAACATCTTTGGATGGATAATGGATACTGTTACCACTTACCAAATTGAAGGGTTTCCCAGTGATGCTGTGTATGAGCTTAATTAGCATGTTGCCTGGACCTACATCCTGATTGACAATCACTTTACTCTTGAGTAATTAGGCTCTCAGGATAGCCTAAATATAATGCTCTATGTGTACACTGTAGTACACATTGTATTGGCCAGGGCCCAGTTCCCCCGCTGCATTTTATGAAACTTTATCCGCTATGTGAATGTCTTATTGTTTCGAAAATACAATGTTCTGTGTTTCTTAGAATACATTTGCCTAATGATACACTATGTTGTTCTGTGAGCAGTCTGGAGTAGTCATTAATACGTTATATAAAGGTTATAACATAAATGTTAGTAATGTGGGTTTTGATTAATCTTTGATTATTAACAATGCACCTTACATGGTCTCTAAAGTCGATATTAATGCTACGAAGGCTGTGAAAGGATGCCCAGAAGGCTAGCTTTCCAACTCATTGGAAGCTATGGTATATACGTCTAGTATTAGACAGCTATGAGATGTTAATCAGTGGTAGGTAATTGAGACATGAATGAGTAACACCAATTTAATGAGGAAGAATTTTAAGTTGCATTCATGTTACCACCAAAAGTTTGATTGTTGAAGTTTGACACTGATTTGAAGTAATTAAAAGTTAATTACTTTTACTCACAGATTGCAAAGGTTTCTGTTTTCAAACATATTAAATGTTGTCTTTAATCTGTGCTCTTGTGCCAGGGAATAACACCTATACATAGATTTGTATGAACAGCTCTAGTACTCTAGTCCTTAGTGCTAAATATAGATAATGGCAGGGTACGATGGATTATAGAATGGCTTAAAGGAGACATGATATCTGGGAGGGAAATTACTTTAGCTTAATGAAGTACATAACTCATTGCTCTTGTACTGGCAGTACCTACTACATACTGCATTATCTCAATCTAAGACAGAGATGGGCAACTTTGATGGGGTTGAGGGCCACAAAAAATGGGAACTCATCATGAGGGGCCGCAGTGACTCGTGGGTCTGCGTACCCACATCCATACCCACACATGCAGTCAGGGCCGGCCCTAGACTTTTTGGCGCCCTAAGCGAATAATAATAATAATTTATATATACTATACTGTATATAAGACAACAAATAAGCAGTACATACAAGCAGTACCCAGGGGGAGCAACCACACACAAAAAAGAGGAACAAATAAAAATAAAAATAATAACTAAAGAGAAGAATCATGAAGGCAAAAACAAAACAGATAGTGTGCATATGTACAGATGTAGGATCTTAATTTGATCATTCTTTTGTTGCTGAGAATTTTCCTGCACAGCAAGAAATGCAAACTTGTAGTGTATTCGAGGTTTAACAAGGCTACTAAAGTTTGTAATTTCCACTTTAAAATGTCAGACTTGATTTGCCCTAATGAAAAATTTATCAACCCCTACAAAACATGTCCATTAATTAGGCCTATAATCCACATTATAATTCACATTTCCTGTTGCTGCAGGATTACTTTCCTGCAGTATCAAACTGGCTCAAATTAAGATCTGTACACATACATACACATACACATAATGACCAAACATACAAACGATTGCCTATAATAGCAGCCAAACATCCTAAAGAGAAGTATCCTAGATCAGATTTTGGATGTACGTGATAGCCTTGGACCAGTCGGGAAAGGGAAAGGGGGATACATAGTCAATTGTAGAACTGAATGCATTCAACTGAAATGTGTCTTCTGCATTTAACCCAACCCCTCTGAATCAGAGTTGGTTAGTGTCTTAATGCTAGCTCCATACATTTTTACAGCTGATCTTTCTAATATACATATGTTGTTGAACATTAACACCCAAACTTTACACAATACAGTATTCGGTTCAAACAAGCTTTTAAGGATGTTTTTTTTTATAGCTGACAAAACTGCTTAGATTATTTGCTTTTCTTGAAAATAACTTTAGAAATTAGGGTTGTAACCAAAGACCATTAGAGCAGGGGATAATGAAAGGATTAATTGAGAACTTTTCCTAAAATGTCAACAACATATTTCCAAAGAGCTTCAACAGTTGTACAGTGCCGAAACATGTGCATGTGCATGTATAGTAGTTTCCTATAACAGAAAAGGAGCAGTTATTACACTGATCATTATACGCAAGCCTCAGTGTAAATCTAGGCTCAGGAGTGAGATATAGTTGGAAGTCGGAAGTTTACATACACTTAGGTTGGAGTCATTAAAACTCATTTTTCAACCACTCCACAAATTTCTTGTTAACAAACTATATTTTTGGCAAGTCAGTTAGGACATCTACTTTGTGCATGACACAAGTAATTTTTCCAACAATTGTTTACAGACAGATTACTTCACTTATAATTAACTGTATTACGATTCCAGTGGGTCCGAAGTTTACATACACTAAGTTGACTGTGCCTTTAAACAGCTTGGAAAATTCCAGAAAATGATGTAATTGCTTTAGAAGCTTCTGATAGGCTAATTAACATCCTTTGAGTCAATTGGAGGTGTACCTGTGGATGTATTTCAAGGCCTACCTTCAAACTCAGTGCCTCTTTGCTTGACATCATGCGAAAATCAAAAGAAATCAGCCAAGAAAAACAATCCTTGGAAGCAATTTCCAAACGCCTGAAGGTACCACGTTCATCTGTACAAACAATAGTACGCAAGTATAAACACCATGGGACCACGCAGCCATCATACCGCTCAGGAAGTAGAAGCGTTCTGTCTCCTAGAGATTAACGTACTTTGGTGCGAAAAGTGCAAATCAATCCCAGAACAACAGCAAAGGACCTTGTGAAGATGCTGGATGAAACCGGTCAAAAGTGTCAATATCCACAGTAAAACAAGTCCTATATCGACATAACCTGAAAGGCCGCTCAGCAAGGAAGAAGCCACTGCTCCAAAACCACCATAAAAAAGCCAGACTACGGTTTGCAACTGCACATGGGGACAAAGATCGTACTTTTTGGAGAAATGTCCTCTGGTCTGACAAAAATAGAACTGTTTAGCCATAATGACCATCGTTATGTTTGGAGGAAAAAAGGGAAGGCTTGCAAGCCGGAGAACACCATCCCAACCGTGAAGCATGGGGGTGGCAGCATCATGCTCTGTAGGTGCTTTGCTGCAGGAGGGACTGGTGCACTTCACAGAATAGATGGCATCATGAGAAAGGAAATGTATGTTGATATATTGAAGCAACATGTCAAGACATCAGTCAGGAAGTTAAAGCTTGGTCGCAAATGGGTCTTCCAAATGGACAATGACCCCAAGCATACTTCCAAAGTTGTGGCAAAATGGCTTAAGGACAACAAAGTCAAGGTATTGGAGTGGCCATCACAAAGCCCTGACCTCAATCCTATAGAAAATGTGTGGGAAGAACTGAAAATGCGTGTGTGAGCAAGGAGGCCTACAAACCTGACTCAGTTACACCAGCTCTGTCAGGAGGAATGGGCCAAAATTCACCCAACTTATTGTGGGAAGCTTGTGGAAGGCTACCCGAAAAGTTTGACCCAAGTTAAACAATTTAAAGGCAATGCTATCAAATACTAATTGAGTGTATGTAAACTTCTGACCCACTGGGAATGTGATGAAAGAAATAAAAGCTGAAATAAATCGTTCTCTCTACTATTGTTTCACATTCTTAAAATAAAGTGGCGATCCAAACTGACCTAAGACAGGGAATTTATACTAGGATTAAATATCAGGAATTGTGAAAAACTGAGTTTAAATTTATTTGGCTAAGGTGTATGTAAACTTCCGACTTCAACTGTAGGTCTTGTGTGCAAATTTTAAATCTATCAGCTGATGGGAAAGGTTTTTAGACTAACTAAAAATGTTGTTCCATACCATTGGCCAACCCCATTCAATACCGAGGCTCTACAGGTCTCTTTCCCACATCATTGTGACAGGGAGAGTGATGACATTGTGTGAGGGTAACTTATTATAATTGAGGGACACCATTCCAGTCATTCTGGTAGAGGAAATAAGCTTCATAAGAGGGTGGGAGCCTGGACATGCATCCCATGGAACACCATACGTTTTCATCAGGGGCGCAACTCATTTTTAAAGGTATTTTATTTATTTTTTATCCATTAGGATAAACACTCCAAACAGCCTACCCGACCACTCGGAGGCATCCTAAAGCACACTGTTGCCTAGTTTTGTATCACATTCCAATGGTAATATTTGGGGGGGGGGGACAAACATGCAATTTCAGAATGTGGGGGAGACCTGTCCCCAGTGAAAGTTGCACCCCTGGTTTTCATAGTATGTAGTTTGAGATAGAAAAGTCCCTGTTGGTTGAAGATATCATTTAGTATACACTACCGGTCAAAAGTTTTAGAACACCTACTCATTCAAGGGTTTTTCTTTATTTGTACTATTTTCTACATTGTAGAATAATAGTGAATACATCAAAACTATGAAATAACACATATGGAATCATGTAGTAACCAAGAAAGTGTTCAACAAATCAAAATATATTATATATTTGAGATTCTTCAAATATAATTTGTTTTTCAACAGGACAATGACCCAACACACCTCCAGGCTGTGTAAGGGCTATTTTACCAAGAAGGAGAGTGATGGAGTGCTGCATCAGATGACCTGGCCTTCACAATACCCTGACCTCAACCAAATTGAGACGGTTGGAAAAGCATTCCAGGTGAAGCTGGTTGATAGAATGCCAAGAGTGTGCAAAGCTATTTGAAGAATCTCAAAAATAAAATATATTTTGATTTTTTGAACACTTTTTTGGTTACTACATGATTCCATATGTGTTATTTCATAGTTTTGATGTCTTCACTATTATTCTACAATGTAGAAAATAGTAAAAATAAAGAAATACCCTTGAATGAGTAGGTGTTCTAAAACTTTTGACCGGCAGTGTACATATACCTATCTTAGCTCATTGTGGTAAGATGAATGGCATGGAACCAGACAGAAGAGAGTTATTATTCCAAGGTATTACTGCAGGTTACAGACATATTTTTCAAGTTGACACCAGAGGGCTCTATTTTCTGCTGGCGTTAAGGCAACGGTAGTGTCAAACGCACATTCGTTGTCAATTTCGACCTGTTAAAGCCAGCGCTCTGCTATTTTCAAACTGTTGCGCAAGGATTGGTAAATTACCTGTCTTATATCAGCTCGATTGAGCTAGATGGGAGGGGTGGAAATATTTGAGGTGTGTTTCAGGCAGCGTTGGCAGGGATATTTAAGATCACCAAAAGCTGGTTTAAGCGGTAACACATTTGATTTTGGCATGAATTTTGACAGCGGAAATGCAGCCTATCCAGCCGTGACACACACTTGCTATTTGCACATGGAACAAGAGTAATGTGCTTTTGGTGCCTTTATACTTTGTATTTAGAAAAATAAAAAACTAATGTTTTTCCCCATTTCGTTTTATTTGATTAAAAACCAAGCATAGCCTCCGCTCCTCTCAATGAAGGTAGTTTTTTTTGGGGTCCTGCCCAAAGCAATCGCCAAGTAGTCAAGACATAGGGTTTAGCATTCCCTATGTATTGTAGGCAGGCCTACATTATTTCAGCCATGCAGCTCCCATTGTGGACGTGCATAAAAACCCCACTATGATGTGAGCTACATGTGTCCATGCCCATCATGAAACGAGAGATGAGAATATCGGTGAATACCAGTGAACTTCATATTTAGAAGTTATTTTCCTGTAACAATTGCTTGTTTTCCGTTTCATATGTTCAAAACCCAAGCCCTCCGTATGCTACCCTTGCCCTAGGCCTACTATAACAAAGGCTGGTTCAACAGAAATGCCTAGTGTCTTTTTATCCTGACGATTTTATGATATCTATGGTATTTATTGTTGTTGTTGTTTAAAAAAAAAACATTGGTTGTTTTTGGTTTATGGTGGGAACATCAGTGGAATGCATGCAATGCAACTTTTGGAGACGTGTGAATGTGATCTGTAAGATGGTTTCAATATGTTTATAAAACATTATATTTGGGAGCAGTACAACGGTGAGTCAGACCCGGCTCTAGGATAAAGTGACTAAGGGGGCAGTTGAAATCAGTGAGATGACACAATTTTGGGGGGTTCTTGCATTGGAATTATAATGAATTCTGCATATATCACGCTATACCACAATAAACCTAAAGTTCAAATGCCTGAGACTCCAAGACCATTGATTGAGTGCTTTTGAAGTGACAGGTTGGTGCAAAATCTGTAGCCTATCTCCCAGGTGCTTTATCAGCACAATCGACAATGCCCTACACACTAAAGCATGGCTGTTCTGGTAATGAATAAAGGCTACAAGATATACTGAACAAAAATATAAATGCAACATGTAAAGTCTTGGCCCCATGTTTCATGAGCTGAAATGAAAGATCCCAGGAATTTTGTGAACACAAATGTTTTACATCCCTGTTAGTGAGCATTTATTATTTGCCCTAGATAATCCATCCACCTGACAGGTGTGGCATATCAAGAAGCTGATTAAACAGTATGGTCAATACACAGGTGCACCTTGTGCTGGGAACAATAAAAGGCCAGTCTAAAATGTGCAATTTTGTCAAACAACATCACATTGCCACAGATGTCTCAAGTTTTGAGTGAGCATGCAATTGGCATGCTGACTGCAGAAATGGCCACCAGAGCTGTTGCTAGAGAATATAATAATATATATATAATTTTCATTTCTCTACCATAAGCCGCCTCCAACGTCATTTTAGAGAATTTGGCAGTACGTCCAACCGGCCTCACAACCGCAGACCACGTGTAACCACGCCAGTCCAGGACCTCCACATCCGGCTTCTTCAACTGCGGGATGGTCTGAGACCAGCCACCCGGACAGCTGATGAAACTGAGGAGTATTTCTGTCTGTAATAAAGCCCTTTTGTGGGGAAAAACTAATTCTGATTGGCTGGGCCTGGCTCCCCAGTGGGTGGGCCTGGCTGCGCCCCTGCCCAGTCATGCGAAATCCGTAGATTAGGGCCTAATGAAGTTATTTAAATTGACTGATTTCCTTATATGAACTGTAACTCAGTAAAATCGTTGAAATTGTTGCGTTTATATTTTTGTTAAGTTAGATAGGGTTATTCACCTATTACAAACAGCCTATGTGAATGCAGCCATACACACAGCTGTCTTACCAAAATAATGCAAACTAAATTCTGAAAGTATTAGCCTAATTATTCATGCGTGCAAACAAAAATACTGAATAGCAGTTTGGCTTAGAATATGACACAACTGCAAAGGCGAACTAATGAATGTGAACAGAACAAAACAGCGGTACAAAGTTGTCTTGCCAAACAAATAGGCCTATAGGCCCTCTTCAAACATGGAAAATCATGCTGCTCATGAGTACAGCAACACGTTGTGATATGGCACAATACACTTCTGTGAATCAACTTCGACCCACGTAATCAATTAAGCAATGCCAGCCTACCATAAACACGTTTCCAATACATGCAGTTCCATTTATAACCACGAAAACCAATTGGCTACCAAGAAAACCATAATAGAATGTATCTAGTTCTATGATGAAACATGTCAATATGCAGCTATACCCAGGGGGTTCTTGCATTGGAATTATATTGAATTTGACTTATATCACGCTATACCACAATAAACATAAAGGTACAAATGCCACACCATTGAATGCTTTTGACCATGAAGTGACAGGTTGATTAAAAATCTCCGCTGGACTCTTTCAGCAACATGGACAGCGCCCTACACACTAAAGCAAGGCTGTTGAAAACCTAGGCTGGCTAAGAAAGTCATTTTGCCATTCCATACCCTAGATTTTTGCTGAAATGATGCCACTGGCTATACCACCAAGATTTTTAGAAAAACTAACCAGCTAGATTGTTTCTTACCTTTTCAGAAGAGTTGCTGCCTCTTTGATGCTTTGTGGAACTTCCTGAGTAATCGATCATTCCATTCTCCCCGGAATGTTCTTGTAAGATACCCCTAAAATGCCATTTGGATTAGTTGAGCTTTCCTCTGGTATACCATAGAGCTCTCCTACCCGACCCAAGCCCAACGGGCCCCCACATTATACATGGTGTTAGGGCCAGGAAGGGCCTGTTTTTTCATCAATAACTAGGTCTTGGGTATCACTAAATTGATCACTAACATTTTGAAGCTGCGCCATTTTCTTGTGCTCTGCTGCGCAGTACAGTCATATCTGACTAAGATAATAACATGGTGTCAGAAGTGCTTAAACCTTGTCAAATATAAAATGGGAGAGATTATTTCAAAAATATATCATGTTTCTTGAGTTTTGTCGGAATTTAGAAGTCTCTTCGTTTGTTGAGCAGAGCCAGATATAATTTTGAGGAGATGGGAAACTCCATTGGAATCGTATTAACGCCCATTGCTACGTCAATGGGCCATGTGGTGCATTCTGGATGATTCTGGGACACGGAGAGCTCTCCTTCAAGGAGTGAATGAGAGTCAATTGGGTGCTAGCTCAAAAACTGAACATTAGTGTGAATTTCGTCAACAAGAAGTACAACATTACAAATCTTTTACGAGATATGAGATAATTAACTTGCCATCTGTAATATTGTATAGCTTTGGAATCGTGACATTAAGTACTTTCAAGGAAAATAATTCACATTTCTCGACTCATACCCTTACTTTGAGAAGGGATTGCATGACTATTAGCTTAGTAACCGCATGACGCAGCATGACAACGTGAACGCGATTGGTCGACAGTCTGCTGGGTGGGGTGTTATACGTTCCTCCATTCATTGCCCAATGGGATTCCTATCTCATTCTTTCTCTAACATCTCTGGCAGAGCAGCCCGAGTTGAGCCGTTGCTATGGATACACAGACTCAGAGCCGCCGTGAGCAGAGTGCATGCAGAGCGATCTTCCTGTGCGCAGGGAGTGATCGAGTGACAGTCAGAGAGGAGCAGTTAATTGATTTACTAATGGAGGAAGTTATTTCTGACTTCGGGTTTCGGGCAGGGCCAGGTGTCATGTAAAAATCTTCCCAGCGTGAAATAGTTCCCAGTTGTTCTGATTGTGTTCTGATTGTGAAGTCATGCTGTAAAATTTCTCCCAGCGTGAAAATGTTCCCAGTTCAATAATTCCTCTTTATGTGGATGGCTGAGCGCATCTGTTTATGTGAATGGCTGAGCTCGTACAGATGTTTCTCTCACACCCTCCATCGACCACGAAAAAGTGTTCTGTGGGCACGCGCATTTGCTTCACAAATCTGCCAATCAATGGTGGCCAGGAGTATTGACTCTGACCAATCAGAAGCTTGTTGAGGCGTGAGGTCTGCATATAAATACCCGGAGTCGCGCGTCGAAGTGCTGAGGGTTGATGTGAGGAGAGATTTTTTGCGATTGCAGACTTGGGCGCTACATTTTCGATTGACAGTGCATATATTTGTTTGTTAGTTAGTTAGTTAGCTAGCTATACAAACAAATTAAAACTGCACACCTTAGAGAACAAGCCATCTCGACCAGTTTACAGCTAATTATGCTACTTAGCTAGATAAATCAAGGGCGAGGGGATGTGAGAGAAACATATGCACGAGATCAGCCATCCACACAGTGCAGTTATTGACTGGGACATTTTTCATGCTGTGAAAATGTTTACACCATGACATCACAATCATAACACAATCAGAACGATTGGGAACTATTTCAAGCTGGGAAGATTTTTACATGACACTGGGCCTTAAATTTGGCAGAAGCAATCGGGCCTGGGTAGGGTGGGCCTGAACTTTGTGGGCATGGGTAGTGTAAGGGATCGGGGGTTGGCTGGGTCTAGACAGAGTCTGACACTTCCCCGATCTACTGAGAGGGGGAGTCATCAGACTCGATCTGGTTCACCTGAGTTCTGAGCACACCTGTCAGTAATTAGTGTAGGATTTAAGGTGTGCTCAGAAGCTCAGTCGGTGCGAGGTATTGTTCCATTGTGACTTGCTAAGCGTTTTGTTCTGAGAGAGAGAGAGAGAGAGTTTGTTGTTTTTGATTACCCGTGTATCCGACCTGTGCCTTGTTGTTTGACTCCCCGAATTGCTTAATCCTCTGCTTGTCTACCCCAGTGATTACCGTCCTCTGATCCTGTGTCTGTGACCTCGACTACGACTAAGCCCGCTCCCTTGGTACCTCTGCCTATCTCTGCCTGGCCCGGTTTTGACCACAGCCCGCCCGACCACGATTAAGCTATTCCCTTGTCTGTACTCTAATAAAGCATTGCTATTCTGCGATTGAATCTTACCACTCTGTCCGAGTATTCATTACAGAATACCTCGCCATTACCATGGATCCAGCGGAATTACAGAGGCGATGGGAGATACAGGAGAAACGGATGGATGAACTCCTGCAGCTACTCAACGCTGGTGCGGCTGAAGGCACCACCACGAGCACGGTCAGTCCTCGTCATGCACCTCCAATTTCTCTACCGACAAGGTACGACGGGGAACCTGGCAAATGTCAGGGGTTTCTACTCCAGACGTCCCTGTATATGTCGTATAATCGTACTATTTTTTCCGATGACCGTAGCAGGGTGGATTTCATGATTTCTCTGCTAACGGGAAGAGCACTGGATTGGGCTACTGCGCTTTGGGCAGCTGAGGTCCCAGAGTTGAATGCGGAAGTTCAGTTCAAGAGACTGTTCCAAGAGGTGTTCGACCACCCAGTATCTGGGCGTAGTGTGGGAGACCAACTATGCGAACTTCAGCAGGGCCGTCGCACAGTAGCCGACTACGCTTTAGAGTTCCGTACTATAGCAGCCGGTAGCGGATGGAGCGAGACTGCTTTGCTCACCGTTTTCCGAAGAGGGCTGCGCAAAGACGTACAGACTGAGTTGGCTTGTCGAGGAGATATCACTGCGCTACATGAGTTTATCAAAATCGCCATCTCTATTGATAATCTGATCGTGCAACACAAGGTATCCACAGTCCGGGAGCCCTCGGTCACTGGTCCTACGCAATCGTCAGAGCGGAGGAGAGAATCTGAGGAGGAACCTATGCAACTGGGACGGTCACCTCTACAGGGTTCGGTGAGACAACAACGTCGGCAAGACGGACTATGCCTGTATTGTGGTCAGTCGGGTCATTTCATTCGGCAATGTCCGGTACGACCAAACCGTACCTCAGAATATCGCCTCGGAACTGCCAAACCGGTGAGTGAGACTCACGTTTTCAACATCACATCTAAACAAATGTATGTGCCAGTTACCTTATCTGTTGGAGAGAGAGTGCGCAGATTGGAAGGTCTTATTGATTCCGGGGCGGCTGCCAGTTTTATGGATGTGGGTCTCGCTGAGGAATTGGGAGTTCAACTTATCCCACTTCAACCTCCCCTGCGAGTCAACGCGCTAGACGGTGAGCCCATGGGCACTGGGTTCATTACGCACCGGACCGAGGAAATAAAGTTACAAGTGGGCTCCCTGCACCATGAGAACATCATTCTGTTCGTCATCTCCGCTCCACGGGAGCCGCTAGTCCTCGGCCACCCCTGGCTCGTTACCCATGATCCGGTCATCTCCTGGAGATCTGGCGATATCACGGCTTGGAGTGAGGTATGTAGGGCAGAGTGCCTCAAATTACCTTGCAAAACGTCTACTGTGGAGGATGCGCAGGGTGCGGTGTCTACGGTTGTTCCTACAGAGTACCAGGATTACGCGCAGGTGTTCTCCAAGGAGAGGGCTACCATGTTACCACCGCATCGGGCCTGGGACTGTGCAATTGATCTGCTATCCGGGGCTACACCTCCTCGCGGAAGAATCTACCCTTTGTCACAGCCGGAACGAGAATCTATGAGCAAGTATATTGATGAGGCACTTCAGCAAGGGGCCATTCGCCCATCTACGTCTCCCGCCGCATCCAGTTTTTTCTTTGTTAAGAAAAAGGGATGGCGGACTGCGTCCCTGTATAGACTATCGAGGTTTGAACGATATTACCATTAAAAATCGTTACCCTCTTCCTTTGATTCCAGCAGCCCTCGAGCAGGTGGGGCAGGCCTCCATCTACAGTAAACTGGACCTCAGGAGTGCGTACAATCTGGTGCGCATTAGAGAAGGGGATGAATGGAAGACCGCCTTCATCACCCATCGAGGACATTATGAATATTGTGTCATGCCCTATGGACTTACTAACGCGCCCTCTGTGTTCCAGGCGTTCATGAATGACATTTTAAGGGACTTGATTGATCGCTTTGTTATAGTGTACATTGATGACATCCTAATCTACTCTAACTCTCTGAGTGAACATGTGTCCCATGTGCGACAGGTTCTGGACCGACTCCGACAACACTCTCTGTTCGTGAAGGCCGAAAAGAGTGAATTCCATGTCACGACGATTTCCTTCCTTGGGGCCATACTCACTCCCGACGGGGTACAACTGGATGAAAATAAGGAGCAAGCTGTACGAGACTGGCCTCAACCCCAGACGGTGAAAGAGCTCCAGAGATTCTTAGGGTTTGCCAATTACTATAGACGGTTCGTGCGTAATTTCAGCACAACCGCAGCTCCCCTGTCGGCGATGACCAGCTACAAGGGTCGTGGTCTGAAATGGACGGAGGGGGCAGTGCGGGCTTTTGAGACATTGAAACAACGATTTACCACCGCTCCCATTTTATGTCAGCCGGATCCTACCTTGCCGTTCATCGTGGAGGTGGATGCCTCGGAGGTTGGAGTTGGAGCCGTGCTATCCCAGCGCCAAGGTGAGCCGCCCAAATCACGACCCTGTGCTTTTTTTTCTAAGAAGCTGAATCCGGCCGAGCAGAACTACGACGTGGAAAATCGTGAATTACTGGCGGTGAAGTTAGCACTGGAGGAGTGGAGACATTGGCTGGAGGGAGCAGATCATCCGTTCCAAGTGCTCACGGACCACCGCAATCTGGAGTATCTTCACAGTACTAAACGACTGAACTCCCGACAGGCAAGGTGGTCTTTATTCTTCAACCGTTTCCAATTCACTGTCTCTTATATTCCCGGGTCCAAGAATTGTAAGGCGGACGCGCTTTCCCGACGGTTCGAGCGCGCTGAAAGACCCGTGGAACCAGAACCTATCCTCCCCATGAGTTGCCGTGCTGGTCCTGTGAGGTGGGCTATCGATGACACTATTCAGGAGAGCCTACAAGCGGAACCAGCCCCTCCAGAAACCCCAGTGTCGAAGGTGTTTGTACCAGCTCCGCTTCGACCTCAACTGATGGAATGGTGCCACACGTCGCTAGGATCTGGTCATCCCGGAATCACTCGAACTACACGACTCATCAGTCGAAAATACTGGTGGGATTCCCTCACAGATGACGTCAGAGACTACGTATTATCCTGCCCAGTATGTGCTCAGTCCAAGGCGCCTCGAGCACTACCGGAGGGTAAGCTGATGCCATTGCCAACTCCTCAACGACCCTGGTCGCACATTGCTATGGACTTTGTTACCGACCTACCAGAATCAGAGGGCCATACTGTAATTCTCGTGATCATCGATCGATTCTCCAAGATGTGCCGGTTAGTACCCATGACCCGTTTACCTAACGCCACACAGATGGCGGAGACTATGTTTAACCAGGTGTTCCGGCAGTTTGGTGTTCCGGAGGATATTGTTTCCGACCGGGGACCCCAGTTCGTATCCCGGGTATGGAAGGCCTTCTGCGAACGCTTGGGCATCTCGGTGAGCCTCACCTCCGGATATCATCCCCAGGCTAATGGGCAGACAGAACGGCTCAACCATGAAATTGGGAAGTATCTACGGCAACAATGTTCGCGGCAGCCGCAAGAGTGGAGCCGATTCCTTCCTTGGGTAGAGTATGCTCAGAACTCACTCATTCACACCTCCCTACGTCTAACGCCCTTCCAGTGTGTTCTAGGGTATCAACCACCCCTGTTCCCGTGGGATACCGCACCCGGGATGGTACCGGCGGTGGACGAGTGGTTCCGTCGGAGTGCGCAGGTCTGGGAGACGGCCCATCAACATCTCAGTCAGGCCTCACAACAGCAAAAGACCCTACGCCGACCGACGCCGGAGACCTACTCCCACTTATCAACCCGGGCAACGAGTGTGGCTGTCTACCCGAGACCTGCGGTTCCGACGGAGCTGCAAGAAGCTCCAACCCAGGTACATCGGGCCTTTCAAGGTACTGAGACGTATTAACCCTGTCACCTACCGTCTGTTACTCCCTCGACACTACAGGATAAACCCACGTTCCACGTCTCCCTGTTGAAAGCTGTGCACTATAGCCCGATGCACCCCCCAATTGCTCAACAACCTACTACACCACCTTTGGAGGATGAACAGGACACCACCTATACAGTCCACGAGATACTGGAGTCAAGACGGAGACGAGGGGGCATCGAATATCTCGTGGACTGGGAGGGATATGGACCTGAGGAACGGTCCTGGATCCCTGCTAAGGACATACTGGACCCCGCGCTCAAGGCCACCTTCCACGCTGAACACCCAGATCATCCAGGACCCCGACCCAGAGGAAGACCACCCGGTAGAGGTAGAAGGCCGTCAGGAGCCGGCCCTGGGGAGGGGGATACTGTAAGGGATCGGGGGTTGGCTGGGTCTAGACAGAGTCTGACACTTCCCCGATCTACTGAGAGGGGGAGTCATCAGACTCGATCTGGTTCACCTGCGTTCTGAGCACACCTGTCAGTAATTAGTGTAGGATTTAAGGTGTGCTCAGAAGCTCAGTCGGTGCGAGGTATTGTTCCATTGTGACTTGCTAAGCGTTTTGTTCCGAGAGAGAGAGAGAGTTTGTTGTTTTTGATTACCCGTGTATCCGACCTGTGCCTTGTTGTTTGACTCCCCGAATTGCTTAATCCTCTGCTTGTCTACCCCAGTGATTACCGTCCTCTGATCCTGTGTCTGTGACCTCGACTACGACTAAGCCCGCTCCCTTGGTACCTCTGCCTATCTCTGCCTGGCCTGGTTTTGACCACAGCCCGCCCGACCACGATTAAGCTATTCCCTTGTCTGTACTCTAATAAAGCATCGCTATTCTGCGATTGGATCTTACCACTCTATCCGAGTATTCATTACAGGTAGGGCTTAAAATTAATGCGCGTGTAGGTTTCTAGTGTACCATGCTTCTTCTGTGCTGACTGAACACATTTGTCAAAGTGGAAAATGAGTTCTCGCATGTAGCTGCGGATGCCCCACTCAAGAGCCCTATGATTTCATTTTGAATATCGTGTGACGTGTATGTGGCATTGTGAGGTATGGGGCTAAACACCTTGGCAAGTTCCTTGTCTTTTCGTAGAGTATATCCCATCATAAACAGAAAAGGTCCACTGCCCCCCTCCCCTCTTAACTCTATCGCGTCCAATGTCGCCCTTAGTGGTTGCTGGTGTGAAACAAGGAACTCAATAGTGTCCACAAATGCTGACAAATGCATACGATTTTGTGCCAGCTGCCCATCATTAACAAGTGTTGACTTCGATGTTCCCATAGCACTTCGAAATAGTTTTTCTTTCCACAGTGCAGTGCATTTCAAATCCTTTTTGCTTGATGCGTGCCTAGCGAATCCTTTGGTACTATCAATAGCATGCTTCCAGTTAGAATACCCAGCTTGGATGAAGGCCTTGTCTGTGTTAGCATTGGACCCAACAGAGAACTTTCGACATGGGAAACAAAATGCTGCATCTGCAGTAACCCAGTATTCGAGCCACTCTCTTCCTATGAACCATTTGCTATTAAATGTATGTTTTTGGACAAAATAGGGTAGGATTCTAGGCTAACCTGGGCTGGCTCCTCTGTTCCAAGATTGTCACAAACAGTCGGAGGTGGAGGGGGCTGTGGAGCCAAGCTAGATCTGCACGCCGAGCTAGCTGAAGCTCGGCAGCATCATTGCTGCTGGGCTTGGAGGTGGCCTAGGTGATTTGATGCTGCTGTTGCTGCTCATCACTCTCCTTCTCCTTTGGCTTTGTTTGGGTACTTTGGCGAAGCCAATTGCTGATATCCATCGTGGCAGTGGCAGATTAGCTGGTTCGAGGTAGCTAAATAGGCTAAGGCTAATAGCACTAATGCTTTTTACAGCTAGCTAAGAAGCTAACTGAACTCTGTAGTGTTGGGGCGTGAGGCAGAGTTGAGTGAAGCAGCTTCAACGGAAAACTTGACCCTGCCCTTATAAATCAAAATAAAATATTACAGGCGGAGGCGTATCACATTTTTCACTAAGGCTACCAAGTGTTTTTTCCCACATTTTACGGAAACCCAAAGGAGTCATACCTAACCACCCCAGTGGCTTTCCATAGCCCCCCTACACACACCACGGCACGCTCTGCCCATTGTGCTGACAAAGCGCAGCGGAAATACAGATTTTGTGCCAACCTGTCACTCAATAATTTTTATCTAGGGGCATAAAACTAAAATTGAGGGGGCACAAGTTTCAACTGATGGGGCTAAGCCCCCTTTTGCCCCCTTGTGGAGTCGGACCTGTGGTGAGTAGACATTCCCCCTTTCTCTTTATATTGGATCTTTATCCAGCTCCTGTGACTGTGAAAAGTTTGGATGTGTGTAAAAAACCTCCATAGTCTAAGTTTCCTTGTCTGTATTATCTGCCCACGGGGAGAAATTATGGTGCCTTGCTTATTGACTACGTTTGGCATGTCCACAGACTGCAATTTACAGTAGCCCCTATATCATTGTGAATGCTATAGCCTATGTTTAACAATGTATTTCCATATTGAAGCAATGCAATTGGATCAATGTGGACTGCAAACATGTTCAACATATTTAGCAAATATGGGGCAGGCTATGTAACGAACTAGCTATAACAGACTAACATTCGAATTGGCGTTGATGATAACGCAATACATGAAAGACAGTAAATACACAACTTGAAGCAAACACATATTTAGCCATGGAGCACATTCTGATCGGCCAGTGAGGGGCCAAGCCTCGACACACCCACAACTTGTTTATTCATCAAAACCCAGCCCTTTCGCACCACCGCCAGGAACTGCACCCATATTTATGGTTGTGAAATTACCAACAATATTTCTGACCCCTCCCCGCCCGAACCTACAGTGCTACCGCCAGCACTTACATTTACCATTGCGTTAGGTTTGTTAAAATAGAGCTCAGACAATCAAAGTATTGGTTAGAATATAATATGTGACATAGAAGTATTTTGCTCAACTGCAGAGAAAGGCAAATCCTGGATTCTGATTGGGTGGGACAGGACGTTCTCTACCGTATGCCAAGGCACACAGGAAGGGGTTATTTTGAACAATAAACCCAAATTTTTTAAAGGAGATCAAACGCTTTCATGGCTTTGTCAAGTAAAACAGTGCCTTCAGAAAGTATTCATATCAATTGACGTATTCCACATTTTGTTGTGTTACAGCCTGAAATGTTTTGGGACATTTTTGCAAATTTATTGAAAATGAAATACAGAAATATACTTTACATAAGTATTCACACCCCTCAGTCAATACTTTGTAGAACCACCTTTGGCAGCTATTACAGCTGTGAGTCTTTCTGGGTAAGTCTCTAAGAGCTTTCTACACCTGGATTGTGCAACATTTGCCCATTATTCTTGAAATAAATAATTCAAGCTCTGTCAAACTGGTTGTTGATCATTGCTAGATAACCATTTTTCAGGTTTTGCCATAGATATAGATTTTCAAGTAGATTTAAGTCAAAACTGTAACTCAGCCACTCAGGGACATTCACTTTCTTCTTGGTAAGCAACTCCAGTGTAGATTTGGCCTTGTGTTTTAGGTTATTGTCTTGCTGAAAGGTGAATTCATCTTCCAGTGTCTGGTGGAAAGCAGACTAAACCAGATTTTCCTCTAGGACTTTGCCTGTGCTTAGCTCCATTCCATTTATTTTTTATCCTGAAAAACTCCCCAGTCCTTAACAATTACAAGCATAACATGATGCAGCCACCACTACACGCTTAGAAAAAAATGTTATTCTGCTGTCCCCATTGGAGAACCCTTTTTGGTTTCAGGTTGAACCCTTTTTGGTTCCAGGTAGAACTATTTTGGGTTCCATGTAGAACCCTCTGTGGAAAGGGTTCTACATGGAACCCAATAGGGTTCTACCTGGAACCAAAAAGTGTTCTTCAAAGGCTTCTCCTATGGGGACAGCCAAAGAACCCTTTTCATTTGTAGATAGCACCTTTTTTTCTAAGAGTGTGTGCTTGAAAATATGGAGAGTGATACTCAGTAATGTGTTGTATTGGATTTGCCCCAAACATAACACTTTGTACTCAGGACAAAAAGTGAATTGCTTTGCCACATTTTTTTCAGTATTACTTTAGTGCCTTGTTGCAAACAGGATGCATGTGTTGGAATATTTGTATTCTGTACAGGCTTCCTTCTTTTCACTCTGTCAGTTAGGTTAGTATTGTGCAGTGGCGGTCAGTGCCGTTTAAGATGAGGGAGGACTTTTTTTTTTCTCATGAGAATGGCCTTATTTCTATTACACCATATTGGGTGACTGTCATTCATATTCCATTCACCCTGTTCAATGTAACAGCGATAGGTTTAGGCTACTACATGATACTCAAATTTCCCCTATACCCATCATCAGGTTGCTACAACCTAGCCTATGAATGAAAGTTTACAAGGTAGGTGCACACAGGTCGAGAGAAAAATTTGAGGTGACAGACAGTGACACATGGACAGACAGTGACACATTCAATACCGCCTTGCACACTCTTGCCTGCCTCTAGCTGATATAGGGTGTGATCATTAGTCCAACAGTTGCAAACAAGAATTTCTATTGGACAAATTCAGGTATGTCTATCCTCGTTTTGTTCAAAACTGTTCAACTATTGTCTTTCTCTCTGTTTGAGTTAACTACTCACCACATTTTATGCACTGCAGTGCTAGCTAGCTGTATCTTATGCTTTCAGAACTAGATTCATTCTCTGATCCTTTGATTGGGTGGACAACATGTCAGCAGTGGTGGAAAAAGTACTCAATTGTCATTCTTGAGTAAAAGTAAAGATACATTAATAGAAAAGGACTCAAGTAAAAGTGAAAGTCACCCAGTAAAATACTACTTGAGTAAAAGTCTAAAAGTATTTGGTTTTAAATATACTTAAGTATCAAAAGTAAATGGAATTGCTCAAATGTACTTGAGTATGAAAAGTAAAAGTATAAATCATTTCAAATTCCTTATATTAAGCAAACCAGACGCCACAATATTCTCATTTTTTTTATTAACGGATAGCAGGGGCACACTCCAACACTCAGACATAATTTACAACCGAAGCATTTGTGTTTAGTGAGTCCGCCAGCATGTCAGTTCATGCTGCAAGAGCTCTGATAGGTTGGAGGACATCCTCCGGAACTTGTCATATTACTGTGTAAGTCTATGGAAGGGGGTTAGAACCATGAGCCTCCTAGGTTTTGTATTGAAGTCAATGTACCCAGAGGAGGACGGAAGCTAGCTGTCCTCCGGCTACACCATGGTGCTACCCTACAGAGTGCTGTTGAGGCTACTGTAGACCTCCTTTCCAAAATAGTATGCTTTCATCAATTATTTGGTGACGTGATTATATTTAGTATAGTTTTCTCTAAAAAGTATATAAGTAAATGTTTTACCATTTTAATTTTTCTGAAAATCACTGAGGAGGATGGTCCTCCCCTTCCTCCTCTGAGGAGCCTCCACTGGTATTGTGGAGTAACTAGAATGTTGTTGATCATCCATCCTCAGTTTTCTCCTATTACAGCCATTCAACTCTGTAACTGTTTTAAAGTCACCATTGGCCTCATAGTGAAATCCTTGAGCAGTTTCCTTCCTCTCCGGCAACTTAGTTAGGAAGGACGCCTGTATCTTTGTAGTGACTGGGTGTATTGATACACCATCCAAAGTGTAATTAATAACTTCACCATGCTCAAAGAGATATTCAATGTCTGCTTTTCTTATTTTTACCCATTTACCAATAGGTGCCCTTCATTGCAAGGCATTGGAAAACCTCCATGGTCTTTGTGGTTCAACAATCATGTTACACTATTATTGCACACAGAGTCCATGCAACTTATGAGACTTTTTAAGCAAATGTTTACCCCTGAACTTATTCAGGCTTGCCATAACAAAGGGGTTGAATACTTATTGACTTAAGACATTTCAGCTTTTCATTTTTAATTAATTTGTAAAAATGTCTAAAAACATAATTCCACTTTGACATTATGGGGTATTGGGAGGTGGCCAGTGACAAAAAAACTCATTTAATCCATTTTAGATTCAGGCTGTAACACAACAATATGTGGAAAAAGTCAAGGGGTGTAAATACTTTCTGAAGGCACTGTAGATTAACTGATACACACAGCTTTATATTTTAATTTTATGTTTGCTCTCTATTATAACTTTCCCTTAAGCTATACTTGATGAATACATATATTTACCAATTTGTTTTCATATCTTGAAAAGTAGATAGTTGGATATTCATGTAATGTATAATGGTGGTTCAGATGATAATAGTTGATAATGACTGTAAACACTGATTATGGAAAGCTGTTAATCCTGATATGAAAACATGATATCCTTCACTTCTTTACGTGCATACGTTTGTTTCCAGTTCAACTGTCTTAGTTTACATTAAAGGAGGACTGTAACACTTCCATTTAATCATAGCTAAGTAGTGAGGGCAACTCTATCACAATGTAAAACAAGATAAAACCACAGAAAACAAGGTATTGAAGTCATTATTTGGAGACACAGTTTAACATAATTAGTATTTCTATATATTTCATCCGGGTTGGAAAAGCACTATCATCCCATAAATAAAGATTTTTGAGTGATCAAATGTCGTTCTGACAATATAAACCCTACAAAGAATGTCTAAGGGAAGCAGTATAAAAAGGGTTAGTGTAGTATTTTATAGGGTTAACAATTTCCAAATGACTTGGGTGTGAGATTGAAAGTGAAGGGCGTGCTCCTAGGCGAGTGGGAAAGTGTAAGAGTGGCCCTAATGCAGCATCTCATTAAAGCAACTGTCAGGATTTTTTTTATTTTACCATCACCTCGCTTATTCCATAAGAGCTAAACTGTCGTTTCGAGTGAGTGTGCCGCCAAAGAGGCATTTACAAATAAATGAAAAATGTCACAATTGATTTCACTCCTCCAAGACTGCAGCGTCTCTGCTTTGTCACAAACTGTCTTTGTTGTTCTCTTTTCTTGCAGGTCCTGCTCCTGGACGTGGTCAATAGTTTTTGACGGGTTCGGGCCCTTTCCATCTCACCCAGGGTAAGCCCCCAGACAATGACCTTTCATTAATGTTGTTGTAGCGTTTTTCTCTGTCTCTTTCAGTCGCTGCGAATGCCTTTTCTAGCGAACAGGAAGTTGCTGCAAGTGAGGGTAAAAAAGCTAGTCAGGAAAATAAAGAGCTGGTAAAATGGCGTGGCATGCCGATAGTAGAGAGAGCATGGTATAGTTTTTAACCCTTGCCTTGTTGTTTGCCTGGGATGCACAGCTGGCAACAAAGACAGAAAATTAAAGTAACATCGCTCCTTTTTCTTGTTGGTTTACAAAGGATCGCAGAGAATTGTGATTTTGATGACAGAATGGAACGTGGTGCATTGTCACAGTTCCGTTGATGAAACCTTTTGAATGGCTATATCGGTACCTACTTGGCACGTTAGCAGGTTGCACCAGTGAGTGTTGGCATGTTTGAATTGTTGCAGCATGCATGCGGTCTGATTTCCAAGCATATGGCTTTTTCCATTCCTCTGAATATTATATAGTAGGGTTGTCTTGCCCAATATGATACCTTTAAATATATTACTTACCATTAATGTTTGATTCAGATCTTGCAGTGAAGTTTTATGTTTTGCTTTGTAAAATGTACATGCTAAGTATAGATATTTAACGAATATCTTACAAATCGCCACATTTCTTTGATTTGCCACGCCATACGGTAACAAAGTAATTAATGTGGATTATACCATTTGTGTTTCAATTATACGTATAGCCTAGTAATATGCCTACCATTATTTTGCCATACTTTTCTTTTGCCTTACTATGGTCATTCTACCATTTTAGTGATGTTCATCCATTTTGCAATTCTATTCTCTGCACCTGCCGCCGCCATGTTTCATGCATTTTGCACAGTGCACTGTTATTGTATCAATCTGGATTAGTACATTATATGGTGCAACATTTGCTCCGGTAGAAATTAGAATTTTACATATAGACTTGCAAACTGCATAAATATACATTGAGCCTATGAAACATTTGTCTCATGTCACAATTGTCGCATCAAGATTCACCACATCAGTGGGAGGAATATATTTCTCCTTACTCTTTCACCTCAGCTGAACTCTCCATATGTAACCCAGACAAAGGTATATTTGTAATATATGCACTGAGTGTCGTAGAGGTACGATATTCCCTTGAGAGCTTATATTATGCTTTGTAGCACAGCTTGCCTATTGTTAAGTCTAATGTACACCCTTCTTATGTTCAAAGGACTTGTCTCAAGAGACTGTCTTCTTAGTCATAATGGTCTTGATGCACATTTTCTCTTTCTCCTTACAGGATGATGATGGGAATATATACTTTGTTGACCCTTTGATCAACCTTTTATATTTAAAAGCAGCCTATTCCTTTCTTGCTTGTTTTTTTTATATCCATCATAAACCTTTTACCTTTGTAAAGTCTTTGAAGTTGTTCTTTAAGATGATGCATTGTCATGGTAATGCATGTAGCACATGATACTGCAGATGAGTACGGATTTATAAAAGTTTCCCAATACAAAGTTACTGCAAGTGTCTGGTCTGCTCCAATTTACTGTTTTGTCAGGCGCCTTGAAGTATCTTCCTCCAACAGCTACTGGTAAACTAAGAAAAAAGTTAATCAAACTTCACTTACCTTCAGTAACTTCTACTTGTCGCAGCTAGTATATTTCCAACTGGACACAAGTATCGCTTTGAAATGTTTGCTACTCCAGCCAGGTTGCTCTGTACAGGTCTTTGTATGGACTGGAAGTCTCTAGTAACCTTTTTAAAGGACACAAAACAAAGTCTCAGACCGAGGAGAATAGGTTTACTGTCTGCAGTGTGAGAGATGTGTCTGGGAAATGGACATGGTTTGAAGATTCAGCCTCTTGGATGTTTCTACATTTAAAGTGTGGTAACGATGCATAGCCTTCACTAAGGAAGCAATGGATGTGAGCCAAGGGAGAGTGTGGGACACCTGTTGTGACCTTTCCTGTCTGACGGGCAGACGGCTGAAGGCTGAATGGGGCCCTCTGAATGAGCCAGCCTGAGCTTTTCTGACTCCAGACATAGTTGAGAAAACAGAAAGAAGGCGCTGCTTTTCTTGCTGTACATTCGCAACTGGCTGCTCCTATGCCTGGCACATGGATTACACATCTCAGGAACCCCACGTTTAGATAAGCATTTATACGTTTTCTCAAACAAGGCCAGTCTGTACAGCTTGCGACTAAAGCCAAGCCCATTCAGATGTTCAAGAACGTGTTGTCGCCAAGCACCTTGGCCACCTGTAGAGAAGACATCAGTGGTGGAAAAAGTACTAAATTGTCATACTTGAGTAAAAGTATAGATACCTTAATAGAAAAGGACTCAAGTAAAAGTGAAAGTCACCCAGTAAAATACTACTTGAGTAAAAGTCTAAAAGTATCTGGTTTTAAATGTACTTAGGTACAGTGGTGGAAAATGTAGTCAATTGTCAATTGAGTAAAAGTAGATGCTATCAATCAAATTCCTTATATTAAGCAAACCAGATGGCACAATTTTATATTTTTTACATTTATTTACAGACTGCTAGGGGCACACTCCAACACTCAGACATAATTTAGAAATGCAGTATTTGTGTTTAGTGAGTTCGCCAATTCAGAGGCAGTAGGGATTACAACGTGTTATTTTGATAAGTGCGCAAATTGGACCATATTGCTGTCCTGCCTGAGCATTCGAAATGTAATGAGTACTTTTGGGTGTCAGGGATAATGTATGGGAGTAAAAAGTACATATTTTCTTTAGGAATGTAGTGGCGTAAAAGTAAAAGTTGTCAAAAATATAAATACTCAAGTAAAGTACAGATACCCCCCAAAACAATTTAATGAGTACTTCAAAGTATTTATATACTTAGTTACTTTAAACCACTGGAAGCCATATGTGTGTGTGGTGTGTGACAGATTAGCTTTATTTAGTTGAGGTCACTTCTGAGATGTCAGACATTACTTAAGAGTCTGACGGTCCAGTGTTAATGTGACATTCATTTCCAGACAACGGTAAACTGTGTGTATCTCAGGTAGTCATTTTCATTAGAGCTAAGAAGTAGGCATGTTTATTTAGGAGGACAATGTAAATAAATGTTATTTGCAATTAAAGGTCATAAGTTAAAAGCTGTACGGAAGACACGTTCCTCTCTTACTTGACTTTTCCTTTAATGTCTTCAGATGAATTCAATAACACTGAGGTTATTCAGAGGTCAGACTATCACATGTGAATTGATTTGCATAAAAACATTCCCTGTAATGCTACTGCTCTACTGATCTAGTACTTACAAAGCTCTGATTTATCCTCCATGTCCAAATCAATTTGGTTGGTGGTTGTTGTTACTGACCATTTGCTGTAGGATTACCATAGCCACTAGTCATATCTTATCCAAAGATACATAATTGCTAATGTGCTTCAAAGACACTGCAATCCTGAATAACTGATTAATTGTCAGATAAGTGTGGCTAGATTTAAAGCACTACCATAAATAACATTGGACGTTTTTCAGGCCTTAGCACAGACAGAGTTTTACTCCATTGTCACCACATATTACCATGGAGGATGAGGAGATTTCATGTGACTTTGTGCTGAAGCAAGGCTTACACTCATAGGCTGACTCAACTTTAACTCCAGGCACTTCAAACAGCAACATTGGGGCTTTGCAGCAGACAAATACTAGAAATATGGTATCTTTTTGTGCAAAAAGACTGAACAATGCATTTATTTTATGCGTAAACTGTGAATCGCCATAGTTATTCACTTGATAGCTGGAGTGCTCCATGAATGTACAGATGACATTGTCCACCCTTTGTGGGTGTGAGTTTTAGCAGACTGGCTGGAATTCAAGTTTTGCGGAAAGCTCGAGCTAAGAAGAATGTCACTGCAATAGGGACATATAGGCCATTTTAACATAAGCTGTAATTACGTAAATTTTTCACACCTTTATTTAAATCCATCAATCATACAGTGAGGGAAAAAAGTATTTGATCCCCTGCTGATTTTGTACGTTTGCCCACTGACAAAGAAATGATCAGTCTATAATTTTAATGGTAGGTTTATTTGAACAGTGAGAGACAGAATAACAACAAAAAAATCAAGAAAAAAATGTATTTGCATTTTAATGAGGGAAATAAGTATTTGACCCCCTCTCAATCAGAAAGATTCCTGGCTCCCAGGTGTCTTTTATACAGGTAACGAGCTGAGATTAGGAGCACACTCTTAAAGGGAGTTCTCCTAATCTCAGCTTGTTACCTGTATAAAAGACACCTGTCCACAATGATCATGAGAACGGTGAGGAATCAGCCCAGAAATACACGGGAAGATCTTGTCAATGATCTCAAGGCAGCTGGGACCATAGTCATCAAGAAAACAGTTGGTAATACACTACGCCGTGAAGGACTGAAATCCTGCTGCACCCGCAAGGTCCCCCTGCTCAAGAAAGCACATATACATGCCCATCTGAAGTTTGCCAATGAACATCTGAATGATTCAGAGGAGAACTGGGTGAAAGTGTTGTGGTCAGATGAGATCAAAATGGAGCTCTTTGGCATCAACTCAACTCGCCGTGTTTGGAGGAGGAGGAATGCTGCCTATGACCCCAAGAACACCATCCCCACCGTCAAACATGGAGGTGGAAACATTATGCTTTGGTGGTGTTTTTCTGCTAAGGGGACAGGACAACTTCACCGCATCAAAGGGACGATGGACGGGGCCATGTACCGTCAAATCTTGGGTGAGAACCTCCTTCCCTCATCCAGGGCATTGAAAATGGGTCGTGGATGGGTATTCCAGCATGACAATGACCCAAAACACACAGCCAAGGCAACAAAGGAGTGGCTCAAGAAGAAGCACATTAAGGTCCTGGAGTGGCCTAGCCAGTCTCCAGACCTTAATCCCATAGAATATCTGTGGAGGGAGCTGAAGCTTCAAGTTGCCAAACGTCAGCCTCGAAACCTTAATGACTTGGAGAAGATCTGCAAAGAGGAGTGGGACAAAATCCCTCCTGAGATGTGTGCAAACCTCGTGGCCAACTACAAGAAACGTCTGACCTCTGTGATTGCCAACAAGGGTTTTGCCACCAAGTACTAAGTCATGTTTTGCAGAGGGGTCAAATACTTATTTCCCCCATTAAAATGCAAATCAATTTATAACATTTTTGACATGTGTTTTTCTGGATTTTGTTGTTGTTATTCTGTCTCTCACTGTTCAAATAAACCTACCATTAAAATTATAGACTGATCATTTCTTTGTCAGTGGGCAAACGTACAAAATCAGCAGGGGATCAAATACTTTTTTCCCTCACTGTAAATGTATTGGATTAGGGCTTTTTTGGTGCCATTTCCATGGAAATCACTTAACTGCCTCAAAATGAGAAGAAAGCAACATGCCATTGTCCCCTATATATGTCATTTGTTGTTGCATTTTCTAGGACAGCAGAGGTGTTTTATTCGGGAATGCATTTGCCTTTAAAGGGATAGAAAAATTAATACAAAATCTTTATTCATCCTCTGTAGCTCAATTGGTAGAGCATGGTGCTTGTAACGCCAGGGTAGTGGGTTCGATCCCCGGGACCACCCATACGTAGAAATGTATGCATGCATGACTGTAAGTCGCTTTGGATAAAAGCGTCTGCTAAATGGCATATTATTATTATTATTATCATCTCTAGCACCACCACAACATCAACATATGTGAAAATGGCGCATTTCTATGTTTTGTAGTAAAAAAAGATAGAGGAAGATAAGTGTTTCCATTGACATCATCAACCAACTAGTAGACAATTAGTAGGCAATGCCTACTCATAATTGGGTAAAATCACACAACGCATACGATGATGTCATTGGAAATACTTATCCTCCTTTATCTTTTTTACTACAAAACACAGAAACTTGCAATTTTCACATATGTTGATGTTGTGGTGGTGCTGGAGATGATGAATATGAAGTTGAACATTTTTAAAATGTCCCTTTAAACATACAGTAAATAATGTATCAACACTTCTAATGATGTACTTCTTTCATATTCAGAAACTTGCCTTGTTTGGCTTTTTATCCAGTCTATTGTCAGTACTTTTGTGCAGGTATTTTTCTTCTGAACACCCTCTTATGAATAATAAAAGTAGTTAAATCTCCCTAGGGGAGTTGCTGTGCCATCACTACATACTTTGATAGAGAGACCAGCAAGCATTCTCCTTTGATGTGTTGACGAGAAGGACATTTTCCATGCTCCAATTGCTTAAACTGGCAGTTTAATGACATCCGACACTAAGAAAAAAGGGTTTCAAAAGATTTATTTGGCTGTCCCCATAGCAGAACCCTTTTTGGTTCTGGTTTGAACCCTTTTTGTTTCCATGTAGAACCCTCTGTGGAAAGGGTTCTACATGGAACCCAAAAAGGTTCTATCTGGAACAAAAAAGGGTTATTCAAAGGGTTCTCCTATGGTGACAACTGAAGAACCCTTTTGGGTTCTAGATAGCACATTTTGAGTGTATGGGTCCCTCAGAAAGAGGGGAGTGTTGGAAATAATTCTGCTGATTTATGAAAAGTGGCTAGTATGAAAAATAAAATGTGTCTCCATCACATTTGTATCAATTCAGCAATTTTCGCCACAATTTTTCAGGGCATGGCATGAATTGTTAATAGTCTTACCATGTTATATGACATAAGAGTGTAAAAACCCACAAAACCTACCACACAAGGCAAAACATTTCATTAAACCACAGCCTACTCGTCAACAGTATTTTTATGTTATATAAAAATTTCTGAAATTAAATTATTATTGTAATTGTGCACACATTGATGTCAGACATGCACCTACCCCACTGCACTGTTGCTGATGACTGGGGTGAATGCAGGAGCAGATTTCAGGAGCAGGACAAGACACCATCTTTTTGACTGATGACTGACATAAAGGCATGTACGTGATAGGCCTATCTGGCTAATATGATTATGATGGTTATAATGTGACTTGACAGTGTCATTAAGTGTATTTTCTTAGTCTAAGTAAAGTGACACAGGATGGTCATAATGCTTCATGACAGTGTCATAAAGTGTTTTTTCTACAAGTTACTTCAAATATGTTAAAAAAAAAAACGTGATGTAAAGAATTCATTTAAGAAACAAACTTTCAAATGAAAGGAAACTTCTTGGCAGTGAAAAAACACATTTGCATTAATGTGGGTTTTGACACTCTTATGTAGGTGTCATAACCAGCCATAAAATAACTACCTTGGTCAGTTTTGTGGGTTTTGACACTTATGTAGGTGTCATAACCAGCCATAAAACAACGCAATATATGTCACAACAGGTGTAAATATATGGGTCATGACAGTGTTATGACCATATTATGACAGATTATGACAAAGTACATCGGCTGTTATGACATATTTTGACATGGTTATGACCATGTCATAAAGTGTTATGACGCTAGGTGTCAAGTAAAGTGTTGCCCAATTTTGTGAATGAGAGGAAAGGTTGTCAGGAAAGCATTATATTTTCCAACTGTATAACAAGCCAACATATCAGCACAATAATATTTGTAACAAAGGTTAGCTTTGCATTATAATTCATGTGACATTTCAGTTGAAGAGCAGGGAGTGCCGAGTCCACAGGTGCAATCACCAGACCACTCCACCAGGTCTTTATCAGGCGTAGCATGACAAATAATTCAGCTGCACCTGACACTTGTGACAGCTGACACTTTTTGCTTAGATACCCTGACAGCGCTCGTATTGAACAGCAAGGGGCATCCGCTCCATTAAGTTAGTGTAAAATGAAATGTCTAACGGCTTGCTGTTATGGCTGATGGTGGGAGCGGTGGGGTGTGGAGGACAACAGGGAGGATACACTGGGAGCTGAGGGGACCAAACGAGGGGGACCATGGTAGGGAACCAATGGGAGGGAAGCAATGGGATCTCTGCCGAGGCTCCATGTGTCACAGAGTCCATGTGCGGATGACCCAAAGCCATGTGACAGGATGACTGGGGTTGAGGATAGTAGAGGTGGGTGGTTAGGTAAACAACCTACCCCAAAACAGTAGTATGGCTACTCACTAACTTAGAAAGATGATGATGGACGTGGTCTGACGCTGTATAGGTCATTTTTGCTCAAACAGTTGGTTGCTCAGACTGTTGGTTGGTTGCTTGTTCAAGCTGTGATTCTAAAAACTCTGATTTATATGCACATTTGTCATTGAGTTGTGAGACTGCTTGTGCTCGGACTCCATCTTTTAGAACAGTCTGGTAGACTGAGACATTCTGTGCCATGATGGCAACTGCCTGATGCTCCATTTGGTTTAAATGGGATTATTAGATGCTAAGAGGATTTGCTGGGCCGGACTACTATAATATAGGACAAGCCTTTGCTTTCCAGGAAAAAGGCAGGATAGACTAAATATGAGAGATACTGGGGTTGTTTATACTAAGATTAAAGAGATTATCACCAAGTGTGCTTATTACTGTATGTGGTCCCTGTAAATTGTCTCAAAACCATTATTGTTCAGCGTCAATAGTTGGGTTCAGTTTTATAGAGTTTTCTTTCAATACACCTTAGACAGATGCTCAGTTATTTTTTAACACTACTCTCTATGTAACCACACATAATTCTCCAAAGAAAGGCTAAGCAGCTTGTTCCTGCCCTGCAGTACTGTGTGGTTATCTCTTGGTTATCGGTTCTTTAATAAATAAATACAAATAAGTGCATTATTTTTGTTACACCAGGGGCAGTTGTTCCAGCCTCACAACACTGATTACATCAGTACGCTCTACACAGGTCATCTTTGCTTTTACCCCCCTTAGGAAGTGCCTGGTAGATCCTGGAGATGTCCTACGATAACTTGGCACATATCGTTACGTGAGATGTCGACAAACATTTACAGAAGAGAAAGGCATTTCTCAGATTAAAAGGATAGTATTTTGATAATTGTTGGACTATCTGCTTTATATACACTATACACTGCATTTGAGCCAATCAGTTGTGTTGTGACAAGGTGGGGGTGGGGGGTATACATAAGAGAGCTCTATTTGGTAAAACACCAAGTCCATATTATGGCAAGAACAGCTCAAATTAGCAAATAGAAATGACAGTCCATCATTACTTTAAGACATGAAGATCAGTCAATACGGAACATTTCAAGAACTTTGAAAGTTTCTTGAAGAGCAGTCGCAAAAACCATCAAGCGCTATGATGAAACTAGCACTCATGAGGACCGCCACAGGAATGGAAGACCAAGAGTTACCTCTGCTGCATAGGATAAGTTAATTACCAGCCTCAGAAATTGCAGTTCAAGTAACAGACACATCTCAACATCAACTGTTAAGAGGGGACTGTGTGAATCAGGCCTTCATTGTTGAATGTCTGCTAAGAAACCACTACTAAAGGACACCAATAATAAGAAGAGACCTGCTTAGGCCAAGAAACACGAGCAATGGACATTAGACCAGTGGAAATGTGTCTTTTGATCTGGAGTCCAAATTGGAGATTTTTGGTTCAAACCGCCGTGTCTTTGTGAGACGCGGTGTGGGTGAACGGATGATCTTTGCATGTGTAGTTCCCACCGTAAAGCATGGAGGAGGAGGTGTAATGGTGTGGGGGTGCTTTGCTGGTGATACTGTCTGTGATTTATTTAGAATTCAAGGCACACTTAACCAGAATGGCTACCACAGCATTCTGCAGCGATACGCCATCCCACCTGGTTTGGGCTTAGTGGGACTATCATTAGTTTTTCAACAGGAAAATGACCCAACACACCTCCAGGCTGTTTAAGGTCTATTTTACCAAGAAGGAGAGTGATGGAGTGCTGCATCAGATGACCTGGCCACCACAATCCCCCAACCTCAACCCAATTGAGAAGGTTTGGGATGAGTCGGACGGCAGAGTGAAGGAAAAGCAGCCAACAAGTGATCAGCATATGTGGGAACTCCTTTAAGACTGTTAGAAAAGCATTCCAGGTGAAGCTGGTTGAGAGAATGCCAAGAGTGTGCAAAGCTGTCATCAATGCAAAGGGTGGCTATTTGAAGAGTCTCAAATATATCATATATTTTTATTTGTTTAACACCTTTTTGGTTACTACATGATTCCATATGTGTTATTTCATAGTTTTGATATCTTCACTATTCTACAATGTAGAAAATAGTAAAAATAAAGAAAAACCCTTGAATGAGTAGGTGTGTCCAAACTTTTGACTGGTACTGTATATAAACGCAACATGTAATGTGTTGGTCCCATGTTTCATGAGCTGAAATAAAAGATCCCAGATATTTTCCATATGCACAAAAAGCTTATTTCTCACAAATGTTGTGCACAAATTTGTTTACATCCCTGTTAGTGAGCACTTATCCTTTCCCAAGATTATCCATACACCTGACAGTTGTGGCATATCAAAAAGCTGATTAAACAGCATGATCATTACACAGGTGCACCTTGTGCTGAGGACAATAATAGGACAATGTAAAATGTGCAGTTTTGTCACACAACACAATGCCACAGATGTATCAAGTTTTGAGGGAGTTTGCAATTGGCATGCTGAAGAATGTCCACCAAAGCGGTTGCCAGAGAATTGAATGTTCATTTCTCTACCAAAAAATGTATGAAAAATGTATGCACTCACTAAACTGTAAGTCGCTCTGGATAAGAGCATCTGCTCAATGACTAAAATGTAAATGTAAAAATCCCGCCTCCAATGTCGTTTTAGAGAATTTGGCAGTACGTCCAACCAGCCTCACAACCGCAGGGCGAGCAGTTTGCTGATGTCAACGTTGTGAACAGAGTGCCCTATGGTAGAGGTGAGGTTATGGTATCGGCAGGCATAAGCTACGGACAACGAACACAATTGCATTTTATCGATGGCAATTTGAATGCACAGAGATACTGTGACGAGATCCTGAGGCCCATTGTCATGCCATTTATCCGCCGCCATCACCTCATGTTTCAGCATGATAATTTAGGCCCTATGTCGCAAGGATCTGTACACAATTTCTGGAAACTGAAAATGTCCCAGTTCTTCCATGGTGTGCATACTCAACAGACATGTCACCCATTGAGCATGTTTGGGATGCTATGGATCGATGAGTACGACAGCATATACAAGTTCCCGCCAATATCCAGCAACTTCACACAGCCATTGAAGAGTAGTGGGACAACATTCCACAGGCCACAATCAACAGCTTGATCAACTCTATTCGAAGGAGATGTGTCGCGTTGCATGAGGGAAATGGTGGTCACACCAGATACTGACAGTTTTTTTTTATTCACGCCCCTAATTTCCAGTCATGTGAAATCCATAGATTAGGGCTTAATGATTTTTTTTGAATTTACTGAATTCCTTATATGAACTGTAACTCAGTAAAATCTTTGAAATTGTTGCATGTTGCATTTATATTTATGTTAAGTACATTCTTCTTGTAATGCCAGTGATATTATGTATAACTCTACAGTAAGATATGAGTAAGTAAGAGCCCCATGCTGACATAGGGACAGGGACAGCACTAGTGATGGGGTGAAGAAATCGATACAGTTACATAGAGAGATATTATTTTTGATGATACTGTATATTGTATTGTTTTGACAATATCACAAAATTATTTTTGCGCTAGTTAGCTGTACCTGCACCAAAACTCTAGTATTTGTTCTTCATTGCTTATTCTCCATCTTCTTTATAAACAGGGAGCTAATTTGTTTTCAGCACTTCTATTTCCATGACTGATCAAAATTTGTTCTCTCATAGCTCTCTCTTGTCCCTCTGCAGCAGACATATGGTAAGCAATATGTTTGGAACATCAAATCGCAATAAAATCACAGTATCAAATCGCAATACATATAGAATCATGAGAATCGCAATACATATGGTATCGGCACCAAAATATTGTGCTAATATCGTGAAGTCCATGGCAATTCCCAGCCCTAGACAGCACAGCAGTTGAAGTCTTAAATTGTCAGGTTAGAGTGTGATTTAAAACTGCATTAATTTGAAATGAACCTTACAATGACATTAATGATTGGACACTGCCTGTCTCTCATAGATTTATTTTAATTTCAGTTGCATTGGCAGTAATTGTCTGAGTGGAAAAAGTAAACCCAATTGTCTGATGATAGTTGATCAGAATTTGTTGAATCTTCTGTTATGTACTTTCCTGCAACCAGATATACAATTTGGAAGGGTTGAGTATTAAATGCATGACTGCATAGATTGAACAACATTTAGCAATGACTTTTGGAAAAAAGTTAATAGGCCTATGTTTGTCATAATGACGTGTGCACAAAGCTATATAATTACTTGAACACAGCATCACAATGTGACATGTTTACCTCAAGGACATGAGGCCATTCTCAAAATAAAAGGGCTTTTGTATAAATTATTAAGCTAGTAGCATTCAATCACCATGCTCAACATGTCTGGAGGTCATTATCGAAGAATGGGTCTCAAATGAAAACAGTCCCAGTCTCATTTGTGCACGTATCATTCTTTGACACCCTGGTTTGTCTTTGTTCAGTTTAATGGGAAATGGGAATATGTGATGGAAATGTAACTCTTAGGCATGCCCTAGATTTTCTCCTGTCAGGATGCATTACTGTTACTTAGGTTTTCCGTGGCAGTGACACTTATTTAAAACCACTTGAACGTCAATCAAGAAACAATGGAAACATTCCCCCTATTACTGCTTTTACGGGTGTTGTGTGTGCTTCAAATAGCAGACTTGACATCTCTGACAGGACCAAAATGATCGTTAGAGTGCCGTTTTTAGGGAACAGGAGTTTTCCATATCAAAATGATCACAGTATCGATGTTTGTTTTTCCATAGAGGAAATATTGAGTTCCCTGCAGGGCTGAGTGTGTATCAAGACAGGTCTTTTTTTTTGTACAGTTTACGCCCAATTAGAACATTTCTTACCTGCATTCCACATGCATTTGAACAATACTCTCTATAGCATACAAAACATTGTCTATGCAGTATGAATATTATTTCCTTGACAACAGTGATATTATACTATAGTGGGCTGTTGTTGAAGTGTAAACATTACCATTGATACATGGACATTGATGTAACCGTGAAGGATGTTACTTGGAAACATGCACAACACACAATATCAAGAATATGATCAGTAGATAAGTGTGATGTGAACACATCTTGACATTCAATTGAAGCTCCTTGCTCACTTGTCCTTCAGCTTTGCATTAATGACACCCTCTGTTAACCCTCTGTTTTCTCCACCGTGATGTCATAAACGCATGTGATTTTCATAAATGCACACTCCAGTATTATTGTTCCCAACATTTTGAAGGCACTGGTTAACACATTTATCGCCTTTGAATTGATGTGACTTATCTATGCCATCTATACATTACAGTGCATCTTTATGTAGGCACTAGGCAGTTGTATCTTGAGGCCGAATGCCTTGTTATTTTTTCTGTACCTAAATGCATTTTTTCAGCAGAACACAGAGTGAGCTGCATTTATTGATTGTGGGGGATTTGATGCTGAAGGACTCCTGCTCAGGTGTCCCCATGAGGCTTTTAAATGGATTACTATGAGTTACAAGCTGTTTCCTCATGATGGATAGTGTTGCTTGCAATTTACAAGTCAATGTCCAGAGATAACACTGAGAATGTATGGAGTATTGTTGCAAATGGTCTCTCCTTCAACATGAGAATTATGAGAGAGGTTTCCTACCAGAGTCAACCAATTAAGTCACCTGGATGGTGTGAGTCAGTTTAGTTTTCATTGTTCTATTGGATATTGTTAGTTTTAGGTCATAAAAAATGCTGCATATCTTAAAAGCTATCACATTTACACTACTGGTCAAAATATTTAGAACACCTACTCATTCAAGGGTTTTTCTTTATTTTTACTATTTTCTACATTGTAGAATAATAGTGAAGACATCACAACCATGAAATAACACATATGGAATCATTTAGTAACCAAAAAAGTGTTAAACAAATCTAAATATTGTAAGGTTCTGAATTTATTTTCTTAGTCAACCTTTCTTAGTGTTGTTGAACGTATCCCTGTTTCTTTGTTTTCTTGAACGTATCCCTGTCTTTTCATTTTTGTTAATTGATTTAACCTGTGTTAGTTACTCACCTGGTCTCATCAGCTCCTTATTTAGTTTAGTTCATTCTGTTTGTGCCTTGTGAGGTATTGTTCGTTAAGACTCTACTAAGGGTTTTCCTAGCTCGTTTGTGAGAACCAGTTATAGTCTCCAGTACTAGTTTTTGATTCTCCTGCCTGTTTGCCTACCTGTGTATGACCATTGCCTGCCTGTGACCACGATTCCTGCCTTCTGCGAAGGCGAAATAAACACCTTTTTCTCCCAGAGTATTCATTACAAATATATTTTATATTTGAGATTCTTCAAATAGCCACCCTTTGCCTTGATGACAGCTTTGCACACTCTTGGCATTCTCTCGACCAACTTCATGAGGTAGTCACCTGGAATGCATTTCAATTAACAGGTGTGCCTTGTTTAAAGTTAATTTCTGGAATTTCTTTCCTTCTTAATGCGTCTGAGTTAATCAGTTGTGTTGTGACAAGGTAGGGGTGGTATACAGAAGATAGCCCTATTTGGTAAAAGACCAAGTCCATATTATGGCAAGAACAGCTCAAATAAGCAAAGAGAATCGACAGTCCATCATTACTTTAAGAACTGAAGGGCAGTCAATACGGAAAATGTAAAGAACTTTGAAAGTTTCTTCAAGTGCAGTCGCAAAAACCATCAAGCACTATGATGAAACAGGCTCTCATGAGGACCGCCACAGGAATGGAAGACCCAGAGTTACCTCTGCTGCAGAGGATAAGTTCATTAGAGTTACCAGCCTCAGAAGTTGCAGCCCAAATAAATGCTTCACAGAGTTCAAGTAACAGACACATCTCAACATCAACTGTTCAGAGGAGACTGTGTGAATCAGGCCTTCATGGTCCTCTGTAGCTCAGCTGGTAGAGCACGGCGCTTGTAACGCCAAGGTAGTGGGTTCGATCCCCGGGACCACCCATACACAAAAATGTATGCACGCATGACTGTAAGTCGCTTTGGATAAAAGCGTCTGCTAAATGGCATATTATTTATTTTATTATAAACCACTACTAAAGGACACCAATAAGAAGAAGAGACATGCTTGGGCCAAGAAACACGAGCAAGGGACATTAGACCGGTGGAAATGTGTCCTATGGTCTGGAGTCCAAATTTGAGATTTTTGGTTCCAACCGCCGTGTCTTTGTGAGACGCGGTGTGGGTGAATGGATGATCTCCGCATGTGTAGTTCCCACCGTAAAGCATGGAGGAGGAGGCGTTATGGTGTAGGGGTGCTTTGCTGGTGACACTGTCTGTGATTTATTTAGAATTCAAGGCACACTTAACCAGCATGGCTACCACAGCATTCTGCAGCGATACGCCATTCCATCTGGTTTGGGCTTAGTGGGACTATCATTTGTTTTTCAACAGGACAATGACCCAACACACCTCCAGGCTGTTTAAGGGCTATTTGACCAAGATGGAGAGTAATGAAGTTATGCATCAGATGACCTGGCCTCCACATTCCAGGTGAAGCTGGTTGAGAGAATGCCAAGAGTGTGCAAAGCTGTCATCAAGGCAAATGGCGGCTATTTGAAGAATCTCAAATATAAAATATATTTTGATTTGTTTAACACTTTTTTGGTTACAACATGATTCCATATGCATTATTTCATTGTTTTGATGTCTTCACTATTATTCTACAGTGTAAAAAATAAAGAAAAACCCTTTAATGAGTAGGTGTTCTATAACTTTTGACCAGTAGTGTATGTAGCTAAGTCTGTTTCATTAAGGTAATGGCAAGTGTTTGTTTAAAAGTCCAATGAAGCTGTTTTTATATCAATATCAAATCATTTCTGGGTAAGAATTAAGTACCTTAGCGTGATTGTTTTCAATTAAAATGGTCAAAAAGATACCAAAATTGCTTCTTAGCAAAGAGCAATTTCTCAAGCAAGAATTTTGCTAGGACTGTCTGGGAACTCTCTTATTGGTCTATTAACTAATTCACCAAGCAGGCCAAAACTCATAATTTTCACAATTTCACAGTATTATTCCAACCTCATAGTGTGGAAATATACATTGATTATACCAAACATTCCGAACACCTTCCTAATATTGAGTTGCACCGCCCAGTGCCAGGTGCGCCTGGCACCTTCTACCGTACCCCGTTCAAAGGCACGTACTTTTTGTCTTGCTCATTCACCCACCGAATGGCACACATACACAATCCATGTGTAAAACCAAATAATGGCAATAGGAAAAAGACAAATAATAACTCAGGATCTACAGCAATCCTTTAAGTGGAACACTAAAACGATTAAATACTTGATTGATAAGTGACAATGATTGATAAGTGACAACAAATATATAAGTATACTCGGTCATAACAGACTTTATATGGGCAAATAAAATTCATAGGATAAAAAGGAAAGTTTTACATCTTCCTAAGTCTGAGGGTGGGTTTAACCTTCCAGACTTGGAATTGTATCAACTCGCTACCCAAGGCTTTTACTTGCGACATATAGTTAAATGCACTATAGAGGAACAATGAGTACATATTGAAGATGCGCATGCTCATCCCCAGAATCTTTTTACGTGTCCATTTTCAGAGGATAAAGCTAAGAACATTAACAACTTCATAGTTAAGAACACTATAACAATATGGAAGAAAATGAAACGTATTCTACAAGAACCAATATCACTCCCTAAAAACACAACCCTATGGAACAATCCTTGGATAGCTTTTCAGAATTCACTGATAAATTGGTTCCATGGAAAACTGAAGGCATAGAAACCATAAATGACTTGGTAACAGGAAATTAAAAAGCAATCTTGGACTGACCAATGTAGATAGTCTCAAATACATGCAATTTACAAGTTACGTATCACAAAATTTAGATTTGAAATTGTTTGGACATCAGAGCAACCTTGAGGGAATCTTATTTGAGTCAGAAAAATATGTTCATATGATAGGTAAGATATATAAAAACCTTGCAGAGAGCATATCCAACTGACAATCTCTTAGAAAAAAATATTAACAATTGGAACCAAGACTTAAAAATAATTTATGTTGGCACAAGATGGAGAGAATGTTGGAGCATAACTAACTAAATTACAGCTAACTAAAATGTACACTTAATCCAGTATAAACTCATCTATAGAATGTATTATTCAAGTGACAAAATTCACAAATTCTACAGCACAACAGCAGAGTCAAGTCTTAAGTGTAAAACTAACAATGACTCAATAATCCATGCTTTCTGGGAATGTTATAAAGTCAAACAATTATGTGAGGAGTTAGAAAGTTGGCTGTCAGAAGTATTACAACATAAACATACTTTTAATCCGTCTGTCTGCATATTTCAAGGCATGGCATATGGGGGTGTAATGAGATACCCAATGGGCTGGATGACTCTCTTCTCATCACTCATCTTGAAAAAACTTATATTAATAACTTGGAAATCAATCAATCCGCCATTATTATTACCATTAAAAATCTAATTATATATTATTGAAATATTGAAATAATACGTGCGACGAGAAAAACAAATTGGTACAATTATTTAAGGCCAAGTGGCAAACAATAATGCAGGCACTAGGGATGGGGTTGTGAACATGCGGGTCTGGGCAGATGAGATGTAGTCGTTGTTTGTGTGCGTCTGTAAATTGTTGTCCGTTTATGTTTGTATTTGGTGTGAAAAAAATATTTTAAACAATATAAAAAAAAAAAGATTATATAAAAGATTACAAATAAACATTAACTTATCACATTCACATGAGTTATTAGACTATTATTTATGATTGTGTATTAATATTAGTGATGTAGTGGGGGGAAAAAAGTGGGTAATAGGTCAACTATAAACTCCAGTGGGTGATCGAGATAAGACGAACAACCACCTATATAAACCAAAACGAATGACAACTGTATTGTTTGCTTTTTGATTGCATTTTTATGTAGGCCTGTAGGGAAGATAGGGCATGTATAGATGTTCATATTGAAAAATATATTTTTTTGGGGGGGGTTCCTAACTTGTTTGATAAGATTAGTACAGATTTTCTCAGGGGACCCCACATGGGGCCCCGACCCCAAGTGTGGGAACCACTATACTAACCTCTCTCTCTGCTTGCTTCCTCTCTGTCTCCTCTGCTTCTTGCTGCATGCATTGCAGCCTGCCTCAGCCTCACCACATTGCTGTCTGGCTCAGTAGCCTACTCTCTGTAAAGCAAAGTTATTATGAGAACTTAGTAGCCTATTTTTTGCTCCTGCTAAGGTAGGCTCCTTATAACGTGGGCTTCTTACTTCATCCTTCCAGCTGGCTAAGTAATACTAGCTAGAGCCCTTCAACGTTACTACGATAGAAGTCTCTGCCGGCAGCTAGCCACCTGACTGACTGACATCTATAAGTGACTATTTACCAGTTGTGCACGCATTCTCAGAGAGTTGGTTTTTGTTTGTTTGGGGGATGTCTGTAGACAAGTCAGGAGTCACGGGATGGTTTTAAAATTGCCTTTTGTCCGGCATCTCGCAAACACACTGTCAGCAGCGTCTTTAGTTGCCTACTTGAGCCGACTCCGAGCTGGGGTACTTAGTTTCACATCTCAGGCCCTCGGCCTGTGCAACAAGAGGGCGGAGTTAGCCATTTTAGAGAGTGGTGAAAGTGCTGCTAAAAAGGCAAATCTGGGGGAGCATAATGAACAAACAAACCACTGTTCATGATTCCAGTCATTAGACTAGAGCCAGGCGCGATTAGAACTCAGTCAGATCAAGAATATAATCGTTCTGAGCTTTGATCAACGCTGGGAGCAGTATTTAGATGTTGACCCGTAATTGATTTTCTTTGTGTACAAAATATATATATTTTAAAAAATTAACAACGTCCGGACCTCGGTGTCCTCATATGTAGTTACGGCCCTGAACAGGAAACATCTAGTTTTTGACTGCACTTTAAGAACCACACATGTGGGTGATATTTTATGTCAATTGATTTTGTCACATTTAAATCAATAGGCCTATATCAGAGTTCCAATGGCATGATTCTAATGAGAATGATTTAAAGACAATTCACAGAGGATGCTTTCTCAGTTTCATCCTTGGCTTTTCATGTGAAGGAGAAGAAGGTGTTGAAGGAGCATGACTGAGGAAAATTGCTGTCAGTTGCATCGAATACATGATACCGTTTCACTTTTAATCCCCCAATTCCCTCAGAGACTCATTATCAAGCCAAGTCTCAGGGAAGTAATTAATTCTGCAGTTTTTTTATATTGGTTTGATGCTGCAGAGAATGGCAGGCGGCCTGTTGGTGCGTGAAAGAGAGGGTTGTGAGCTGAAGACTGAGAGAAAGGCGACTAAGAGGTGACATGAAAAGCTGCACTACAAAGAAACTCGTATTTTATGTGTGTGTGTGCGCGTGTGTGTGCGTGTGTGTGTGTGTGTGTGCGTGTTTGTGTGCGTGTGTGCATTCTTTTAGTGCTTCACATTCATGTTTAAATAGAACCACAGTAGAGCTCAAAGGTTCCCTATGTAAAATAAATGCCAAAATGGATATCAACAGTGAATGTATCTGGGTGCCAAAATGTGACCATGACCTTTGTTCTCATAGGGCCTAGTAGACTTTCTAATTTCCTGCTTTAAATTTCTGCTGAAAAAATCTCTCTTTCGTTTTAAATGTGCATCTAAGACAGGGCCCCTGATACTAGGAAAAGTAGGTCCACTGCCTCAAATAGAAACATGCTATACCCCAGGGGTCCTGAGTGAACGGCCAGGAGAGGGACGGTGGGAGAGAGGGCCATCATCTGATGAAAAATAATATTTGTCATTTGCTGCTGCGAATAGTACCCCGAGGATGCAGATGGGACTGTTTGAATTCATTGCTTTTCAAGATATTGAAGAGCCCCATGCATTCATTGTATTCTAGTTTTTATTTTGGTTGTTTTTAGTTCTCAAAGACTATATTATTAAAATATACACCACTGGTCAAAAGTTTTAGAACACCTACTCATTCACGGGTTTTTCTTTATTTTTACTATTTTCTACATTGTCGAATAATAGTGAAGACATCAAAACTATGAAATAACACATATGGAATCATGTAGTAACCAAAAAAGTGTTAAACAATAATATATTTTATATTTGAGATTCTTCAAATAGCCACCCTTTGCCTTGATGACAGCTTTGCACACTCTTGGCATTCTCTCAACCAGCTTCACCTCTGCAGTATTTAGAAACTAAGAAATATCAGAACGAGCAATGTTAGAGTCCGAAATATAAATATTTACACTGAGTATACAAAACGTTAAGAATGCCTGATCTTTCCATGAGATAGACTGACTAGGTGAATCCAGGTGAAAGCTATGATCCCTTATTGGAAAAAAAATGTATGCACTCATTAACTGTAAGTCGCTCTGGATAAGAGTGTCTGCTAAATGACTAAAATGTAAATGTAATGTCACTTGTTAAATCCACTTCAATCAATGTAGATGAATGGGAGGAGACAGGTTAAAGAAGGATTTCTAAGCCTTGAGACAATTGAGACATGGATTTTGTGTGTGCCATTCAGAGGCTGAATGTGCAGGAAAAAGGATTTAAGTGCCTTTGAACAGGGTATGGTAGTAGGTGCGAGGCACACCATTTTGTGTCAAGAATTGCAAAGCTGCTGAGTTTTTCACATTCAACAGCTCCCCGTGTGTATCAAGAATGGTCCACCACCCAAAGGACATCCCTGTGGAACGCTTTCGACACCTTGTAGAGTCCATGGCCCGACGAATTGAGGCTGTTCTGAGGGCAAGGGGGGGGGGTTACACCTAATGTTTGGTATACTCAGTCACAGGAGGCTGCTGAGGGGAGGATGGCTCATAATAATGGCTGGAACGGAGAAAATGGAATGGCATCAAACACATAGAAGCCATGTGTTTGATGTATCTGATACCATTCCCCTGATTCCGCTCCAACCATTACCACGAGCCCGTGCTCCCCAAATAAGGTGCCACCAACCTCCTGTGTACTTAGTGTTTATAATGGTGTGTATAGACAGTATGGACAGTATATGAATAGAAAAGGTGTGTGTAGCAGTAGTCATCCTTGCTAACACCTTATCTTGAGACACATATTTTAGCTTCTGTGCAAATATTAAAAGGGATATGAATGTGTTATCTCGTTGTGAAACACTCTGAGGCATTCATGTAGGCCATCATATCGTAGGATATCATCAGCCTAATTGGAGAGCACCACAGGGTGATACAGTTCCAGTACACTACATGCTGCCAGCAGTGTGTCAGTCTACATGCTAGCTATAGGTATGATGCTTGTGACAGGACTCAGACTCAAATACCATCAACTGATACAGCATAGAGTCATTCTATACATTCACACGACTTAGCAGGATGATCTGCAGCTCTCTCCCTCTCCCTCCCTCTCCCTCTCCCTCTCCCTCTCCCTCTCCCTCTCCCTCTCCCTCTCCCTCTCCCTCTCCCTCTCCCCGCCCGCCCGCCCGCCCAGGCTGAAAAGATATCTGGAAGGCACTGACCCACTCCAACATGAAGTCACCCGGCTTAGTCTGCTATCTGAGGTAATTATTGGGACAAAAATACTTGGAATAGTCTACTGCAGTGGGGAAGCTCAGGAGAGCACAGGAGAATGTATGCTTTTTCCAGTGCAACTTTTAACAAGTGTTGAAACTCCAATCTGGAACTTTCATCACCTGCTCCAACAAGCGTCCCTGCATCAGCAGTCTCTTGTCAAAGCAGGATGCTTCTTTACAATGCAAATGAGTACAGACTAAGCGGCCACACACTAGAAATGAGTCAAATACTTGGTGTAGTGCTGACACCTCTATAATAAGTGTATCTAATGCCAGGTCTGCAGTTCATTGGCAAACCTAATCAGTATACTTTTATCTCTTGTGTTTCCTTTTCACCACAGCCAACATTTGGTTGGTTTAGACTAAAGGCTGTGTTTTGTAATGCACACTGGACTTAAAAAGATCTCTTTGAGTTCGACACCCACTGCCCATCTATTTTGATGTAAACTGTGAATGTTTGACTGTTTAGAAAGATGCTGTGTTTTCATTTCATTTGCATTTCCTATCAATTTCAAACACCAACACATCACACTGTTATCAGTGAGCTGGCCTGAATGAATGTAAATGCCGCTGTTGTTTATGAAGTTAAACTTTCCCAATCTTCTCCTTCCCTACCGAGCAGAGGTACTGTCAATAGAACAACGGTTCAGATCAGCTAGACGTTCTCTATAAGGTGCACATACACAGTTTTCTGAGATCTTGTCAAGATCTCAGTTAAATCCATTAAAAGTTGGTAGTCACGGCAGGTGCTGTACCGTCCCCTGACTAATACCTGTGCTCAGACAATAGGAAACGTTCTATAATTAACTTCTTATCATTGATCAATCGTGTCTGCCTCTGTCAACTCAAGCTTCTCATTGCGTAACTATAGGGATATAACATTTTTCAAACAGTTCTACACACTACCTTCAACAGTAGGCTAAGCTTATTAGTGCCACCTACTGAGACAATTTGCATATTATCAGTTGTTTGTAAAGTGAAGCGTATACTTGTAATTAGGAATAGCTGTAGCCGAATGAGAGGATGAACTATATTGTCATGTGGTAGAGAGTTATAGAGCCTTATTGATGTCGACTTGGTGAGTTCTTTTGATTATTTTATGTTTACTAGGCTCTTTTGCTTTGGACAAAATTGCCAATAAAGACTGTTGGAGTACAGTTTAGGAGAAGGTCGAACAGAACAGAGAAACTTTGACAATGAACAACTGTTTAGAATGAACTGACAAAAGGAGAGGTTTTCTCGTTGTAACTTAAGCCTAGATGTCTGTCTCCCTCAGTATTGGCTAGCTCTGTTGTCTCTGCCCTGCCACACAGGCCACTGCTGAAACAGCCAGCCTATTGTAACTTTTATCCTACAAAAATGAAATAACACAAAACCTGGCCTTTTCTCTTCTTGCTCATCTATTTTCTCCTGTAAGCTCTTAATGGTGATTACCATGCTCTGGTGAGTTTGCTTGTGTGTCCTCTTTCACTGTAGTACAAGTGCTGTCAGTGAACTCAGTCTCAGGCTGTTAGCTACTATCGATTTTCCTCAAATGAATGCATATTATACAGTGCAGGCTTGTGGATAAAGAGGAAGGGGAGGGACATTGTTATCAGGTGGATCTCAACATTAAGAAACAGCCAGTGTGCCGGTGCCAAGACCCTGTCACTTAGAAACCATTGGCAGTAACCAGAGACCACAGTAACATCCCCATTCACCTTCCCTCAAGACTCCCATCAGGGGATTTGAACAAAGGCCCCCGACAATGGTCTTGGCTCCTTGGGCCCCCTCCTCCATACACCTAGTGACTGTTTATTATACCGTTGTCAAAGCAAAAACTATAACTAACTATATTCCCCTCTTCAATACTATATGACACATTATTTTAGCAGATGATTCTTCTGTAACATGACATGAATAATAGAATATCAAATTAAATTGAATTGAGACAGTATACAGCTTATCCTTTCACCCACAGATGTCATTGTCTAAAACAGTTGTTTAAAAAAAAAAAAAAATCAAAAAGTTGTATCCTAATTCAACGTTGTTTACATTTTTCAGTGCTTTTCAGTTTTGATATCTTAATGCTAAATTATGATTCTGAGCTGCAAATATGAGGTTGCCCTCATTGAGCTGTCAGATTGTTGCCTAGTAGAGACATATTCAGGCAGAATAAGAGTTTAGGATTTGTCACATTTAGCATTCAGAAATTCACTGTGGGCTTGTCAAAGTACAATAGCACGTTCACCTATCTTTGCCCCATACAGTTGTCCTCTCAGAAAAGTGAGAGAGGGGAAGAGGGGAGAGAATGAATGAAAGTATGGATTGGGGAAGAGAGAGGCAGACTGCATTCATGTCATTCTCATTAATGTACTGTAAGATGTATGGACTGAGGCAGATCTCAAGGCTTGCTTGTTAAATCCATCCATGAATGGCCATTTAAGTGGCAGCACCATTCCTCATATCAAAATAAATCCATGTTGCATTCAGAGAAGAGTCTAGTCTCCTATAGTACAGTTGAGTTGTAAAGGTGAAATTCCTCTCTCATTGTATGTTGATTGTTGTCTAATCAACAATACCCATTACATACAAGAAAACGATCTACCGATGCTGTTACCATATGGTCTTGCCTTGACTCAGCTTGTTGAAGGTTGTCCTTGGGGTTTAAAGCCTTGTGGTGGCTTTCAAATCCACTCAGAGAACCACATGCAGTGGGGAAAAAAAGTATTTAATCAGCCACCAATTGTGCAAGTTCTCCCACTTGAGAGAGGCCTGTAATTTTCATCATAGGTATACGTCAACTATGACAGACAAAATGAGGAAAAAAAATCCAGAAAATCACATTGTAGGATTTTTAATGAATTTATTTGCAAATTATGGTGGAAAATAAGTATTTGGTCAATAACAAAAGTTTCTCAATACTTTGTTATATACCCTTTGTTGGCAATGACACAGGTCAAACGTTTTCTGTAAGTCTTCACAAGGTTTTCACACACTGTTGCTGGTATTTTGGCCCATTCCTCCATGCAGATCTCCTCTAGAGCAGTGATGTTTTAGGGCTGTCGCTGGGCAACACAGACTTTCAACTCCTCCAAAGATTTTCTATGGGGTTGAGATCTGGAGACTGGCTAGGCCACTCCAGGACCTTGAAATGCTTCTTACGAAGCCACTCCTTCGTTGCCCGGGCGGTGTGTTTGGGATCATTGTCATGCTGAAAGACCCAGCCACGTTTCATCTTCAATGCCCTTGCTGATGGAAGGAGGTTTTCACTCAAAATCTCACGATACATGGCCCCATTCATTCTTTCCTTTACACGGATCAGTCATCCTGGTCCCTTTGCAGAAAAACAGCCCCAAAGCATGATGTTTCCACCCCCATGCTTCACAGTAGGTATGGTGTTCTTTGGATGCAACTCAGCATTCTTTGTCCTCCAAACATGACGAGTTGAGTTTTTACCAAAAAGTTCTATTTTGGTTTCATCTGACCATATGACATTCTCCCAATCCTCTTCTGGATCATCCAAACGTACTCTAGCAAACTTCAGACGGGCCTGGACATGTACTGGCTTAAGCAGGGGGACACGTCTTGCACTGCAGGATTTGAGTCCCTGGCGGCGTAGTGTGTTACTGATGGTAGGCTTTGTTACTTTGGTCCCAGCTCTCTGCAGGTCATTCACTAGGTCCCCCGTGTGGTTCTGGGATTTTTGCTCACCGTTCTTGTGATCATTTTGACCCCACGGGGTGAGATCTTGCGTGGAGCCCCAGATCGAGGGAGATTATCAGTGGTCTTGTATGTCTTCCATTTCCTAATAATTGCTCCCACAGTTGATTTCTTCAAACCAAGCTGCTTACTTATTGCAGATTCAGTCTTCCCAGCCTGGTGCAGGTCTACAATTTTGTTTCTGGTGTCCTTTGACAGCTCTTTGGTCTTGGCCATAGTGGAGTTTGGAGTGTGACTGTTTGAGGTTGTGGACAGGTGTCTTTTATACTGATAACAAGTTCAAACAGGTGCCATTAATACAGGTAACGAGTGGAGGACAGAGGAGCCTCTTAAAGAAGAAGTTACAGGTCTGTGAGAGCCAGAAATCTTGCTTGTTTGTAGGTGACCAAATACTTATTTTCCACCATAATTTGCAAATAAATTCATAAAAAATCCTACAATGTGATTTTCTGGATTTTTTTCTCATTTTGTCTGTCATAGTTGACGTGTACCTATGATGAAAATTACAGGCCTCTCTCATCTTTTTAAGTGGGAAAACTTGCACAATTGGTGGCTGACTAAATACGTTTTTTCCCCACTGTACATTAGTGTTTAGAGATCCTGTCCAATCCCTGCTAGCCAGTCACCTTTTATCTGCGGCAACAGGACATGAAGGCATACACTACCGGTCAAAAGTTATAGAACACCTACTCATTCAAGGGTTTTTCTTTATTTTTACTATTTTCTACATTGTAGAATAATAGTGAAGACATCAAAACTATGAAATAACACATATGGAATCATGTAGTAACCAACAAAGTGATAAACAAATCAAAATATATTTTATATTTGAGAGTCCTCAAATAGCCACCCTTTGCCTTGATGACAGCTTTGCACACTCTTGGCATTCTCTCAACCAGCTTCATGAGGTAGTCACCTGGAATGCATTTCAATTAACAGGTGTGCCTTGTTAAAAGTTAATTTGTGGAATTGATTTCCTTCTTAATGTGTTTGAGCCAATCATTTGTGTTGTGACAAGGTAGGGGGGTATACAGAAGATAGCCCTATTTGGTAAAAGACCAAGTCCATATTATGGCAAGAACAGCTCAAATAAGCAAAGAGAAACGACAGTCCATCATTACTTTAAGACATGAACGTCAGTCAATACGGAACATTTCAAGAACTTTGAAAGATTTTCAAGTGCAGTAGCAAAAACCATCAAGTGCTATGATGAAACTGGCTCTCATGAGGACCGCCACAGGAATGGAAGAGCCAGACTTACCTCTGCTGCAGAGGATAAGTTCATTAGAGTTACCAGCCTCAGAAATTTCAGCCCAATTAAACGCTTCACAGAGTTCAAGTAACAGACACATCTCAACATCAACTGTTCAGAGGAGACTGTGTGAATCAGGCCTTCATGGTCGGATTGCTGCAAAGAAACCACTACTAAAGGACACCAACAAGAAGAAGAGACTTGCTTGGGCCAAGAAACACGAGCAATGGACATTAGACCAGGGGAAATGTGTCCTTTGGTCTGGAGTCCAAATTTGAGATTTTTGGTTCCAACCGCCATGTCTTTGTGAGATGCGGTGTGGATGAACGGATGATCTCTGCATGTGTATTTCCCACCGTAAAGCATGGAGGAGGAGGTGTTATGGTGTCGGAGTGCTTTGCTGGTGACACTGTCTGTAATTTATTTAGAATTCAAGGCACACTTAATCAGCATGGCTACCACAGCATTCTGCAGCGATACGCCATCCCATCTGGTTTGGGCTTAGTGGGACTATCATTTGTTTTTCAACAGGACAATGATCCACAACACAACTCCAGGCTGTGTAAGGGCTATTTTACCAAGAAGGAGAGTGATTGAGTGCTGCATCAGATTACCTGGCCTCCACAATCCCCCTACCTCAACCAAATTGAGATGGTTTGGGATGAGTTGGACTTGAGAGTGAACGAAAATCAGCCAACAAGTGGTCAGCATATGTTGGAACTCCTTCAAGACTGTTGGAAAAGCATTACAGGTGAAGCTGGTTGAGAGAATGCCAAGAGTGTGCAAAGCTGTCATCAAGGCAAAGGGTGGCTATTTGAGGACTCTCAAATATAAAATATATTTTGATTTGTTTAACACTTTTTTGGTTACTACATGATTCCATATGTGTTATTTAATAGTTTTGATGTCTTCACTATTATTCTACAATTTAGAAAATAGTAAAACATTTAGTAAAACCCTTAAATGAGTAGGTGTTCTAAAACTTTTGACCGGTTGTGAATACAGTTGAAGTCGGAAGTTTACACACACTTAGGTTGGAGTCATTAAAACTCGTTTTTCAACCACTCCACACATTTCTTGTTAACAAACTATAGTTTTGGCAAGTCAGTTAGGACATCTACTTTGTGCATGACACAAGTAATTTTTCCAACAATTGTTTACAGACAGATTACTTCACTTATAATTCACTGTATCACGATTCCAGTGGGTCAGAAGTTTACATACACTAAGTTGACTGTGCCTTTAAACAGCATGGAAAATTCCAGAAAATGATGTCATGGCTTTAGAAGCTTCTGATAGGCTAAATGACATCATTTGAGTCTTTGAGTATTTCAAGGCCTACCTTCAAACTCAGTGCCTCTTTGCTTGACATCATGGGAAAATCAAAACAAATCAGCCAAGACCTCAGAAGTAAAACTTGTAGACCTCCACAAGTCTGGTTCATCCTTGGGAGCAATTTCCAAATGCCTGAAGGTACCACGTGCATAAGTACAAACAATAGTACGCAGGTATAAACACCATGGGACCACGCAGCTGTCATACCGCTCAGGAAGGAGACACGTTTTGTCTCCTAGGGATGAACGTACTTTGGTGCAAAAAGTGCAAATCAATCCCAGAACAACAGCAAAGGACCTTGTGAAGATGCTGGAGGAAACAGGTACAAAAGTATCTATATCCACAGTAAAACGAGTCCTATATCAACATAACCTGAAAGGCCGCTCAGCAAGGAAGAAGCCACTGCTCCAAAACCGCCATAAAAAACCCAGACTACGGTTTACAACTGCACATTGGGACAAAGATCGTAATTTTTGTAGAATTGTCCTCTGGTCTGATGAAACAAAAATAGAACTGTTTGGCCATAATGACCATTGTTATGTTTGGAGGTAAAAGGGGGATGCTTGCAAGCCGAAGAACACCATCCCAACCATGAAACACGGAGGTGGCAGCATCATGCTGTGGGGGTGCTTTGCTGCAGGAGGGACTGTTGCACTTCACAAAATAGATGGCATCATGAGGAAGGAAAATTATGTAGATATATTGAAGCAACATCTCAAGACATCAGTTAGGAAGTTAAAGCTTGGTCGCAAATGGGTCTTCCAAATTGACAATGACCTAAAGCATACTTCCAAAGTTGTGGCAAAATGGCTTAAGGACAACAAAGTCAAGGTATTGGAGTGGCCATCACAAAGCCCTGACCTCAATCCTATAGAAAATGTGTGGGCAGAACTGAAAAAGTGTGTGCGAGCAAGGAGGCCTACAAACCTGACTCAGTTACACCAGCTCTGTCAGGAAGAATGGGCCAAAATGCACCTATTTTATTGTGGGAAGCTTGTGGAAGGCTACCCGAAAAGTTTGACCCAAGTTAAACAATTTAAATGCAATGCAACCAAATACTAATTGAGTGTATGTAAACTTCTGACTCACTGGGAATGTGATGAAAGAAATAAAAGCTGAAATATATCATTCTCTCTACTATTATTCTGACATTTCACATTCTTAAAGTAAAGTGGTGATCCAAACTGACCTAAAACAGGGAATTTTTACTAAGATTAAATGTCAGGAATTGTGAAAAACTGAGTTTAAATGTATTTGGCTAAGGTGTATGTAAACTTCCGACTTCAACTGTATGTGTCCATGGGTATTACATAAACTACAATAGCTACAGTTGTAGATATACCCACCTTAGATATATATACCCTACCATTACAATATTGCATTTTGGTTGGAATGTGGGATTATGTTCATTCAAATTCTGTCAGACAGCAGTTGATGTCTATCTGGTAAAGCAGCACAGCATATGTCCATAGATGTCTGTATTGTGGCTTACTTGTATTTCCTTCGTCTTGAATTCAAGTCAGCAACATCTTGTTGAACCTAAATGTTTGCTCAGCAGGTTTAACATTTAAAGCCTCTGTTTGGTAAATGGAATGTCATCCAGTGTAAAGGACCACAATTGGCATGCCCTAGACTCCTGGATTGATGAAGGGGATTTTAACAGCCACCAATGATGATATATTGCCTTCATACACAGGCCCTCACAGTGGCACCCATCTCTGGGAGTGTGTTCACATTGATCCACAGAGTTAGCCCAGAGTATGAAAACAAATGTTACTTTGTCTCAGCTTTTTCATTTGTTACCACCATTTTGGCTGTGCCACTATAGTCAATGCTCTTCACCCTGTGGGTATTGATCTGTTGATAATTAAATGCATATTAAGTGACAATTATTGAGCCAAAGAGCTTTGATGATAATTATTATCACCATATGGAGTGGGCTTTGATCTCCCCTGCCAAGACTTTAGCACTACTGAAATGGTTTCTTTATGTGCTCTCCCTCTCAATGGATTCCTTGCTAATAGACCATAGTGTAATATTTGGCCATTTTCTTTGTCATTCCACTTTTTAATATTGCCCATTGTTGGCATCCCCCCAAAATAATTGTTCCTAATAGGAAAATGGTTTCAGTTTACATATCCTCATGAATTTCACAAGTTGATCATTAAATGTAAGTTTAGAAGCGGCAAGATCTCCCCTTGGTATTGCTGTTCTAACACATATATAACACAGACATTCCCAATTTGTATTTATTCGTTAATATATATATGTATATATATTTTTATATTTTTTCAGCTTTAGCTTTAATATTGCAGATAGATTGTAACTTCCGTCAATGTATTTGTCTGCATCACTTCCAATCCCCCATTTGTTTTTTCTTCTTCTGCAATATATATATATATATATATATATATATATATATATATATATATATATATATATATATATATACTACCGTTCAAAAGTTTGGGGTCACTTAGAAATGTCCTTGTTTTCGAAATAAAAGCAATTTTTTGGTCCATAAAAATAATATCAAATTGATCAGAAATACAGTGCAGGCATTGTTAATGTTGTAAATGGCTATTGTTGCTGGAAACGGCTGATTTTTTATGGAATATCTACATAGGCGTAAAGAGGTCCATTATCAGCAACCATCAGTCCTGTGTTCCAATGGCACGTTGTGTTTGCTAATCCAAGTTTATCATTTTAAAAGGCTAATTGATAATTAGAAAACCCTTTGGCAATTATGTTAGCACAGCTGAAAACTGTTGTGCTGTTTAAAGAAGCAATAAAACTGGCCTTCTTGAGACTAGTTGAGTATCTGGGGCATCAGCAATTGTGGGTTCGATTACAGGCTCAAAATGGCCAGAAACAAATAACTTTCTTCTGAAACTCGTCAGTCTATTCTTGTTCTGAGAAATGCAGGCTATTCCGTGCGAGATATTGTCAAGGAACTGAAGATCTCGTACAATGCTGTGTACTACTCCCTTCACAGAACAGTGGAAACTTGCTCTAACCAGAATAGAAAGAGGAGTGGGAGGCCCCGGTGCACAACTGAGCAAGAGGACAAATACATTAGAGTGTCTAGTTTGAGAAACAGGCGCCTCACAGATCCTCAACTGGCAGCTTCATTAAATAGTACCCGCAAAATACTAGTCTCAACGTCAACAGTGAAGAGGCGACTCCAGGATGCTGACCTTCTAGGCAGAGTTGCAAAGAAAAAGCCATATCTCAGACTGGCCAATAAAAATAAAAGATTAAGATGGGCAGTCTGAGATATGGCTTTTTCTTTGCAACTCTGCCAAGAAGGTCAGTATCCCGGAGTCCAAGTTTTGAATCTGGCGTCGTTTTGCGTATCAGTTCATAAACACTATGCCATGGAATCGGTACGTCAAAAATCTCTTCACAACTATTTTGCAATCTATATTGGATGGCTGTCAATCCTTTGGTCCTGAAATGAAACAGGTATACTTTGTTATTTATCACAATTTTCTTTAACCAATTATGGTCTTTAATGCAGGGCCGACAGACAAGTTCCTTACTTTTCCCCCCTTACACTTTCCTCTTCCATTTTTGCGGTAATGCTGCAATTATTTGGTTGTAATTTTGGGTAGAACAGACATTTCCATATGTTTTTGTTAGCGGCAAGAAAGTAGTGACTGAACGTTACCTTTGTGAATTTGAAATTGGGTGGCAATCAGATAAAACTTTGGTATTTTGTAAACCCTCAAGGTTCTATGGATTAATCAACCTGTGCTATGAAAAATTACGATATAGACTTGTAGATGATGTTGTTTGGAAAGATACTTTGATCGCCAATGCACTTAAGAGTTAAATTGATGTGTTGTTTTGAACTTGGTTAGTACTAGAATCTCAAAAGCATATTGAGCGGAGCACAGAAAAGCCCAATGGCATAGTGTGGTTCAAAGTTAACCAATTATTTACTTTTGTTTGGATTAGTGTGGAACAGTCCCATAAACTGGCACAAAGCTGAATTAGCGGTATTATCCTTTCCATTGTGCTTGCGGGTGAATATCCCTCACATATAGGAGGTTAAAACGTATCCGATGTCTCACATGGGGGAAAACATGTTGGTTGTATTACTGACTACTACAAACATTAAATCCTTTAATAAATCCTTTCCCATCTCTTTGCTTCTAGGAAGGAAAAATATTCTGAGTTTAAACACTTTATGAGTGAATTTGTTATTTTTTTTATATGAAAGTGAAATCTGATACCTTCACAACACAATAGAGTAGCCTTGCTGCTTATGCCTGTATAACAGGTGGGTCCAGTCTACAGCAATGAGGAGGAAGTGATGTCAATCAACAGCAGAACAGGTTAGATTAGTACAGGTGAGCCAGGAAGCAACCTATGCTAATGTCTGTACATTTCTAGTGTTACAGCTTAGTCGGGAGGACGGCAGTTACATGGGAGCCTATTAGATAACCCATTTCCCTGTCCCTGGACTCACACAAACAGGGAATTAACAATGGGAGACACACATGGATATCCTAGCGACCCAGCCCTGCAAGGTAAATGATTATATTGCCACACTGTTTGTTCCACGATTCTGCTCGATCCGTTGAATGCATCGCCTCATCTGTGTACTGCTTTCCCTGAATAGGGGAAGTTTGCTGGAGCAACAGCCGCTCCTCTATTGCCTGGGTCTGTTAGACCGCCAGCCGCATGCAAAACTCTATGTTTGTTACTGGTGGTTGGCTCTCTGAAGAGAAAGGAGCTATTTTTTGTGCTTAATAACATTCATATGAGGAAGGTAGGAGGTTTGAAAAAGACGAGCGCTAGCATTATTCTGTCTCCTCTCTTGCTGGCACTCTCTGCTGGAGGAGAGAAGCAACCCACAGGCTGGCTGTAGGATAAAAAAACAGGTGCTTCTGCTGGCTGGCTGGCTGGCTGCAACAAGGGATAAGGTTTGCTACTCCATTATACATTTTTAATTAACAAAAACTTCACAACCAACATCCAGTCATTTGAAATAGTTTGAGACAATGAAATTATACAGTGGTTAAACTCAATTTTACAGTCCATTATATTTTTACCTGGTATTTACTTGGAATTACATGGCAAATTGGCAATTACTCAATAATAACTTAATAATTACTCTGTCCTTTTGTTTCTTTAGGATTGATTAAAACAAGCATTAATACACACTATTTGGTACCAGCGAGTTACTATTTTATTACATTCTTTGTAAGTATGAGAAAGTACCCATTGGTACCACATATTTTCAATGCAAATACCAGGCGAATATCAGGTGAAACAGGACTGTTTTAGTAACAGTAAGACCTGTCTGAATTTGGCCTCATCTCTCTCTTGCTGTTCTTATTCATTATACTCTGTGTTCCTACATTTGCTCTGTGTTGCCAGCTGAGCTTCTCTTTATTTCACTACATATACTCTTATATTGGAGATGTCCTGAGTGTTTCAAGATGCTTGACTCATAGTTTTATTTACAGTAAACATTACATTCTGTGTTCCTGTCAATGGGCCAACTTGTCTATGAAGGACCCACTTGTCTATGGGACCCACTGTTTTCAAAGTGGGTTCTGAACTTTTTCCATTATTTTTCTACTCTATTTTAATTATATGAACGCATAATAAAGCTGTCCTGGAATTGTGTGGATTTGTAGTCTATTTTAAGATTATTTTTTGATAGGGGCTCCAGTCCTGTCTGTCATAATTTCGTCCTGTGGAGGTCCTTGTACAGTAAGCCGTTCTTCAGCCCAGCGTTGGCATTCCACCCAGGTAGCACATTAATTCAGCTGGCTTAACGTCCTAGGTGGACAGTCAGTGGTGAGGCTGAGGTGCAAAGAGAGGAGAGCACATTTCACTGGGTTTCTATTTAGGACCCAGGTCACATTGTCTACACTTGTTAGATTGACAAAACACATTGTGCTGTTTTCTCCTCGCCCACCGGGGTCAAAGGTGGATACTTGATTAGTTTCCGACTGCAAATTAACTTTCCTCTATCATAACTAAACCACTTATAATAATTCACATGAAGGCAGGGAGCTGGGAGGTAAATGTCAATTTAGGATGGACGTGTGGTGTGTTTGCTTGTGAGATGCAGGTCGCGGTTTAGGGTCACATTACAATGAGAGTATAACGTTATTGTACTCCCCTGGCAGAATGTTCCATTTTGTAGTCTGGTTGTTAGGTATGGTATTGTGTTTGCATAATATCAATGTGATAGGACTCAATTATACATTTCAGACACTCTGCCACTCTGCATTAGAAAGAGCACTGGGTCAGAAGTTTAGTCTTACCTTTGGCATGATTTTTTCTCAACTTTCCAGAGAGATCATACATTATCTGGTGTTCACCTTTTCTTTTGAAATGTGATCAGATGTGTCTTTTCAGTAACAATGGAGCAGGGAGGCCAGCTACGCTACAGCCTGGTATCTTAGCCGGCTTGGGAAAGCTCTTTGTTATCTGCCCAGCAGAGAGAACGCTCTTTATTATCATCAGACATTGATAAGGACAGGCCTCATCGCGCGTCTGCTAGCTTACAATGGCAAACTGATACCTCTGAGCTACGTGCCTCTTTGGTACCTGCATTTGGTCTTGTTATACACTCCTGACAGAAAGTTTTCAAGTTAATTTCCTGCAATTCTACACATTTTGCTATGGGGCAGAGAGAACATTTAGCAATTTTATAACACATGTTTTACTGTTTTACAGCTAATTTCCAGAAGTTCTACACATTTTGCCATGACTTATGCCATGTTAATATGATATCTGAGTGAGAGTGACTAACAAAATCAATGGGGGCCCCCTGGAGGTCAGGGCCCCTCGGTACGTGGCCTTCGTGGCCTGTCGGTAATTTGCCCAGGAATACTACAAGTTTAGATTGCTTGGTAGACTAACTTACCAATCAAAAAATGTTTAGCTGACATGGGCTAATTGAGTGACTGACATAACAAGAGGAAAACTCCTGATGCACAACCAAATGTGTTTTCTACTATTCTAATGCTCAACAGTGTTGAAACCCCAAATTAGGTTTTTGGGGGGTCGGGGTCCTCCTAGCGGCCGGGGGCCTTAGGTGACCGCCTACTGTATGTCGCTTATGCCCAGGGCCGACCCTGCCCAGCAGACAGGAGAAAATATAATGTATCCACTCTTTGAAGGAGGAAAAAATCCAGAGGCTATAATGGATTTGTCAAGTTTTTGTAGTGGAGCCTGAACCAGGAATAGAAAAGTTGCTTGCGAACGTGGAATGACACACAAATGGATATTTGAACAGCGTGTGTATGTTAGGCCCTGTCCTTTCCTTCTCGGTCCATAAAATAAGTGCTAAGCCTCTTTTAGTCCATCTCTTCTTTATCCCGCTTTGCGGCAAGTTTTTAAATATGTCAATTTAAACAGATACAGCTGTGCAGGAGTTTCTAATGTGTTTAATCTCACAAGCCCTTCCAAGGGCCTAGTTACACAAATTTAGAGCATGTTCACATTGAAGCCTAATCTGACTCATCTGCACACACTAATCCCTGGGAAGGCATGCAAACTGTTTTCATGCTCAATGAGAGTGGTCATTGGCTGACTATGGATGTGTGGAAGTAGCTCCAAGATATTAAAACGAAGACTCATTCTGATGTCATGTGTTCAAACGTGAGGAGAAAGACTGATATGGCCCTTCTCAATTGGTCAGCTAAAGAAAGGTCAACTGAAGAGTATTTTATTGAGAAGTCAGTACATTTTCCCCTGCTTTCTGGCGCAGCGGTCAAAGGCACTGCATCGCAGCGGTCAAAGGCACTGCATCGCAGTGCTGGAGGCATCACTACAGACCAGGGTTCGATCCCGGGCTGTATCACAACCGGCCGTGATCGGGAGTCCCATAGGGCAGCGCACACTTTGGCCCAGCGTCGTCCGGGTTAGGGGAGGGTTTGGTCGGGGTATGCCGTCATTGTCAATAAGAATTTGTTCTTAACTGACTTGCCTAGTTAAATAAAGGTTCAATAAAACCTTGTCCCCATATCTTAACAGCCAACATATGCAGCATTTACCGTGAATGCAGTTGGATCTTCTGCGATACAGATTGAATTCAGCCCTTATTTAATTTCCAAATACTCACTGGCATGGCATGTCCCAGTTAACCCAGTGCCTGTAAACATGACTGTGGCTCTCAGTCAAACCAATCGGACAGTCACATGCATCACAGATGCACCGCTTAAATGTCACGGCAGACTACTAAGTATTTTCAAACACAGCAGCCGCTGATCTAAGACCTTATTTCTCAGCGCAGTCAAGATTTTGAACACAGGATTGACTGCTGACATAGACAGATGTCTGCTTCTTTATTCATGCATTTTCTCTGTGTAATTTCTGTCATTTGTTAATGTGCTGTAGCTACCACTCCCTGGTTTGTCCTGGGTTTCCTGCAGTACAGTTCATGAACTCCTCAGGCAGATTTATTGGTGTGTCGACAGAGTCAGCGGTGCCTGCTATGACATGGCTGATCGCCGCTGAACACGTGGAGGGAGGCAGCCAGCCCCCAGCCAGAGCTGGGGTCAGGGGGTCAGGGATTTTGGCTTAACTGGCACTCAGCCACTCACACATCAGGATTGCTGCTAGAGGAGGAACAGGCTTAACGTTTGTCCATGGAAATGAGCATACAGGCTCCTGTAATCATGTATATACTGTACCATTCATTCATAACTAACTTTTGGAGCAGAGTAAGCTATAGAAAGAATAGTGTTGGCATTTCTACAAAAAGGGTGTACGTTTACATTTTCTTGTTGAAATGCACTGTGTGTTTTATAAGAGTTGACCTCATCCTCCATAAGAAATGCAGATTGTTGTGTCAGAACACACTTAGGTAGAGATAAGAGGGATTTGTTCTGTTCTCTTGTATTGATGACTAATGTAGATATTACTTTACTTGTTCTCCCTTTTAACAAACCATGATGAATTACCTATGAGTACCTATGTAGTAACTCAGGGCATGTCGGTTGATCACATTCAGTTACCTCTGTTCTCCTCTGTCACATACTGTGTATGTGGTACAGGGTTGGTTGGTTAATTACAAATAATTAATAACTGCAAACATAAGTTGAGACAATACACCATTTGTTCATGTTATGAAACTTTTATAACCTGACGAGACTCAAATGAGAGCTTCACTGAAAACAAGATACATCTCCCAAAGAAAGAACAAGAACAGGGCCTATCTGATTTAGTCAGCTACATTGATAAAAAGGCCCAACAGTGAACAGCATTGATTATCACTTGAGCACAGATATTTTCATAATGAGAGCGCTCCCTTAACACTTGGCGCATGACGACTTTGAGATTTTAATGATGCAAACAAGTCCCATGCTCGGGCTCATTAATTAAGCAGGCTCTACAAGATGTTGGCTAATTGATTACCTCCTATGATCAAATGACAATAGTTGAAAGCAACAGCTCTAAATATGTAGAAACCCCCTACCGCACCCCCTCCTCCTCTGCTACAGTGTTTCTTCACCCCATTCTCCCTCATTCTGTGGAGAGCGCCTAGTTAGACCCCATACAAAACAATCATGCATTTCAGCAAAATGACAAAGGGTTATGAGCCTTATATCCTTTGTCGTTTGAGGTACAAGCATGCCGATATGGCATGTTTATCAGCCCATGCCTGCATATTGAAGCAGGACACAATCCACTGGTTTTAACCCGGCCATACACATGTTTCAGTAGGGCCCAGATGACTGGAGGGTCAAAGCCCAGCCGTGGCTCTCCTGCTCCTTATCAGGTCTCTTAAGTACTGGGTGATCTAATGGGACTGGAAGCACGACTAAGGCATGGGCCCATGAGTCTCAAGCATCTTGCACTTTAACTCACACATTTCTTGCAGACGACCCATATCTCTTTTAGGCCTATTTAGATCAAGTTACAGATTTTGTTGTGATCTGCAGGGCCCTCATTGTCTATAGAAGCGACCATCCCTTGCCTGGTGAATTTAATGGGGAAGGAATTAACTCGAGTTGGAACATGTCTGACATGGAGTGTACAGTATGTGCTGATCTTTATTTGTGCTTTGTCACTGATCACCCCCTGTGCAGAGCAGAGCAGAGCTCCAGTCAGAGCCCGGCTCTGAAGAGGTTCTCTGTCTCTCTCAGTGTTTAATTACCTCCGCTGTCTGCTGTTACCACCAACTCCATAATTACATATGCATTTGGAATCTGGGCCTAGTGTTTTGAACCACGGTTACTGGCTGTGACATCCCTAACACAAATTATTAAGATATCTAACATGGCTACAGGTGATTATAGTTATTAATTAGCATCTGTTGGCAAATAGGTCAAGAAAAAACACATTTATTCTCATGTATTTCCTTTCAAACATTTAACAGATTTTTTCCAGTGATTTTCCAGGATGAGCCATAGCAATAAAAATAGGCCAATGTTTGGGTAGGTTAGTGCCTTTTCTCTCTGTGAGTAGTTCTGTATCAACAAGGGGTGAAACAACAAAAAAGCAATGCGTTATTGACTCTTCACCTGCTATTCGGAGAGAGAAGGTTAAAGTATGTTTGTGTGCGTTTCTGAGCAATGCAACACAGCCCTTTCAAACGTGTGTTCCTCCACTGGCCAACTGATGCTAAGAGCTGATATGAATAATTTAGTGCTTATGGATGTTCTTCTTCATTTGTGGCAGGAAAGATTCTGCTTGACTAAACAATACCTTCACGCCCAAACCCTGAGACGTCTTATGAAGACTGAATAGAAAAACACCATGTGTAGATGAATACTTTAGAGTCAGGTTGTGCTAACAGGAAACAGAGCAGTGATTTAAATGCAGAGGAGGCAGCAGCCATACAGTCAGGGGTGGACTGACCATCTGGCATTTTGGGCAAATGCCAGATGGGCTGGTACATTTTTTGCATAGTGGGACTGCCTAACTTGTTAGTTTTTTGTGCAAAATTATCATTATCTGGCTAATAGTGAGGGCCTCAATGAAAAAAATTGCCCGGTGTGGGGGCCTCGAGGAAAAAAACCCGACATCAATAGATGAAGGTGACTATTTGAGAGATATTTCTCATTCCCTTTTAAATCAGCCTATTTAATGGGAACCTGGGTAATTTCTCTCAATTTCCTCAGCGTCTGCCCAATTTCCTACTGTGACACATTTTCCCCCATCACTCTTGAAGGACATGGGGACATGCTGCACAGATATGTCATATGTTCCAGAATAGGTTGTTTAGGGCCCTATGAAATCAGTGATGTGGAGAACGAATCCAGACATTAAAACGGCATTGAACTTAGTAGGGAAGCAACTAAATGTATTGAAAATGTATTCATTTTCCCCTTGCGAGATCACGCACGAGAGCCCGTGAGACGGGCTGCACCCTCTCCCTCAACGTGATCAAGACAAAGGAATTGATTGTGGACTACAGGAAAAAAAGAGGACTGAGCACGCCCCAATCCTCATCGATGGGGCTGTAGTGGAACAAGTTGAGCGCTTCAAGTTCCTTGGGGTCCACATCACCAACAAACTATCATGGTCCAAACACACCAAGACAGTCGTGAAGAGGGAACGACAAAGCCTATTCCCCCTAAGGAGACTGGCATTGGTCCTCAGATCCTCAAAAAGTTATACAGCTGCACCATGGAGAGCATCCTGACTGGTTACATCACCGCCTGGTATGGCAACTGCTCGGCCTCCGACCGCAAGGCACTACAGAGGGTAGTGCGTACGGCCCAGTACAGCCAAGCTTCCAGGTGGTGTCAGAGGAAGGCCCTAAAAATTGTCAAAGACTCCAGCCACCCTAGTCATAGACTGTTCTCTATGCTACCGCAAGGCAAGTGGTAACGGAGCGCCAAGTCTAGGTACAAAAGGCTTCTTAACAGCTTCTACCCCCAAGCCATAAGACTCCTGAACAGCTAATCATGGCTACTCGACTATTTGCATTGCTCGCCCACCCCACCCAGAACCCAGTTCCTACAGTTGAAGTCGGATGTTTTCAAACACCTTAGCCAAATACATTTAAACTTAGTTTTTCACAATTCCTGACATTTAATCCTAGTAAAAATTCCCTGTCTTAGGTCAGTTAAGATCACCAGTTTATTTTAAGAATGTGAAATGTCAGAATAATAGTAGAGAGAATGATTTATTTCAGGTTTTATTTCTTTCATCCCATTCCCAGTGGGTCAGAAGTTTACATACACTCAATTAGTATTTGGTAGCATTGCCTTTAACCCTTGTGCTTTGCTGGAAAAAAATGACATCCATTATGTTACGGGTCAAATTGACCCGCACAGTTTAAACACACTCAAGACAGTCAAAGAATTAAGTAAAAACAGAAACAACTTTATTTTGTCTTATCAGACATTTCAGAAAGAAGAAATACAATACTTTTTTATTTTTTTAAACAATATTTAAGAACTATTTGTTAAACATATTTCCTTTCTCACAAACAAGATTTTTCAGTTTCCCCAAGTAGGTTTTTTTCCCCCTATTGGTCCATATTATCCCTTCAGTCTTTCTCTCTACATGTTGAACACAATGTGTGTGTGTGCTTTCTGCAGATGTATTTATTGCATTCTACACAAGTGGTGCTTGTTTTACTGTCTTGTCGAGGGGGCAGAGCTGGCATCTTTTCCGTTTCTTGCCACTGCCTGTATCCACTGGATCCATTTCTGGTTGATTGGAGGCATGTGTTGATGGTCCAGCTTGAATTTTCTGGACGGCAGATGCAGCTGCTGTCGACCGAGGAGGCCGGACTCTCCTCTGGATCTTGGGAGTGATGAGAGCTTTGCCGAGCTCCTCTAGGAAAAGCCAAGGTCGGTACAATTTGCCACCATTCCATTGCTGGTTGATTTCAGTCCACAGGACATAGGCATTGTAAGCAGACACATCCACAATGTTGTAGAAAATCACCAAAGGCTAGCGGGCAGTCATGCGCTGACAACTATATGTTGCTGTGACTTTATCCAAATTGTCAACTCCTCCTTTGGTGGAATTGTAGTCCAGTATTATTTGTGGCTTGATGTCCTCTCTTGCACTCAGCGATGCATCTTTGTGCATTGTGCTCATTACAAGAACATTCTTGTTCTTCTTTGGGCAGTATGAAACAACAGTTGCATTTTCAGAGAAAGCAAATTTAGAGGAATGCACAGTTCTGCCTCTGCATTTTCAGAAGCTCACTGGGAAGTTCAGGTTTGTTTTTTTCTGATTGTTCCAACCATGGTCAGCTTTCTCTTCTGTAGTTCAACACCAAGGCGGTAGGATGTGAAGAAGTTGTCACACGTGATGTTATGACCTTGCAGCCCTTCACTCATGTCCAGCACCACCCGCATCCCCTGGTTTTTCTCAGGCACTCGCCGGGTGGCTCCCAGTGTAAACTTGCATATTCCATGCATAGCTTGATGTGGCATCACATGCTGCCCATATTTTGATGCCATATTTTGCAGGCTTGTTTGGCATATACTGTCTGAAGGGACAACGTCCTCTGAATGGAACAAGCTTCATCAACTGTAACATGAGGACTGGGATTGTACAGTAACGGTAGAATTTCCACCCGTTTATCCCATACATCTCTGATTGCAGCTAGTTTGTCTCTTTCACGCCGACCGGTCTGGTATCACGGTTATCAAAGCGAATCACCCGAGAAATTATGTGGAATTCTTTGTAGAGACATTGTTGCCCGAAATATTGGCCTTCCATTCTCTTCATTCCACAGGCTGGCCGTTGCTTCTCCGTTTGACCGGTAGACTCCAGCTAATATGAGCAATGTATGCATGCAAGTCAATCCGATCCAGTGGCTTCCAGTTCTCTTGAAACACACGGCTCCCCTCCAAGTTGGTCATGTCCAGAACAATCTTCTCTATTGCTTGGGGTAAAAGAGCTCAAAAGCTGATTGTATGTCGTGGACTCGAGTGACAGCAAATCGCGTAGGTCCTGGAACCATTTTTTATTACATTGGAAGCTGAGAGTCTACCTTGACCTCGTTGTGGTGACGGTGACCATTCAATATGACCATCTTTAGACTTCCATGTCTTCTCTTCTCTTGATGATGCTTGTTGCATGCTCTGTCTCTCATCTGATGTAGGGGATGGTACGGCAGACTCCTCCTCTGAATCCTCTTCAATGAAGACAAAATCTGGATCATCAACAGCATTGTCCTCATCTCTAAATATCCTCTGTCTCTGAAACCTCTTCTTCTTTTTCACTGTCACAGTCCAGAATTTGTGATAAGACTTCATTGATTGAAAATCTTTTGGAGCTCATTTTGAGTGTCTGTGTCAGGGACCTGCTGCTCTCACACTGAGGAGAAGCTTGGGAAAGCCCTTTTAACCCAAACACAATTCTAAAAGTGCAACCAGGACCAGTCAAAACAAAATACATCAAAGACACTTTTTTGTTTTGCACCTGTGCAAATATATATACACATGAAAGCCTCCGGGTCAAAATGACCCACAACATCATGTTTGTATACAAAATGTACACAGACATTCCACAACACATCAGTGTGTCCACATTTTGCAGTTAGGTTCATGACCCTAAATGAGGAAAAGTCATGTAATTTCATGGCGAAAAAGAGTGGTTAACTAGTATTTTAGACAACGCAAAAGTGGAAACGGGTCAAATTGACCCACAACATAACAGGAGGGTTAAATTGTTTAACTTGGGTCAAACGATTCGGGTAGCCTTCAACAAGCTTCCCACAATAAGTTAGGTGAATTTTGGCCCATTCCTCCTGACAGAGCTGGTGTAACTGAGTCAGGTTTGTAGGCATCCTTGCTCGCACACGCTTTTTCAGTTCTGCCCTCAAATGATCTATAGGATTGAGGTCAGGGCTTTGTGATGGCCACTCCAATACCTTGACTTTGTTGTCCTTAAGCCATTTTGCCACAACTTTGGAAGTATGCTTGGGGTCATTGTCCATTTATAATATAATAATATAATAATATATTTAGCAGATGCTTTCATCCAAAGCGACTTACAGTCATGTGTGCATACATATTTAGGTATGGGTGGTCCCGGGGATCGAACCCACTACACTGGCGTTACAAGCACCATGCTCTACCAATTGAGCTACAGAGGACCACATTTGGAAGACCCATTTGCGACCAAGCTTTAACTTCCTGACTGATGTCTTGAGATGTTGCTTCAATGTATCCACATAATTTTAGGATGGTGTTCTTCGGCTTGCAAGCAGCCCCCTTTTTCCTCCAAACATAACGATGGTCATTATTGACCAATAAAATTTGATTTGATATGGACATTTCTACAAAAATTACGATCTTTGTCCCCATGTGCAGTTGCAAACCGTAGTCTGGCTTTTTTTATGGCGATTTTGGAGCAGCGGCTTCTTCCTTGCTGAGTGGCCTTTCAGGTTATGTCGATATAGGACTCGTTTTACTATGGATATAGATACTTTTGTACCTGTTTCCTCCAGCATCTTCACAAGGTCCTTTGCTGTTGTTCTGGGATTAATTTGCACTTTTCGCACCAAAGTACGTTCTTCTCTAGGAGACAGAACGCGTCTCCTTCCTGAGCGGTATGACGGCTGCGTGGTCCCATGGTGTTTATACTTACTATTGTTTGTACAGATGAACGTGGTACCTTCAGCTGTTTGGAAATTGCTCCCAAGGGTGAACCAAACTTGTGGAGGTCAACAATTTTCTTTCTGAGGTCTTGGCTGATTTCTTTAGATTTTCCCATGATGTCAAGCAAAGAGGCACTGAGTTTGAAGGTAGGCCTTGAAATACATCCACAGGTACACCTCCAATTGATTCAAATGATGTCAATTAGCCTATCAGAAGCTTCTAAAGCCATGACATAATTTTTCTGGAACTTTCCAAGCTGTTTAAAGGCACAGTCAATTTAGTGTATGTAAACTTCTGACCCACTGGAATTGTGATACAGTGAATTATAAGTGAAATAATATGTCTGTAAACAATTGTTGGTAGATGTCCTAACCGATTTGCCAAAACTATAGTTTGTTAACAAGAAATTTGTGGAGTGGTTGTTGAACGAGTTTTAATTGCTCCAACCTAACTGTATGTAAACTTCCGACTTCAACTGTACGTTAGCTCAAGACCGATCCCGTAGAGGTTAACTACAAAGTAGCCTATGCTTACCTGGCAGAATGATATCCTGATTATTTGCATCAGTCCGGTAGCTATTTGTTTTGCAAACTCTACCATCACATGTGCACTACAAAAACACCACTAAACAACAGCCTCTTGCTAGGTGTGCACTGAAATTAAATGGTAACTAAATTTCTCTAAATTCTCCCAGGCCTCAAAAGATGTCTCCTGATGTGGTTTAATCATTGTTGTCGACATCCAATTTAGTTGTTTTTCTATTTAAAAAAGTGTGAAAAAGAGGGCAAAACTGAAATCTGGAAAAACATAATGGAGCAAATGGAATTTTGGGGAAAAAATAAACAGAATCAGGCAAAAAATTAAACAGATTTTATAGGGCCCTAGCTGTTCATTTCCTCTGTTCCTCTGTTCCTCATTTCCTCTAAAAAGAGAGACTGAGGGGGGAGTGTAGGACCACCCAGGCTCCCTCTGTCCTGTCCTCCTACTCATTATTAGAGGATTGAGCAGTGGGTGACATGCTTGCTCTATTTAACAAGTGACACCTGCTGTGCTTTCATGTTTCAGTTTTTTGATGGGGGAATTCATTTTGTTTGGTGATTTACAGTATATGATGGTTGGACTGTGTGGTATTCTGATCATGTTATTTAACAAGTAGTGCTGAGCGATTCGTGCCTTTTGAGGTTGGTTTGGTTTCGATTATTAAAAAATAATTACGGTTTTGGATTTCGGTTTCGATATTTTTTCCCACATTAAATGCATTATGAAATAATTACATTACAATTATTTCACCTGCCTTTTTCCTGACACTGGGTTGAATGCTGTAACAACACAGAATAAAACAATTAAGAAGAGCCCCATTATGTTTTTTATTTATTTAACCCGGTAATTTGACTGAGAACACCTTCTCATTTATAGCAACGACCTGGGGAATAGTTACAGGGGAGAGCAAGGGGGATGAATGAGCCGTTTGGAAGCCGGGGATGATTAGGTGGCCATGATTTAGCCAGGACACCGGGGTTAACACCCCTGCTCTTACGATAAGTGCCATGGGATCTTTAGTGACCACAGACAGTCAGGACACCCGTTTAACGTCCCATCCAAAAGACAGCACCTTATACAGGGCAATGTCCCCAATCACTTCCCTGTGGCATTGGGTTATTTTTTTTTAACCAGAGGAAAGAGTGCCTCCTACTGGCCCTCCAACACCACTTCCAGAAGCATCTGGTATCCCATCCAGGGACCAACCAGGACCAATCCTGCTTAGCTTCAGAGGAAAGCCAGCAATGGGATGTAGGGTGGTATGCTGTAGTGAATGCCCATTACTGCTTATCACTTAATAACCATATTGTATTCACATTACTTTAATAAAATATTTCAGTTCTGTATATATATATATTTTTACTTTATTATTTTTCATTCCTTAAAGTCATCATTTAATCTCTGCTCAGGCAGTAGTAGCCAGCCAGACAACCATCTAACGTTATCTCTGTGAACGAGTAATCATATTTAGCTAGGCTAGTAATAGCTAGCTGGCTGACAAAATCATTTGACTAGTTCTTTAAAGTAGATAAGGCATACTTAATAACATTGCTTATTACCAACTGCTTCAACTATCAATCGGGTAGAGCTACTTCACCTGTCTCTATCCCTCTCGTCATTTTGTTGTGTTGTGCCATTCCTCTCTCATGCGGTCCCATATGGTCTGCGTGTGTATCCGCCTCTGTCCGTGGCCAGAAAAAACAGGCGCAATGGATTATGGCCATTGTAGTTAATTACCAAGTTTCTGCGCTGAACTAGGTTGAATATTTGCCTAATGAAAACTATAACTTCAAATCAGACCAGCGTCCCACATAGTTCTTGACAATTGATCATGAATAATTTGATTTCTCTCTAGAGAAACAGCATGTTGAGCTCACAAAAACTACAAAACTAAATGGAATGCAAGTAATTGAACCGACGTCGGTCAATTAGTTGTTTAATAACCTCCCCCAAAAAACACTATTTCTGTTCATTGCTCAGCACTATTAACAAGCTCAGCTCAATGTCATGACATTGCTAAACAGCACACAATGCTTATTCTGTGACCATCTATACCGGCCACATTGAGATTCTGTCACGATCGTCAGGGAGAGACCAAGGCGCAGCGTTGCAGGTGAACATATTAATATTTATTTAATGATCACACGATCAAAACAACAAACGAAAAACGTGACGTCTATGGTTTAAACACAAACCAACACGAACAAGAAACCACAAACACAAAGTGAAAGACAGACAGTTAAATATGGCTCCCAATCAGAGACAACCAGCTGACACTCGTTGCCTCTGATTGGGAGTCACTCAGGCCAACATAGATAGACAACGACTAGAACCTAAACAAAATAAACACCCTGGCTCAACATCCGAGAGTCCCCAGAGCCAGGGTGTGACAGTACTCCCCCAAAGGCGCGGGACTCCGACCGCGCCAACCAACCACAACAGGGGAGGGACCGGGTGGGCACTCCGCCTCGGCGGCGGATCCGGCTCCGGACATGACCCAGGCACGGGTTGTGCTGGACTGACGACGCGCACCCCTGGCTTGGTGCGTGGAGGAGGAACGGGCCTTACCAGGCTGACGACGCACACCGTAGGCTTGGTGCGTGAAGCAGGGACAGGCCGGACTGGGCTGACGAAGCACACCACTGACTTGGTGCGGGGAGCAGGAACGGGCCGAGCCGGGCTGACGAAGCGCACCACTGACTTGGTGCGGGGAGCAGGAATGGGCCTTACCAGGCTGACGACGCACACCGTAGGCTTGGTGCGTGGAGCAGGGACAGGCCGGACCGGCTGACGAAGCTCACCCCTGACTTGGTGCGGGGAGCAGGAATGGGCCGGACCGGGCTGACGACGCGCACCACTGACTTGGTGCGGGGAGCAGGAACGGGCCGCGCCGGGCTGACGAAACGCACCACAGACTTGGTGGGAGTGGCAGGAACAGGCCGGACCGTACTGGGAACACACACCACTGGCCCTACGTGGGGATCAGGAACAGGCCGGACCGGACTGGCAACACACGCCAGTACCTCTCGCCGTGCCTCTACAACCTCCTTCCCCCTGGTGACCAGTGACTCCCGTAACCTGGCGGCCTCCTCTGCCAACCCGCTGGACCGCTCTATCGCGGCCTCCTGCTGCCCCGACGTCGTGAGCCCCCCCCTAAAAATGTTCTGGGGGTCTCTCCTCCCCGTGGGCCAGGCCTCCATCGTTCTCGCCCAACACTCGCTCCTCTGTCTCCAACTCCCGCCATTCAGCTCCTCAATGGGCTTGACCCAGTCGAAGCTCTTCCTCAACTGGTCCCAAGTCCACCCTCTCTGCTCCTCACTAGGCTTGACCCAGTCGAGGTTGCCACGGAGATCTGCTAGCGATGGCTCCTGGACACGCTGCTTGGTCTGGTTTTGGTGGTTTCTTCTGTCACGATCGTCAGGGAGAGACCAAGGCGCAGCGTTGCAGGTGAACATATTAATATTTATTTAATGATCACACGATCAAAACAACAAACGAAAAACGTGACGTCTATGGTTTAAACACAAACCAACACGAACAAGAAACCACAAACACAAAGTGAAAGACAGACAGTTAAATATGGCTCCCAATCAGAGACAACCAGCTGACACTCGTTGCCTCTGATTGGGAGTCACTCAGGCCAACATAGATAGACAACGACTAGAACCTAAACAAAATAAACACCCTGGCTCAACATCCGAGAGTCCCCAGAGCCAGGGCGTGACAGATTCAATCTTCTGTTCGGAATGTTGTAGCTACACCACTGTACCTTTAAGTCTGTGATACAAATGTTCATGCTCGGATTTCAGTGTTAAAAAAAAATCACAGTTATGATCATTTTGACTCTGATGCAGTTTGTTTCACAAGCGTATCATCATGTGCTGGCAGGGGTGTGTTATGAAATGAATCTCTTTGGCATGCCGATGGCCTCCATTATAGCAGGTCACTACTGCTTTGTCACAAACTATGGAGCATTATTCTGCGCCTGGGCTAGCTGCATTATCTGCATCACATTGCATGTGCAGTATGTTGATGGTTTTAAGCATTCTCCATGGAAGCTGCAGTAATGAATGCTTTTGGAACTGTTCAGTGACGTGTCTGCAGGATGCACTATAACATTATGAATCATTAGTCTTCCTCTGAAGAATGGTTGTAACCAGCGCTACTGTCACTGCAGCATTTAACCCAATGTATAGACATCATAGCCACAAATAAGGATACTACAACAAATTGCCCCTTTAACATTACCATGAGAGAGTACCCCAAAGAAACCCAAAGAGAGTCTTACTCATACATTCATGGGTTGGGTGTCATCCATGCATTTATAGGCTAATGTTGTACTATCCCCAGTGAGATTTAGAACCTTCAGCTTTAATCCTTAGGTTTCTGTCTGTCAGGAGCATCTCAGTCCGTCTTTCTATCTCTACATCTTTTCCTGAGCACTGACTCTGAAGTGACAAGCACCTCTCACAGACCTCTCCCAGACGAGACAAGCCTTGAGTCTATAGGTCTATGTGAAATGGAAATGATTGGCATCCTAGCACCGAGCAATATGTACCTTTTTTAAAGCTGGAACCCCTTTAAAAATATGGGTCAGGGGGTCTTATCTTCCCCAAACACCTGTACATGCCCTACTTTGGTATTCAAGGGTTTACGCCGCATGAAAAGGTGACAATGCTATTTGTTGTGCCTTTATAGCTGTCACTGACTTCACATACAAACAGCTTTTGGCATTGTGACTTGTTCTTTTTTTCCAGTTTGCCTCTCTTTTGGCCAAGACTACTTTTTATCTACTCTGTTATTTTCAAATAGTTTTTAGTTGTTTAGGAGTTTCTGGTGAGTAAATGCCATTCAACTACTAAGGATGAGATGCACCCTATAGTGGTAAATCATAGTGTGATAGCTTCAGTAGTGACTCACTCCATGGTCAGGGTGTTATGTATGAGGTTTACATTATATTGTCCAAAACATTGTTCAAAATCCATTCCTCCATCATCTCTACTGCCAGAAACTTTAGAAATGTGTATTTTTTTTATAAATTGTCAGTCTTATTAAAATATAATTTAATCACGCTTCTGCAAGTTCAAATTTATTTCTTGTTTTTTCCTCAATTCTAATCTTGTAAATTACGGTAATAAAATGTGTCACGACAGCTTCTTCTCAAATAATCTTTACATGTGATTTCTTGAGCTCTAAACATATGTTCAAGTGTTCATAATCTAAAGAAAATGATTCTCTGGGAAACAATTAGCCAGGCTGTGGGGTCTGGTTTTGAATTTTCCACCAGGACAAACCGCTCTGACATTGACAAAAGTAGCGTGCCGACACCGGCCTCGGGGACGGCCAGGAGGACGCGGAGCAGGGTGAGCCGGATGGCGATGGTGGAAATCCCGCAACAGGAAGGGATCGAGTATATCCCTCACCGGGACCCAGCACCGCTCCTCCGGACCGTACCCCTCCCACTCCACGAGGTATTGAAGGCCCCCCACCCGACGCCTCGAATCCAGGATGGAACGGACGGAGTACGCCGGGGCCCCCTCAATGTCCAGAGGAGGCGAAGGGACCTTCCGCACCTCAGACTCCTGGAGCGGACCAGCCACCACCGGCCTGAGGAGAGACACATGGAACGAGGGGTTAATACGATAATCTGGTGGGAGTAATAACCTATAGGTAACCTTGTTTATCCTCCTCAGGACTTTGAACAGCCCCACAAACTGCGGGCTCAGCTTCCGGCAGGGCAGGCAGAGGGGCAGATTCCAGGTTGAGAGCCAGACCCAATCACCCGGTACGAAGACCGGGGCCTCACTGCAGTGGCGGTCAGCGTTGGCCTTCTAATGACGCACGGCACGTTGGAGGTGGACGTGAGCAGCATTCCACGTCTCATCCGCGCGCCGAAACCAGTCATCCACCGCAGGAGCCTCGGTCTGGCTCTGGTGCCAGAACCGGTTGGTAACCTAAAACATATTGGAATGGCGTTAGGTTAGTGGAGGAGTGACGGAGAGAGTTCAGGGCATATTCGGCCCATGGCAAGAACACCGACCACTCCCCCGGCCGGTCCTGGCAGTAGGACCGCAGGAACCTACCCACATCCTGATTCACCCGTTTCACCTGTTCATTTGACTCGGGGAGGAAACCAGAGGTCAGGCTGACTGAGACCCCCAGACGTTCCATGAACGCCTTCCAGACCTTGGATGTGAACTGGGGACCCCGGTCAGACACTATGTCCTCTGGTGCCCTGTATCAATCAATCAATCAATCAATTTTATTTTATATAGCCCTTCTTACATCAGCTAATATCTCGAAGTGCTGTACAGAAACCCAGCCTAAAACCCCAAACAGCTAGTAATGCAGGTGTAGAAGCACGGTGGCTAGGAAAAACTCCCTAGAAAGGCAAAACCTAGGAAGAAACCTAGAGAGGAACCAGGCTATGAGGGGTGGCCAGTCCTCTTCTGGCTGTGCCGGGTGGAGATTATAACAGAACCATGCCAAGATGTTCAAAAATGTTCATAAGTGACAAGCATGGTCAAATAATAATCAGGAATAAATCTCAGTTGGCTTTTCATAGCCGATCATTAGAGTTTAAAACAGCAGGTCTGGGACAGGTAGGGGTTCCATAACCGCAGGCAGAACAGTTTAAACTGGAATAGCAGCAAGGCCAGGCGGACTGGGGACAGCAAGGAGTCACCACGGCCGGTAGTCCCGACGTATGGTCCTAGGGCTCAGGTCTCTCAGTTGGCTTTTCATAGCCGATCATTTAGAGTTGAAAACAGCAGGTCTGGGACAGGTAGGGGTTTCGTAGCCGCAGGCAGAACAGTTGAAACTGGAATAGCAGCAAGGCCAGGCGGACTGGGGACAGCAAGGTGTCATCATGCCCGGTAGTCCTGACGTATGGTCCTAGGGCTCAGGTTCTCAGAGAGAAAGAGAGAACGAGAGAATTAGAGAGAGCATACTTAAATTCACACAGGACACTGGATAAGACAGGAGAAGTACTCCAGGTATAACCAACTAACCCCAGCCCCCCGACACATAAACTACTGCAGCATAAATACTGGAGGCTGAGACAGGAGCGGTCCGGAGACACTGTGGCCCCATCCGAAGAAACCCCGGACAGGGCCAAACAGGAAGGATATAACCCCACCCACTCCGCCAAAGCACAGCCCCGCACCACTAGAGGGATATCCCCAACCACCAACTTACAATCCTGAGACAAGGCCGAGTATAGCCCACAGAGGTCTCCCACCACAGCACAAACCAAGGGGGGGCGCCAACCCAGACAGGAAGATCACGTCAGTAACTCAACCCACTCAAGTGACGCACCCCTCCCAGGGACGGCATGAAAGAGCACCAGCAAGCCAGTGACTCAGCCCCTGCAACAGGGTTAGAGGCAGAGAACCCCAGTGGAGAGGGGAACCGGCCCGGCAGAGACAGCAAGGGCTGTTCGTTGCTCCAGCCTTTCCGTTCACCTTCACACTCCTGGGCCAGACTACACTCAATCATATGACCTACTGAAGAGATAAGTCTTCAGTAAAGACTTAAAGGTTGAGACCGAGTCTGCGTCTCTCACATGGGTAGGCAGACTGTTCCATAAAAATGGAGATCTATAGGAGAAAGCCCTGCCTCCCGCTGTTTGCTTAGAAATTCTAGGGACAATTAGGAGGCCTGCGTCTTGTGACCGTAGCGTACGTATTGGTATGTACGGCAGGACCAACTCGGAAAGATAGGTAGGAGCAAGCCCATGTAACGCTTTATAGGTTAACAGTAAAACCTTGAAATCAGCCCTTGCCTTAACAGGAAGCCAGTGTAGGGAAGCTAGCACTGGAGTAATATGATCAAATTTCTTGGTTCTAGTCAGGATTCTAGCAGCCGTATTTAGCACTAACTGAAGTTTATTTAGTGCTTTATCCGGGTAGCCGGAAAATAGAGCATTGCAGTAGTCTAATCTAGAAGTAACAAATGCATGGATTAATTTTTCTGCATCATTTTTGGACAGAAAATTTCTGATTTTTGCAATGTTACGTAGATGGAAAAAAGCTGTCCTTGAAACAGTCTTGATATGTTCGTCAAAAGAGAGATCAGGGTCAAGAGTAACGCCTAGGTCCTTCACAGTTTTATTTGAGACGACTTTACAACCATCAAGATGAATTGTCAGATTTAACAGAAGATCTCTTTGTTTCTTGGGACCTAGAACAAGCATCTCTGTTTTGTCCGAGTTTAAAAGTAAAAAGTTTTCAGCCATCCACTTCCTTATGTCTGAAACACAGGCTTCTAGCGAGGGCAATTTTTGGGGCTTCACCATGCTTCATTGAAATGTACAGCTGTGTGTCATCCGCATAGCAGTGAAAGTTAACATTATGTTTTTGAATAACATCCCCAAGAGGTAAAATATATAGTGAAAACAATAGTGGTCCTAAAACGGAACCTTGAGGAACACCGAAATGTACAGTTGATTTGTCGGAGGACAGACCATTCACAGAGACAAACTGATATCTTTCCGACAGGTAGGATCTAAACCAGGCCAGAACTTGTCCGTGTAGACCAATTTGGGTTTCCAGTCTCTCCAAAAGAATGTGGTGATCGATGGTGTCAAAGGCAGCACTAAGGTCTAGTAGCACGAGGACAGATGCAGAGCCTCGGTCTGACGCCATTAAAAGGTCATTTACCACCTTCACAAGTGCAGTCTCAGTGCTATGATGGGGTCTAAAACCAGACTGAAGCATTTCGTATACATTGTTTGTCTTCAGAAAGGCAGTGAGTTGCTGCGCAACAGCTTTTTCTAAAATTTTTGAGAGGAATGGAAGATTCGATATAGGCCGATAGTTTTTTATATTTTCCGGGTCAAGGTTTGGCTTTTTCAAGAGAGGCTTTATCACTGCCACTTTTAGTGAGTTTGGTACACATCCGGTGGATAGAGAGCTGTTTATTATGTTCAACATAGGAGGGCCAAGCACAGGAAGCAGCTCCTTCAGCAGTTTAGTAGGAATAGGATCCAGTATGCAGCTTGAAGGTTTAGAGGCCATGATTATTTTCATCATTGTGTCAAGAGATATAGTACTAAAACACTTAAGTGTCTCTCCCGATCCCAGGCCCTCGCAGAGCTGTGCAGATCCAGGACAGCTAAGCCCTGGAGGAATACGCAGATTCAAAGAGGAGTCCGTAATTTGCTTTCTAATGTAGTGCCTGAAGACGTGTGTAAACAGAGCCTCTGCAGTCTGCAGGGCCGTGGGGAGACCGGGCAGAGGAAGGATGCGGCAGGCTTTGGAAAAGCAGTTCACAACAACCAGGATGGTGGTGCTATCTTGAGAGAGGGAAAGATCAGTAAGGAAATCAATACTCAGGTGAGACCATGGCTGTTGTGGAACTGGTAAAGGCTGTAACTTACCCGCTGGGAGATGCCTAGGTGCCTTACTCTGGGCGCACACCGAGCAGGAGGAGACATACACCCTCACGTCCTTAGCCAAGGTAGGCCACAGTACTTTCCAGAATACAGAATACAAACTTCCAGAGTGTAAAACCGGTGCACTGGAACCAAACAGGCACACGGGAAAAATACCCCGGCAATACAAAACACACGGAGCTCAACCGAGCTTCACTGTCCTCATAATAAACAATCACACACAAGGACAAGGGGGCAGAGGGAACACTTATACAAGTACTAATAAGGGGATAAGAACCAGGTGTGTGTAATCAACAAGACAAAACAAATGGAATGATGAGATGAGGAGCGGCAGTGGCTAGAAGGCCGGTGATGACGAACGCCGAAGCCTGCCCGAACATGGAGAGGTGGCAGCTTCGGAGGAAGTCGTGACACTGTTGCAGGAGAACTTTCCTGCAATGCAATACATTTAAAACTTGAAGTGTATTTGAAGTTTAAAAAGGCTTCTGACGTTTGTAATTTCCACTTAGAAATGTCAGACTTGATTTTCCCTTACGAAAAATGTATCAAACCCTACAAAAATGTCCATTAATTATAATCCACATAATAATTCACATTTGCTGTTGCTGTAGGATTATGTTCCTGCTGTAGCAAACTGGCTAAAATGAAGATCCTGTAACCTAGATCCCCTCACTCTGTGTGCGGTTGTCTTTCCTTTCAGTGCACAATAGGAATCGTGGGAACTCTGAAATGCAAATATGGCCAAAATCAAACGTGTTTTTGAGGAGGGAAGCGTGATGTTTGTGCAACAGTGCACACAGTTGACAAGCACTTGGCTGTGTTCACAGCCTGCAGTATTAGCACTTCCATGTCTGTCTTTCTCTCACTTGCTGTTGGGAAAGCCAGGAACATTGCATAGAGTTCGACCAAGCTGAGCGGAAACAAAACAAATCTGTCTGTTCTCCAGCGTGACAGTGTTGATGGTCCAGCCTCCCATCTCTGCCTAGCACCTCTGCTACCCTGGCAACAGGTCCCCACAGGAGTCAACCTGTGGAAATAGTACAGCTCAGCTCAGCTCAACTCAGCCCTCTGCCTCTCCCTCTCTGCCTCTCAGGCTCCCCATCCCTCATCTGTGATCTGTCTCTGCAGCCCCATTCCTTATCAAGCAGCCGTAATCTGTTTTTGTGGCTTTTCAAAGTGGCCGGGTCAAGCGTGAGGGCTAATCTAAATTTAATTCACTTTATCACCAGGGAGTTTCAGTGGAAGAAAGAAGAGACTTCACTGATGTTGTCCTCTCTCTCTCTCTCTTTCTCTCTCTCTCTCTCTCAATTCAATTCAAATTTAAGGGCTTTATTGGCATGGGAAACATATGTTGACATTGCCAAAGCAAGTGAAGTAGAGAGTAAACAAAAGTGAAATAAACAATAAAAATGTACAGTAAACATTACACTAATAAGTTCCAAAATAGTTTCAAATGTCATATTATGTATATATACAGTGTTGTAACAATCTGCAAATAGTACAAATGGGAAAATAAATAAACATCAATATGGGTTGTATTTACAATGGTGTTTGTTCTTCACTGGTTGCCCTTTCCTTGTGGCAACAGGTCACAAATGTTGCTGCTGTGATGGCACACTGTGGTATTTCACCCAGTAGATAAGGGAGTTTAGGCACCTAAAACCCTCACAAACTTTTACAGATGCACAACTGAGAGCATCCTGTCGGGTAGTATCACCGCCTGGTACGGCAACTGCACCGCCCGCAACCGCAGGGCTCTCCAGAGGGTGGTGCAGTCTGCTGAACGCATTACCGCGGGCAAACTACCCGCCCTCCAAGACACCTACAGCACCCGATGTCACAGGAAGGCCAAAATGATAATCAAGGACATCAACCACCCGAGCCACTGCCTGTTCACCCCGCTATCATCTAGAAGGCGAGGTCAGTACAGGTGCATCAAAACTGGGACCGAGAGAATGAAAAACAGCTTCTATCTCAAGGCCATCAGACTGTTAAATAGCCATCACCAGCACATTAGAGGCTGCTGCTGCCTATTGAAATCACTGGCCACTTTAAGAAATGGAACACTAGTCACTTTAATAATGTTTACATATCTTGCACTACTCATCTCATATGTATATACTGTATTCTATTCTATAATATTCTACTGTATCTTAGTCCATGCCGCTCTGTCATTGCTTGTCCATATACAGTTGAAGACGGAAGTTTACATACACCTTAGCCAAATAAATTTAAACTCAGTTTTTCACAATTCCTGACATTTAATCCTAGTAAAAATTCCCAGTCTTAGGTCAGTTAGGATCACCACTGTATTTTAGAAATGTGAAATGTCAGAATAATAGTAGAGAGAATGATTTATTTCAGCTTTTATTTCTTTCATCACATTCCCAGTGGGTCAGAAGTTTACATACACTCAATTAGTATTTGGTAGCATTGCCTTTAAATTGTTTAACTTGGGTCAAACGTTTCGGGTAGCCTTCAACAAGCTTCCCACAATAAGTTAGGTGAATTTTGGCCCATTCCTCCTGACAGAGCTGGTGTAACTGAGTCAGGTTTGTAGGCCTCCTTGCTCGCACACGCTTTTTCAGTTCTGCCCACACATTTTCTATAGGATTGAGGTCAGGGCTTTGTGATAGCCACTCCAATACCTTGACTTTGTTGTCCTTCAGCCATTTTGCTACAACTTTGGAAGTATGCTTGGGGTCATTGTCCATTTGGAATACCCATTTGCGACCAAGCTTTAACCTCCTGACTGATGTCTTGAGATGTGCTTCAATATATCCACATAATTTTCCTTCCTCATGATGCCATCTATTTTGTGAAGTGCACCAGTCCCTCCTGCAGCAAAGCACCCCCACAGCATGATACTGCCACCCCGTGCTTCACGGTTGGGATGGTGTTCTTCTTCTTGCAAGGAACCCCCTTTTTCCTCCAAACATAACGATGGTCATTATGGCCAAACAGTTCTGTTTTTGTTTCATCAGACCAGAGGACATTTCTCCAAAAAGTACGATCTTTGTCCCCATGTGCAGTTGCAAACCATAGTCTGGCTTTTTTATGGCGGTTTTGGAGCAGTGGCTTCTTCCTTGCTGAGTGGCCTTTCAGGTTATGTCAATATAGGACTTGTTTTATTGTGGATATTGATACTTTTGTACCTGTTTCCTAAAGCATCTTCACAAGGTCCTTTGCTGTTGTTCTGGGATTGATTTGCACCAAAGTACGTTCATCTCTAGGAGACAGAAAGTGTCTCCTTCCTGAGCTGTATGACGGCTGCGTGGTCCCATGGTGTTTATACTTGCGTACTATTGTTTGTACAGATTAACGTGGTACCTTCAGGCATTTGGAAATTGCTACCAAGGATGAACCATACTTGTGGAGGTCTAAAACATAATTCTGAGGTCTTGGCTGATTTCTTTTGATTTTCCCATGATGTCAAGCAAGGAGGCACTGAGTTTGAAGGTAGGCCTTCAAATACATCCACAGGTACACCTCCAATTGACTCAAATGATGTCAATTAGCCTATCAGAAGCTTCTAAAGCCATGACATCATTTTCTGGAATTTTCCAAGCTGTTTAAAGGCACAGTCAATTTAGCGTATGTAAACTTTGTGATATAGTGAATTATAAGTGAAATAATCTGTCTGTAAACAATTGTGGGAAAAATTACTTGTATCATGCACAAAGTAGATGTTCCTACCGACTTGCCAAAACTATAGTTTGTTAAAAATAAATTTGTGGAGTGGTTGAAAAACAAGTTTTAATGAATCCAACCTAAGTGTATGTAAACATCCGACTTCAACTGTATGTATATATTCTTAACTTCCATTCCTTACTAGATTTGTGTGTATTGGGTATATGTTGTGAAATTGTCAGATATTACTTGTTAGATATTACTGAACTGTCGGAGCTAGAAGCACAAGCATTTCGCTACACCCGCAATAACATCTGCAAAACGTGTATGTGACAAATACAATTTGATTTGATTTGATTTGATCAAAATTGGGTTTGTTTTCGAATTCTTTGTGGATCTGTATAATCTGAGCGAAATATGTGTCTCTAATATGGTCATACATTTGGCAGGAGGTTAGGAAGTGCAGCTCAGTTTCCACCTCATTTTGTGGGAATTGTGCACATAGCCTGTCTTCTCTTGAGAGCCAGGTCTGCCTACGGCGGCCTTTCTCAATAGCAAGGCTATGCTCACTGAATCTGTACATAGTCAAAGCTTTCCTTAAGTTTGGGTCAGTCACAGTGGTCAGGTATTCTGCCCCTGTGTACTCTCTCTCCCTCTGCCCCTGTCATCACACTGATAGGCACAATGTCAAATCCTGAGTCTCCAGGATTCAAAGCAAACACGTAGCAAGCCAGGTGATTATCACATGTGCAAGCTATTGCACTTTAAGGGCTTACCTTGTGTTTTTTTGTAAGTATAACGGAAGTAACTAGCTTACAATGGGTTGAAAACACATGCATGCATCCAGATTCCAACCCTTAAAATGCTGTTGATGATAATGACAGGGTAGTGTCTACACCTATTTATGGGGCTTTGTGTGAAATTAACCTGCAATATAAATATTCACCTTTGAAAGGGTATCACCTGCTCTTGAGTCAACATAGATGGTGCTCTCCTTGACTGCTATTTATGTCTGCTTTTGCTGTTGTTTCTTACATTTTTTTCTACTTTCTCTTGATTACAGCTCAGGGAGTGTGTAAGTAGGCCTTCTTGGAATCTGCATCCCCTTTAGAACTCTATGCTTCTGTTCCACCCAGTGACCTCTCCACAGCCTTACATGTAATTACGTGGCGTCACTGGCGTGATATATGATATGTTGCTTTTCTTTCTAATCATACTGAAAGCTCTAATCCTGAATTTACAACCACGGTGGAGGATGCATGGCAGTGACATGCGTCTGTTTTTCTGCTCGACTCCCAGGTTTCCAAGGAAACTTGGGAGGTGCACAGAAAGCTAAAAGGCCTTGCTGCTTTGTATCTTGGTGGTTTAGAGACCAAACACCGCTCTCTCTGCACCTGGCTAATGATGATGGTGAAATGGAATTACAAGAGGTGGATTTTGGATAGGTCATCATTAAAGGAAGGGTTGTTGTTTTATTTAAATGTCTTTCATGTGGCTGAATTTACAGTGAAAGCAATTGATATGCAGTCAGAGCTACATTAATTACGTGTTGATTGATGTTCGTAAAAAGCGTACCCTTTGTCTATGAAAGATAGTGAAATTAAAGTCAGTAGAGAATTGGGATAATTGATCTACTGTAAACGTCTTAACAATATGTAGTGTAGTTGAGACACAGATAGGGTTCCCCCAGGACTGTTTTAATGGCTGTGATTTCCTGTGTGGTGACTGGTCAAGGCACATGGGTGTCACATGTACTGGAGAAAATACTCCTCGTCTCATTATATCAAATAAAGCATGTGCAGGCTGTATTAGCTGAACTAACCAGGGAATTGGCCATTTTAATGTATATTATATGTTCAGTGTTGGGCGCTCAAAAGGGAAATCAAGACATGGCATGGTGTCATTGCTCTCAATGATATACACGACCAAAAGTTTGTGGACACCTGCTCGTCGAACATCTAATTCCAAAATCAGAGTTGGTCCCCCCTTTGCTGCTATAACAGCCTCCACTCTTCTGGGAAGACTTTCCACTAGATGTTGGAACATTGCTGAGGGGATTTGCTTCCATTCAGCCACAAGAGTATTAGTGAGGTCGGGCACTGATGTTGGGCGATTAGGCCTGGCTCGCAGTCAACATTCCAATTCATCCCAAAGGTGTTCGATGGGGTTGAGGTCAGGGCTCTGTGTAGGCCAGTCAAGTTCTTCCACACTGATCTCGACAAACCATTTCTGTATGGACTTCACTTTGTGCATGGGGGAATTGTCATGCTGAAACAGGAAAGGGCCTTCCCCAAGCTGTTGCCACAAAGTTGGAAGCACAGAATCTTCTAGAATGTAATTGTATGCTGTAGCGTTAAGATTTCCCTTCACTGGAACTAAGGACCTAGCCCGAACCATGAAAAACAGCCCCAGACCATTATTCCTCCTCCACCAAACTTTACAGTTGGCACTATTTATTCGTGCAGGTAGCGTTCCCCTGGCATCCGCCAAACCCAGATTCATCCATCAGACTGCCAGATGGTGAAGCGTGATTCATCATTTCAGAGAACGCTTTTCCACTTCTCCAGAGTCCAATGGCATCGAGCTTTACACCCCTCCAGCCGACGCTTGGCATTGCGCATGGTGATCTTAGGCTTGTGTGCGGCTGCTCGGCCATGGAAATCCATTTCATGAAGCCCCCGACGAACAGTTATTGTGCTGACATTGCTTCCAGAGGCAGTTTTGAACTCGGTAGTGAGTGTTGCAACCGAGGACAGACGCTCTGTGAGCTTGTGTGACCTACTACTTTGCGGCTGAGCCATTGTTACTCCTAGATGTTTCCACTTCACAATAACAGCATTTACAGGTGACCCAGGCAGTTCTAGCAGGGCAGAAATGTTATCCTATGACGGTGCCACGTTGAAAGTCACTGATCTCTTCAGTAAGGCCATTCTACTGCCAATGTTTGTCTATGGAGATTGCATGGCTGAGGCGATTTTATAAACCTGTCAGCAACGGGTGTGTCTGAAATAGTCGAATCCACTAATTTGAAGGGGTGTCCACATATTTTCATATACACTGAATTGCGTATGAATGGGAGTGCCTACCTCTGCCTAAGCCTGGCAAATGTTTTTTGTATTGACCCTTAGTCTGCAGTCAACCTGTTTACTCAGTCATATTTTTACTGCTACAAAAGTTGTGAAAATTATGCATGCAACCGTGTAGCTTAGAGGTCCCCTGAGTCCATCTCTACCGCCATGAAGCAGCAGTTCATTGGAAACCGATGTTTATCTTCACATAGTGTGTTCTGCACAGTTTACTGGACACATCAATAGTGTACTGTCTTTATCAGTGCGATAATAAAACACAAGCTGAGATTGTCACCCTATCTCTTGGTGTAAACACAGCAATCAATTAATTTGTGTTCAAGGTGAAAAGCCCAGACCTCTGCTCTATTTTCTTGAAGGGAAAACATCCACAACAAGCGTTCTGATAAAGAGATACATATTTAACATCTTCCTCCCTCTTTCATCAGAGCTACAGTAGCACTGCTCTGTGCTCAACCAGAGAAAGGAGAGAAGGGACTAAGTATTCTACTCCTGCGGGGAGCACAGTGGTGGATATGACATTGGTGACAGTTGTGCTTGTAAGCAGCTTGGCACACTCTCTGCATTTACAATACACTGTTGATAGTGATTAAAGCGCAGAGGAGTCGCCTGTGATGTGCCCTGGGAAAGCATTAATCTTTCTGTATTCCTGCCCTTTCCCTAAAGAGCCATGATCAAAGCAACACGCCACAGCTCAAGGACGGTGGAGGACTTTGGGGAGGGGGGCGAGGGGTGCCAAGGAGGCAGGTACACCAGATGGAAAGTTCAGACCTGCTTGTTTCACACAAATGTCAGAACTGTAAAAAAAAAAGCTTTTATAAACCATCAATCACATATAATGACGACTCCAGGAATAGTCAGGAGGCTACAGAAATTAGACCTCTCTGGTGAACTGTGGAGTTAATTACTGCTGCTTGGCTTAGGTCACATCCTTTTTAGGGAACTCAAGGGTCGGCAAGCAGTTTTCAAAAACCCATCAAACTGAACTGGTCCTGAGGAAAGCTGTCGTGTGACAGGCACAGAGCTAGGGGAAAATCCAACTGCCTCCTCTCCCCAACACTTCTAACAGGCAATATGTGGCTGACTGTATATGTGGATGTTTTATGTGACTGTGTGTATGCAGTGTATAGGTATATTAAATGTGTAGATGTATTGGCTTGGGCACAGGTTAGGTGTTTGTGTGCTGTTGTTAGTCCATCAGACAGGTAGAGGGAGATGCTGTTTTTACCTGAATATATTATTACTGTGCCATGTATTTAGGCTGGGAAATTATTGGAGCATCAATCCAGTGGTCTTATAGGGCACACTGTGTTCCCTTGTGATTGAATGAATTACTTTATAGGCTAAGCTATATTTATTTTACCACAATATGACATTTTATTTGACATGCAAAGTGCTCTCCAGGCTTGCTTTACGGACAAAATATTTTACCTTGACTTTGCAAAACTGTATTGCTATCATGTTTTATTAGTAGTGTGTGCTTAGGTTGATTAAGAAGGAGATCCTTGGTCGTAATTTATGTTCTGAAAACAGAACACTGGGATGTTGCTTTGATTTAACATTCACAAGCGGAACCAGGGCCTAGTAAATGTCCAATGTCGCAAGCATTGGTTCAAGAGTAATTTTATATTAGCATTGTTTGATTGTTTTACCATATGTAGAAACTTTATCAAGCAAGAAAGGTACACAGCAAGGTAGAGTTAAGTTAGGCTAATTAAGGTAAGGTAGTAAGTGGGCAGTCTTGTTGAATATTGGATAGTTTTAGTGTTTCACTCTGAGGTGTTTTGAAAAAGAAGTAATTGCCAACCCATACGCAATTTACCCATATTTAGACCTTCATCCTAGCATCTCCGTCACCTTTCTTTGTTCAGTATAATTGATATAATAAAAGTGAACATGTAAGGTGAGTTCAAGACGACCCAGTCATTTTAATTGAATTAACTTCTTAAAAGGCTCAGTGTGAATATCAAAGTTCAGTTTGAGCTTCAACAGTGAAATGGTAATGGTGCAATATGCAGTAGGAGACCTTTATGTCTGCATCAAAGCTTGTCTTAATTGGCTGAAAGTAGGAGGTGCCACAAAGAGGCTTTAGTGCCTAGCCCTAGGCTATGGCACAGTGTTAGAATGAAGAGTTAAACCCTCAGAGTTCAGAACTGCATGTAAGTGATTGTACTGTACTGTATATGGGCCTACTGTATAGTTACTGGCTGTCTCTCGCCCATCTGTGCTTAGATAACACATGAAAACTGTATTCCAGAAATGGTGATATCCACAGCACCACATACAGATGTATGCTCTTAATTTGAGCCAGTTTGCTACAGCAACAGGAAATATAATCCTGCAGCAACAGGAAGTGTTAATTACAATGTGGATTATAATTAATGGACATTTTTGTAGGGGTTGATACATTTCTTTTTAAGGGAAAATCAAGTCTGAAATGTCAAAGTGGAAATTACAAACTTCAGAAGCCTTTTTAAACCTCAAATACTCTGCAAGTTTTAAATGTCTTGCGTTGCAGGAAAGTTATCCTGCAACAGGGTGATCAAATTAAGATCCTACATCTGTCGATACTGTATATGACTAGAGTAGGCTATTACTCTCCAAAGAAACTGTAAGTTATTCTCCTCATATGCTTGTCTGACATTATCAAATGTGTCATTTCTGAGCTCCGACTGGTCACCTTCCCTCCAGTATGAATCATATTTCCATGTTCTTTTAAAAAGTTTATTGTTTAACCACTTTTTGGAGATACATCGCTTGATCAGTGCGAAATCAATTATTTTCTCCTCTCTTCTCCCAGACACTTTGAAATGTAATTCTTGAAGCTTTGAAAAAAGTTATTACTGAAATGTTGAGAGTTTAAGAGTTAGAACTAATAAAAGAAGAGTGCCATAGAAAAAGAAAAAGCTAGCCACAGGTTACGCCACCATAAACGGCTTCATTTGGTACATCGTCTCATCTCTGACTTGAAAGCAATAAGAGAGCTCTTTGTCTGCTATAATTATATATTTTTCTATGTCTCATTTTTTGCACCCATTGCATAATTATAATGCTAGGATTTTGTGATGGTCTGTGCCATTACTGGTGTACAATGGCCTGTAGGGAGACAGATTGGATTCTCCAACACACTCCCACAAAACACCTAGATTATTCTGCATATCAATGGAAAGGCTGTGTTTAAATTGCACATACCGTTATTATTATTTTTGTAAAGAAATGGTAATGACATTTCAATTCTCTGCCATTTAATTGTGCGAAAAGAAGACATGGCAAACAGACATGGGGGACAGGCATATTTTCCATCAAAGAAGCAAGTTATTCTAAGCATAGATTTTTTGGGGGGGCCCTTTCTTTCTCTTGCCGTCTGTCTCTCCATTGGGGACTTGGCTAGTAAGGAGACCCTTGGGTTTGAAGCAAAAAGGTTTTCTGAAGTAAGGCTTCAAGGATATCAACCCAGACTTAAATAACAATCTCAGTGAAGTTGACCATGTTCTTTTCTTCTCTTAGGGATTCTGTTCAATAAATAACAAGCCCCTATTTTGAAATGGTTGCATCTCTCTCCCTATTCGTCAGGATATATGTAAGAGCAATGCTCTTTTGGTGAACAATGAGGTTTGCTTGCTTAGAGGACAGCAAAGGCTTATTAATGTTTAATAAATCAACTCTCAGTGTGTGTGTGTGTGTGTGTATGTGTGTGTGTGTGTGTGTGTGTGTGTGTGTGTGTGTTTGGACATCTTTAACTATTCTTAGAATAGTAAACAAACAAACATTTGACAAACCGGGGACATTTTGTTAGTCCCCATGAGGTCAAATGCTATTTCTAAGGGGTTTACGGTTAAGGTTAGAATTAATGTTAGTGTTAGAATTACATTAAGAGTTATGGTTAGGAGCTAGGGTTAGTTTTAGGGTTAGGGTTAGGAGCTTGGGTTAGGTTTAGGGTTAAGGTTAGGTTTTTGGGTTACAGTTAGGGTTAGGGTTAAGGTTAAGGTTAGGGTTAGGGTTAGGGTAACGGTAAGGGTAAGAGTACGGGTTAGGGTTAGGGTTAGGGGTTAGGGTTAGGGTTAGTATTTTGAATGGGACTGAATTGTGTGTCTCCACAAGGTTCGCTGTACAAGACTGTGTGTGTGTGTGTGTGTGTGTGTGTGTGCGTGTGTATGCATGTGCGTGTGTGTGTGTGTGTGTGTGGTGTGAGAGCCATCAGACAGTAGTTACACAGATATGGACATGGCTACTGTAGCTATTGACAGCACATGTTCTCTCCCAGGGAGATAATTAGTTTAGTTTTACCTCCTGGACCCTCTTAGCTGATAGCCAGGAGGCTGGACAGTTGGTAGTACCAACAACTATCTGAGATTCGGTGACTCATTACCTGTAATGCCCCTGCTCAGGTTTAGCTTGGCATTTGTCCTCAGATCTCATCTCAGCTTCCGTCCTGAACTTTCTTTATCCTTTCACGGAATGACATCACAAGTGACTCAATTGAATCTCTTGAAATAGCTCACTGTGTACTGTGTCATTGACGAACACAGGAAGACAGGCTTGCATTATGTCCTTGTCTAAAGCATGCTTACTTACAGGTGGTCCTCTGTAGCATGGTGCTTTGGTGCTTGCAACGGCAGGATAGTTGGTTTGATTCCCGGGACCCTACATGAATTAGTAGTGTTGGATTAAAGCATCTGCTAAATGGCATATATTATTATTTTATGTCCTTGTTTAACTGGATTCTATTTCTATGAACTACTGAGTATACCTGAAAAAAAAGTGCCTGAAAAAACTCACTTTCCCTAAATTTTAAGTCTAATAGGTTGTCCTGTGCTTTTACAGTTTATTCAAGTGAGAGACTGCGAGAATACAGAGGAGTCAATAGTTTCCAATCACAGTCTAAGCTAAAACAACCAAAACATCATATTTTTACATCAGACTGCAGATGACACAAATATTAGGTCCTTTCCCCAACTCTCTCTCAAAGAATGATCTCCGATTTTTTTGAAGATTGTGAGAGTCGAGTATTGCCAGCTGTGAGACAAAGCTACCCTAGCACTCATTGGGGAATATAGAGAGAGATTTAAAAGATGCTTTTCCCCATTCATCTCTCTTTCCAAGCCACTTGAGAGTCCAGTTCAGATGTTATAATAATAGACAGAATTCTGCAAATAATAGAAGTCTCCTAAATTCTCTCTCAAATCTGTCCTTTTTCTGGAGCCTGTCAGAGGGGTGTCAAGGTTTATAAAGCTCCATGATGAACAGTTCCCATGGCAATATGAAGAGACTGCATGATCACTAGCAGTATTTATCATTATTTTGGGACTAAAATGATTCAGCTTTGATCAAATATTGAACTTTTAGCTTTTATTTATGTATTTTGGAGCATTTTGAAATGTATATAGGCCAGTTTCTTTTTCTGGTTTGTTAGGATGAAGAGTTGATCTGTGGAGAGTTGATGCACTGCCCTCTTATTAAAACAGTTATGTGGTCAGTTTGTCATCAGGGCATATTGGTGCAGTGGCTGAGACAGTGATGTTACGCGACAGGAACTCAGTCATCGTCATCATGGACCTCAGACAAATGCAATTCATGCATGACTATGACCAATGATCCTTTAACCTCAATGTCTTGGCAGGATGTGGTCTAAAGCCCCAAAATGCAGTAGACTAGCACACTCTTCTGCAATGCTAAATGAACAGACAGGAGTTAGATGTATGAAATGTAGACACTGCTTGTTTCCTAGTGGAGCGGGGTGCAAAGTGCGCTGATGTCGAATTTGATTGTAATGCCAGCACATGTGGTGAATTGTCAATGCCTGCCAGTAAACGGCACTTCCAGTAAACCTCCATGTGAACTCCACTCAGTAGGACCTTGACAGACAGAGTGGTTAACTGAGTGTGCAGGGACTGTGGAGAGAGAGAGTGAATGTGTGCTTGCACATGAAGTGTGTGTGTGTGTGTTTGCCTTCTTGTGTGCTAAATGCCTCACAAGTGTATGTGTGTTTGTGCATGAACAGGTATAATGTTGTGTGTGGGTGTACTTCATGTGCGTCCTTGTGTTTGTGTGTGTGTGTGTGCTTGTGTCTGGCTCGGAGTGAGAGTGCGAGATGGCAGACACTGCCTGGGCTCCTGTCTATCCGGTATGCTGTGGTTACTGTTGCGTCTGAGTCAGTGCGCTCCATTGCGCAGGTGACCTGAAAGCAGATTGCAAGTGCTCACATCAGCCAAGCTAGTGGGCTGTTCACACTGTGCTGCTACCATGATTTATGGCCCCCAATACAGTCAATAACAGCCTCGGCCCAGATGCAAAGCTCACCAAGATTAGATTACAAGGCTTAGCCCTGCATTTAGGTTTCTTCATTAGGAAGTGTCAGCACCTTACATGGCCACTGCTTGGTGTCTCTTGGTTTATGCACTCTCTCCTTTGAGGATTTTCTTGCTAATAGATTCACAGGATCAGGTGGGGGCTCTATGGCTGCAGTGAAATAATGCTCGTTAAGGATATTCCCATCCTTGAATATAAACAAATGTTTAATAAGACCTCTGTGCAGCACAGAACAATTCTAATTCTCCGCCTCTCTCCACTGACTTTTGTTTGCCAATAAATTAAGTTGTTAGTTTGTTTCAGGCCAATAAATAAACCAACTTTGAGAACATTATATGGCCTATTTTTATAAAAACAATGGTCAATTGGTTTAAAATGTTAACCTAGCGCTCAATCAGAGAGAGAGAGAACATTAATGGATGGGAGAGCTTTGTAAACCATATTTGCATTATTTTGTGTTGCCTTATCCCATACGTTGCTGTTTTTCCCCTAGTTGTGATTGTCTGATTTTCCCCTGGCCATGACAGCACAATCATTGGTTCACTGGTGAGGGAGTGGTGTGATATGGCTCCAAGGTAACGTTGTTAGGTGGATAATTTGATTGATAGTGACTTGCTTGTCAGAGGCGTTCAACTCTCATGTGATGGTTTAAACATGCCAGACAATTAGATCACTGGCAAATGGCTGACCTTGCCCCTGGCATTTACTGTTAAGTGGGCGAGCACCTCTCTAAATACTCTAATAACTCAACCGGTCAGGCCTACCGCAACATGAACCTGTGAAACGCAGGATCACTGAAGGGATTAGGACTTTTTGTATGCCAGGTTAGTTACACTTTTATTACAGTGACCTCATTCTGTGTGTGTGTGTTTGTTTGTGTTTGTTTGTGTGTGTGTGTGTGTGTGTGTGTGTATGTGTGTGTGTGTGTGTGTGCAGAGCTCCAGACTGACCATTTAGTCGCATTTTGCAACCCTTTGACTTGGCTGTGCTAGTTAGATTTTTAATTGGTTACGCATCATTGCGAGTTGCAAATTATAGCTTTCTCCTCACTCAAGAGGGACAGGGTTCATTGTAGGCTAGACTATGCAGCTGCTGTTGTTGTTAGTAGCCTACAAGTGATCAGACTGAAAAAACGTATTGTTTCCATGCATACAGCATGCTTAGCATACAGCTAATGTTTAGATGTTGTCACGATCGTCGTAAGAAGCGGACCAAGGCGCAGCGTGATATGCGTACATCTTTTAATGAGTACTTAATACACTTAACAACAAAACGATACGTGAAATCTAAAGGTTAATACACAAACCTATAAAGAACAAGATCCCACAATTAACTGTGCCAAAACAGGCTGCCTAAGTATGCTTCCCAATCAGAGACAACAAGCCACAGCTGCCTCTGATTGGGAACCACCCCGGCCAACAGAGAAACACATGAACTAGAACATGAACATAGAACACTAAACATAGAAACTACACACCCTGGCTCAACATTTAAGAGTCCCCAGAGCCAGGGCGTGACAGTACCTCCCACCCCAAAGGCGCGGACAGTGACCGCACCAACTAAACCCAACAGGGGAGGGGCCGGGTCCGGCTCCGGGCGTGACCACCACTCTCTCGCTACCCCCCCCCGTAGCGCCCCTGGTCTAGTCTGGCCCCGCTGGCCGGAGCTGGACTGGACACCGGTGGAGCGGATTGCTCAGGCTCCGGTGTGGAGCAGCTGACCGGTACCTGACCAGGCACCGGTGGAACAGGCACGGGCTGTGCCGGACTGACGACGCGCACCACTGGCTTGGTGCGGGGAGCAGGAACGGGCCGGACCGGGCTGACGACGCGCACCACTGGCTTGGTGCGGGGAGCAGGAACGGGCCGGACCGGGCTGACGACGCGCACCACTGGCTTGGTGCGGGGAGCAGGAACGGGCCGGACCGGTTGGCGACGCCGCACCACTGGCTTGGTGCGGGGAACAGGAACAGGCCGGACCGGGCTGGCGACGCGCACCACTGGCTTGGTGCGGGGAGCAGGAACAGGCTGGACCGGGCTGGCGACGTGCACCATTGGCTTGGTGCGGGGAGCAGGAACAGGCCGGACCGGGCTGATGACGCGCACCACTGGCTTGGTGCGGGGAACAGGAACAGGCCGGACCGGGCTGGCGACGCGCACCACTGGCTTGGTGCGGGGAGCAGGAACAGGCTGGACCGGGCTGGCGACGTGCACCATTGGCTTGGTGCGGGGAGCAGGAACAGGCCGGACCGGGCTGATGACGCGCACCATTGGCTTGGTGCGGGGAGTAGGAACAGGCCGGACCGGGCTGATGATGCGCACTATTGGCTTGGTGCGGTGAGCAGGAACGGGCCGGACCGGGCTGACGACGCACACCACTGGCTTGGTGCGGGGAGCAGGAACGGGCCGGGCTGGCGACGCGCACCACAGGCTTGGTGCGGGGAGCAGGAACAGGCCGGGCCGGGCTGGCGACGCGCACCACTGGCTTGGTGCGAGGGGCAGGAACAGGCCGGACTGGAGGTCTGGAGCGAAGAGCTGACACAACCCGTCATGGCTGAATGCCTATTACTACACACTCTGTGTGAGGCATCAGCACAGGACGTACAGGGCTGTGCACTCGTACTGGCACTACAGCACGTGGCACTGGCGCAGGATATCCGGGACCGAGGAGGGGTACTGGAGGCCACGAGCGTTGAGCCGGCACACTCCGTCCTGGCTGCATGCCCACCTTAGCATGATACGTGCGTGGTGCTAGCACAGGACGTACAGGACTGTGCCGGACCACTCGCAGCACAGTACGCAGCTCCGCATACCTCGGAACCTGCCCAGTCTCACGCTGCCTAGCCTGAGTACGGGGAGTTGGCTCTGCTCTACCTCTAGGCTCCGCCAACCTCCCTTCCAGCCCCCCAAACCTGGTGGCCTCCTCTCCTAATCCGCCGATACGTCCTGTAGCTGCCTCCAGCATCCCCGTCGTCCATGCCGTGTGCCCCCCCCAAAAAAATTTTGGGGGTTGCCTCTCGCCTGTCCGACGACGGCACGGTTGGCGCCGAACCTCCTCTCTCGCCAGGGCCTTAACTTTTGCCCATGGCCCTCTGCCCGCGAACATGTCCTCCCAAGACAACCATTCGCCCACCTGGGACATCGCCAACTTCTCCAGTTCCTTACCCGGCGTTTGCTCCTGAACACGCTGCTTGGTCCTTCTTTGGTGGGATCTTCTGTCACGATCGCTACAAGAAGCGGACCAAGGCGCAGCGTGATATGCGTACATCTTTTAATGAGTACTTAATACACTTAACAACAAAACAACAAAACGATACGTGAAGTCTAAAGGTTAATACCCAAACCTATAAAGAACAAGATCCCACAATTAACTGTGCCAAAACAGGCTGCCTAAGTATGGTTCCCAATCAGAGACAACAAGCCACAGCTGCCTCTGATTGGGAACCACCCCAGCCAACATAGAAACACATGAACTAGAACATGAACATAGAACACTAAACATAGAAACTACACACCCTGGCTCAACATTTAAGAGTCCCCAGAGCCAGGGCGTGACAGATGTATAGGCTGCTACATTTATATAAGAGTTTTTGCTTGTGTCTTCGGGAGTGATGTATAGTGATGTGCAGTTCGCAAACTATTAGTTATTTTTGAACTACTCCTTTAACTGACTCGAGAGTCATGATAATTTTTTTCAGAGTGACTCATTCATTATAATTGTTCGTTTGACCTGCTGGCCACAATTAATTATACAGCAGGATTAATACGCGCTCCTCCCGCTCAGCGGCTCCGGAGATGTGCTCTGACCAGCAACTGTGTATATCATGTGCACAAGGGAAAATAGATCATGCTGTATGCAGCATAGAGAAGAAAAATACATGTTTAGAACAGATAATTGATTGCAAAAATTAATGCAATTAATAGATTATTGAATGTTATGATGAACACAGCTTTGTAGAACCAAAACATACACAGCCTCTGCTCAACAAACTCAAACTTGACAACGAATTGTTTGGGGGGCTGCAGCTCGCAAGTGATATTGTGCATATCACTCTCACGGCAGTCAAGCAATGCATTCCGCCAAGAGTCATTCACAATCTAGTCCGGTTGTGTCCCCAACTAGACCTCGTTTCAAATGTATCAACAAATAATCTTATTTGTATGCCTAGAAATTAACAAATGTACATTGTTTAAAGCACAGTCAATATAGCTAGTGTGTTTAGAGTTCTCCACTTCCTCAGGTGGTGAATTAGCCCCAAATTAATATGTAGACAAAAGGTTCTCTATTGACCAAAACAAATCAAAAAATTCGGGAGCCCTATTTTGACAGAAAAATATAGCAACAGTAGCCTTATTGTCAACCCAGAATTCATGACAATCACTGGTTTATGTTGCACATCAAAATAATTGAATCCTGCACTCCTGCTTGGACATGTTTGATGAAAAATGATATTTCTTTAATCATACCACAATCCTCCATAGTCTATTGTTCTCAATAAAGCACTGTGAAGGACTTCATAAGATGGTTGCTAATTTGTTCTATTGCGTTGTTTTGGTGCGACAAAATCCTGGGCTGGTGCCAGCCTGGAAGGAGCCAATACTATGGGTTCATAGCTTCAACCCCACAGCACACACACACACTTACTACACACACCAACTGATTATTGGACTGCTGAATGTTTTTTTTTGTCTCTTGCTTTGGTTGTTCTTTTCCATATTTTGTCTCTGAGAAGCTACCAAAGAAAGGGCTGAAAATAGCTCATATTAATTAGTGCTTTGCGAAAGTATTCACTCCCCTTGGCATTTTTCTTATTTTGTTGCCTCACAACCTGGAATTAAAAAAATTTGGGGGGTTTGTATCATTTGATTTACACAACATGCCTACCACTTTGAAGATGCAAAATATTTTTTATTGTGGAACAAACAAGAAATAAGACAAAAAAACAGAAAACTTGAGCGTGCATAACTATTCATCCCCAGAAAAGTAATTACTGTGTAGAGCCACCTTTTGCAACAATTACAGCTGCAAGTCTCTTGGGGGTATGTCTATAAGCTTGGCACATCTAGCCACTGGGAGTTTTGCCAGTGGCTAGATGTGGGCAAAACTGCTCCAGCTCCTTCAAGTTGGCTGGGTTCTGCTGGTGTACAGCAATCTTTAAGTCATACCACAGATTCTCAATTGGATTGAGGTCTGGGCTTTGACTAGGCCATTCCAAGACATTGAAATGTTTCCCCTTAAACTACTCGAGTGTTGCTTTACCAGTATGCTTAGGGTCATTGTCCTTCTGGAAGGTGAGCCTCCGTCCCAGTCTCAACTCTCTGGAAGACTGAAACAGGTTTCCCTCAAGAATTTCCCTGTATTTAGCGCCATCCATCATTCCTTCAATTCTGACCAGTTTCCCAGTCCCTGCCAATGAAAAACATCCCCACAGCATGATGCTGCCACCACCATTCTTCACTGTGGGGATGGTGTTCTCGGGGTGATGAGAGGTGCTGGGTTTGCGCCAGACATAGCGTTTTCCTTGATGGCCAAAAAGCTCAATTTTAGTCTCATCTGACCAGAGTACCTTCTTCCATATGTTTGGGGAGTCTCCCACATGGCTTTTGGCGAACACCAAACGCGTTTCCTTATTTTTTTCTTTAAGCGATGGCTTTTCTCTGGCCACTCTTCCGTAAAGCCCAGCTCTGTGGAGTGTACGGCTTAAAGTGGTCCTATGGACAGATACTCCAATCTCCGCTGTGGAGCTTTGCAGCTCCTTCAGGGTTATCTTTGGTCTCTTTGTTGCCTCTCTGATTAATGCCCTCCTTGCCTGGTCCGTGAGTTTTGGTGGGCGGCCCTCTCTTGTTAGGTTTGTTGTGGTGCCATATTCTTTCAATTTTTTATAATGGATTTAATGGTGCTCCGTGGGATGTTCAAAAATGGGATGTCAGATATTTTTATATAACCCAGCCCTGATCTGTACTTCTCCACAACTTTGTCCCTGACCTGTTTGGAGAGCTCCTTGGTCTTCATGGTGCCGCTTGCTTGGTGGTGCCCCTTGCTTTTTGGTGTTGCAGACTCTGGGGCCTTTCAGAACAGGTGTATATACAGTTGAAGTCGGAAGTTTCATATATTTAGGTTGGAGTCATTAAAACTCGTTTTTCAACCACTCCACAAATTTCTTGTTAACAAACTATAGTTTTGGCAAGTTGGTTGGGACATCTACTTTGTGCATGACTGTCACGACTTCCGCCGAGGCTGCCTCCCCTCCTTGTTCGGGCAGGTTTCGGCGTTCGACGTCACCGGCTTACTAGCTACTGCCGATCCATTTATCATCACTCCATTTGTCTTGTCTTCAATCACACACACCTGGTCCTTATTCCCTCATTAGTCATGGTATAAGTGTTCCCTCTGTTTCCTTGTCTGTGTGGGTGATTGTTATTTCTGGAGGTTTGTGAAGCTTGGTGGAGCTCGTCTATTGTGTATCGACGGGAGTATTTTCCTGTGTGTCTTGTATTTTCCAGTGCGCCTGTTTTGTGCCCTGGAGTGTGTTTGACGCATTTCTGCGTAAACCTGTATTTTGCGGATTAAAGGCTGTTATTCTGTGATTTACCCTCCTGCGCCTGACTTCTTCAACACCACCTCATCACAATGACACAAGTAATTTTTCCAACAATTGTTTACAGACAGGTTATTTCACTTATAATTCGCTGTATCACAATTCCAGTGGGTCAGAAGTTTACATACGCTAAATTGACTGTGCCTTTAAACATCATGGCTTTAGAAGCTTCTGATAGGCTAATTGACATAATTTGAGTCAATTGGAGGTGTACCTGTGGATGTATTTCAAGGCCTACCTTCAAACTCAGTGCCTCTTTGATTGACATCATGGGAAAATCAAAAGAAATCAGCCAAGACCTCAGAAAAAAAATTGTTGACCTCCACATGTCTGGTTCATCCTTGGGAGCAATTTCCAAAACCGCCATAAAAAAGACAGACTACGGTTTGCAACTGCACATGGGGACAAAGATCGTACTTTTTGGAGAAATGTCCTCTGGTCTGATGAAACAAAAATAGAACTGTTTGGCCATAATGAACATCGTTATGTTTGGAGGAAAAAGGGGGCTGCTTGCAAGCCGAAGAACACCATCCCAACCGTGAAGCATAGGGGTGGCAGCATCATGCTGTGGGGGTGCTTTGCTGCAGGAGGGACTGGTGCACTTCACAAAATAGATGGCATCATGAGGAAGGAAAATTATGTGGATATATTGAAGCAACATCTCAAGACATCAGTCAGGAAGATAAAGCTTTGTCGCAAATGAGTCTTCCAAATGGACAATGACCCCAAGCATACTTCCAAAGTTGTGGCAAAATGGCTTAAGGACAACAAAGTCAAGGTATTGGAGTGGCCATCACAAAGCCCTGACCTCAATCCTATAGAAAATGTGTGGGCAGAACTGAAAAAGCATGTGCGAGCAAGGAGGCCTACAAACCTGACTCAGTTACACCAGCTCTGTCTGGAGGAATGGGCCAAAATGTACCCAACTTATTGTGGGAAGCTTGTGGAAGGCTAACCGAAATGTTTGACCCAAGTTAAACAATTTAAAGGCAATGCTACCAAATACTAATTGAGTGTATGTAAACTTCTGACCTACTGGAAATGTGATTAAAGAAATAAAAGCTGAAATAAATCATTCTCTCTACTATTATTCTGACATTTCACAGTCTTAAAATAAAGTGGTGATCCTAACTGACCTAAGACAAGGAATATTTACTAGGATTAATTGTCAGGAATTGTGAAAAACTGAGTTTAAATGTATTTGGCTAAGGTGTATACTGAGATCATGTGACAGATCATGTGACACTTAGATTGCACACAGGTGGACTTTATTTAACTTATTATGTGACTTCTGAATGTAATTGGTTGCACCAGATCTTATTTAGGGGCTTCATAGCAAAGGGGGGGAATACATATGCTCGCACCACTTTTCCTTTATTTATTTTTTAGCATTTTTCGAAAAAAATATTTTTTTCATCTTTATTTAACCCTCCTGTTATGTTGTGGGTCAATTTGACCCGTTTCCACTTTTGCGTTGTCTAAAATACTAGTTAACCACTCTTTTTCGCCATGAAATTACATGACTTTTCCTCATTTAGGGTCATGAACCTAACTGCAAAATGTGGACACACTGATGTGTTGTGGAATGTCTGTGTACATTTTGTATACAAACATGATGTTGTGGGTCATTTTGACCCGGAGGCTTTCATGTGTATATATATTTGCACAGGTGCAAAACAAAAAAGTGTCTTTGATGTATTTTGTTTTGACTGGTCCTGGTTGCACTTTTAGAATTGTGTTTGGGTTAAAAAGGGCTTTCCCAAGCTTCTCCTCAGTGTGAGAGCAGCAGGTCCCTGACACAGACACTCAAAAATGAGCTCCAAAAGATTTTCAATCAATGAAGTCTTATCACAAATTCTGGACTGTGACAGTGAAAAAGAAGAAGAGGTTTCAGAGACAGAGGATATTTCAGAGATAGAGGACAATGCTGTTGATGATCCAGATTTTGTCTTCATTGAAGAGGATTCAGAGGAGGAGTCTGCCGTACCATCCCCTACATCAGATGAGAGACAGAGCATGCAACAAGCATCATCAAGAGAAGAGAAGACATGGAAGTCTAAAGATGGTCATATTGAATGGTCACCGTCACCACAACGAGGTCAAGGTAGACTCTCAGCTTCCAATGTAATAAAAATGGTTCCAGGACCTACACGATTTGCTGTCACTCGAGTCCATGACATACAATCAGCTTTTGAGCTCTTTTTACCCCAAGCAATAGAGAAGATTGTTCTGGACATGACCAACTTGGAGGGGAGCCGTGTGTTTCAAGAGAACTGGAAGCCACTGGATCGGATTGACTTGCATGCATACATTGCTCATATTAGCTGGAGTCTACCGGTCAAACGGAGAAGCAACGGCCAGCCTGTGGAATGAAGAGAATGGAAGGCCAATATTTCGGGCAACAATGTCTCTACAAGAATTCCACATAATTTCTCGGGTGATTCGCTTTGATAACCGTGATACCAGACCGGGTCGACGTGAAAGAGACAAACTAGCTGCAATCAGAGATGTATGGGATAAATGGGTGGAAATTCTACCGTTACTGTACAATCCCAGTCCTCATGTTACAGTTGATGAACGCCTTGTTCCATTCAGAGGACGTTGTCCCTTCAGACAGTATATGCCAAACAAGCCTGCAAAATATGGCATCAAAATATGGGCAGCATGTGATGCCACATCAAGCTATGCATGGAATATGCAAGTTTACACTGGGAAGCCACCCGGCGGAGTGCCTGAGAAAAACCAGGGGATGCGGGTGGTGCTGGACATGAGTGAAGGGCTGCAAGGTCATAACATCACGTGTGACAACTTCTTCACATCCTACCGCCTTGGTGTTGAACTACAGAAGAGAAAGCTGACCATGGTTGGAACAATCAGAAAAAACAAACCTGAACTTCCCAGTGAGCTTCTGAAAATGCAGGGCAGAACTGTGCATTCCTCTAAATTTGCTTTCTCTGAAAATGCAACTGTTGTTTCATACTGCCCAAAGAAGAACAAGAATGTTCTTGTAATGAGCACAATGCACAAAGATGCATCGCTGAGTGCAAGAGAGGACATCAAGCCACAAATAATACTGGACTACAATTCCACCAAAGGAGGAGTTGACAATTTGGATAAAGTCACAGCAACATATAGTTGTCAGCGCATGACTGCCCGCTGGCCTTTGGTGATTTTCTACAACATTGTGGATGTGTCTGCTTACAATGCCTATGTCCTGTGGACTGAAATCAACCAGCAATGGAATGGTGGCAAATTGTACCGACGCCGGCTTTTCCTAGAGGAGCTCGGCAAAGCTCTCATCACTCCCAAGATCCAGAGGAGAGTCCGGCCTCCTCGGTCGACAGCAGCTGCATCTGCCGTCCAGAAAATTCAAGCTGGACCATCAACACATGCCTCCAATCAACCAGAAATGGATCCAGTGGATACAGGCAGTGGCAAGAAACGGAAAAGATGCCAGCTCTGCCCCCCTCGACAAGACAGTAAAACAAGCACCACTTGTGTAGAATGCAATAAATACATCTGCAGAAAGCACACACACACATTGTGTTCAACATGTAGAGAGAAAGACTGAAGGGATAATATGGACCAATAGGGGGAAAAAACCTACTTGGGGAAACTGAAAAATCTTGTTTGTGAGAAAGGAAATATGTTTAACAAATAGTTCTTAAATATTGTTTAAAAAAAATAAAAAGTATTGTATTTCTTCTTTCTGAAATGTCTGATAAGACAAAATAAAGTTGTTTCTGTTTTTACTTAATTCTTTGACTGTCTTGAGTGTGTTTAAACTGTGCGGGTCAATTTGACCCGTAACATAATGGATGTCATTTTTTTCCAGCAAAGCACAAGGGTTAACCAGGTAAGCCAGTTGAGAACAGGTTCTCATTTACAACTGCGACCTGGCCAAAATAAAGCAAAGCAGTGCGATAATAAACAACAACACAGAGTTACATATAGGGTAAACAAAACATAAAGTCAGAAATACAACAGAAAATATATACAGTGTGTGCAAATGTAGCAAGTTATGGAGGTAAGGCAAGAAATAGGCCATAGTGCAAAATAATTACAATTTAATATTAACACTGGAATGATAGATGTGCAAGAGATGATGTGCAAATAGAGATACTGGGGTGCAAATGAGCAAAATAAATAACAATATGGGGATGAGGTAGTTGGGTGGGCTAATTTCAGATGGGCTGTGTACAGGTGCAGTGATCGGTAAGGTGCTCTGACAACTGATGCTTAAAGTTAGTGAGGGAGATAAGAGTCTCCAGCTTCAGAGATTTTTGCAGTCACTAATTTGGACTATTTTGTGTATGTCCATTACATGAAATCCAAATAAAAATCAATTTAAATTACAGGTTGTAATGCAACAAAATAGGAAAAACGCCAAGGGGGATGAATACTTTTGCAAGGCACAGTATGTAGCCTTAGAAATAAGGTTCATGAAATGAATAACTTGCTAACATCAGATAACATTCATATACAGTATTAGCCATTTCTGAGACTCACTTAGACAATTCCTTTGATGATACACCAGTAGCAATACAAGGATAAAACATCTACAGAAGAGACAGAAATGCTTATGGGGGAGTTGTTGCTATATATACTCAGAGTCATATCTCTGATGCTTAGAGAAGATCTCATGTCAAGTGTTATTGAAGTGTTGTGGTTGCAGGTTCACCTGCCTCATCTAAAGCATATTCTCTTGGGGTGTGTCTATAGGCCACCAAGTGCTAACAGACAGTATCTAAATAATGTGTATGAAATACTTGATAGTGTATGTGATGCAAACAGAGAGGTATACTTTCTTGGGGACCTGAATATTGACTAGGTTGATTAATAACCTGAACCAGATTACAGGCACTGGTTACAGTGAGAAGCTTCCTCTTGAGCGGACAGCTTCAAGCTACTTCAATCAACCTACCAGGGTGTTCACAAACACTACAGGAACGAGATCATCCACATCTATTTATCACATTTTTACTAACACTGTAGAACTTTGTTCTAAAGCTGTATCCGTACCCATTTGGATGCAGTGATCACAATACAGTGGGTATATCTAGGAGAGCCAAAGTTCCAAAAGCTGGGCCTAAAATAGTGTATAAGAGATCATACAAAAGATTTTGCTGTGAGTCTTATGTGGATGATGTTAAAAATATTTGTTGGTCTGTGATTAATGTGACTAATAAGGAGCACCCAGACACTGCACTTGATGAATTTATGAAATTTCTTCTTCCAATTATTGATAAACATGCACCTGTTAAAAAACGGACTGTTAGAACTGTTAAGGCTCCATGGATTGATGAGGAATTGAAAAACTGTATGGTTGAAACAGATGAGCCAAAAGGAGTGGCTAATAAGTCTGGCTGATCATCTGACTGGCTGACTTACTGCAAATTGAGAAATTGTGTGACTAAAATCAACAAAAAGAAGAAAAAACTGTTTTATGAAGCCAAGATCAATTATATAAAGAATGATGGAAAAACACTTTGGAGTAATTTAAATGAAATTATGGGCAGAAAGACAAATTCAACTTTAATTGAATCAGATGGCTTATTCATCACAAAACCATTTGATGTTGCCAATTATTTTAATGATTACTTCATTGGCAAAGTGGGCAAACTTAGACAGGAAATGCCAACAACGAACAGTGAGCCATCGTATTCATGCATAAAAAACAAATAATGAAAGAAAAGCATTGTACGTTTGAATTTTGTAAAGTTAGTGTGGGAGAGGTGGAAATATTTGTGTATATAATGACAAACCTGCTGGCATTAATGGAAAGCTACTGAGGATGGTAGCTGAATCTATGACCACTCCTATTTGTCATATATTTAATCTGAGTCTAGAGGAAGGTGTTTGTCCTCAGGCCTGGAGGGAAGGCAAAGTCATCCGCTACCCAAGAGTGGTAAAGCGGCCTTTACTGGTTCTAACAGCAGACCTATCAGCTTGCTGCTGGCTCTTAGCAAACTGTTGGAAAAAATTGTGTTTGACCAAATACAATACTATTTATCTGTAAACAAATTGACCAGACTTTCAGTATGCTTATAGAGAAGGGCACTCAACATGTACTGCACTGACACAAATGACTGATGATTGGTTGAAATAAATTGATAATAAGAAGATTGTTGGAGCTGTATTGTTAGATTTCAGTGCAGCCTTTGATATTATTGACCATAACCTGTTGTTGAGAAAACTTTTTTTATGGCTTTTCAACCTCTGCCACATCATGGATTCAGAGCTATCAATCTAATAGAACTCAGAGGTTTTCTTTAATGGAAGCTTCTCTAATGTCAAACATGTAGGGTGTGGTGTACCACAGGACAGTTCTCTAGGCCCACTACTCTTTTCTATTTTTTTTACCAATGATCTGCCACTAGCATTAAACAAAGCCTGTGTGTCCATGTATGCTGATGATTCAACCATATACGTGTCAGCAACCACAGCTAATGAAGTCACTGAAACCTTTAAAAAGGAGTTGCAGTCAGATCATTGTATTTGGCACAAATCATTCCCTAGACTAAATTACTTGGTGTTACCACAGATTGTGAACTGTCATGGTCAAAACATATACAGTGCCTTGCAAAAGTATTCATCCCCCTTGGCGTTTTTCCTATTTTGTTGCATTACAACCTGTAATTTAAATGGATTTGTATTTGGATTTCATGTAATGCCCACCAAAACTCACGGACCAGGCAAGGAGGGCATTAATCAGAGAGGCAACAAAGAGACCAAAGATAAACCTGAAGGAGCTGCAAAGCTCCACAGCGGAGATTGGAGTATCTGTCCATAGGACCACTTTAAGCCATACACTCCACAGAGCAGGGCTTTACGGAAGAGTGGCCAGAAAAAAGCCATTGCTTAAAGAAAAAAATAAGCAAACACGTTTGGTATTCACCAAAAGGCATGTGGGAGACTCCCCAAACATATGGAAGAAGGTACTCTGGTCAGATGAGACTAAAATTTAGCTTTTTGGCCATCAAGGAAAATGCTATGTCTGGCGCAAACTCAATACCTCTCATCACCCTGAGAACACCATCCCCACAGTGAAGAATGGTGGTGGGGATGTTTTTCATTGGCAGGGACTGGGAATCTGGTCAGAATTGAAGGAATGATGGATGGCTATGAATAGTTATATATGCTCAAGTTTTTTTTTGTATTTTTTCTTGTTAGTTTCACACACAACAAATATTTTGCATCTTCAAAGTGGTAGGCATGTTGTGTAAATCAAATGATACAAACCCCCCAAAAATCCATTTTAATTCCAGGTTGTAAGTGTCAGGGCGTGCTGTAGGTGCAATAGTGGAATCAAACGCAGGACTCAGAACGATATTCCAAAGGCTTGTATTACTGCCCAAACTAAGGCAAAAGGACAACTTTGCCCGAAGGCAAAAATACGCACGACGGCGAAAAGTAACAGCGCACAAACAGGTGCGACAAATAGTAACTGCGCACAAACAGGTGCGAAAATACTCCAGCGTAGTGGAGAGAAGCTCAACCGAGCAATACACACAACTGACGGAAAATAATTACACACAACACTAGACAAACACAACGAGAAACTTATAGGACACTAATTACGCCAAAACAGAAACAGGTGTGGAAACAAACAGACAAAAGCAAACGAACATGAAACATAGAGCGGTGGCAGCTAGAATTCCGGAGACGACGAACGCCGAAACCTGCCCGAACAAGGGAGAGAGGCAGCCTCGGCCGAAACCGTGACAGTACCCCCCCCTTGACGCGCGGCTCCAGACGTGCGCCGACTCCGGCCTCGGGGACGACCAGGAGGACGCGGAGCAGGGCGCGTCGGATGCCCCCGATGGAATTCCGTCAGGAGCGACGGGTCCAAAACGTCTCTCCTCGGCACCCAGCACCGCTCCTCCGGACCGTACCCCTCCCACTCCACTAGATACTGGAGACCCCCCATCCGACGTCTCGAATCCAAGATGGATCTCACGGAGTACGCCGGTGCCCCTCGATGTCCAACGGGGCGGAGGAGTCTCCAAGATCTCATCTTCTTGGAGTGGGCCCGCTACCACCGGCCTGAGAAGGGACACATGGAACGAGGGGTTAATACACTTATACTCCACAGGTAGCTGTAATCTATAACATACCTCGTTCAACCTTCTCAGGACTTTAAATGGCCCTACAAACCCCGACCCAGTTTCCGACAGGGCAGGCGGAGGGGCAGGTTTCTGGTAGAGAGCCAGACTCGATCACCAGGTGCGTACACCGGTGCCTCACTGCGGTGGAGATCAGCGCTCGCCTTCTGACGTCGGAGGGCCCGCTGCAGGTGGACGTGTGCAGCGTTCCAAGTCCCCTCCGAGCGCCGCGCCCACTCATCCACCGCAGGAGCCTCGATCTGGCTCTGCTGCCAGGGTGCCAGAACCGGCTGGTAACCTAACACACATTGAAATGGAGTTAGGTTAGTGGAGGAATGGCGTAGGGAATTCTGGGCCATCTCGGCCCAGGGAACGTACCTTGACCACTCCACTGGCCGGTCCCGGCAGTATGTTCTGAGAAACCTACCCACATCCTGGTTTACGCGTTCCACCTGCCCATTACTCTCCGGGTGGTAACCCGAGGTGAGGCTTACCGAGACCCCCAACCGCTCCATAAACGCTCTCCAGACTCTGGAGGTGAATTGGGGACCCCGATCAGCCACAATGTCCTCGGGTACCCCGTAGTGCCGGAACACATGGGTAAACAGTGCCTCGGCAGTTTGTAGGGCAGTAGGAAGACCCGGCATGGGGAGCAAACGACAGGCCTTAGAGAACCGGTCCACAACGACCAGGATGGTAGTATTCCCTTGGGAGAGGGGAAGGTCTGTTATAAAGTCCACTGAGAGGTGGGACCATGGTCGTTGTGGAACGGGCAGGGGTAGCAACTTACCCCTAGGTAGATGTCTAGGCGCCTTACACTGGGCGCACACCGAGCAGGAGGAAACATAAACCCTCACATCCCTTGCCAACGTGGGCCACCAGTACTTGGCACTAAGACAGTGCACTGTCCGGCCGATACCCGGATGTCCAGAGGAGGGTGACGTGTGAGCCCAATAGATCAATCGATCCCGAACCTCGAGCGGAACGTACTTCCGACCCTCCGGGCACTGTGGTGGACTAGGGTCGGTGCGTAACGCCCGCTCGAGTTCAGAATCGACCTCCCACACTACCGGTGCCACCAGACACGACTCAGGCAGTATGGGAGTGGGCTCCACGGACCTCTCCTCCGTGTCATACCGCCGAGACAGCGCATCTGCCTTGCCATTCTGTGACCCAGGGATGTACGTGATCTTAAAAGTAAACCTGGTCAAGAACATACTCCATCTTGCCTGGCGAGGGTTCAGCCTCCTCGCCGCCCGGATGTACTCCAGGTTACGGTGGTCCGTCAAAATGAGGAAAGGGTGTTGAGCCCCCTCAAGCCAGTGCCTCCACACCTTTAGAGCCTGTACCACGGCTAACAGCTCCCTGTCCCCTACGTCATAGTTCCGCTCCGCCGGACTGAGCTTCTTGGAATAAAAAGCACAGGGGCGGAGTTTAGGTGGCGCGCCAGACCGTTGTGACAGCACGGCTCCTAAACCGGCCTCCGACGCGTCCACCTCTACCTGGAACGGCAAAGAGGGATCCGGATGCGCCAGCACCGGGGCCGAGGTAAACAGGTCCTTCAGCCTCCCAAACGCCCTGTCCGCCTCGGCCGACCACTGCAGACGCACCGACCCCCTTCAACAGAGACGTGATGGGAGCTGCCACCTGTCCAAAACCCCGGATAAACCTCCTGTAGTAATTTGCAAACCCCAAAAACTGCTGCACCTCCTTCACAGTAGTTGGTGTTTGCCAATTACGCACGGCCACACCCGGTCTACCTCCATCTTCACCCCTGACGCAGACAACTGATAACCCAAAAAGGAGACCGACTCCTGGAAAAACAGACACTTCTCTGCCTTCACATACAGGTCGTGCTCCACCAGCCTCCGCAACACTCTACGCATCAGGGCCACATGCTCGACACGGGTAGGCGAGTACACGAGAATGTCATCAATGTACACCACCACTCCCTGCCCCTGCATGTCCCTGAAGATCTCATCCACGAATGATTGGAAAACTGACGGAGCGTTCATCAACCCGTATGGCATGACCAGATACTCGTAATGGCCCGAGGTGGTACTAAAGGCTGTTTTCCATTCATCACCCTCCCTGATGCGCACCAAGTTGTACGCGCTCCTGAGATCTAATTTCGTGAAGAAACGCGCCCCATGCAACGACTCAGTCATGGTCGCAATCAGCGGGAGTGGATAACTATACTTCACCGTAATCTGATTGAGACCACGGTAATCGATGCACGGGCGCAAACCACCATCCTTTTTCTTCACAAAAAAGAAACTCGAGGACGCAGGGGAAGTGGAAGGCCGTATGTATCCTTGTCTCAGAGATTCGTCTATGTAAATCTCCATAGCTTTCTTCTCCTCCTGAGACAGAGGATACACATGGCTCCGTGGGAGCGCAGCTCCTGCCTGGAGGTCTATCGCACAATCCCCCTGCCTATGGGGTGGCAACCGCGTCGCCCTCGCCTTACTAAACGCAATAGCCAAATCCCCATACTCAGGTGGAACGTGCAATGCGGGCACCTGGTTTGGACTCTCCACCGAGGTAGCCCCCTACGGAAACGCCCAAACATCTACCCACACACTGAGCAGACCACTCCATCAGAGCCCTCTCCTGCCACGAAATAGCTGGGTTATGGGTACTCAACCAGGGCATGCCCAGCACCACCGGATACGCAGGAGAGTCAATCAGGAACAGCTGAATCATCTCCTGATGATCCCCCTGCGCACACATCCTAAGTGGCGCCGTGACTTCCCTGATCAAGCCCGTACTCCAACGGACGACTATCTAGGGCATGAACGGGAAAGGAACATCAACAGGAATAAGGGGAATCCCTAACGCTAAACAAAACTTTTTATCAATAAAATTCCCAGCCGCGCCTGAATCTACCAGCGCCTTATGCTGGGAATGAGGTGCTACCTGTGGAAAACTGACAGGTATACAAAAATGGGCAACAGTGAGCTCTGGGTGAGTGGGGCGCCTACTCACCTGGAGGGAATCCCCAGTGCGGGACCTGTCGTCATCTCCCCCAGGAGGCCATCCCCAGCACCTAGCCGCGGTGTGTCCTCCCCCGACCACAGTTGGTGCAGTGGATGGACCCCCTAGCCTGCCGACTCCTCCTCTCTCTAGCGCCAGCGCCCCCGAGCTCCATAGGACACGGCTCGGAGGCGCTGGAGGGTGAAATGGACGGACCCTCCGCAGGACGTCCGCGGGTAGCCAGCAGGTTATCCAGCCTGATGGACATGTCGACCAGCTGGTCGAAAGAGAGGCTGGTGTCCCTACAAGCTAGCTCCCGACGGACGTCCTCTCGTAGGCTACATCTGTATAGATCGATGAGGGCCCGATCATTCCACCCCTGCATCTGCCGCTAGAGTACGGAATTCGAGAGCGAATTCCTGGGCACTCCTCCTCCCCTGCCGGAGGAAGACCAGACGCTCCCCCGCCGCTTTCCCCTCCGGGGGATGGTCAAATACCGCCCTGAAGCGGCGGGAGAACTCGTCGTAGGTAATCGTCGTGGCGTCGATCTTCCTCCACTCCGCGTTGGCCCACTCCAACGCTTTTCCGGCCAGGCAGGAGATCAGGGCGGACACGCTCTCATGCCCCGAAGGTGCCGGGTGCACTGTGGCCAGGTATAGCTCCACCTGGAGTAGGAATCCCTGACACCCAGCCGCGGTTCCGTCGTAGGCCCTCGGGAGAGATAGTCGGACTCCTCGAGGTTCCGGCGCTGGAATGGGCGGGCTGGCCGATGGTGCTGGCAGGGAGGGAGGCGGTGGAGGCGTACCCCCAGCCTCGGATGGTGGAAATCACCTCCTGCAGGGCGGTCCCCATCTGCTGGATCTGATCTCGTTGGTCCCGAACCTGGGCCTCCAGTCTCGTCTGGGCTGCTTCGCCCCCTGCTGATTCCATTGGTGGTGTGTAATTCTGTCAGGGCGTGCTGTAGGTGCAATAGTGGAATCAAACGCAGGACTCAGAACGATATTCCAAAGGCTTGTATTACTGCCCAAACTAAGGCAAAGGACAACTTTGCTCGAAGGCAAAAATACGCACGACGGCGAAAAGTAACAGCGCACAAACAGGTGCGACAAATAGTAACTGCGCACAAACAGGTGCGAAAATACTCCAGCGTAGTGGAGAGAAGCTCAACCGAGCAATACACACAACTGACGGAAAATAATTACACACAACACTAGACAAACACAACGAGAAACTTATAGGACACTAATTACGCCAAAACAGAAACAGGTGTGGAAACAAACAGACAAAAGCAAACGAACATGAAACATAGAGCGGTGGCAGCTAGAATTCCGGAGACGACGAACGCCGAAACCTGCCCGAACAAGGGAGAGAGGCAGCCTCGGCCGAAACCGTGACAGTAAGGCAACAAAATTGGAAAGATGCCAAGAGGGGTGAATACTTTCGCAAGCCACTGTAGATTCAATGGTTGTAAAAATGGGGAAGGTCTGTCCATAATAAAGAGATGCTCTGCATTTTTGACACCACACTCAAAAAAACAAGTTCTGCAGGCTCTCGTTTATTCTTATCTTGATTATTGTCCATTCATGTGGTCAAGTGCTGCCAAGAAAGACCTAGTTAAGCTGCAGCTGGCCCAGAACAGAGCAGCACGTCTTGTCTTCAGTGTAATTAGAGGGCTAATATAAATACTATGCATGCCAGTCTCTCGGCTAAGATTTGAGGAGAGACTGATCGCATTACGTCTTCTTTTTATAAAAACATTGATGTGTTGAAAATTCTAAATGTACACACAGCTCTGACACACACAGTTACTCCACCAGACATGCCACCAGGGGTCTTTTCACAGTCCCAAATCCATAACAAATTCAAGAAAGCGTACAATATCATATGGAGCCATTATTGCATGGAACTCCCTTCCATCTAATGTTACTCAAATCAGGCGCCGGTGTTATGGTCGAGTCTTAGGGGCCTGGCCCGCCCTACTGTACCTCCTTGCCCAACCAAATAAAATATTGAAATATTGATCATTTATTTGACAGAGACGCGCACCGACAGAAAGACGCATCAATCTCCAATAAAGCATCCGAGCGAGCGAAACAGCGCCCCTCTTTCTCAGTATGCATAGACCATGTATCTGATGCTGTCTGGATAAAAAGAGTATGGCATGTCATAGTATTTCTGGCCAGACAGGATCAGATACATGGGCTACATATAGTAACACAGAGAGGGGCACTGTTTGGCGCGCTCGGATGCTTTCTCCGGTGATAGTTTCAGCAGAGAGGAAGAGGGCTCACTCTCTCCAAAATCTGTTCAGAATAAGCACAATGCGTTTTTATGGGCATATTATGCAGACCTAAACTTGTAGCCTGCCTTCCCGCCTTTGGGACATCTTGTCATTATATACAGATCTCTGGTTTCAGCCTTTTACGAATTGGAAAGGAAAGTTGGCGAATGCACAGTGCACTGTTCGGATGCGTAGCCCTATGCCTATTTGGGCGATTAGTCCTGGCTCGCAGTCGGCGTTCCAATTCATCCCAAAGGTGTTCGATGGGGTTGAGGTCAGGGCTCTGTGCAAGGCAGTCAAGTTTTTCCAGACCGATCTCGACAAACCATTTCTGTATGGACCTCACTTTGTGCATGGGGGCATTGTCATGCTGAAACAGGAAAGGACCTTCCCCAAACTGTTGCCACAAAGTTGGAAGCACAGAATCGTCTAGAATTACATTGTATGCTGTAGCGTTAAGATTTCCCTTCAGTGGAACTAAAGAGCCTAGCCCGAACCATGAAAAACAGCCCCAGACATTTATTCCTCCTCCAACAAACTTTACAATTGGCACCACACATTTGGGCAGGTAGCATTCTCCTGGCATCCACCAAACCCAGATTTGTCAGTTGGACTGCCAGAGAACGCATTTCCACTGGCGGTCCAATGGCGGCGAGCTTTACACCACTCCAGCCTATGCTTGGCATTGCCATGGTGATCTTAGGCTTGTGTGTGGCTGCTCGGCCATGAAAACCCATTTCATGAAGCTCCCGACGAACAGTTCTTGTTCTGACGTTGCTTCCAGAGGCAGTTTGGAACTCGGTAGTAAGTCTTGCAACCGAGGACAGACGATTTTTACGCGCTACGCGCTTCAGCACTCAGCGGTCCCGTTCTGTGAGCTTGTGTGGCCTATCACTTCGTGGCTGAGCCATTGTTGCTCCAAGACGTTTCTAGCAGGGCAGAAATTTGACGAACTGACTTGTTGGAAAGGTGGCATCCAATTCCTGCGCATTCATTGTGTGAATTGTTTGCCCTTTTATTGTATATGTTTTTGATCAATTCTCCATTACATATGTCACCAGTAGGCCTAGTAAATGTACCCTTAATCCTCCTTCATTTGGTTATATTAATTTCTGTTAATGCATGTATTTATTAGTAATTTAGCCTGCATTTCTCATTATCAGAATGGAAACGTTGTGTGCAGAGTTCACAACCTGCTACACTTTTGAGAAACAGGTATCGGTTTATTTCATAACCATAATATATACGTTTTGTAAATGTTTTCATTGTCTTTTGTTTGGAGTGCTACATAATAGAATAATAATAGTTCTTCACAGTACTTGAAAAATATTTTCAACACTCTTCCGGCCTCGATAATCACCAAGCCTCGGTGTGAAAGAGAAACATATCATGATCTGATGAGCCCCTCATAAAAAACTGCTGTCTGTCCCGAGCTCACTGGTGCGCGAAACTCCAGGCAGACAGGCAGAGTAGAGAGATTCATGTTATTTGAAACAACCAGAATTTTCATGTTTTTTATTTGTCGGCTTTAGGCCTATGTATTTTACTTAGTTGACGATGGAAGTTATAGGCCTACTGCTGCATCGGCCTATAGGCTATCTCTTGAGTTCCATGCGCTCATTTCTTTAGCCGATGATAGATAACGGTGTGTATCAATCTGTCCATATGGCAGAGGCTGGTGCTCTCGCTTTAGTTTAATTTTAACTTTCTGATTTTCATAATTTTGAGTTCCTATTTTTATGATTAACCACGTGACAATGATTTTGAGAAACGAAAATGTTATATTTGAAATGAAACTGTTCCACGAAAATGTGCATATAAAATTAATCATAACTGGCACGCAGATCGGTAGAAATGGTAGGATAAATTGTAAGCGTCCCCAAAATTGAAACTCACCAGCTGCCTAAGTCTTTACGATAACACCCATAAAAACAATTGTGAACGCGCTTAGGAGGTCCCTTGAAAAAACATGCCCGCCTATGGAAATCATTGGCCCGTCCAACTGATTCGTTCTGCCGCCGGCCCTGGCTCAAATGAACAGCAAACCTGGTAAAAAAAAAAAAAAAACAGATAAAGCAACACCTCACGGCACAATGCCTCTTCTCTATTTTACCTAGATATTTTGTGTGTATGTATTGATATGTAGGCTATGTGTGCCGTTTTTAAATGTATGTAGTTCTGTCCTTGAGCTGTTCTTGTCTATTAATGTTCTGTATTATGTCATGTTTCATGTTTTGTGTGGACCCCAGGAAGAGTAGCTGCTGCTATTCGCAACAGCTAATGGGTGGGGGGCATTCAACAATATTCAAAAATGTATTGAACTTAGTAGGAAATCAACTAAATCTATTGAACTTATTAGAAAATGCATTAATTCCAACCAAGGGAATCATAAGAAGTGAACAAATACATCAGTGATTCATATTTTCATGCAACTTTCTGAAACGACCCAGGAATGTCCCTGTCTGTGTGTATGTGTGCAGTGTGCAAATATGTCTACACTTTGTATATCCTTTAGTAATGATGCTAATGACAACTTTCTTCTGGTAGAGATGGAAAGGCTTTCTCAAAAACCTTCTCAAATAAATGTTAACTACAATACAAAGTAGCCTATGCTTACCTGGCAGAATATCATGATTATTTGCATCAATCCAGTGGCCATTTCTGCAATCACATGAGAGCAACACTGCTTAACAAAACAACGCTCTCTTCCTGGTGTTCACTTGCATTAAAGGCTAACTACACCCCAAAATACATATGGGAGGAAACATGGAAAAACTAAATGGAGAAAATAGATTTGGAAAAAACTAAACGCAATCAGTCCAAAATAAAACAGATTTTATAGGGCCCTACTTTTTCCAGGTCCTCACGAGGACAAAGGCTATTTTAGGCTTAAGGGTTAGATTTAGGGTTAGGGTTACAAATAAGGTTAGGGTTACAATTATGGTTAAGGGTTAGGTTTAGGGTTAGGGTTAGGGTTAGGGTTAAGGATAAGGGTTAAGGTTTAGGGTTAGTGGTTAGGGAAAATAGGATTTTGAATGGAAATCAATTTTAGGTCCCCACAAGGATAGTAAAACATATGCTGTGTGTGTGTGTGTGCGTGTGCGTGTGTGCAATGTGTTCATAAGCTCCATCCAATCGTTGGCTATTATATTCTGTCTTGAACTTCTGAAAAGTAAAAGTAGGCCTTGGCCATGACATTTGCAATATTTACATTATGCACATTTATACAATAGCTCCTGTGGAAGGAACTAGAAGCATCTTAGACAAATTGTGCATTGGATGGCCATTGCCAGATTTCTTGGAATATTATAGCAAGAGAAGTGTGTCAAGAGCTGAGTGTAAGTTAGTGTACGATTAATTGTAGTGTAGTTTTGAATACAGCTTTTGTTATCATCACTGAAATATGAACAGAAAGCTATTAAACAATTTTCATTTGAAGCATTTCTTTTTTATCTTGTGGCCTCTTACTTGAGGTACTATCACCTCCACTAATGATTGTCTAGAGCCAAACGTATGGAGCCATGCAAATTTGAAGAGCCAATGTACTGTATCTTTAATGTTAAACGGAAATCATCTGTATGAAATAGGTCCATATTTTGCTTGAATTGACTAATGAGCTAGATGTAAGTTGAAACATGACATAGTAAACATAGCCTGTCTTATTACCATGTTTCCTTTTTGGAGGCAGGTTGTTTAAGTTTGAGCCTGGAGTCAGTGAAAACACTCCAACTGACAGTATTGCCTTTAACATCAGTCTGCTTCATTAGCAGTGTGAGTTTAGTCTGACACTAGGGAAAACAGAATGAGTGGAATGACTTATCTGTGAACTCTTCAGCCCCCTGCCAAGTGTGATCACCTAAACACCCTGACTTGTGTAGGCTGTAATTGTTGCTGCCCACTGTGTTCATCATGTTGACATTATCGATATGGGGGACCTGCCTGTGACCTCTGCTGAGTACAGTATTTAGCCCAGCTCATCAGCTTGACTCACTCGTGGTCCTCTAAAAAGTCCTTACAATTAAAGGGACAATCCGCAGTTGGAAAAATAACAACGCGAATTCCCTGCTCCTGTTTCTGTAAAAAGCATAGGGATAGGGCTGGAGAAATGTAACCACTCTCAAATTCATCGACAGAGCTATGAATGCAAGGATTGACCATCCATAATATCAAAATGACAGATTAAACCATGTTTTGAGGCTACATAGTGTTTGTTTACATTTACTTTGATTACAAACATTGGAGAAAAACAAGCTTATATTTGGGCTTGTGATGGGGTACGACAGTTGAACGAAGCTCATGAAGCGTTCATAATTTATATTCTTCAGAATCAATGGGTACATATCATAATTTTTTTTATCCAAAAATGTATGTAGCAACTGCAGATTGCCCCTTTAAGGTTTGCTTCTCTTTTTTACTTGAGGAAGATATTCAAATGAATTTACATTTGCAGAAGGAAATCATGTCATGTTGATTTTATTTAACTGCAATCGTTGCACTACGTTGCTCTTTTATTACTTTTCTACTCCACCTAAATAAAAAATACAAATAGATGTTGTATTGTCACATACATCGGATAGGTGCAGTGAGATTAGTTGTTTTACAGGGTCAGCCATAGTAGTACGGTGCCCCTGGAGTAAAGTATGGTTAAGTGCCTTGCTCAAGGGCACATCAACAGATGTTTCACCTTGTCGGCTCGGGTATTCAAACCGAAGTCTGCGTATGTCTCTGTGGTGAGTTAGGATATGAAGAGGGGAAGGGTTGTGTTGATTCCCCCACCACATTACAGTTACCAACCATCAGTCTGCTTCTATCATGTCATCTGAGGTAGCTTTGTGCAAGGAGGCATTCTAAACCAAGAGGTCAGTTGAGCATGAAGAATATGCTAACTCCATGTGAAAATCTGAAATTATAAAAAATGCCCTTCACTTATTATGGTATGCTGTAAAGGATATACTCTGCTTCCCCACCCTGAAACAGACAGAGGGATGGTGTTTTTATTTTTTCCTGTTTAGTTGTTGGGCTGTATGTTTTTTCTAGAATTACATGCATATCAGGATGTCAGATTCCATTTCAACACAGGAGCTGTGATGTCTGTGCAGCCTCTTCATTGACGATTCAGTTGGTCATGAAAATAAATATTTTTGTTCCTGTTGCTGGATTGATCCCCCCACCACCCCTCCCAAGATCTTTCCCTCTGCTCCGCTCTAAGCCTACATGTTATGGCGCTACATAAAACTACATCAGTCTTACAACTTCTGGCGCCTTATCCCTAATCCTGTCATATTGCTGTAGTGCCGTCTTCAGTATTGACAGTAGACTAGTGTTTGAAGCATGTGGCGCCTTAACCCCACAGCTATTTCCCCACAAGCACTAGACTGAAGCCACCCTTTGCGTGTGCTGGTGAGAGATGCCTGAGATGAAGTGTCATCAGTGATGCAATGACATACAGCATGGGATGAAAGACAGGGACAGGAAGGAAGCAATTTGACAACGTGGAATTATTTTGAAATAAGATACTGGTGTTTGTATAACAATGCCACTTTTACCTGGATAATCTTTAATATGCTGTTCATGACTGTAATGTGATTATGACATGGCATACTCAAGGCTCATTAATCCCTGAGGACATCTGCGTTAACAGTTGCCCCTGCTCTCTTAACCTCTCCATCTTTGAGGCCTTCCAGGCTGTAACTCCAGCATCTGTAACTCCAGATAGAGAGGAACCATTTGGGCATCCATTATAAGCAACCCCATGGAGCCATCAAAGTGACAATACACAGGTGATTTGCATATGGCAAGGCTTGATATCTTCTCACTTTAAAAGTCATCCATAAACAACTAATTTTACACATTTAATCTGGGACCCCTGGGTAAAATTCAGCATATTGGATACTCAAGGAAGGCAATTAGATTGTTAATATCTTCCGATAACTGGTTTGTCTTCATTAGCCAATAATGTATATTTTTTGGAGTGGTTGTCGACTGGAAGTCTGGGACATCATTCAAGACGTTCCATTTTTTCCATTGCACATTTTTTTTCTTCCTCTGATTCATTTGTAACCGAAATTCACAGACAACATATTCGGTCCCTGAAACTTCACATTAGGCTCTAGCAAGTGGTAAGAGAGAGTAACAGCTTCCATGTTTGACCGTTTGATAGAAATGTCATCTGTTTAGACACATTTGTATCAAATGTTGGCCTTTGGAGAGATTTAACCGCATAGCAGTCAAATCCAAGCTTTTAGAATGTACCCTGCATGTTTCAGTCTTTCTGACATACACATTTTCATGGAAAGAGATTTTCAACTGTCAAGTTGCGATGTGTACAGTCATTGTCACATCTTCCAGGGAGCGGATAGTGGGTTGATCGCACAATCCCACTCAGTTGCAATCATTGTCAGTTCCACTCTGTGTGGATCACAGTTGTACAGAATCAATTCCGCCCTGCGTTGGCATCTGGACTGTGTCCACAAATGGAGATGGAGAGGCCTGGAAATTGTTTTCTTAGATTGCTACATTAGTAGTTCAATGTTTAAGAAATGTACAACATACTGTTTCAGACCACAACCAAAAGGTGGATGGGGTTTATTTACTATAGACCAGTGTCTCTTTTACGAGGGAGCCCTGCATATACAATTTCAAAAAATACATCAAATATCCAGTGGTGTGTATTCATGGATGCCAAGGGAAGGCAGGCTTCCCCCAAAAAATTAACCAAGAAAAAAATACAAATAATAACTTATCTTTCATCTCTCTGTGTTTCATAATTTTCCTTCAATTTGCAAGAGGCTGAATGTATCTCACCAAAGAAAGCATCCGAGCTAGGGAAACAGCGTCCCTCTGTCTCAGTATGTGTAGCCCATCTATCTGATGCTGTCTGGTCAAAAAGGGTATGATATTGTTGCCACCCATAGCATTGAATGCAAGGGAAGTCAGCAAGTATTTGGCTTCCCTTGATTAAAAAATAAAAATAGACAATCAGCGTTGCACTAAACTGAATGAGCTCAACCGTGAATGGTTCTGGCGCACCAAAAAAAGTATCAAGGGAAGCCCGTTTGGATTTGGCTTCACACCAATCACATCACATCAAAAGCAAAAAAAATCAACAGAAGAAACTTGAATTGTTGCTACTCGTTGTGTTGTTCTCCGGTGGCTAGCTACCAGATGGCGATAGGGATTTGACCATAATTCTCCGTACTGGCCAACAATTATAATGGGGATTCTGATCCAACCATACAGTGAGGGAAAAAGGTATTTGATCCCCTGCTGATTTTGTACGTTTGCCCACTGACAAAGATATGATCAGTCTATAATTTTAATGGTAGGTTTATTTGAACAGTGAGAGACAGAATAACAACAACAAAATCCAGAAAAACACATGTCAAAAATGTTATGAATTGATTTGCATTTTAATGGGGGAAATAAGTATTTGACTTACTAACATGACTTAGTACTTGGTTGCAAAACCCTTGTTGGCAATCACAGAGGTCAGACGTTTCTTGTAGTTGGCCACCAGGTTTGCACATCTCAGGAGGGATTTTGTCCCACTCCTCTTTGCAGATCTTCTCCAAGTCATTAAGGTTTTGAGGCTGACATTTGGCAACTCGAACCTTCAGCTCCCTCCACAGATTTTCTATGGGATTATGGTCTGGAGACTGGCTAGGCCACTCCAGGACCTTAATGTGCTTCTTCTTGAGCCACTCCTTTGTTGCCTTGGCCGTGTGTTTTGGGTCATTGTCATGCTGGAATACCCATCCACGACCCATTTTCAAAGCCCTGGCTGAGGGAAGGAGGTTCTCACCCAAGATTTGACCGTCCATCGTCCCTTTGATGCGGTGAAGTTGTCCTGTCCGCTTAGCAGAAAAACACCCCCAAAGCATAATGTTTCCACCTCCATGTTTGACGGTGGGGATGGTGTTCTTGGGGTCATAGGCAGCATTCCTCCTCCTCCAAACACGGCGAGTTGAGTTGATGCCAAAGAGCTCGATTTTGGTCTCATCTGACCACAACACTTTCACCCAGTCCTCCTCTGAATCATTCAGATGTTCATTGGCAAACTTCAGACGGGCCTGTATATGTGCTTTCTTGAGCAGGGGGACCTTGCGGGCGCTGCAGGATTTCAGTCCTTCACGGCGTAGTGTGTTACCAATTGTTTTCTTGGTGACTATGGTCCCAGCTGCCTTGAGATCATTGACAAGATCCTCCCGTGTAGTTCTGGGCTGATTCCTCACCATTCTCATGATCATTGCAACTCCACGAAGTGAGATCTTGCATGGAGCCCCAGGCCAAGGGAGATTGACAGTTATTTTGTGTTTCTATAATAATCGCACCAACTGTTGTCACCTTCTCACCAAGCTGCTTGGCGATGGTCTTGTAGCCCATTCCAGCCTTGTGTAGGTCTACAATCTTGTCCCTGACATCCTTGGAGAGCTCTTTGGTCTTGGCCATGGTTGAGAGTTTGGAATCTGATTGATTGATTGCTTCTGTGGACAGGTGTCTTAAACAGGTAACAAGCTGAGATTAGGAGAACTCCCTTTAAGAGTGTGCTCCTAATCTCAGCTCGTTACCTGTATAAAAGACACCTGGGAGCCAGAGATCTTTCTGATTGAGAGGGGGTCAAATACTTATTTCCCTCATTAAAATGCAAATCAATTTATAACATTTTTGACATGCGTTTTTCTGGATTTTTTTGTTGTTATTCTGTCTCTCACTGTTCAAATAAACCTACCATTAAAATTATAGACTGATCATTTTTTTGTCAGTGGGCAAACGTACAAAATCAGCAGGGGATCAAATCGTTTTTTCCCTCACTGTATGTTTTTTAAATGACAAATCATTGTCAATTCAAATACCAAGGTATTTGTATGTAGGGACTCAATTATAGCGCCATCCAATGAGTGAATATGTAATCCATCTGAGGCAATCTGACGAGAACTTTAAAATAACATGTATTTAGTTTTGCCCGTAAGTTTTAAATCAGTAAAGGATTTCTGCACAACTGCAACATCGGACTGTAGCCTTGTCACAGCCAGGTCAGCCGTCAGGGCAATTGAGTACATAACAGTATCATCCGCATATGTGAAAAGAACAGGTCCTAGTATCGATCACTGCGGAACACGTTTATATACTTCAAGAAATTCTGACTTAACCCCATCAATCACGATGACCTGAGTTCTGTCACTAAGATAATCATTAGTCATATCCCAGTTTACTTATTTGCTTATGGTCTTGCCTACACCTAGCAACCTGTTTTTGTAATTATATAAGCAAAAAATATCCAATTTTATTTGGAACGGCAAGCCAGACATATATAAAAGGGCCTACAGTGCATTCGGAATGTTTTCAGACGCCTTGACTTTTTCCACATTTTGATACGTTACAGCCTTATTCTGAAATGGATTTTAAAAAATGTTCCCTCAATCTACACAAAATACCCCATAATGAAAAGCAAAAACTGGTTTTTAGAAATGTTAGCAAATGTATCAAAAATTAATTACTGAAATATTACATTTACATAAGTATTCAGACCCTTTACTCAGTACTTTTGTTGAAGCACCTTTGACAGCGATTACAGCCTCGAGTCTTCTTGGGTATGACGCTACAAGCTCGGCACACCTGTATTCGGGGAGTTTTACCCATTCTTCTCTGCATATCCTCTCAAGTTCTGTCAGGTTGGATGAGGAGCGTCGCTTCCCTCGATCCTGACTAGTCTCCCAGTCCCTGCCACTGAAAAACATCCCCACAGCGTGATGCTGCCACCACCATGCTTCACAGTAGGGGTGGTATTGCTCAGGTGATGAGCGATGCCTGGTTTCCTCCAGTCGTGACGCTTGGCATTCAGGCCAAAGAGTTAAATCTTGGCTTCATCAGACCAGAAAACCTTGTTTCTCATGGTCTGAGAGTCCTTTAGGTGCCTATTGGCAAACTCCAAGCGGTCTGTTATGTGCTGTTTACTGAGGAGTGGCTCTACCATAAAGGCCTGATTGGTGGAGTGCTGCAGAGATGGTTGTCCTTCTGGAACATTCTCCCATCTCCACAGAGGACCTCTGGAGCTCTGTCAGAGTGACCATTGGGTTCTTGGTCACCTCCCTGACCAAGGCCCTTCTCCCCCGATTGCTCAGTTTGGCCGGGCGGCCAGCTCTTGGAAGAGTCTTGGTGGTTCCAAACTTTTTCCATTTAAGAGTGATGGAGGCCACTGTGTTCTTGGAGACCTTCAATGCTGCAGACATTTTTTGGTACCCTTCCCCAGATCTGTGCCTCGACACAATCCTGTCTCAGAGCTCATTCTGACAATTCCTTCAACCTCATGGCTTGGTTTTTGCTCTGACATGCATTGTCAACTGTGGAACCTTAAATAGACAGGTGTGTGCCTTTCCAAATCATGTCCAATCAATTGAATTTACCACAGGTGGACTCCAATCAAGTTGTAGAAACATGTCAAGGATGATCAACGGAAACAGGATGCACCTGAGCTCAACTTCAAGTCTCTTTTTAATATATATATATGTACGTATTGTCATGAGCACTCTCTCTCCCTGGTAGCAACATTAATTGCATTCAATTATCTTCCACTCTGCTCACCTCCCTCTCTCTACTCAGCCTAACTAGCTCCACCTGCCCTGCTCTGCTCTTGTTACCTGGCCAGCTGCACTGCATTTCCCACTCACCATCCTCACCTTGCCTCACTCTGTTCTAATTACTCTGCCAGCTGAACTGCATTTCCCCACTACCTCTCCCAGTATATCAAGCCCTGTTTTTCAGCCAAGCCCTGTCAGATCGTCTTCAAACCCGGACCAGTAACCTGCCTGTCTGCGCTCTGACTCCTGTTTGTGATACCGATCCTTTCTTGACTGCCTCCTTGTTCTACTGCCCCGTCTATCCCAACCTGCCTTCTGGACCTCGACTACTCTCCGATCTTCAGCCCCTCCGGTAACTCGTTTCTGCCTTCTGTCTCTCACCACGATATTTGCCCAGCCCTGATCTGTACTTCTGCCTGCCATTCATATTGCTGTTGTGTGTGTGTGTCCCCCAGGTCTCCGACCACCAGATGAGCGTGCCCAGACGTTTCACCACCCTCAGCCCGATACGCCGCTCCATCACTGGGGAACACACACACTAAGCACTTGGACTGGACACCCCCGGACATTTGGTGACCCCCGAGCACAGGTACCCACAGGAGGATCCTGAAAGACCCCTGACACCCCTGGGACTCCTCTTCCCGCCTGTAACCTTGAATAAAGAACTCTGAATTTGAACTTGCGCTCTTGGGTCCTCTTCTGTTCGTGACAGAACGATCTGACCATCATGGACCCAGCGCACTCCCTGACCACGATGGAGGAAGAGCCAGAGAGGACTGCCCTACAGCGACTGGAACGCTCTGAGGGAGACATAAATCGGATGGCTGGCGACATCGCTTCCCTTCTCCAGCTATTCAACCAGCAGCAACAACAGTTCCAACTGCAGCAACAACAGCTAGCCCAAGCCCTGCAACTACTCTCAAGCCCGGCTACTCCACCTGCACCCCCCCTGGTCCTTTTGTTCCTGTACCACCGATACTCCCTTCATCCCTCCGCTGGAGGTCCCCATGCTGCAGGCCCGGCAGTGCTGCCACCAGATCCCCACGCTCCTGAACCAAGGATTGGGAACCCGGAACGTTTTGATGGCAACCAGAAGCAAGTAAGACCATTCTTGAGCAGCTGCCGAATCCAGTTTGCACTACAGCCCAGGACTTTCTCAACAGAGGGAGCCAAGGTGGGGTATGTCATCACACATCTCACCGGTCGAGCTCGGTTGTGGGGAACGGCGGAATTCGACCGGCAAACCCCAGCCTGTGCCTCCTTCAGTGCCTTTGAGGAGGAGATGTTAAAGGTCTTTGACCTAGGCTCGCCAACAGCCGAAGCGTCACAAGCTCTGCTCACCATCCGTCAGGGCAATCGGACAGTGGCAGACTTCTCCATTGACTTTCGTACCCTGGCCAGTCAAAGCTCGTTTAACCCAGAGGCACTGGTGCAAGCCTTCCTCCATAGCCTGGCGGACTATATCAAGGACGAGCTTGTTTCCCATGACCCGCCCTCAACGCTTGATGCCGCCATTGACCTTGCCGTTCGCATTGACCGCCGTATACAGACCCGGGAGGAGGGAGAAGGGCCGTCTCAGTCAACCTGCCATCCGTACTCGGGGTCGATACCGCTTCTGTCCAGCCCCTGCCTGTCAAGTCCCATAGCCAACTCAATCAGCCTGAGCCCATGGAGATTGGCCGTGCCTCTCTGACTCCCGAGGAGCGTCGGCGCCGTCTAAGCTCCAACCTTTGCCTCTACTGTGGTGGCGAGAATCACCGTGTCGCTACTTGTCCGGCAAAAGCCGCAGCTCACCAGGTGTAGGGGAGATCCGGGTGAGCTCAACAAGCCTTCAGTCTCCCTCCATCCGAAAGACCCTGCTTCATCTCCGCCTTCAGCTTTCTGACAAGACTCATACATTGGCCGCCCTTGTGGATTCCGGAGCCGAAGCAAACATCATGGACCCTGAGCTTGCACAGCAACTGGGCGTGAACCATCATCAACTGACACAACCCATTCCTGCACGAGCCCTGGATGGGCATCATCTTGGCACTGTCACTCATATCTCCGCCCCTGTGACAATCCTGCTGTCAGGAAACCACCAGGAGTCCATCCAGTTTCACCTCCTACACTCACCTGGCCAACCACTCATTCTTGGATACCCGTGGCTCCGTCAGCACAACCCCCACATCGACTGGGAGACAGGAACAGTCCGTGAGTGGGGAAGGAGTTGTCACCAGACCTGTTTAAGGGGGGCCACCCTGCCCGTTCACCGGGAAGGATCTAGCGCTACCTCCGACATATCCAATGTTCCGGCCTGTTACCACAGCCTGAAAGAGGTGTTCAACAAATCCAAGGCGACATCTCTACCCCCACACAGACCCTATGACTGCGCGATTGATCTCCTGCCTGGCACAGCACCTCCCAAGGGTCGTCTGTATTCACTGTCAGCCCCGGAAAGAAAGGCCATGGAGGACTACATTAATGACTCTCTTGCCTCCGGGATAATTAGGACCGTCGTCTTCCCCGCAGGAGCGGGATTCTTCTTTGTCGGCAAGAAGGACGGTTCTCTTCGTCCATGCATAGATTACCGGGGTCTGAACGACATCACGGTTAAGAATCGCTACCCACTGCCCTTACTTTCGTCTGCCTTCGAACTGCTGCAGGGAGCCACTGTATTCACTAAGCTGGACCTTCGCAATGCCTACCATCTGGTGCGGATGAGGGAGGGAGACGAATGGAAGACAGCGTTCAACACACCAACCGGCCACTATGAATATCTCGTCATGCCCTTCGGCCTCACCAATGCCCCAGCAGTTTTTCAAGCCCTAGTGAATGATATCCTCAGGGACATGCTAAATACGTTCGTATTTGTGTACCTTGACGATATTTTAATATTCTCAAAGACTCTGTCAGAACACACGCACCACGTCCGGTTGGTCCTGCGCCGCCTGCTGGAGAACTCTCTTTTCGTGAAGGCAGAGAAGTGCGAGTTCCATGCCAAGACCGTTTCATTCCTGGGGTATGTGGTGACCGAGGGCAGCATTCAGATGGATCTCACGAAGGTGTCGGCTGTCACTTCCTGGCCAGTTCCTGAGTCTCGGAAGAAGTTGCAACAGTTCCTGGGCTTTGCCAACTTTTATAGGAGAGTCATCAGAAACTATAGCACAGTGGCTGCACCCCTCACGGCGCTAACCAGCACTAAACAACCGTACCAATGGACATCAGCTGCTGATAAGGCCTTCAATATCCTCAAGACATGTTTCACTTCTGCTCCCATCCTCCAGATGCCAGATGCAGCAAGGCAGTTTGTGGTGGAGGTAGATGCTTCGGACGTGGGAGTGGGTGCAGTGCTTTCTCAAAGAGCAGCTGAGGATGGCAAGATGCACCCCTGTGCCTTCTACTCCCCGTCGGGCTAACCCCTGCCGAATGCAACTACGACATTGGGAACCGCGAGCTGTTGGCTGTCAAGCTCGCCCTTGAAGAATGGCGGCACTGGTTAGAGGGGTCAAAGGAACCATTCGTAGTGTGGACAGACCACAAGAACCTGGAGTATATCCAAACAGCCAGGAGGCTGAACTCCCGTCAACAGCGGTGGTCTCTGTTCTTTACGCGCTTCAATTTCACGCTCTCCTACCGCCCGGGATCTCGCAACATCAAACCTGATGCTCTTTCCCGGATGTTTCAGAAGGACGAGACCACCGCCATGACAGCTCCCATTCTTCCCAGCCACTTGGTCGTAGCGGCCCTCACCTGGGAGATCGAGAAGCAGGTCATGGAGGCTCTTCGGGACCAGCCAGGTCCAAGCACCAGCGCCCCAACCGTCTGTTTGTTCCAGCAAATCTCAGGTCACCTGTGATTCAGTGGGGGCACGAATCCCGTCTGGCCTGTCATCCCGGCATCACTCGCACCCTTCATCTGGTCCGCCAGCGGTTCTGGTGGCGGGGGATGAGACGGGATGTCCGAGAATTCATCCGAGCTTGTCCCACTTGTAACCGAAACAAGACTCCCAACCAGCCTCCTGCTGGGTTGCTGCAACCCCTACTCATACCCAAGAGGCCCTGGTCCCACGTTTCACTGGACTTTGTTACGGGCCTTCCGCCCTCTGACGGACACACAGTCATCCTTACCATTGTTGACCGCTTTAGTAAGATGACCCACTTCGTGCCCCCTTCCCAAACTACCCTCTGCTAAAGAGACCTCCCAGGTGGTCCTGGAACATGTGTTTCGTATCCATGGCCTACCCCAGGATATAGTGTCAGACCGGGGCCCGCAATTCTCAGCAACCTTTTGGAAGGAGTTCTGTCATCTCCTTGGGGCCACCGCCAGCCTATCGTCTGGATTCCACCCGCAGTCAAACGGCCAGACTGAACGCATGAACCAGGAGCTGGAGAAGGCACTGAGGTGTGTGGCTTCCCAAAATCCCCGGGCCTGGGCTCAACACCTGCTCTGGGTGGAATATGCCCATAATTCACTCACCAGTTCCTCCACCGGGCTCTCCCCCTTTCAGTGTGTCTACGGGTATCAACCTCCACTGTTTGCCAGCCAGGAGGCGGATGCCACCTGTCCGTCTGCTCTTGCGTATGCCCGCCGCTGCCGCCGCACTTGGGCCCAGGCTCGCACTGTGCTCCTGAAGTCTGGAACCAGCTACGCCGTCGGTGCCAACCGACGGAGGACCCCAGCACCTACTTACCGGGTTGGTCAGAAGGTCTGGCTGTCTGCCCGGATCTGCCGCTGCGGGTTGTATCACGAAAGCTGGCCCCTCGCTTCATTGGTCCTTTCCTGTGCAGAAAGTCATCAGTCCAACGGCGGTCCGACTTCAGTTGCCCGCTTCCATGCGGGTCCACCCCACCTTCCACGTCTCCAAGGTCAAGCCGGTCCATGAAAGTCCCCTGGTCCCTGCAGCTCCGGCGCCACCTCCTCCGCGCCTCGTAGATGGCGGTCCTGTCTTCACCGTCCGGCGGCTGCTCCGCTCTAGGCGAAGGGGTAGGGGTCTCCAGTACCTCGTTGATTGGGAGGGATATGGTCCAGAGGAGAGGACCTGGATCCCGGCCAGGAGGATAGTGGACCGGACCCTTATCACTGACTTCCACCGACTACATCCTGATCAGCCTGCAATCCGTAGGGGCCGTCCAAGAGGGGTTCCTAGCCGTCCGGCCCGCCCTGCTCCTGTCTCAGTGCCTGTCCTGTCTCCCGACCGTGACCCTCCAGCTCCTTCTGAGGATGAGGAGATTCACTCGGACCGCTCGGAGGAGTTCTGACCCGCCGCCTGCTCCCCTCCACCCTCCCGGCATGATGTTGTTCTTGGGACTTCTGGGGCCGTCCCTTGGAGGGGGGGTCCTGTCATGAGCACTCTCTCTCTCCCTGGTAGCAACATTAATTGCATTCAATTATCTTCCACTCTGCTCACCTCCCTCTCTCTACTCAGCCTAACTAGCTCCACCTGCCCTGCTCTGCTCTTGTTACCTGGCCAGCTGCACTGCATTTCCCACTCACCATCCTCACCTTGCCTCACTCTGTTCTAATTACTCTGCCAGCTGAACTGCATTTCCCCACTACCTCTCCCAGTATATCAAGCCCTGTTTTTCAGCCAAGCCCTGTCAGATCGTCTTCAAACCCGGACCAGTAACCTGCCTGTCTGCGCTCTGACTCCTGTTTGTGATACCGATCCTTTCTTGACTGCCTCCTTGTTCTACTGCCCCGTCTATCCCAACCTGCCTTCTGGACCTCGACTACTCTCCGATCTTCAGCCCCTCCGGTAACTCGTTTCTGCCTTCTGTCTCTCACCACGATATTTGCCCAGCCCTGATCTGTACTTCTGCCTGCCATTCATATTGCTGTTGTGTGTGTGTGTTCCCCCAGGTCTCCGACCACCAGATGAGCGTGCCCAGACGTTTCACCACCCTCAGCCCGATACGCCGCTCCATCACTGGGGAACACACACACTAAGCACTTGGACTGGACACCCCCGGACATTTGGTGACCCCCGGAGCACAGGTACCCACAGGAGGATCCTGAAAGACCCCTGACACCCCTGGGACTCCTCTTCCCGCCTGTAACCTTGAATAAAGAACTCTGAATTTGAACTTGCGCTCTTGGGTCCTCTTCTGTTCGTGACACGTATATATATTACCAGTCAAAAGTTTGGACACACCTTACTCATTAAAGGGTTTTTCTTTATTTTTACTATTTTTTACATTGTAAAATAATAGTGAAGACATCAAAACTATGAAATAACACATATGGAATAATGTAGTAACCAAAAAAAGTGTTAAACAAATCAAAATATATTTTATATTTGAGATTCTTCAAAGTAGCCACAATTTGCCTTGATGACAGCTTTGCACACTCTTGACATTCTCTCAACCAGCTTCATGAGGTAGTCACCTGGAATGCATTTCAATTAACAGGTGTGCCTTGTTAAAAGTTAATTTGTGGAATTTCTTTCCTTCTTAATGCATTTGAGCCAATCAGTTGTGTTGTGACAAGGTAGGGGTGGTATACAGAATATAGCCCTATTTGGTAAAAGACCAAGTCCATATTATGGCAAGAACAGCTCAAATAAGCAAAGAGAAACGACAGTCCATCATTACTTTAAGATATGAAGGTCAGTGAATCCGGAAAATGTCAAGAACTTTGAAAGTTTCTTCAAGTGCAGTCGCAATAAACATCAAGCGCTATGATGAAACTGGCTCTCATGAAGACCGCCACAGGAAAGGAAGACCCAGAATTACCTCTGCTGCAGAGGATAAGTTCATTAGAATTAACTGCACCTCAAATTGCAGCCCAAATCAATGCTTCACAGAGTTCAAGTAACAGACACATCTCCACATCAACTGTTCAGAGGAGACTGCGTGAATCAGGCCTTCATGGTCAAATTGCTGCAAAGTATGAAAATGTATGCACTCACTAACTGTAAGTCGCTCTGGATAAGAGCGTCTGATATATGACTAAAAATTTAAATGTAAAAACCACTACTAAAGGACACCAATAAGAAGAAGAGACTTGCTTGGGCCAAGAAACACAAGCAATGGACATTATACCGGTGGAAATCTGTCCTTTGGTCTGATGAGTCCAAATTTGAGATTTTGGGTTCCAACCGCCGTGTCTTTGTGAGACGCAGAGTAGGTGAATGGATGATCTCCACATGTGTGGTTCCCACCGTGAAGCATGGAGGAGGAGGTGTGATGGTGTGGCACACTTAACCAGCATGGCTACCACAGCATTCTGCAGCGATATGCCATCCCATGTGGTTTGCGCTTATTGGGACTATCATTTGTTTTTCAACAGGACAATGACCCAACACACCTCCAGGCTGTGTAAGGGCTATTTGACCAAGAAGGAGAGTGATGGAGTGCTGCATCAGATGACCTGGCCTCCACAATCACCCGACCTCATCCCAATTGAGATGGTTTGGGATGAGTTGGACCGCAGAGTGAAGGAAAAGCAACCAACAAGTGCTCAGCATACATGGGAACTCCTTCAAGACTGTTGGAAAAGCATTCCAGGTGAAGCTGGTTGAGAAAATGACAAGAGTGTGCAAAGCTGTCATCAAAGGCAAAGGGTGGCTACTTTGAAGAATCTAAAATATAAAATATATTTTGATTTGTTTAACACTTTTTTGGTTACTATGTGATTCCATATGTGTTATTTCATAGTGTTGATGTCTTCACTATTGTTATACAATGTAGAAAATAGTAAAAATAAAGAAAAATCCTTGAATGAGTATGTGTGTGCAAACTTTTGACTGGTACTGTATATTTACAAAAAATATATATGGGGGATTGGAAATGATGCAGACAATTACATTGATGGAAGCTACAATCTATCTGCAATATTAAAGCTAATCTAGCCCCTAAATAAAAATAAATAAATAAAAGATAATCATGAAACCAAGAACAGGCATCAGAGCCCAGGCCAATCAAGGTCATCTTGTTCAATAAAATAGCATGATCAACAGTATCAAACGCTTTTGACAGATCCACAAATAAGCAGCACAATTTAGCGGTCCTTTTGTGGTCCTCTGTAGCTCAATTGGTAGAGCATAGCGCTTGTAATGCCAGGGTAGTGGGTTCGATCCCCGGGACCACCCATACGTAAAAATAATGCATGCACACATGACTGTAAGTTGCTTTGGATAAAGCGTCTGCTAAATGGCATATTATTATTATTATTAGCGTCTAAAGCATTGACAATATCATTAACAACTAATGTGATTGCTGTGATAGTGCTGTGCCCTGGCCTAAACCCAGACTGATTTATCTTCAAAATACCATGCTCAGATAAAAAAAGAGCGAAGTTGCTTTTTTACCAAAGATTCGGGAATCTTGGCTAGACGTGGTAGCCTGGAGATGGGACAATAATGATCAAGATCACTACTATCCCCGCCCTTATGGAGTGGCAGCACATAAGCTGTTTTCCATACTTTTGGAATATTCCCTGATAACAATGTTAGATTGAAGATATGGGTTACTGAGCCAGCAATGAGGGGGGCAGCACACTTGAGCAGACCAGGCTCCAATTAATCAGCACCAGTGGATTTGTTGGTATCTATAGCAAGTAAGGCATCAAGGACTTGTTTTTCTGTGAATTGCCGAAATGCAAAAACTTGACTACCATTTTCTGAAACAATCTGCAAAATTCCAGAATCAGCGTTTAGCCCACTCTTAGAGATAGAAGGGTTAGACGCTCTTTCAAAAAGATAGGCCGCTGAAATAAAATGACGATTAAATGCATCAATGATGCCATTTTTGTCCGTAATGGGGCCTGAGTCTGAATTAATTTGTTGTGGCAGAGAGGAGGAAGTGCAACCCTTTAGAGATTTGACAGTTTTCCAGAATTTAGCCTGATGGTTACATAATTATCAGATTTAGCCTTTTTGATCAGTCTTGCACATTGATTCCTCAGTTGCCTAAAAGATTGCCAATCCGGGCCTAAGCCTGTGTTCCTGCCCTTGACCCAGGCAACATTTCGCTTATGACTTTGGATAATTCAGGAATGAACCAGGCATTTGATCTACCTATAACTCTCAGAGTTTTGAAGGGTGCATGATTATCTACAATAGTATTGAAGACGTTTGCAAAAAAGCTTAAAGCTAAATCAGGTTCAGGGATAGCTGAGACACAATCAAGGTCACTAAAATAAAGATCATGTAAGAAAACTTGTTCACTAAAGTTTTTAAAGTTCATCTTAGTGATAACACAAGGCTTAGTGAGGGAAAACCCCACTAGCAACATTTTTATCTGGAGTATTTGTCAAAATAAGATCAATCAGGGTAGATTTCGATGGTTCTTAGGATTCAGCCGTGTAGGCTCAGTTATCAGCTGAAACAGGTTTAGCTCAGAGCAAATATCTTTCAGCGTATCTGACACTGGTGTCCTCCAATCAATATTAAAATTGCCCATAATTAATATTTCAGATTTACCATACTTAGATAGGTTTTCAGATCAATTGTTATGCGCACATGAGGAAGCAGAGGGAGGGTGATACACTCCTACGGGTGTCAGCTGGTTATTATGACCAAGGCCCACATTAAGAACTAGACAATCAAACTGCTGAGGGACAGAGGTAGCAAGAGATACAGAAACATTTAAATTGTCCTTTGTAAATATGACAATACCCCACTTCTGCCAATTCTGTCTGATCTGTAAACATTATAACCAGACAGAGACACATCAGAGTCCAGCACAGCATTATTCAACCAAGTTTCAGAAATTACCAGAATGTCCACGTTGGATTGAAAAGCCAGAATTTCAATAAAATCCATATTTGAAATCAAACTTCTGGCATTTAAGTGAACAAATCCAAGACCGTAGCTGCGGAATTTAAGGTCAGATGGAGTCCCTAATACAAGCATGCTATGATCAGTAGGTAACTCCTTATTTGTAAATACCATAGGATTGGTTTGAATTGGTATAGGTACAAGATTGGTTCATGTAACATAGCTTACTATCTGTTGTCCTGGACTGCCTCTGCTATTTGCCCTTTTTGATGTGGAAATGGGAGACTAATTGGTTTGGGTACATCCTTAATTTCTGTAATATTTTACTACTTCAATTAATAACTTTGAAATGAGAAATAGACTCATAATATCACTAAATGCATGTATTTATTGTTTATGCTAAATGCATTTTCAGCAGCAATTTGTAGAAAGCAATCAGTTTAAAATTGGTTGTATCGAAGTAAACAGTTTGTTTTGATTTCACCTCTAAAACCCTGATAATTATTCTAAATGATTAATGCTAGTAATGTAGCCTGTGGCATGAACAAACTGCTTCACTGTGCGACAGAAAAGAGCTGTAAATGGGGAATGTCCAACAAGTGGAGTAGTTGGCAAGCCAAGTGCTCAAAGCAATTAACAGATCCTGCAGACTGTCTCAGGGCTCCATGGCTTTTTCAGCTCTGATTTCAAATTTTAGATTCCAAAAGCTCTCAGGGAAGCTATAGCTGGCTATATGCTATTTGGACATCCATTAACCATAGAGAGGCACTTTTTGAGGAAGCTCTTAAGGACTTTAGAGGGGATCAAGGGCAACTTTCTATGCGGACATATGTTATGTGGTGATGCGGTTTTTCATTGAATGACATGCTCTGCTCTTTCTTTCTTGGGCCGCCTTCACTCTAGAAATATGGATTTGTGTTTAGCACATTACCATGGTTGGGTTGGGGGAAGCCAAGAGAGTAGAAAAACTTCCGTATCTCAGACATTCACAGTTGTTTTAGGGTCTTTGGGGGTTTTCACCTGAATGCATACAAATCAGCTGATGGAGGTTTTACGATCCGGCAAATGCAGGAAATTGAAAGGTTTAAATAACCAGGGATTTCACTGGACAGGAGGATACTATGTGAGTCAAGATATAGAAAATCGTATTTAGGTTTTAACAGGGTTTTATCTGTTTTTAAGCAAATATACTACTGGTCAAAGGTTTTAGAACACCTACTCATTCAAGTGTTTTTCTTTATTTTTACTATTTTCTACATTATAGAATAATAGTGAAGCCATCAAAACTATGAAATAACACATATGGAATCATGTAGTAACCAAAAAAGTGTTAAACAAATCTTCAAATAGCCACCCTTCGCCTTGATGACAGCTTTGCACACTGTTGTTTAGTATTATGTTTGTATTGTTTGCCCTCAAATTGGTATGGTTGTCATCCAACTCTGCCCATCTGTATGCCTGAACACCTTTTAAAAACATAACACTGTTGAATATTCAGATTCTTAATAGGAGTTCTAGTCATTCTTCAATAATATTGCACGGTATTGTGATAGATTCATGCATATTCCATGCCAAAGCAAACAATATTTCCTGTATTCTGTTGAATATGGTTAACCATGGTCATATTAAATCAGGAACACTGCTATGCACAACTAGAAATATACATGGAAACCCTAGGCATGTGCAGAAGACAGTATGCTATAGTATGTTTACTCAGTATTTACACAGAGATACACATTAACATCGGAAACCTAGAGCTCTTTGTTTATCATATTGTCCCACTGAAAGCTCTCCATTGTTTATCTCTGCAGCACATATCCATTTTGTGTTGTTGTGGCGTAGTCAAGGTTGATGAGACGGTTGAGTCGTTCCCAGTATGAAGGTGAAGTTTTACAGAGAGGCTGTTGTAGGAAGTAGCTCAGCTCCCTCTCCCAATGGGGAGCACACTGCCATGTTGCAGAAGAGAGAATGATTCATGATTGACTGGCACAGAAGGAAAATACATATTAATCAAGTGCCAGGAGAAGTGTGGTGCCATAATGCAAATGGTATGTTAATTGAGTGTTGGATGGCTTTGAATAATGGGTGAGGATTTTCAGCCATCAGTGCACATCACAACAATTGGGACAACAAATGTACATGGGTGTTCCTTATGAAACCAATTTTAAACATGTCTGTAGCAAACTGAGTTACAAAACCATGATGCATCTGCAAAAATCAACTATCCTTCTGAAGATGTTATGATTTAACTGGATAGAACCCAAATGCAGACAAGTACACCAAGCCAGAGAAGTTTTAACAGGTTTATTATAATGTTCAATAGTCCAGGTTTCCAATAAATGGGGAAGAGCAAGTCCAGGTTACAGGGAGGGTACAGATCCAGGTCAGGGCAGGTGTGGTACCGTAATGTCCTAGTGTCCGTGGTGAGTCCAAAGGAGAGGCCCGATAGTGGAGAGCAGGATGGTGGTGGCAGGAGTGAAGCGGAGGCAGGAGTCAGGTTCCAAATATCTGTGGCACAGGAGAAAAAGTAAATAAACAGTCCAAAAAACACAAGAGCGAAAACAGACAGGTTGAGTCGGCAGCGAGACTAACATGGTTGTCTTGACTATGATCTGACGATGAGTGGAAAGTTTGACCGGGTCTTAAAGGCTGAGGTGATTATGGTGAATGAGCTGCAGCTGGAACCCTGACTCCCGCACACCAGACTTCACTCCTGCAATCAAGGACAGACAGAGGGGAGGGGGAGAGCAGAGAGAGAGCTACCTAGCAGCAGTAGGCCTAACAGTACCCCCCTCTACGGACGCCACCTGGCGGCCGACAGGGTTTATCAGGATGTAACCTATGAAACTCACGAACCAGAGCAGGATCCACAATGAAGCTCCTGGGCACCCAGGAACGTTCCTCAGGACCATAACCCTCCCAATCCACCAGGTACTGGAAACCACGACCCCGGCGGCGAACATCCAGAAGTCGCCGGACAGTGTAGACCGGACCCCCACCCACGATCTTGGGCGGAGGAGGGGGACGAGAGGGCGGGCACAAAGGGCTAACCGACACAGGCTTAATCTGGGAAACATGAAAGGTGGAATGAACCCGTAGGGAGGCAGGAAGCTGTAGCTTAACCGCGCAGGGGTTAACAATAGACAGTATCTTGAACGGTCCTATAAAACGAGGCGCCATCTTCTTCGACTCCACCTTCAATGGAAGGTCCCGTGACTTCAGCCATACCTCTTGACCAGGAGAGTAACCGGGAGCCTGGGACCGGTGACGGTTGGCTTGCCTCTGCATGTACGCCGAAGCTCGGGACAGAGCTACCCTGGCCTTCCTCCAGACCTTGCAGCAGCGGCGCATGTGGGACTGCACCGAGGGTACCGCAAGTTCCCTCTCTTGGGAAGGGAACAGGGGAGGTTGATAACCCAGAGCACACAGAAAAGGAGACAAACCAGAGGAAGCGTTAGTCAAGGTGTTATGAGCATATTCCACCCAGGGGAGCATGGAGCTCCATGACCCAGGGTTAGACCCAGTGACACAGCGAAGTGCGGTCTCCATCTCCTGGTTCGCTCTCTCGGCTTGCCCGTTGGTCTGGGGGTGATATCCAGAGGACAGGCTGGATGTAATGCCCAAAGCTTTACAGAAAGCTTTCCACACCTGGGAGACAAACTGGGGACCCCTGTCAGAGACAATATCCGTGGGTAGACCATGAGAGCGGAACACATGTTCAACCAAAATATCAGCCGTCTCTCTGGCAGTGGGCAGTTTAGGTAGGGCCAAAAAATGAGCGAACTTAGAAAAACGATCAATCACCGTAAGAATGACAGTCTTACCAGATGAGGGGGAAGTCCAGTGACAAAATCCATAGCGATATGCGACCAGGGCCGGCTGGGTATAGGTAGAGGTCGTAGATGACCAGCGCTGGCCTGGGTGGAGTTTTTACTTCGTGCACATACCGTACAAGCAGCAATGAAGGCTCGAGTGTCCGCCTCCATCGTGGCCCACCAGAACTTCCGTCGCACAAAGTCAAGGGTCCGCGAAACTCCAGGGTGACAGGTAAGGGGAGACGAGTGAGCCCACTGAAGTACCTGGGAGCGAGCAGACTCAGGGACAAACATCCGGTTAGGAGGACCCCTCCCAGGGTCAGCTTGATGATGTTGAGCCTGTCTAACAATCCCCTCGATGTCACATGTGATGACTGCAATACTGCAGGTAGGAGGCAAAATGGGTTCAGGGTTACTACCAGTATCAACAGCCGAATGAACACGAGACAGGGCGTCAGGCTTGACGTTGCGTGACCCAGGACGGTAAGACAGAGAAAAATTGAATCTCCCAAAAAATAGTGCCCACCTGGCTTGACGGGGGTTGAGCTGCTTCGCTGACTGGAGGTAAGCCAGATTCTTATGATCCGTCCAAACGATGAAGGGTTGTTCCGCCCCCTCCAACCAATGTCGCCACTCCTCGAGAGCCAGCTTAACGGCGAGCAGTTCACGATTTCCAACATCATAATTCCTCTCTGCCTGAGAAAGTTTCCTTGAGAGAAAAGCACAGGGATGCAGTTTGTTATCTTCAGGAGAACGTTGTGACAACACTGCACCTACCCCAGTGTCGGATGCATCCACCTCCCACGACAAACTGGCGGTCGGGGTCCGGCTGCATCAGAATGGGAGCCGAGGCGAAGCGATGTTTCAGTTCTTCGAACGCTGATTCGGCCCCTTCATTCCAAGCGAACGGTCGTGAGATGGAGGTGAGAGCGGTGAGTGGCGCCGCAATGCGGCTGTAGTCCTTGATGAACCTCCTATAGAAGTTCGCAAACCCCAGGAATCGTTGAAGTTGTTTTGCGGGTAGAGGGAGCTGGCCAGTCCGTGACAGCAGAGATCTTAGCTGGGTCCATCCGCAGCTCCCCCTGAGCTATGATGTAACCCAAAAAGAGGTCTCAGACACATGAAATTCACATTTCTCCATCTTCACAAACAGTTTGTTCTCCAACAACCTTTGCAACACCTGGCGCACATGCAGTTCATGTTCCTGGGAGGACTCTGAGAAAATCAAGATATCATCCAGATAGACAAAAACAAACCGATTCAACATGTCCCGAAGGACATCATTGACTAGTGCCTGAAAAACAGCAGGGGCATTAGACAACCCAAAAGGCATAACCCGATACTCAAAATGTCCCAAGGGTGTGTTGAAGGCAGTCTTCCATTCATCACCCTTACGAATGCGCACCAGGTGATACGCATTTCGTAGATCCAGTTTCGTAAAGATGGTAGCACCATGAAGGAGGGGAAAAGCAGAATTAATCAAAGGCAGAGAATACTTGTTCTTAATGGTGATGTTGTTAAGTCCACGGTAATCAATACAGGGTCTAAGGGTCTTATCCTTCTTAGCAACAAAAAAGAATCCCGCTCCTACAGGTGACGAGGAAGGACGCATAATACCTGCCGCCAAGGAGTCCCGAATGTAGTTCTCCATAGCCTCCGTCTCCGGCCGGGAGAGATTGTACAGGCGACTGCTGGGGAGCGGGGCTCCTGGCTGGAGGTCAATGGCGCAGTCGTAAGGCCGGTGAGGAGGAAGAGAAGTAGCTCTGTGTTTGCAGAAAACGGATGCCAGGTCATGATACACGTCAGGAACAGCAGAAAGATCCATGGACTCCAGTGGAGGTTGAGGCACAGTACTGGCAGGAGTCTGAGCAGAACACAAACAATTCACATGACAAAATGTGCTCCATGAAACAATGCTACCTGTCACCCAATCAATGTGTGGATTGTGTTTTATGAGCCAGGGGATACCAAGGACCAGGGGGAGTCTGTGGGCAGTCGATAATATGGAATTGAATGTTCTCCTGATGATTTCCCGACACTCTAAGACAAACAGGAACAGTCTGATGGGTAATGCGGGTCAACAATTGTCCATTTAGACCCTTAGCCTGCAGCGGACAGTCCATAGGAACAGTCTCCAAATCCATTTGTTGAGCCCACTCTCTATCCAAAAAGCTTTACGTCGGCACCAGAGTCAATCAGCGCACTAACAGAGAAATTCTGGGACTGCCACTGGAGGGATGCCTGGAGCAGAATGCGGGGAGAAGAGGAAGAATCCGCTGCTCGGCTCACCAAAACTTCTCCCATAAATGATGAGCCGGCCCTTTTCCCGGACGAACTGGGCAGGAAGGAACGAAATGACCAGCTTCTCCACAATACAGGCAGACCCGAGCCTGAATACGACGTGCACGCTCCTCTGAGGACAACCGTGCACGACCCACCTCCATGGCTTCGGGTTCAGTGCTCCTCGTATCGACTCGGGAAGACACGGCTCTCTCCGTAGGGACGATGCAGGGAGGAGTTTGTTGATGACAGACAGGTTGCTTGGAACTAACACTCCTCTCCCGGCGGCGCTCCCGAATCCGATTATCCAACCTGATAGTGAGTGAAATAAGATTATCCAGCGTAGGCGATTCATCATATGACACCAATTCATCTTTTAAAGTCTCAGACAAAGCATTGATGAACACAACTTGTAATGCCTCGTCATTCCAACCACTCACTGCTGCTAAAGTCCGAAACTCCACTGCCATCTCCGCCACACTACGAGCCCCCTGCCGAAGAGAAAACAACCGTTTCGCAGCCTCCTTGCCTCGTACGGGGTGGTCAAAAACCTTCCTCATCTCCGTGGTGAAGGCCACGTAAGCGTTGCAAATGTCCGACTGACTCTCCCAGACCGCGGATCCCCAGGCACGAGCGGAACCGCTAGTAGAGTTGATAAGGTAGGCAATACGGGCTCTTTCTGAGGCGTAGGTGAGGGGCTGTTGTTCAAACACTAACGAGCATTGAGTCAAAAAAATCGCCACAGGTTCCCATGTTCCCGTCATAGCGCTCTGGAGCAGGAACAAAAGGCTCTCTGATCTGGGCTGAAGGGGTAGTAAGGGCAGACACTTGATTGGTGAGTAATTGAACCTGATTAAGCAGCACCTGACTGTCCTCAGCAATCGTCTTAAACAGGGTATCATGTTGGCCAAGTAGAATGCCCTGATTGGCTATGGCAGTCCAAATTTGAGTGCACTCTGGGGTGGTATCCGAACTATTGTCTGCTGGGTTCATGTTGGTCAGATCATACTGTTATGATTTAACTGGATAGAACCCAAATGCAGACAAGTACACCAAGCCAGAGAAGTTTTAACAGGTTTATTATAATGTTCAATAGTCCAGGTTTCCAATAAATGGGGAAGAGCAAGTCCAGGTTACAGGGAGGGTACAGATCCAGGTCAGGGCAGGTGTGGTACCGTAATGTCCTAGTGTCCGTGGTGAGTCCAAAGGAGAGGCCCGATAGTGGAGAGCAGGATGGTGGTGGCAGGAGTGAAGCGGAGGCAGGAGTCAGGTTCCAAATATCTGTGGCACAGGAGAAAAAGTAAATAAACAGTCCAAAAAACACAAGAGCGAAAACAGACAGGTTGAGTCGGCAGCGAGACTAACATGGTTGTCTTGACTATGATCTGACGATGAGTGGAAAGTTTGACCGGGTCTTAAAGGCTGAGGTGATTATGGTGAATGAGCTGCAGCTGGAACCCTGACTCCCGCACACCAGACTTCACTCCTGCAATCAAGGACAGACAGAGGGGAGGGGGAGAGCAGAGAGAGAGCTACCTAGCAGCAGTAGGCCTAACAGAAGACTACGATTTAAAGTTTTTGGTAGTATCTTATTTGAAATGCATTTGACATTTTTGCCAAAAAAAATTACATTTTCACCACATTACCAAATGTGTCCGGAATAAATTATCGGGTCATTTTATACAATTTTACTTTAGAAAAACCTAACTTATTTGAATAATGCACAAAATACAGTATGTTGCTGTAGTCTGTCCATAAATAATACAAATTGTATACTAGTTGAAGTTTACATTAAACTATAATATGTATTACTTTAAAACAGTGTCTGTGGACATGTCTCATTACCATAACACTTTTTCAAGTTCCTGTAAAAACTCCTATCAGTTTTTAAATAAAGTTGTATTAACCCATTATGCATCATCTAGAGGAGTAGTCCTTAGATGAGCACAAGTTAAGTTAATTTATTCTCTTATATGCCTTCAGAATGAGGTTCTTATTCTCAAACACCCCCTTTATGCCGCTTGAGAACCTTAATTTCAGTAATGATAAGCTGATTCTAATGTATAGTCAATGGGTGTGCTGTGCTGGTAACTTTATTTACTAGGACCACTCCTAGTAGGTTTTGTAGGTTTTGTCAACAAATATGGGGTGTCTAAACCCCATTTAGCTTACTTTAAGCCACAATTGTCAGTTTGTGTTTCAGCAAAGAGCTGAAAACTGTTGAGGTAATGATAATGTTTGTGTTGGTAGTTGTGGAAATTGTGGTAAAAAAATCATAATATCTGATCAAAAAACATAATAACAAATAGGCCAAACATTCGTACTCTACAGACGGTGGAGAACGATTTTCGGAATGTCTCATGGTCTGACAAACACCGCTGTAGCTTGGCCAGCTTCCACCGCAGATGTGGAAGGCCGCCATTGGCGGATGCGGTGGATTCAGAAGCAGCCCATGCAAAAAAAACAGCTTTCTCTAGGTTAAACTGACAGGTTTAGATTTTATTTTATTTTATTGTGTTACTTAGATTGACGTGGAAAAAACGTTGATTCAACCAGTTTTTGCCCAGTGGGATGGCCTCTGGACAGTTGGCTGTGATGGAAATGTTTAAAAGGCACTCTTAACTGTCATAGGGAAATTGTGGGGAAAAGGTGGGGGTAGCCTATTTATTTATACATTCTTTGATTATGTGGATGGTGCATTGTTACACTATGTATTTTATGATATGGCTTTGCTTTTATTCCTAGTTTGAGAGAAAATCTGTATTTCTTTACCTTTCAGTTTTGAGGAATTTAGGAATTCTAATAGCTCACGTATTTATGATGCATTTGTTTCAATGTTTGTTTTCTCTTTATATTCCAGAAATGAGAGGCCTTTTGGCATGTAATGTTTCACTCTGCTATCTGAAAAAAATGTGAGCTCCAAGAGATTTTCCAAATTGGGCTTCGGAGGTCTCTTTAAACCACTTCAACCCTGAAACCCATAGGCTTAAAGCGCGGCAGATGCTGCTTAGTTATATGTCAAGGAACATCTGGCATATACTTAACGATGTCCCTCAAAGGAGACTAATTGAGTCATTAAGATTGTACCATTAGAAAATTGACCAAAAAATATCAAGCACAGCAATGCTATCCCCGAGTTTGTCTTAATTACACACCATCATCTTGCTAAATGAACTTTCCTTTTGCATCCTGAGGGGAAACAGATCGACAAACACAAAATCTACCTTACTTCTGGCAATCAAACACATTAATCCGAGAATCGGCCTGTTCAAGAAAGACAGCCTTAAGGGGCAAGAGCTGCATATCATCCAAACCTGAAATCCTGAGGTAATCCCAAATGGGAGGCTGGATAAGTGATTTAACTCAGTAAAATATCCTCATCTATTTACTCAATAAATACCAATGTCACTAGCTCTAACATATATTTTAGCGATATCTGTCTGTTAATGCACTGTTATACAGGTATATACAATATAAATATACCTTTAAATATATTAATATGTATATACAATATATACTCAAATATGAATATATTATATCAATAGGCCTATATAAGTATATACTTTATATTAATATATTACCTCATCAGGTCCACATCATGCCACTCTTATGTTTATAAAAGCTTTATTCATTGTTTTCACAAAAGCTTAAGTATTTGACACAGAGAGCATACATTTACCTATGTGACAAACATCAGAGTATATCAGACAAGGCTGTGAATCTCTTCAAATCAAAATGCAATATATTGTGCACTAGAGAAGTAACTGTCATGTGTACACCGTTGACACATTGACTATATCATATTTTTTTTTTTTTATAAATCTAGGTAATAATTTCAAAGACATGCCCTCAAATAAAGCAGAGTTGATTGAAATACCTTTGGGTAGACACTGCATTTAACACTTCACTGGGTTTTTAGCTGAAGAGATGTGTTCTATGAAGATTTAGCCCATATTCTTGGCAGGATACATTAGCATATTAATGGATTGGTGTTCTTCAAACAGTTATTTAACTAATTAATCCACAATTATGTGGATTGTTTAATTATCTTTGCCACCACTATACTGCAGAAGGCTTAACAATAGCAAGGCTTTTATGAGCATAGTAGAAGACTCAGGAACGCGTGGTCTCTGTGTAATTAACTATCAATACACTTTTTGCATGCATACATTACTTGTTTCTGTATCGTGTTGATTAAGCACAAACAACAATGATGATAGTAATAGTGTTTTTGAGCCAAAAATGGTCAGAATCACTCAGCAATGTTTTCAGTGATGCATAATGGACATATTGATAATATGCCAAACTGAAATTGAAACAGAATGGAAATCAAAATGTTCTCATCTTGAAATGGCCATAATGTAATATAAGCAATATGCCCTTGCTTTTGAAAGTCAATCAGAAAATTAAGCTGTCACAGTTCATGGAATTATGATGACTGATACAATTTGAAGATACACACATACAAGATGAAGATTGAGATGTGGGACACAACGACAGGATTAGATGAAAATGTGATTTCCCTGAAGTTAACTGAATCGTTGTGGAACCCAGCCTAGAGGCAAAAATTACGCTTTGTATTCACTTTGTGTGTGGTCGGCCTAAGATAATTCAACACTTCCTTGTTTAGTGTTTTATTTGAAAATGAAACAGAATCTGTGTATTGATTCTATGTCAGTGTGGTAAACAATAGGTCTAGGTCAGGAGCCTATCATATTAGAACAGGTGGTAATCTACCCCACTTGAATTGTGTGTTGTACACTGAATAAAACATGAAGTCTCTCTTTTCTATAGCAGAGTTGCTAGCTAAGAAGTAAATAGCTATTTTTTGAAAAAGTAATGCACACCTATTGGAGTCTTACCTCTAAACTGCCACTTGAGCTAAACCATCATGTAAATACTTCCTGATAGTTTGGCTATGAATCTATGTTTTACCAGCATATACTTTACCTTAGGGCGGTTCAATTCTCTTGCGGGCTTACATACGGCTTGTCTTATTTTCTCAATGCTGTCAATTAATATCATTGATTGGCTGAGAGATCGCTAATCTGGTGTCCTGGATCTGAATCAGTCCCTGATTAGAAGTAAATAAATGAAAACAAGTACTGCTGCAGTTCTCCAGGACTCTAATTGAATAGACCTGCTGTACCAGACTTACACATAGACCACATTTATATAAGACCCCTATGATCAATTCAATGTAACATATGCTTGTCTTGTAAAATTGTTTTGAGGAGATTTTAAATACACTGCATGTATCACAAATATTTAGTTTACTATTATTACATGTTTTACCTTATAAATATACATCTGTAACTCATGGGTTATTTGGCAGTGTGGGTGTCAGGAAAAACCAGGAAAAAGTATGAATCTCTATGTCTGCATTTATTTAGTTAACCTTGACATCGCCCTTAGCACAATCGCCCTTAGCACAATTGTGCTAAGGGCGATTGAGGTTTGGTAGCCTAGTGGTAAAGATAATTGATTTTCCCAAGATTCGGCAATAATTACATTCTGTGAAATGAACAAATGGATTCCAGGGTGTTAGAAAATAACTGCACACGATTAAACAGCCTCAATCAAGGTCAAGTCCCTAGTGCTGTGAAAAGAAGAGGAGTGATAAAGATTTAAGTAGTAAAGATTTCCCATATGAACGAGTATAGTATAAAATATGTTATCTCTGGGGGCATGCAGCTGAATGTGGGGGCTGGGGGTCTCTGGTGTATCAGGGTAGCTGACCAGAGATAATGCCTGTAGCCATGGGTCCAGGTGGTCTCTCAGGGCAGTTGTCAGAGGCCACAGAAGATTGAAGCAGGTTTTGATCCTGCTCCCTGGGTTTACCACAGAGCACTGAGTAGGGACGGGCACTCATAATTGCAAACGGTTCATTAGAACACGATCCAAATACCCCTGAGTACTGTCCTGGCTGGAGGGAATAGGCTACATGCTGTGCTCACTACACTCTTCGAAAAAAGGATTCCAAAAATGTGCTATCTAAAACCAAAAAGGGTTCTTCGGCTGTCCCAATAGGAGAACCCTTTGAATAACCTTTTTTGGTTCCAGGTAGAACCCTTTTTGCTTCCAGGTAGAACTATTTTGGGTTCCATGTAGAACCCTCTGTGGAAAGGGTTCTACATGGAATCCAAAAGGGTTCTTCCTGGAACCTAAAGGGTTCTACCTGTTGTGGTTTCAATAGGCTTCCTGTTGCGACGACCACGAAGAGCCATCTGCTAGCCCTAGCCCGCTAGCATGCGCAATCAACAGCCGTGCCTCCTGCTCGCCTGTGCTGTAGCAGCCTACGAACTGCTCCCGGACTTACCTATTGCTGTTCACTGGACCTTATGATCACTCAGCTACACAGCTGATGCCTGCTGGACTGTTCCTTTACACGGTACCCTATCCTGTTTATCTGTTTAGCCTCAGCCCAAACTTTCGTCGCCATTACCAGTTGTTGTCTTAGCCCTCTCGAATAACACCTGTGATTGCGTTATGCCTCTCTCCCATGTCAATATGCCTAGCCTATTGCTGTCTGGGCTAGTTCTTATTGTATTATTTCACTGTAGAGCCCCCAGTCCCGCTCAACCAGCCTCAGAGAGCTCCTTTGTCCCACCCCCATACACGCGGAGACCTGTTTAATCGCTACCTCCGGTGATGCTATCTCTTTCATCGTTACCCAATGCTTAGGTGTATCTCCACTGTACTCATATATTTCCATATCCTTGTCTGTACATAATTCCCTGAATCTATTCTACAATGCCCGGAAATCTGCCCCTTTTATTCTCTGTACCCAATGCACTAGAAGACCAGTTCTTAAAGCCTTTAGCCGCATCCTTATTCTATTCCTCCTCTGTTCCTCTGGTGATGTAGAGGTTAACCCAGGCCCTGTATCCCCAAGTATCACTCCTACTCCCCAGGCGCTATCATTTGTTGACTTCTGTAACCGTAAAAGCCTTGGTTTCTTGCATGTTAACATCAGAAGCCCCAAGTTTGAGTTATTCACTGCGTTAGAACACTCTGCCAACCCTGATGTTCTAGCAGTGTCTGAATCCTGGCTTAGGAAGGCCACCAAAAATTCAGAAATGTCCATCCTGAGTTACAACATTTTCCATCTAGATAGAACTGCCAAAGGGGGCGGAGTTGCAATCTACTGTAGAGATAGCCTACAGAGGTCTATCATACTATCCAGGTCTGTGCCCAAACAGTTTGAGCTTCTACTTGTAAAAATCCACCATTCCAGAAATAAGTCTCTCACTGTTGCCGCTTACTACAGACCCCCCTCAGCCCCCAGTTGTGCCCTGAACACCATATGTGAATTGCTTGCCCCCCATCTTTCCTCAGAGTTCGTACTGCTTGGTGACCTAAACTGGGATATGCTTAACACCCCGGCCATCCTACAATCTAAAATAGATGCCCTTAATCTCACACAAATTATCAAGGAACCTACCAGGTACAACCCGAAATCCGTAAACATGGGCACCCTCATAGATATCATCCTGATTAATTTACCCTCTAAATACACCTCCGCTGTCTTCAACCAGGATCTCAGCGATTCCTGCCTCATTGCCTGCGTCCATAATGGGTCCAGGGTCAAACGACCACCCCTAATCACTGTCAAACGCTCCCTAAAACACTTCAGCGAGCAGGCCTTTCTAATTGACCTAGCCCGGGTATCCTGGATGGATATTGACCTCATTCCGTCAGTAAAGGATGCCTGGATGTTCTTCAAAAGTGCTTTCCTCTCCATCTTAAATAAGCATTCCCCATCAACCCTCCCATTGTCCTAGGGTCAAAATGACCCGCCACTGTGTTGAACCAACTTTATTTAATTTTTATATTTTTTGGATCATTTGTGAGAAGGAGGCAGTGATACTTTCTTTAAATTAAAGTCTCACTGCCTCCTCACAAATGATCCAAAAAATATAAAAATTAAATAAAGTTGGTTCAACACAGTGGCGGGTCATTTTGACCCTAGGACAACGGGAGGGTTAAATGGCTGGCCATGCTTTCCACCTGGCAACCCCTACCCCGGCCACCAGCTCTGCACCCTCCGCTGCAACTTGCCCATGCTGCAACTTGCCCCCCCCCAAAAGCTGCAAAATCTGGACCCCTACAAATCAGCTGGGCTAGACAATCTGGACCCTTTCTTTCTAAAAATTAGCCGCCGAAATTGTCGCAACCCCTATTACTAGCCTGTTCAACCTCTCTTTCGTATCGTCTGAGATCCCCAGAGAATGGAAACCTGCCGCGTTCATCCCCCTCTTCAAAGGGGGTGACACTCTAGATCCAAACTGTTACAGACCTATATCCATCCTGCCCTGCCTTTTGAAAGCCAAGTTAACAAACAGATCACCGACCATTTTGAATCCCACCGTACCTTCTCCGCTATGCAATCTGGTTTCCGAGCTGGTCATGAGTGCACCTCAGCCACTCTCAAGGTCCTAAACGATATAATAACCGCAATCAATAAAAGACTACTGTGCAGCCGTCTTCATCGACCTGGCCAAGGCTTTTGACTCTGTCAATCACTGCATTCTTATTGGCAGACTAAATAGCCATGGTTTCTCAAATGACTGCCTCGCCTGGTTCACCAACTACTTCTCAGATAGAGTTCAATGTGTCAAATCGGAGGGCCTGTTGTCTGGACCTCTGGCAGTCTCTATGGGGGTGCCGCAGGGTTCAATTCTCGGGCCGACTCTATTCTCTGTGTATATCAATGATGTCGCTCTTGCTGCTGGTGACTCTCAGATCCACCTCTACGCAGACGACACCATTTTGTATACATCTGGCCCTTCATTGGACACTGTGTTAACAAACCTCCAAACGAGCTTCAATACCATACAAAACTCCTTCCGTGGCCTCCAACTGCTCTTAAACGCTAGTAAAACTAAATGCATGCTCTTCAATCGAACGCTGCTTGCACCCGCCCGCCCGACTAGAATCACTACTCTCGGCGGGTCTGACTTAGAATATGTGGACAACTACAAATACCTAGGTGTCTGGTTAGACCGAAAACTCTCCTTCCAGGCTCACATTAAGCATCTCCAATCCAAAGTTAAATCTAGAATCGGCTTCCTATTTCGCAACAAAGCCTCCTTCACTCATGCTGCTAAACATGCCCTCGTAAAACTGACTATCCTACCGATCCTTGACTTTGGCGATGTCATTTACAAAATAGCTTCCAACACTCTACTCAGCAAATTGGATGTAGTCTATCACAGTGCCATCCGTTTTGTCACCAAAGCCCCATATACTACCCACCATTGTGACCTGTACGCTCTCGTTGGCTGGCCCTCACTACATATTCGTCGCCAAACCCACTGGCTCCAGGTCATCTATAAATCACTTCTAGGCAAATCCCCGCCTTATCTTAGCTCATTGGTCACCATAGCAACACCCACCCGTAGTATGCGTTCCAGCAGGTATATCTCACTGGTCATCCCCAAAGCCAACACCTCCTTTGGCCGCCATTCCTTCCAGTTCTCTGCTGGAAATGACTGGAACGACCTGCAAAAATCTCTGAAGCTGGAGACACTTATCTCCCTCTCTATCTTTAAGCATCAGTTATCAGAGCAGCTTACCGATCACTGCACCTGTACACAGCCCATCTGTAATTAGCCCACCCAACTACCTCATACCCATATTGTTATTTACATTGTTATTTATTTTGCTCATTTGCACCCCAGTATATCTATTTGCACATCATCTTCTGCACATCTATCACTCCAGTGTTAATACTCAATTGTAATTATTTTGCACTATGGCCTATTTATTGCCTTACCTCCATAACTTACTACATTTGCACACACTGTATATAGATTTTCTATTGTGTTATTGACTGTACGTTTTGTTTATTCCATATGTAACTCTGTGTTGTTGTTGTTTTTAATCGCACTGCTTTGCTTTATCTTGGCCAGGTTGCAGTTGTAAATGAGAACTTGTTCTCAACTGGCTTACCTGGTTAAATAAAGGTTAAATAAATTTTTTTTTTGTTCAAATAAACAAGAGAGGCAGGATATCCAGGGTATGAAAATGCTGGCACTTCCATTTTACTGTCACTGCCAGCCGTAACTAACCTGACCATTCTATGACATTTTCCTTTGACTAACATTCAGAAAGTAAAATAGGTGAAGAAAAAAAAACATATGGAAAAAGCTGAACCAAACATGTCATAATCATATTCTCTTTGGTTTTGTCCCTTTAAGGGACAAAAGGGTTTTTTCATGCTGTATAGGATATGTACTGTACGGCAGTCCCAGCTGCAAGCATACAAGCGTGAAACTCCAATTGCAAGCTGTTGTTATCACGTTCTGCTTTTTCATTCCCATACCACAGATTGGTATCTGCTCTTAGAATTTAACATGGTTGTATGTTCTCACTATATGCGCTTCTCTTCACACACTTTACCATGCCGTGCTTCCCCCAACTCTGACTTGCCACTGCTGTTTGACTGTGGAAAGGTAGGTATCACTGACCTGATTTAAACTACAAAGAATATGCAGCAGTGCGATTGCAAACCAATTTATTTATCTTTCTGCTCGACTTGGCCCCTTTGTGAGATGTAGATTGCCCCTAAAAGTGTATTTTTAGGAAGCACCATCTGGTGTAACTGTACGTGCATGGCAGATGTGGCATTTCTCCCCATCTTTTCTATGCCATGGTATTGTTGAGCACGCTTGATTTTCCCATAAATGAAGTATTTTGTGAAATATACTTTGGTAAAGCTTAACAAGATATGAAGCGTGTGGCAGAAGTATATTGAGCCCGCTGCAAATGTGAAATGTGAGCTCATTTTTGTTTCTGTTGCAACAGTGGTTTGTGGTATTTTGTGTTATTTGTGTTAACTATACAATTGTTTTTCATGTGATTCTACAACTGACCCTTACATAACCCTCTCTGAGTTGTACTGAATGATTTACTTCACTTTGTTATCATTAGACTGACAATGTCATACTACGTGTGAATACATAATGCATGTCGGAGCTCTTTGCTCTTTCTGTAAGAATACTCATTCACAAAGATAATGGTTGATACAAAGACCTAAGCATTCCACCTGCATATTCTTCTTTTCACCTGTCAAGGCTACAGTAACACTCTTATTGCTTTCAGTGACTACAATAATATCCGAGCTCCCAGTATGTCAAAAGCACTCTAACTCTCAATGGGAAAACAGTAGCCAGTGCCCTTGCTCCCTTTCTTAAGTCCAGTAGAAATAGTCCACTCTCCATGTGAACTGTATTAATAGTCTCCATGGTCAGGTCATGACCGGTTTGATCCTCTTGCTCACTGCCAGCAGGGCCCTCTCAGGGTTATACTTTACAGTATCAGTGTAATAACAATGACAGGATTTCAGGAACGCCGCTGCTGTCTGAGATAACAAATACGATTGTAGAAATACACACACACATGCTTTGAGTAATCAGGGTTGATGCATTGTGGGGAAAAAGCACTTAACAAAATACAATTTAAGTTAACATTCCACTTGTTTTGATTACCTAATGTGATTAGGCAACGTTAATATGCCCGTATTCATTCCAGTCATTACAGAAGTTCTGTTTCAATGTTATTTTACAAGCTTTTGGTATTCAGAAGTTAGGAACAGTATTTATCACCGTTAACACAATAGGCTGTTTATTCTTCCACCTTAATTTTTTAATTTGTATTTATTTTTTTTATTTTTTTTTCATATTTATATATATATATATATATATTTTTTTTTTGTCATTTAGCAGACGCTCTTATCCAGAGCGACTTACAAATGACTGGAAGCAATCTGTTGGAAGCTGGGCTATGAGGATGAATACAAAGTGAATATTGTGACAGTATGTTGATATTTTGTTATAGAACATTAACACTGTTGAGATATGGATATGTAATTCAAGGAAATGTATGTAGAATTTAAATGTAATTGTAGCACAAACAAATTATCTGAACGAAATTTGAACTACCGGTCAGTTCTTATCTGGCCAAAAGCGATGCAGAGGATTCCAGTTACAGTAGGGAAGGAGCATCGGTAACAAATGGTCAGAGATAGGTCTGACAGGCTTTTAGAACTCAGTACAAGTCAAGTCGTTTGTGACAATGCATTACACTAAGAGCCGCTGGCTCTAATTGCATCATAACTGGTTATAAGGATAATGAAAGTGGCTCATTGTTTATCGTTCCCTCATTGATTATTGTCTGAACACTAATTACAGAACAACCATGTTGCTACATGAAATGAAGCACCACCATATTTCAAACATGTATTAATTTGTTGGTCAATTAAAATGGATTTACACCAGTTTTAAATATGCTAATGCTTTGTTATCACTAGGTGAAGCGGAAGTTAACTTTTCTCCAATCGGTTGGTTTGCTTACAAAGCGGATGATTAATCGTGCGGGGCAGGTCAAATCTATCACACACAGAGAGGTGATTATTTCATTATTAACCTCTAAATAAAAGTTTGGTCAATGCAGCCACAGCCTAGCTGTTTATCCCCACTGTCACCTTTGATTTTCCCCTATGCAGAGACGCTGCTGCTTCCCCACCATATCATCTGGCCCCTCAGGGAATTCACTGAAAATATAGATTAACTTTGTGTCACTATTAATTAATAGAATAATTAATGGCGCGTTAGAGTGTTATTTTCTTTCTGTGTAGTGTTAGAGATAATGTTTTTCAGCAAGGCGGCAAGAAGTTGCTGTGGTAGAAGAAGATGAGTTGAGAAATGGCCAGGTTCTCACCCAGATGGTAAGGGGACAGACAGACTGTCACCCTGCGTGACCCTCGTATGATGAATACACAACAAATCCTCTAACAGGGAAATTCAACCAACTGCCATAGAGCGCCATAATCTATGCTTTTTTTTACAATATGGGGGATTATTTCTATCTCTTCCATGGACATGATTCTGAGATTATTTCTCTCTCCATGAAGAGGATTTTGACTTTCCACCTCACAATTAGCTGACACACTAACTTCCAGAGAAGTGTTCCCAAAGGACTGCAAAGGAGCAAAAAGAAGCCCACCTTAACTCTACTGCTCTTCCCAATGTTTTTACTCTCCCCCTCTAAAATGAAAGGGTTACAGTTTCCAGTGAGTTTGCATGGCACTGTAGAGGGGATTATTTGCAGAGGTTTCTCTCTTACTCCCGATGTTGCCCCCCTGGGAAGCGCCTCGTTCCTGCAGCAAAACTAATGGCTGGAGAATATATATTTTTCTAAATGATCCAGAACTCTTACTCTGAGAGGATCTGTCAACCCTGACACGGGGGGTTCGGATTATGGCCCACCAAGCCCAGGGACTCACACCAAAGATGAATGACCCGTTTTTAGGGGTGAAATATGGCTACCTTCGGTATCACACAGGCTTTCAAGACACCCTGGAAAGGTATCAGCAAGAGACCAGTTCAGTGAAGAAGAAGAAGAAGAAGAAGACCAAGACCAAGACCAAGACCAAGACCAAGACCAAGACCAAGACCAAGACCAAGACCAAGACCAAGACCAAGACCAAGACCAAGAAGAAGAAGAAGAAGAAGAAGAAGAAGAAGAAGAAGAAGAAGAAGAAGAAGAAGAAGAAGAAGAAGAAGAAGAAGAAGAAGAAGAAGAAGAAGAAGAAGAAGAAGAAGAAGAAAGGACCATCCACTGGTGCTTTATGTCTTGCTGGTGGATGATGTACAGTTGTAATGCATATTCAGCCCATTATGGAGGCTCCCTGTGAAAAAACCAAAGGGAATTCATCCACCAAGGCAGCTGTACTGTAGAAGGACCATGATCTATTGTTGACTCCTCAGATCACTCTATCAGCCATCTCACTGATCTCAGTGTAAAGATGCATGGAAATGGCTGCTCCAGAGAGCTGTATGGTTGCAATATATGGAATATGAGGCAGGAGGTAATTAGCCCTGCAGGTGGGGCAGCTTGCCTGTATACTCTACTGGCCCATTCCTCTACAATAAACATCATCTGCCATCAGATACCATTGGAGCATCTTTTAGCGTGTGAATATCTCTAATTATACTCTATGGTAGAATTACCTGTAGTGTGCTCTCTTTCACTCTGAATGCTGAATATCTGGCATATTAATCATTGTGTGTGTGTGTGTGTGTGTGTGCGTGCGTGTGTGTGCATGTGCATGGGTGTGTGTGCATATGTGTGTTTTCATATGTGAATTGGCCATTGCCTCGGGGTTCAGTGGATTTTAACTTTGAGCCATCTCCCCCCACTGTAGCAATGATACTTTGTATGTATGCCCTCGCGAAGCCATAATCAATTTAAGAGTTTGTCTTGGGTCATTATTACCTGCTGCAGAGCCATCTGTTAGCCAAGTCAGACTGAGGCCTGTGCCAGGTAGCTCAAATGTTGGAGTGCATTGCAATGTGGAGGTCTGTAGCACTGGGTTGAGTGGATGGAAGGATGGCAGGACTGGAGGGAGAGAGGGAGGGAGGGAAGAGAGAGAGAGGGGGGGGGGGTACTGCCAGATGGTCAGGGACACCAGCCTCTTTACACTGCCAAATGGGCCCAAGCATATTTAAGAGTACCAGGACTAAATATAATTACTCTCAGCGTCAACTCAAAGAAGGGTCTGCTTGAGCACTTGCTCTCATACTAACTGTGATGAACTATACTGAAGACTAGTGCAGACATAGAACAGTGTCTGGTGTGTTTGACGTCAGACAGCTGTGATGCACTCACAATGAGCTGACCTTTAGTCTGTATAACAGCACAAGGACCCACCTCACTGCAGGTGACGTCCATTTACATAACACACACATTTCATGGCCGCCGCAACCACTGAGGAAATCAAAGGACTATATTTGTGTCTCGAGTGAAAAGAAAAGGGCACACCTGTAGCATCAAACATAACCTTCATTATTTCCATGTGTTTTTAGAGTGACTTTGTTTGACAGGGAGTGTGACGATCCATCATTATGTCACACAAGGGAAAGACCTCATTTTGAACAGCAGAAGGTGACATTCTCTTTGTGTGACAGTGGTAGGTGATACTGAGTGATCTGTGTTTGGGAGAAAAAGAACACCAGTGTGACACATACTGGCTATATTTAGATCACTTTTCTTGTGAGTGTGACTTTCAACAAACAGGAACTGGATCATATTTGAGCCATGGGGATGGGGAGAGGAGTAAAGCATGTGATTATGATTTAGTAAACTACATTACAAGCAAGTGTATTGGAGGTCACATAAATCTCTCTTTAAACTATTACTTATCAAATATAGACATTGCCATCTGAAAAGTAACTGTATATAATATGCTATCATACATGTGTGCATTTAGATGGTATTGATTGTTTTTAATGCTATAAATCAATGAAAAAAATCTATTGAAAAGCGTTTTCAACCACTCTGTGGTTAGAAATGAGAGAGGATGAGCAGACACTGTATTCACTCAATGGTCATCAGTGTAATATTCATTCTCTCTAACTGGCATGTGAGAGGGTCATGTGCTGGACCTACAGAGTGTACCATGGACCGTGGTGGATTTAGTTAGAGATTTGCAGGGAGAGCCTTGTCTGTCTGTCTGTCGAGTCCTCACTGACTAGCCTGATCTCTAATTAATGGGTTGACATTAGCTAATGAAGCTAATGGAGTAAACTGAGCAGCATATGGCCGCCCCATGGGGATCCATACTTAAAGCTTTAATTTTGATAAATGATGCCCCAGGTTATGTTTTTTATTAGCATTTCATTTGCAAAGCTGGATTAAACATAGATGGTAACGATCAAACAGGGGTGGGGGGTTGGGGGGGGGGGGTTGGGGGGCTGGAGGGGGTTGGGGTGCTGGAGAGTAAACATACCATAGGTCCTGTTTGAAAGAGGGATGTTATGTGCCACATGTTCCTGCCTGGATAGATCTCCTGGCCATGCATGAAGCTTGCGTCAGATAAAAGGATGGGGAGGAGAGGGAGGTTGTGGTGGAGGACGTTTGGCATGTGTTACAATGTCAGCCAGAGAGCCTGGGTGAGGAGGAGAGGTAGAGGGCATTAGCTGGCTAGATGAAAAGGCCTGTGGAACATGGTCCGAAAGCTTGTTATTGTGCAATTCCTCAGGTCACAGGAAAGGTTACTCATCACGAGTTAGGCTATACGTATACATTTAATGTTAAATTCTTCTCACTCCCTATCATGTCACCTTAGCCAATGAAAGAAGAATGTGTGTGTGAAATGTAGGTTTGTGAAAGATGAACAGAAAAGACAGCAGAATACCAGTTCCAGGTGCAGTTTGATATACAGTAAAGTCAATTTTCCCTTAATTAAGAAGTGAGGGGGTTTCGCCGTCAGTGCCTTTATATAATTATTTGACTGAATCATACCAGCCTCACAGAAATAGACTGCTACTACACAGTACGAATGATTTGTGCATGCTGCTCACAATGTAAAATATGCTACTGAAAATGGATGTGGTTGGTGTGTTAAATTCATACAGCAACATGAAAAGCAAGTGTTAGAGGTTTTAATCAAGCTTACAATACAGTCTTGTTTTACACTTACAGCCATTAGTCACAAAGTCCTTATTTGAAAGAAACTGAGTTATACACTGAGTGTACAAAACATTAGGAACATCTGCTCTTTCCATGACATAAATTGACCAGGTGAATCAAGGAGAAAGCTATGATCCCTTGTTGAATCCACTTCAATCAGTGTAGAGGAAGGGGAGGAGACAGGTTAAAGAAGGATCTTTAAGCCTTGAGACAATTGAGACATGGATTGTGTATTTGTGCCATTCAGAGGGTGAATTGGCAAGACAAAAGATTGAAGTGCCTTTGAACGGAGTATGGTAGTAGGTGCCATGGGCACCGGTTTGAGTGCAACACTGCTGGGTTTTTCACGCTCAACAGTTTCCTGTGTGTGACAAGAATGGTCCACCACCCAAAGGACATCCAGCCAACTTGACACTACTGTGGGAAGCATTGGTGTCAACATGGGCCAGCATCCCTGTGGAACGCTTTCGACACATTATAGAGTCCATCCCCCGATGAATTGAGGCTGTTCTGAGGGGAATATGGGGTGCAACTCAATATTCAGAATGTTTTCCTAATGTTCTGTACACTCAGTGTATATATGTAATGAAGGATTGTTAGTATAATTCAGGTCTTAATGATCTGAGTGCCACTGGTAATTTGTTGTGGATGATAAAAGCCAGGCTCAATTGTGTTTCCTGCTTTTATAACATTTTACATTTACGTCATTTAGCAGACACTCTTATCCAGAGCGACGTACAGTTAGTGAATGCATACATTTTCATACTGGCCCCCCATGGGATGCGAACCCACAACCCTGGCGTTGCAAGCGCCATGCTCTACCAACTGAGCTACAGGGGACTATAACAGACATGTCTCATCTCACAATTGACTTGATATACAAATGTGCACAATAACATTCATTGTGGTTTGCAGCCTGACAGATGGCCTTAATAACCCTTACCTCACATTAGGACAGCTCAAACGGATGTTTCTGTTGACTCAAAGTTGTTCACTCTCCAAGCAGAATGTAATGGAGGCCAGTCATTGATCTGATTTCCCTGTAATGCTGCTGGCGCTGTTGTTCCCAGAAACCCTGTATTTATCTCTCGGATCATATTTATATCTCTGAGCTACAGCATCACTTCCACCTCTGTTTATTGATCTGGATACACAAATGATGCATCGCTCACTGAAGGAGTCTTGTTGCACAATGCACACACAGCAGCCTGCATCTGTTCTGTAATGAGGAGTAAAACACTCAACAAACCACTGCCATATTGAGTCAGAGATCAGAGAATACCTATGGTATTGAGGGTTCTGTAGTTGCCATGACGCCTAAAGGCAGCCTAGGCAGAGAGCTCATGTAAATTCTGTATTTAATCATTTTTATGTAAATATTTGTACAAACATTTTATTTTTCAATAGCTAAATGAGTGCAGATCAAGTCTTGATATCATGAGTTGGATTCCCACACGTAAATTGATGAAAATCAGCATTGTCAACAAGCTAGCTAATGCTAACTAGCCGGTGTGTGTTTTCATTTGAATTACACCTAACTAACTTTACTATGCATGCAGAGTTGGCAGTGGGACAGCTTTTTAATTGCTCAGGAGTATACTTCTGAATTCAAACTTTATCACAGAGTCCCAATACAGAGAATGTGCAGACGGTGGAGACGCCCTGATGACATCGAGCTACCTGCCTGCCCTTGGACACCTGAACACAATCTCCGACCACCATCTCTGACCACCACCTTTGCTGACCATCTAGCTATGAGGTTCCAGATCCTCTCATGATCCATCTGCTGGAGGCTTCAAGAAGCACTCAAACAGACTTGATCTAGCTGATCTACAGTAGTTACTGTTGTAGCCTATATACAGTGGGGGAAAAAAGTATTTAGTCAGCCACCAATTGTGCAAGTTCTCCCACTTAAAAAGATGAGAGAGGCCTGTAATTTTCATCATAGGTACACGTCAACTATGACAGACAAAATGAGATATTTTTTTCCAGAAAATCACATTGTAGGATTTTTAATGAATTTATTGCAAATGATGGTGGAAAATAAGTATTTGGTCACCTACAAACAAGCAGGATTTCTGGCTCTCACAGACCTGTAACTTCTTCTTTAAGAGGCTCCTCTGTCCTCCACTTGTTACCTGTATTAATGGCACCTGTTTGAACTTGTTATCAGTATAAAAGACACCTGTCCACAACCTCAAACAGTCACACTCCAAACTCCACTATGGCCAAGACCAAAGAGCTGTCAAAGGACATCAGAAACAAAATTGTAGACCTGCACCAGGCTGGGAAGACTGAATCTGCAATAGGTAAGCAGCTTGGTTTGAAGAAATCAACTGTGGGAGCAATTATTAGGAAATGGAAGACATACAAGACCACTGATAATCTCCCCTCGATCTGGGGCTCCACGCAAGATCTCACCCTGTGGGGTCAAAATGATCACAAGAACGGTGAGCAAAAATCCCAGAACCACACGGGGGGACCTAGTGAATGACCTGCAGAGAGCTGGGACCAAAGTAACAAAGCCTACCATCAGTAACACACTACGCCGCCAGGGACTCAAATCCTGCAGTGCCAGACGTGTCCCCCTGCTTAAGCCAGTACATGTCCAGGCCCGTCTGAAGTTTGCTAGAGTGCATTTGGATGATCCAGAAGAGGATTGGGAGAATGTCATATGGTCAGATGAAACCAAAATAGAACTTTTTGGTAAAAACTCAACTCGTCGTGTTTGGAGGACAAAGAATGCTGAGTTGCATCCAAAGAACACCATACCTACTGTGAAGCATGGGGGTGGAAACATCATGCTTTGGGGCTGTTTTTTCTGCAAAGGGACCAGGACGACTGATCCGTGTAAAGGAAAGAATGAATGGGGCCATGTATCGTGAGATTTTGAGTGAAAACCTCCTTCCATCAGCAAGGGCATTGAAGATGAAACGTGCCTGGGTCTTTCAGCATGACAATGATCCCAAACACACCGCCCGGGCAACGAAGGAGTGGCTTCGTAAGAAGCATTTCAAGGTCCTGGAGTGGCCTAGCCAGTCTCCAGATCTCAACCCCATAGAAAATCTTTGGAGGGGAGTTGAAAGTCCGTGTTGCCCAGCGACAGCCCCAAAACATCACTGCTCTAGAGGAGATCAGCATGGAGGAATGGGCCAAAATACCAGCAACAGTGTGTGAAAACCTTGTGAAGACTTACAGAAAACGTTTGACCTGTGTCATTGCCAACAAAGGGTATATAACAAAGTATTGAGAAACTTTTGTTATTGACCAAATACTTATTTTCCACCATAATTTGCAAATAAATTCATTAAAAATCCTACAATGTGATTTTCTGGATTTTTTTTCCTCATTTTGTCTGTCATAGTTGACGTGTACCTATGATGAAAATTACAGGCCTCTCTCATCTTTTTAAGTGGGAGAACTTGCACAATTGGTGGCTGACTAAATACTTTTTTCCCCCACTGTATATATTTGTAATTACTTTTTGTTGTTTATTTTGCTTAACAAGCGCTTTAAGATTTTGTCTGTAATGAAAAGCGCTATAAAATGTTTATTAAATTATTATGATGATGATGATGATGATGATTATTATTATTACCTATGGGCAGGAAATGCCTCTCACTCTTAGCCTATTAAGTGAAGTGTCAAGGACACTCATTCCTGCTTGCTTTACCTCATTGATGAGATTATATTTTTTTATATTTACAAGGTTATCTGTTTCTGTAAAAGTTGAAAAAACTAAAAAGATATTGCACATAACTTCTAATAAATTTCTAGAATTACATCATGATGGAAGTATTCTATGTATGTATTCTGTGTGTACAAGCCAATGAACTACTACTCTAGGCTCCGCAACAATTAGAAATCAAATGAAATGCTTGAGCGTAGTGCACACACAATACCAATAATAATACCAGAATGTCCAACCTATGAGTTGATTTGAAGGTAAGACTTTCTTCTGATTTCAGAGCAGAAAACAGTGTCAGATGTGAGGAAATGGATGTGGTGCATGTTATTGTTTTCTTGTCTAGCATTCTTAGACATGGCCCCATGTACTGTACATTGAGATTTAATGCAGAGATCCATAAAGTAGAATTATTTGGGCACACCCTGGGGATGGCATATTTTATTCATGAGCACTATAAAAATAAAGGTTTGCTCTGATGGCCCAGGGCCAGTAACATATTCTGAGAGCTGGGCCAGATGCTGGTTCTAAATGGATACTAGCAACACAGCACAGCAGCCATGCTTCCTCTCGTTCCTCCAGGCTGGTGCAGGGTTAGTTCCAGCCACTGTTGGCCCACAGTAGTTCATGACCAAGCATATACTTCCTATACTTACAATTGCCTTTTGTGTCTGTCCATTAAATAGAGTGTGCTGCTGTTTATTTGTCAACAGCATTGGCATTGTGTGCTGCTTATGTTGTGCAGTGAGTTGTAGGTATTCCATGGCAATAACTTGCTTAAGTTTTTCTCGTCACCTTTCTCCAGTTTCTTTGCCCTACTGTGAACTGATTGACAGTTGGCTTCATGTTCTGCAACTACGGCAACTGACAAGGTCATGTCAGATGAGATGATGGGTAGGCAGGACTGTGCTGGGAAATATTTACTCTCTCTTTTTTGTCCTTCTCCCTCTCTCACCCACTCACACGCCCACACACAATAGTCTACTACACACGGACACACACACACACACACACACATTTCTCTTTTACTATACTGAACAAAAATATAAACGCAACATGCAACAATTTCTATGATTTTACTGAGTTACAACTCCTATAAGGAAATCAGTCAATTGAAATAAATAAATTAGGCCCTAATGTATGGATTTCACATGACTGGGAATACAGGTATGCATCGGTTGGTCACAGATACCTTTAAAAAGGTAGGGACGTGGATCAGAAAACCAGTCAGTATCTGGTGGGACCACCATTTGCCTTGTGCAGCGCGACACATCTCCTTCGCATAGAGTTGATCAGGCTGTTGATTGTGGCCTGTGTAATATTGTCGCACTCCTCTTCAATGGCTGTGTGAAGTCCCCAGCACAAGGTGCAACTGTGTAATGATCATGCTGTTAATCAGCTTCTTGTTATGCCACACCTGTCAGGTGGATGGATTATCTTGGCGAAGGAGAAATGCTCACTAACAGGGATGTAAACAAATTTGTGCACAATATTTGAGAGAAATATTTGTGCGTATGGAACATTTCTGCGATCTTTACATGTTGCGTTTATATTTTTGTTCAGTATATACAGTGGCTTGCGAAAGTATTCACCCCCCTTGGCATTTTTCCTATTTTGTTGCCTTACAACCTGAAATTAAAATGGATTTTGGGGGGGTTTGTATCATTTGATTTACACAACATGCCTACCACTTTGAAGATGCGAAACTTTTTTTGTTGTGAAACAAACAAGAAATAAGAGAAAAAAACAGAGAAATTGAGCGTGCATAACTATTCACCCCCCCCCAAAGTCAATACTTTGTAGAGCCACCTTTTGCAGCAATTACAGCTGCAAGTCTCTTGGGGTGTGTCTCTATAAGCTTGGCACATCTAGCCACTGGAAATTTTGCCCATTCTTCAAGGCAAAACTGCTCCAGCGCCTTCAAGTTGGATGGGTTCCGCTGGTGTACAGCAATTTTAAGTCATACCACAGATTCTCAATTGGATTGCGGTCTGGGCTTTGACTAGGCCATTCCAAGACATTTAAATGTTTCCCCTTAAACCACTCGAGTGTTGCTTTACCAGTATGCTTAGGGTCATTGTCCTGCTGGAAGGTGAACCTCCGTCCCAGTCTCAAATCTCTGTCAAGACTGAAACAGGTTTCCCTCAAGAATTTCCCTGTATTTAGCGCCATCCATCATTCCTTCAATTCTGACCAGTTTCCCAGTCCCTGCCAATGAAAAACATCCCCACAGCATGATGCTGCCACCACCATGCTTCACTGTGGGGATGGTGTTTTCGGGGTGATGAGAGGTGTTAGGTTTGCACCAGACATTGTGTTTTCCTTGATAGCCAAAAAGCTCAATTTTAGTCTCATCTGACCAGAGTACCTTCTTCCATATGTTTGGGGAGTTTCCCACATGCATTTTGGCGAACACCAAACATGTTTGCTTATTTCTTTCTTTAAGCAATGGCTTTTTTCTGGCCACTCTTCCGTAAAGCCCAGCTCTGTGGAGTGTACGGCTTAAAGTGGTCCTATGGACAGATACTCCAATCTCCGCTGTGGAGCTTTGCAGCTCCTTCAGGGTTATCTTTGGTCTCTTTGTTGTCTTTCTGATTAATGCCCTCCTTGCCTGGTCCGTGAGTTTTGGTGGGCGGCCCTCTCTTGACAGGTTTGTTGTGGTGCCATATTCTTTCCATTTTTTTTATAATGGATTTAATGGTGCTCCGTTAAAAACCCAACAATGATTTGAACTTCTCCACAACTTTTGTCCCTGACCTGTTTGGAGAGCTCCTTGGTCTTCATGGTGCCGCTTGCTTGGTGGTGCCCCTTGCTTAGTGGTGTTGCAGACTCTGGGGCCTTTCAGAAAAGTTGTATATATACTGAGATCATGTAATTGGTTTCACCAGATCATATTTAGGGGCTTCATAGCAAAGGGGGTGAATACATATGCACGCACCACTTTTCCGTTATTTATTTTTTAGCATTTTTTGAAACAAAATATTTTTTACATTTCACTTCACCAATTTGGACTATTTTGTGTATGTCTGTCCATTACATAAAATCCAAATAAAAATCAATTTCAATTACAGGTTGTAATGCAACAAAATAGGAGAAACGCCAAGGGGGATGAATACTTTTGCAAGGCACTGTATCTCACCAGTATTGATCCATATGGAAATTACATGAATAGATAATGTAGTTACAGATACAGGCATTCAGTTGACTATTGAATGGGTACGGCTGCGGAAGAAAGGACATGGGCTTTTCTTTCAATCTCTCTGTCATTGGCATCTAAGGGTTGAAAGTTAAAGAAGTGTGTTACCCTCAGCATTCCAATGTTATTCTCCCCTTTCAAACACTGATCCACAAACACATTTGTATTCCATTGTGTGCCCTGAATATCAACAATATAAAGTGCTATCAGGGTATTGCGCAATATAAGAATTATAGTTACTAAGGCTACTGCACATGTTCATTATATCCTGTATACACTTCGATTTGTTCTTTTTTGTATAACTTGAACAGGAATAGATGAGTAGATAAACAGTTAGTTTCAGCATTAATGCTAGAAAGTCCATGGTAAGGCCAGTGTGATGCCATTTGAAAGTGTTGGCAGAAGACTGACAGACACAGTTAGTTGTGGTGTCTTCATGCCTGCCCTAGGCAATCAGGTAATCGATCATGTGTTGGCAGCTATTCACCATATTGTCAGTTGTCTCATTTGATTTAAATCAAAATGACAAATGACTGCCTTGCATATTCATACATCCAATCTTAGAATAAAGGGTTCCAAAAGGGTTCTTCAGCTCTCCTCATAAGATAACCCTTTTTGGTTCCAGGTAGAACCCTTTTTGGTTCCAGGTAGAACCCTTTTGGATTTTATGTTATGTGGAACCCTCTGTGGAAAGGGTTATACATGGAACCAAAAATGGTTCCACCTGGAACCAAAAGGGTTCTACCTGGAACCAAAAAGGGTTCTTAAATGGGTTATCCTATGGGGACAGCCAAAGAACCCTTTTAGGTTCTAGATAGCACCTTTTCTCTTCTAAGAGTGTATGAATAAAAAATAGCAACACTAACTCATTTGTGGCTACTGGTTATGCAGGTATTTAGCAGGTTGGTTATGTACTGTAGGTGTCTTAAAATGTAAACAAGAACCAGCAATACCATGGCACCAAATAAAATGCTAAGCATGTATTAATATAGGGACCCTTACCATGTGAGGTGTCAGTCTGGCATCCGTCATGGAAAAGTCAAAGACAGTAATAGAATGGATGGCTTTGTCTGAGAGTTGAAAGGCATTAAATCGCTGGTGTTCCTGTGATTAAATGTAAGCTGTCACTCTGCATGGGAGAGCTGCTGTTTCCCCGCACCACCATATGTACAGTACGCTATGCCAGTCCACATGGGGAGTGGCATTGTGTGTGTGTGTGTGTGTGTGTGTGTGTGTGTGTGTATGTGTGTGTGTGTGTGTGTGTGTGTGTGTGTGTGTGTGTGTGTGTGTGTGTGTGTGTGTGTGTGTGTGTGTGTGTGTGTGTGCGTGAGTGAGTGTGTGTGTTCTGAACTACTGGTCGACGAGGGTCAGTATTAAAGTGAACTTTGTCCCTTGGTAGAGAGGGGATCTTTTATCTGACTCCATGCAGAAATAATGGACGTTTAGTAGAGCATTGAAGATTGATGTGGGGAAACTCTCAGGCTAATCTATGCTTCATTCTTACCATCAATCAATCAAATGAATTTCTAAAGCCCATTTTACATCAGCAGATGTCACAAAGTGCTTATATAGAAACCCAGCCTAAAACCCCAAAGAACCACATGATGTCAGATCCAGGCATGTTCTTTTTAAGCAAGGAATTAGCTTTTCTTCCTCCTCTCCCTGAAACACCCACACAAAATTAAATATCAATTCTGACTACAAAGTATTCAACGTTAAAGGGACCATGTTAAAATGAAATACATTTGCTGCTTGTGTGTGAGTGTGTGTGTTTTGGTGTGTATGAACAGAGACAGAGTACTAGTAATGGATTTGCAACTCCAAATAGTTTCATTTGAAGTGAGATATATATTCTTCTCTTTTAGATAAATCTTTCTCTGAAGAAAAGTGTTGCTCAGAGAGATCACTTAGTGTTCTCTTGCTGCTCAGGGTGGTGCAGTATAACTTTCATAGCAACAGATTTCACTCTAATGTCTGCTTAAAGAAAATCTTTAAAGCAATGTCTTTGAAAGAATAAGTGGCTTTGGTGTATTTTTGAGTTTCACAGCAGTTTGGATTTTTTGGTTATTATCGATTGGGCTGCTGTTTGGAGTTTGATAGCAGTGTCAGTAAAAGGGACAGTTAAATTTGATGGTATACTAAGACACTGGACTCCATTTTATTAATTTGATCCCACTCAAGTCATCTCCGTTAATGATCTACTTTAGCAGCTGTAGTGAACTTAGCATACTCTTATTGGGCTCCGTGTGAATGCTCTTTACTATTTAGTTAGGGCGCTGGAGTTCAACCCCTGGGTTAGCAGCCACATAAATACATCACCTTTGAATTGTTATGGTGATGAAAGCCCAGGAAACAATGTGTGTGCCGTGTGTGTCAGTGGTAATGCAGTGCATAGGTCCAACTGCACAGGCTCTCTTAGTGTAGGCCTGTATGATATAGTGAAAGGTTTAGTTCATCAGTTTGGTTGATTAGCTGTTAACCAACCCCTCATTCAGTGCTCTTGTTAACCTGGGTTAACCTCTGTGTAATCTGTATGTATCCAGGTCTTGAAGGCATGGCGTACAGGAAGGTGCGTGCGGCCCACGCAGGGTCTCTAGAGCGGGAGGAACTGCAGGCATCTGCCTTGGACCTGGAGTGGGACATGGAAAAGGAGCTACAGGACCCCGGACTAGGACTGGACCGCTTCCAGCTGGAGTGTGTGGAGCATCGGACCGTGGGCAGCGCCAACCGTGCTGATCCAGACCCAGACCTCGAGCCCATCCAGCCCTCTGTGTCCGTCTCGCCCCACGGAAGGTTTGAGCGGCTGCAGGAGGACCCCAACTACATCTCCCACTTCACCAGGGCTCCACCCAAGGGCCAGCGGAGAAGCAGCTGCAGCCTGGTAAAGTACCTGCTAGCGGGTGTAGGGCTCTTTATCCTGGGGCTGCTGATAGGCCACTACGCCCACAGCACGGACCAGCCCACTCCTGAACCCCCAACCGACACAGACCTCCTGGAGGAGCTGCTGAGGGACATCACAGCTGAGAAGATCCAGGCTCTGCACAGGTAGGTAGGCCTTTTCACACATATACCAATTACCCCGTGATTCCCTGTTTTGCCTCAATGCCTGCAAATCGTTTAGAGAGAGAGTGTATAATATTACAGGTAATGCATCTTCTTAGTGTGGAGGCATTATGCACAGCAGCAGCAGAACAATAAGCAGGCGAGGTGAGAGGATTTGTATGAAAATTACATTCATTTGGAAGTGTTTCTCTGAGAAGGAAGCTCTCCCAGGTCATGCAAAGGTGATTTAGAGCACATTAATTGCTGCCGATCTCTCAGCCAATAAACCTGCGGTCCATTCTGAAAGCCTTCCTCTGTCTGTGGAAGTTAGACATTCTTAGGAAGCAGATGTGGGCTTTCCTGGAACAGTCTCTCAGGGACCTGCATCCTTCTAGCAAAGACAGTCTCCCAGCCAAACACTGTAGCACACTGTATCCCCACTAGTGACAAGAAGGCCTTGTTCACTCCATGCCCAGCTGTGTATAGCTGACAGGCAGGGACAAGGCCCAAGCAGGTACTAATGTTAAATTAAATGCAGACAAACCTCTGGTGGCATGATATTGTTTTGGTGCCAAGGATCATGGAATACATGTATATTTGTGTCAGAAAGATAACTTAGTTTCCACTGAACTGAGACAATCTGACTCCCAAACAGGCTTTGCTGTTTTTTTGTATTTATTATTTATTTAGTCACATTTATTTTTCAGGCGGCAGGGCCAACAGCAGAGCCCAGATTCTCTTGGAGAAAGACACAATATAGTAACCTCAAGTAACACTATGATCATGCATTCAGCCACCAACTGAAAATTCTCAGTATTCAGACCTTGGATGTTGTTTACCAAAATAATTGCATTATTTACGTTTGGGGCACAGAGCTTAGCCGCGGGAAGATGTTTGGGGGTGAGGGCTATATCAGCCCGCTAATATGGGACTAGTAAAGGCCCAGTGCACTACTTTTGTGACGAAAAATAACACTATTTATTTTTTTTTAAATCAGGGTGTGCTTCAGCACCTTCAGCACCCCTACTTCCCGCGGCTATTGCACAGAGGGAATCCTGCAATCTCTCTCACAAAGTGATGCTAAATGGGGAGAGGGGATATTGTTGCAGCTCAGAATGTTTAGAAAATAGAATAAAATTGGTAAATGAAATGGTTTTATCCTCAGTAATTCTCCCAAATTAACTAATGGCATTCTGTACTGCTTGGATGCCTCACCTCTTTCCACTTTATTTGTGTCCACTCAGATTTCTGCAGGATGCTAGTAGGCTACAATTAACTTTATTTAGTCAGTGTACAGTAAGTTTTTGTGTGCTTGGTGACTAGCTATACATAAATAGAAGTGTGGGATTGAGTGTGCTATTATGAACTGCAGTATGTAATAGTCCTACTGATGTTTGGGTATTTTCTCCATTGTGCTCCTGCCAAAAGACCATTGTTTTCTCCTGAATAGACTCTTATGCTGAGACGTGAATATTTATTTGGCTCATCACAGTATGCGTTTTCTTGTTTTACCATTTACACTTCAGAGAAACGTGCAGGCGCAAAAACAGTCTCAGTGAAATTGGATTAGCCCAAAATCCCTGGAAGAAGTGAATTTCCCTCTGTTTGTGTCTCTCTAATGCTATTCTTTATCTCCCCGAGACACTCACACACCAATTATGCCCTGTAATTGATACAGTCCAGCATGTTGGGAGCAATTCTCATCCCCACCAATTGAAATAAATAATCCCAAAGTCAGATTAAGGGTCATGTCTACAGACGGATAAGGAAGGGGGGGCTTGTGTAGAAAAACATAAAAACTGTTTGGACATACTGGTTACTGTAACAGAGGAAACATGTTGGCTCTGGAAGACCTAAGAAGATATTGCTAGGGACCTTTGGTCTCCTGGTCAATTCCATCTCCAAACGGAGAGGGAGGCTACAAACTGTCTAGGTTTAGTGTCAAAGATGGTTGACAGCTTATAAAACAGGCCAGAACACAATACACATAGTACCATGCCCAAATACTGTAGCTACCCACAGGGCACAGACGTTAATTCAGCATTTATTCCACGTTGGTTCAACGTAATTTCATTGGAATTATGTGGAAACAACGTTGATTCAACCAGTGTGTGCCCAGTGGGTATGGTCATCATGAAGAATGGCTTTCTGCCACCTTTGGGCTAATAGTAAAGATATTGTGTGATGTGGTGTTATGGGTCATTGACCTAGATTGCCCATAACATTGTCAGTTCTTCTTCTATTCCCCATGGAGACCATTTGAATGAAAAGACCCGTGGATGAAGCCAGACTGTTTCTCTGTGCAAATGTAGTCTGTTTTGGGTTGGTGCCAAATTGAATTTATATAGACAATCTTCCATTAATCATCAACTGGAGCCATATTAACCCACCTGGTAGGGTGCCAATCAGAGACGCTACAGGAGAAACTTGTGAGTAAGCACAGCGTTTAGAAATTATTAAGTTGATTCTCTAACAGGTGGAGCAGCTGTAAAACATGATGTTATCTTGACATATGACAAATAGATACAGTAAGATTCTTCACGTATTGTACCACAAATGATCTTTCTGATCTACCTTTAACACATTTGGGGTCGTAGTTCTATGAATATAGAACGATGCCCAGAAATGAGACTCACACCTCCATATACTTGTGGACAAACAATAACTTGTTCACCCTACGTGGGTGTTATGGCTTTTGTAGCTCTGACTAGAATACATCTCTTTCTCTCTTTCTCGCTCCCTCTCTCTCCCTCTCTCTTCATCCCTCCCTCTTAATCCATCTCTCTCCACTGGGGGGGCTGTGAATGGACTACACCACAAGATAATCTGGGGCTTCTATTATGACCTGGTGATAGGACTGGTAACATTCCTTCAGTAGAATAGTACAATACTTAGACTTATTGAGGATATTATGCATTCTTTAACAGACATGTCATTATGATTGAATGCTTTTGAATAAATAGAACGGAATATTGTCGTGGGAATGTAGTGTCATATTATGAGAAATGCTTGAGCTGCAGTCTCTCCATGGGTAACATCCATGGGAATTGAATAATGACCTAATTGGGTGTCAACATGAACCATTGCGAAGTCGGCATAAAGCTATTATAGTTTGACACTTATATCAATAAAAGTATGTTTGGTATACCGAATAATGTAGGATGTAAATACAAATCTAAAAAGAGATTTAAAGAAATGGAATGGAAAGATGTTGTATATGGCCATATACAGTATTGTCTGCATACTTTTTTGTGCTGTAATAATTCTTAGTGTGCTGTAAGGTATGATCTGTGTGTGTCTATTGTGTGTGTAAGAGAGAGTAAGAGAGAGCATGAGAGACTGTGTGTGTATGCGTGCCCGCATGCAGCTTTTGCTGAATCTGTACGACCACTGCTCACTCAAGGCTAAGACCCATTGTTAGGTACAAGTTGAGATCGATTGCCGTAGAATGAAATTGATATTCCCTGGGTGTGTGAAACAATATTAATTGCAGTGTGTTACAATGACCATCAATAAGCAGGAGAGTCCTCTAGTCCCACTGCCACTCCCAGGACAGCGGGACAGCGCTTTCTTCTTCTTAAAGAGATACTACATTTGAGCAGACAGATGGATTATGGTATGTTTAAATTGCATTATATTTTCTCCTGGCACAGCTCCTACTTCCTGGTGGAGCAGGATGTAAAATAAAGTCAAACGTCATCCATTTGGTGAACATGGACCTTGCATAGTTGTCGTCTGATGGGGGAGGGAGGCAGTGACATGATGAGGCAGGACAGAGACTGGTCAAACTCTCTCCAATGCAAGAGTGTAGAAATAATGAGGACTTGAAAAGTATTGTAAGCCAAAATGGCACTACCAATATTTCAACAATCACCAGAAATTACCAACATCTCCCTCAACATTCAGGTCAATTCAGGTCAATTTTTAGAAGCAGTGAAATTATTTTTTTAAATAACTTTTGGCAACAAGCAGGATGAGCCCTCGCATGCACGGCTTTGGCTCACTCCAACCAAACTTTCACGAGTGGGAAGCCCAGCATGCTGGTTTGTGAAAAGCAATTAAACTAGGGAGCTGGTCTCTGTGGTGCAAGGGAGCAGTAGGCTACGGGTGTCAGGAGTCAGGAGTCAGAACCACGGCCCATCAGCCATGCCGGACGGATCCACTGTGAGCCTATGATATTTAAAACAAACAGTGATTAAGCAGGAGATTACCAAAGTGACTCTGGCTGCTGAGGTCATTTTGGTCATTAGATCGTTTTGGGTGACACCAAGGTAATGACTCCCTCCTGCCTGCTGCACGCCACACTCAAACACTGCAGTCATATTTCACTCTGCCTCCTCTGCCCTACTCCTGCTTTCTGTAAGCAGTCCAGCCCTTCCCTGCATGACAGCACTCACATATTTAATAATCGACTGTACCTCAGAATTGGACCAGACAACATTACAGATGGCAATTACTAAACAAAACGTGTAACTTCAATTGGACCTTTATGATATAGGCTAAACTTCACATAATTGTGCCAGCCATAGTCTCTGACTAGTAATGCAATGATATTATATAATGTTCAGGGGGAAAACATATCCTGTGTGAGCCAGAGGGAAAGTCATCAGAGTGCTTCCAACTACCTCTATTCAGCTGTGGTCACGAATGGTAATGTGAAGAGATGAGAATAAGTCTTTTTTTTATTTGAGTGACCTTCATGTTTGTTTGCATCCGAGTTCATGTACATTGCAGTCCAGTTACCTGTCCTGACGGTACTACATCAGAGAGAGCGAGAGAGAGAGAGAGCGAGAGAGAGAGAGAGAGAGAGAGAGAGAGAGAGAGAGAGAGAGAGAGAGAGAGAGAGAGAGAGAGAGAGAGAGAGAGAGAGAGAGAGAGAGAGAGAGGCACAATCACCATTTGGTGTCGCAAAGTATTGGCAAGGTAGTATGGGTTGCACCTGCATCACTCGGTCGCGTCATTGCCATTGTTATCAACGTTCTACAGACACCACACCAAAGGTATAACGGGGGCTAATGACTTTGAAAAGGAGCTAAAGACTGTTTCGCCAGTGATGTATTCGAGTCACTAAACCTTGTGTCCGAATTGAGTCCCAAGTCCCCTTTGCTCGAGTCCAAGTCTGAGTTACCAATGGTCGAGTCACAAGTCGAGTCACGAGTCCCTATGGCTGAAGTCGAAGTCCCAGTGCCCAGCTCAGTGGCAAGATCAATAAATTGTTTGCTATCCCTTGTCCTTTCTTTCTGTGGAACCACATTTTTGCATATAAGCTATTGGTAATGTTACCAGGGCCACATTCAGTTGAAAAAACATTATCAAACATTGCAGATAGAAATACATGAATAGAGACAACATTATTCCTTATTCAACATGTCAGAGAGGCATGTTTGTTCTACATAGCATATTTCCTTCTGAACGTTCCAAGAGCTTGTTAGCTATAGTTAGCTAATAAGGTAACATGACTGAACAAGATATACCCTAAACAAATGGTTAATGGTCAGGTCCACAAGTACCCTACGGTTAGAACGACCTGCGTTATGCTTAATGAATGTGGCCCGCCAATGCACGATAGAAAGGTTGCGCCGGTATTATTGGTCATGTCTTTTGAACAAGAATCAAGCAATTTTTTCTGAGGAAAAGAGGGAGTCTTGGCTACGTTGGCTACAGACATGTACAGTACCAGTCAAAAGTTTGGACACAGATACTCATTCAAGGGTTTTTCTTCATTTTTACTATTTTCTACATTGTAGAATAATAGCGAAGACATCAAAACTATGAAATAACACATATGGAATCATGTAGTAACCAAAAAAGTGTTAAACAAATCAAAATATATTTTAGATTTTAGATTCTTCAAAGTAGCCACCCTTTGCCTTGATGACAGCATTGCACACTCTTGGCATTCTCTCAACCAGCTTCATGAGGAATGCTTTTCCAACAGTCTTGAAGGAGTTCCCACATATGCTGAGCACTTGTTGGCTGCTTTTCCTTCACTCTGCGGTCCAACTCATCCCAAACCATCTCAATTGGGTTGAGCTCGGGTGATTGTGGAGGCCAGGTCATCTGATGCAGCACTCCATCACTCTCCTTCTTGGTCAAATAGCCTTTACACAGCCTGGAGGTGTGTTTTGGGTCATGGTAGCCATGCTGGTTAGGTGTGCCTTGAATTCTAAATAAATCACTGACAGTGTGACCAGCAAAGCACCCCAACACCATCACACCTCCTCCTCCATGCATTACGGTGGGAACTACACATGCAGAGATCATCCATTCAACACACCGCGTCTCACAAAGACACGGTGGTTGGAACCAAAAATCTCAAATATGGACTCAACAGACCGAAGGACAGATTTCCACCGGTCTAATGTCCATTGCTTGTGTTTCTTGGCCCAAGCAAGTCTCTTCTTCTTATTGGTGTCCTTTAGTAGTGGTTTCTTTGCAACAATTCAACCATGAAGGCCTGATTCATACAGTCTCCTCTGAACAGTTTATGTTGAGATGTGTCTGTGACTTGAACTCTGTGAAGCATTTATTTCGGTTGCAATTTCAGAGGCTGATAACTCTAATGAACTTATCCTCTGCAGCAGAGGTAACTCTGGGTCTTCCTTTCCTGTGGCGATCCTCATGAGAGCCAGTTTCATCATAGTGCTGGATGTTTTTTGCGACTGCACTTGAAAAAACTTCTTGAAATGTTCCGTATTGACTGACCTTCATGTCTTAAAGCAATGATGGACTGTCGTTTCTCTTTGCTTATTTGAGCTGTTCTTGCCATAATATGGTCTTGGTCTTTTACCAAATAGGGCTATCTTCTGTATACCACCCCTACCTTGTCACAACACAACTGATTGGCTCAAACGCATTAAGAAGGAAAGAGATTCCACAAATTAACTTTTAACAAGGCACACCTGTTAATTGAAATTAGTTTCCAGGTGACTATCTCATGAAGCTGGTTGAGAGAATGCCAAGAGTGTGCAAAGCTATCATCATGGCAAAGGGTGGCTACTTTGAAGAATCTAAAGTCTAAAATATATTTTGATTTGTTTAACACTTCTTTGGTTACTACATGATTCCATATGTGTTATTTCATAGTTTTGATGTCTTCCCTATTATTCTAGAATGTAGAAAATAGTAAAAAATGAAGAAAAACCCTTGAATGAGTAGGTGTGTCCAAACTTTTGACTGGTACTGTATATGAAATGCAGTGGCAAAAGTGGGAGAGTTAAGCGAGATTACAAATTCAAAGACAGACTACTTCTCTCTAACCATAATCAAAGGAGAGAAAAACATAGCAGGGGGGAGGGGTTTCTAAGCTGACATGGAATTGTTTTAAGATGGTCATACTAAGGATCATTTAGCTATTTGATTTTGAATTTTAGGACCCCTTTAGGTATAAAAAATAAAACATAAAAAAAATTATTTAATAAAATATTGATTTTGGCCTTTCCTACTATAGCCCAGAGAAACGCATTGAATAACACATTCATAAATGACAAAAAAGACAGTAAAAAAATAAATCATAATAAACAAGGTTTTGAAGTGTTTGTCCTATATCTATGAGATATAAGAAAGCTCAGAAAATATATATTTTCTTTTTTTTACACATATTTAACCCCTTTTTGGGTAGGCACAAAACTACCTTCATACTCCCATAAAAAAATTTGAACCGGTACCTGTTACCTTCAGACGAGTCCCTAGACACTTGTGGGGGTTTTAGAGCAAAACGTAGATCAAACCGTTCGGATGCTACAGACGTTTTCGTGAGAAGACCGATTTTCGGGATGTCTCATGGTCTGACAAACACCGCTTTAGCTCTGCCACCTTTCACTGCAGATGCAGAAGTGCGACATAGGCGGATGCGGTGGATTGAGGCATCCAATGCAAAAATACAGATATCTCTACCTTAAACTGACAGATTTTAAAAGGGATTATTTTTATTTTTATGTTACTTAGATTGATGCCTAGTTATAGTTTTTTCTGGGTCTATTTAGTCAGGCATAGTCTCATCAATTGCCACTGAAAAATAGGTGTTTGACAAATATAGTAGTGACAAAAATTTTTGGGATGAAATTAACACTGCACTGATTCTCATCCCAATTCCAACATAAGGACTGTCCCTTTGTAACTAAGCTAATAAAGTTTCCCAAGAAGACATGAATAATCAGGGTAGTTTAATGCAGTTGAATGTACATATCTATACTGTATTAGGGTGCTCTACTTCATATCTACTTCTTCTATACTGCATGTCCGCACAGACCATCAGGCAATTACTGTGACTGGGTCTAACTGTCTGGTGACATCCTGGTCGATATTTCCATTAGGGGTTAACGTGAAGGTGCATCATGGGATAGAGGAGGTCATTAGATCTACACAAGTCTCCTGATTACCATATTTGTGATCATAGTCAGATTTGATTGTCCATTGGAAGTCAAAGGTCACCATCACAGTTATAATCCATCCCAGTGAGTGGAAGTTCAAAAGTTCATGAGTAATAATAATGAGGTGGGTGAACGGCGCCAAGAGGTTGGGGAGATGTTTTATTGAAGATCTCGCTCTGAGGTTTTTATAAAACAGGTCCCAATGCAGCTCAGGTACCACAACGACTGAGTGAATGACAGTTCTAGCTCTACACAGCTGTGTGGGGGTGACACTGCTGGGGTGATTCTTACACATACAGTAGCAGACTTTGAATACATTTCAAACTCTCCTCCATTTTAGCTGCACCATTTACTGGTTGTATTTTACAGTGCCGAAGCCGCCATGCTTTAGAATGGCCATTCATGATTCACCGTAAACTATTGAAACCAAATGACAAAGTTTTAAATATTTTAGTGTTGAACGCTCTTATTCTAATTACAAAACATTAAATACTAGATTTGAATATCTGTTTTCAAATCATATTAACCATCTGTTTGAATACTCTTTAATCGTGATGGGCATTGAGTGATATGTTTTCAAACTGAACATTTGCCATCTTTTCCTTTTTATATTTTATTTTGTCTTCCTCTCCTCTTTCCTACTACAGCTACTCTCTCCCTCTGTCAGTTGACATCCATAAAGGCTGTTAAGGGTGGCTATCCTGACAATGTCTTTTTTCAAAAAGGGATGACTTGATTATTGTTATTTCCTGTGGTAGTCAAAGCCTCTGTCAGTCAAAATGGTGTAATTATCATGTTCAACAGACTCAGTTTATCAATAGATGATGACGTCAATGGTTTTACTTTCCACTCTGCCAGTGCTGTCTCCTCTTCTCTGTGGTAGGAGATCATGTAGACGGTGGTCAGGTTGGTGACCAATCTTACTGCTGCTTGCTCACTCTGTGACTGTAGTGGTGGAAGGGTCAATGTGATGTCTCTGTTTTTGTATCTTGCTTGCCCTTTTGTGTACCCCGTCCAGTGCAGCTTGCTGCTTCTTTGTGCAGCCTAACAGCAACACACTGGCATACTCCAGGCATGGTTGGATCAGAGTGGTGTAGATGTCCACAAGTCAGGAAATGTGAGACGCCTTAAAGCCTTTTTCACTGCCTGGGCAATGTGTTGGTCCCCACTGAGTTGGTTGTCCAAGTGGAAGCCCAGATTTTTTGTGCTTGTTACAACTGGAACAGCCTGTCTACCCAGGATTAGTGGAGCATGTTTGGAGAAGGGGATTCTTAGTTCAATGGGCTTCTTTCTATTTTTTTTTTCATCTTTAGTTAACCAGGTAAGCCAGTTGAGAACAAGTTCTCATTTACAACTGCGACCTGGCCAAGATAAAGCAAAGCAGTGCGATAATAAACAACAACTGTACAGTGTGTGCGAATGTAGTAAGTTATGGAGGTAAGGCAATAAATAGGTCATAGTGCAAAATAGTTACAATTTCATATTAACACTGGAATGAAAGATGTGCAAAAGATGATGTGCAAATAGAGATACTGGGGTGCAAATTAGCAAAATAAATAACAATATGGGGATGAGGTAGTTGGGTTGGCTAATTTCAGAATGGCTGTGTACAGGTGCAGTGATCGGTAAGCTGCTCTGACAACTGATGCTTAAAGATAGTGAGGGAGATAAGTGTCTCCAGCTTCAGAGATTTTTGCAGTTCATTCCAGTCATTGGCAGCAGAGAACTGGAAGGAATGGCGGCCAAAGGAGGTGTTGGCTTTGGGGATGACCAGTGAGATATACCTGCTGGAGCGCAGACTACGGGTGGGTGTTGCCATGGTGACCAGTGAGCTATGATAAGACGGGGATTTGCCTAGCAGTGATTTATAGATGACCTGGAGCCAGTGGGTTTGGCGACGAATATGTAGTGAGGGCCAGCCAACAAGAGCGTACAGGTCACAATGGTGGGTAGTATATGGGGCTTTGGTGACAAAACGGATGGCACTGTGATAGACTACATCCAATTTGCTGAGTAGAGTGCTGGAGGCTATTTTGTAAATGACATCGCTGGAGCATGTTGTTGTCTGCCGCACATTCCTCTTAGCTTTAATTGTTTACCAACAGAGAGGTGCACCCTACCGAGCAAGCCTTAACAGACCGCTCTGCCGCTATATTCTCTTCAGTTATTTTTGTTAGGTGCCCTTCCACTCAACTACATGGCTATATCCCAAAGGGGAGATAGTTGGCATGCAGAAGTATTAGACAGGGAATAATGAGGTAGTTTCACTAGAGGGCACTGTCTCAAATATAATGTATGCCTACATGTGGAAAGTATACATCTTTGAACAAGTGCCATTGAGAATTCACCCATTTGCATTAACTATCTTAATAATAATAATTAGGTGGATTCTTACATTTGTCCTATTTTAAAAAATACAGCCAGGGATCAGCTATTATTGAAGGCGACCCTGGAGCAATTAGGGTTAAGTGCCTTGCTCAAGGGCACATCAACAGATCTTCCACCTAGTCAGCTCAGGGATTCGAACCAGCACATTTTCAGTTACTGGCCCAAAACTCTTAACCGCTAGGCATTACATAGGCATTATGTCTGGGTAACTACTGTATAAGGGAATACCTGATAATTGTATGTCAGTTGTGAAATAACAGGTTGATTACCATACAGAAGAATTTGTGCTACCACTGTTGAGTTTCCTCCCAGACATGCTTTGTTGAATCATCCACTCTGTGCCGAGGTAAACGATGACAATGCTTTGAGTTTTAGATAGGGAGTGACTAGCAGGGAGCAGGCTGCTCAGCATGGCAGCGCTAACTGTGCTTGTTTGGTTTATTTTACAGCACTGTCGAGAGACAGTCCAGCGGATAATAGTCAATGGGCCTCTGGAGAGTTACTGTGAGTGACAAGCATTGTCTCAACGAACAACTCCACTGCACTGTGGGTAAATTGTCTAATCCTTTCATGGCCTAACTTTAGAGGCCAGGAGATAGAGCCAGGAAAGGAAAGGGGGATACTAGAGGTTCTCGCTGTTTCGTTGCAGGGCCATGGTCTAAATGGACTGCCTGGAATACAGTACAGTATGTGCAGGGTTGTACTCCCCCCTCTAAAGAGCCTTTTACTGCAGCTGTGCTGTGGCAGGGAGAGAGGCGTTGGAGCTGAACCCTGAGCCCCATCAGGCGTCCTGCGTTTGTGTGCATAAACACAAAGCTCTTCAGATAAGAATCGAGACCCTGGCCTTCTATGGCTAATCGTGAGCTGAAGTCAGCCTTGAAGAAACAGTCAAGGTGCTGTCATCAGGATCTGTTTTATCCTCCTGCGAACACACTCTGGGAGCAAGGCCCTGTGCTATTTAGAGACAGCATGTTAATAAAACATCATGCTGTTCATTTAAGTTGAAAGGCAGCTCGACCCCATTTTAAGTTGAAATGCCTTAAAAGCCCCATCACACATTCTTATACATTCTTGGTACAAAGGATGAAGTACAGTGTTAGGCTTTGATTTGTCATAGCAGGGTCTTAGAAGTAATTCTGAAGCTGCAATGAGTTGTTAATATCACTGTTTGTTTACCTGTCTTGTTTATTTGGGGAGGTGAGGCTCTGTGATAATATTATGATGAAATGAGGTGTCAAGTGTTTCTGTACACTGTTCCACAGAACGTATTAAGGATATGTGTTGTTTTATGCATGACTATAGCCTAAAGAGCTCAGCATTGCATTGAGGAACTATACTGGGAGCACACAGAGGACCCACCTCATGTTTTGTGCCAAAGCCAGTGGAGAGAGATCTTACATGGGGCTTTTTGAAGTTAACTTGCCTTCAGTGCCAGAGAAATTGAAAATAATTAACACACACATCATGGCAGGTAGTTATTTTCCTGTTTTATCCAGCCAGGAAGAGGACATTACATATGCTTTCTAGAGAAACTACTTCAGAGTTCTGCCTTCAGAGTTGTTTAGATACTGTAACATCAATATGGTCGCAGCTGTAAAAAAGTTTTTGTAAAGGGATTTAAATATTTTAGGATTATAGATTATGAAATTGAGCCTGAAGTTATATTTTTCTGTTTTAATAACATAATTTTTTTGTTTTCTTCAATAATTTACATCGCCTTGCATGTGTGTCTCTGCTTATGCAAATGTGGGAAGTCCATATCTAATTGAAGCCCATTAATGTCCTGCAGACATAGCTGCTCCTCTGAGCACACCACATTTAGACACACATACTCTGTTGTGTAGAGGGAGTAGGCCACCTGGTTCCTGCCTTTTAAAACAGTGAGCTTCCACACCACCAACGACAGGTACAATAGTGTGTGTCAGACACAGACCAGACACAATCCCTATCATATTTGTGTGGCAACAGCATTACAAAATGTCCCTCAATACACAATACACTCTAAACAAAACCGTCTTCACACATTGGATGTTGAGATAAATTCTGTCCTCTTTCCAATGTAGCCCATTGCCCTCAGATATGATAATCTCTTTCCCTTCATCACATAGACATAGTGCTGTGATGTTTTTGCCATAGGCCTCTGCCACATATCAGCTGCAAATGTTCCTCCTTGCTGCTTTTTCTTTTATCTTCACCACATGAACTGAGTGCCAGTGATTTGGAGCAGAGTGAGAGCGGTACATGTGTGCCGTGGAGAGGTCCCCTCCCTGTCAAGGTGGCAGTGACACACGGTTGTCTCGCTCAGGCCATTCCATTTGGGACAGCACTGTGGACGTTTGCCTTCAGATGTCACCTTGGCTCAGATGTGAGCTTTTGGCCTAGATTTAGTAGGCTTGTTGCTGCCTGGCACTGTTCACACACACCCACCCTACACACACACACACACACACACACACACACACACACACACACACACACACACACACATACACACGCACACGCACACTCACACACACACAAAAATTATCTTCTTTCTCCCTGGCTCTCCTCCCTTCCTCCATCCCTCTCTCTTCCCTCCCCACCTGGAGACCTGGCCTCCCCTGTAACCCTGAGTTTTAATTGCCTCCCCTAGATTATGATTAATCCACCAGACCACTCCAGCAGGCTCCCCCAGGACTCTGACCACTCTAGGACCTTTCATCCCTATGTACTGGAATGCACTATTGTGTAAAAACTATTTAAGGCTTCTGCATAAAATAAAAAGTTCCCATTTGATCATTGACTCCATTGTAATTGGATACAGTAGATTAAACTCTAAAATATATGTCTTTGTTGAAATTCAGTTTGTCATTGATACTACATTGCGTTCAGATGTCAGGTCAAATTCAGAGCTCTCTAGCCCCCTATTTTCTGTCAGCTTTTGTTTTGCCTACATTTACCATAGAAGCCTTGGGTGGTTTGGGGATTAATGAAAGGCAAGGAATTCTAAACATTAATTTATGTCTGGCACAATACAATGTACAAGCAAGTGTCTTCACTGACATTTTCAACCTCTCCCTGACAGAGTCTGTAATACCTACATGTTTCAAGCAGACCCCCATAGTCCCTGTGCCCTAGAAAGCGAAGGTAACCTGTCTAAATGACTACCGCCCCGTAGCACTCACGTCAGTAGCCATGAAGTGCTTTGAAAGGCTGGTCATGGCTCACATCAACACCATCATCCCGGAAACCCTAGATCCACTCCAATTCGCATACCGCCCTAACAGATCCACAGATTACGCAATCTCAATCGCACTCCACACTGCCCTTTCCCAACTGGACAAAAGGAACACCTATGTGAGAATGCTGTTCATTGACTACAGCTCAGTGTTCAACACCATAGTACCCACAAAGATCATCACTAAGCTAAGGACGCTGGGACAAAACACCTACCTCTGCAACTGGATCCTGGACTTCCTGACGGGCCGCCCCCAGGCGGTAAGGGTAGGCAACAACACATCTGCCACGCTAATTCTCAACACTGTGGCCCCTCAGGGGTGTGTACTTAGTCCCCTCCTGTACTCCCTGTTCACCCACGACTGCGTGGCAAAGCACGATTCCAACACCATCATTAAGTTTGCTGACGACACAACAGTGGTAGATCTGCTCACTGACAACGATGAGACAGCCGTCAACGACCTGGCAGTGTGGTGCCGGGACAACAACCTCTCCCTCAATGTGAGCAAGACAAGGAGGGCCGAACAGGCCCCAATTAACATCGATGGGGCTGTAGTGGAGCGGGTCGAGAGTTTCAAGTTCCTTCGTGTCCACATCACCAACAAACTATCATGGTCCAAACACACCAAGACAGTCGTGAAGAGGGAACAACAACACCTTTTCCCCCTCAGGAGACTGAAAAGATTTGGCATGGGTCCCCAGATCCTCAAAAAGTTATACAGCTGCACCATCGAGAGCAACCTGACCGGTTGCATCACCGCCTGGTATGGCAATTGCTCGGCATCCGACCGTAAAGCGCTACAGAGGGTAGTGCGAATGGCCCAGTACATCACTGGGGCCAAGCTTCCTGTCATCCAGGACCTACAGTGGGGAGAACAAGTATTTGATACACTGCCGATTTTGCAGGTTTTCCTACTTACAAAGCATGTAGAGGTCTGTCATTTTTATCATAGGTACACTTCAACTGTGAGAGTTGTAAATTAAGTAATTAATTTGCATTTTATTGCATGACATAAGTATTTGAGACATCAGAAAAGCAGAACTTAATATTTGGTACAGAAACCTTTGTTTGCAATTACAGAGATCATACGTTTCCTGTAGGTCTTGACCAGGTTTGCACACACTGCAGCAGGGATTTTGGCCCACTCCTCCATACAGACCTTCTCCAGATCCTTCAGGTTTGGGGCTGTCGCTGGGCAATACAGACTTTCAGCTCCCTCCAAAAATTTTCTATTGGGTTCAAGTCTGGAGACTGGCTAGGCCACTGCAGGACCTTGAGATGCTTCTTACGGAGCCACTCCTTAGTTGCCCTGGCTGTGTGTTTCGGGTCATTGTCATGCTGGAAGACCCAGCAACGACCCATCTTCAATGCTCTTACTGAGGGAAGGAGGTTGTTGGCCAAGATCTCGCGATACATGGCCCCATCCATCCTCCCCTCAATACAGTGCAGTCGTCCTGTCCCCTTTGCAGAAAAGCATCCCCAAAGAATGATGTTTCCACCTCCATGCTTCACGGTTGGGATGGTGTTCTTGGGGTTGTACTCATCCTTCTTCTTCCTCCAAACACGGCGAGTGGAGTTTAGACCAAAAAGCTCTATTTTTGTCTCATCAGAACACATGACCTTCTCCCATTCCTCCTCTGGATCATCCAGATGGTCATTGGCAAACTTCAGACGGGCCTGGACATGCACTGGCTTGAGCAGGGGGACCTTGCGTGCGCTGCAGGATTTTAATCCATGACGGCGTAGTGTGTTACTAATGGTTTTCTTTGAGACTGTGGACCCAGCTCTCTTCAGGTCATTGACCAGGTCCTGCCGTGTAGTTCTGGGCTGATCCCTCACCTTCCTCATGATCATTGATGCCCCACAAGGTGAGATCTTGCATGGAGCCCCAGACCGAGGGTGATTGACCGTCATCTTGAACTTCTTCCATTTTCTAATAATTGCGCCAACAGTTGTTGCCTTCTCACCAAGCTGCTTGCCTATTGTCCTGTAGCTCATCCCAGCCTTGTGCAGGTCTACAATTGTATCCCTGATGTCCTTACACAGCTCTCTGGTATTGGCCATTGTGGAGAGGTTGGAGTCTGTTTGATTGAGTGTGTGGACAGGTGTCTTTTATACAGGTAACGAGTTCAAGCAGGTGCAGTTAATACAGGTAATGAGTGGAGAACAGGAGGTCTGTGAGAGCCGGAATTCTTACTGGTTGGTAGGTGATCATATACTTACAGTGGGGAAAAAAAGTATTTAGTCAGCCACCAATTGTGCAAGTTCTCCCACTTAAAAAGATGAGAGAGGCCTGTAATTTTCATCATAGGTACACGTCAACTATGACAGACAAATTGAGAATTTTTTTTCCAGAAAATCACATTGTAGGATTTTTAATGAATTTATTTGCAAATTATGGTGGAAAATAAGTATATGGTCACCTACAAACAAGCAAGATTTCTGGCTCTCACAGACCTGTAACTTCTTCTTTAAGAGGCTCCTCTGTCCTCCACTCGTTACCTGTATTAATGGCACCTGTTTGAACTTGTTATCAGTATAAAAGACACCTGTCCACAACCTCAAACAGTCACACTCCAAACTCCACTATGGCCAAGACCAAAGAGCTGTCAAAGGACACCAGAAACAAAATTGTAGACCTGCACCAGGCTGGGAAGACTGAATCTGCAATAGTTAAGCAGCTTGGTTTGAAGAAATCAACTGTGGGAGCAATTATTAGGAAATGGAAGACATACAAGACCACTGATAATCTCCCTCGATCTGGGGCTCCACGCAAGATCTCACCCCGTGGGGTCAAAATGATCACAAGAACGGTGAGCAAATATCCCAGAACCACACGGGGGACCTAGTGAATGACCTGCAGAGAGCTGGGACCAAAGTAACAAAGCCTACCATCAGTAACACACTACGCCGCCAGGGACTCAAATCCTGCAGTGCCAGACGTGTCCCCCTGCTTAAGCCAGTACATGTCCAGGCCCGTCTGAAGATTGCTAGAGTGCATTTGGATGATCCAGAAGAGGATTGGGAGAATGTCATATGGTCAGATGAAACCAAAATAGAACTTTTTGGTAAAAACTCAACTCGTCGTGTTTGGAGGACAAAGAATGCTGAGTTGCATCCAAAGAACACCATACCTACTGTGAAGCATGGGGGTGGAAACATCATGCTTTGGGGCTGTTTTTCTGCAAAGGGACCAGGACGACTGATCCGTGTAAAGGAAAGAATGAATGGGGCCATGTATCGTGAGATTTTGAGTGAAAACCTCCTTCCATCAGCAAGGGCATTGAAGATGAAACGGGGCTGGGTCTTTCAGCATGACAATGATCCCAAACACACCGCCCGGGCAACGAAGAAGTGGCTTCGTAAGAAGCATTTCAAGGTCCTGGAGTGGCCTAGCCATTCTCCAGATCTCAACCCCATAGAAAATCTTTGGAGGGAGTTGAAAGTCCGTGTTGCCCAGCGACAGCCCCAAAACATCACTGCTCTAGAGGAGATCTGCATGGAGAAATGGGCCAAAATACCAGCAACAGTGTGTGAAAACCTTGTGAAGACTTACAGAAAACGTTTGACCTGTGTCATTGCCAACAAAGGGTATATAACAAAGTATTGAGAAACTTTTGTTATTGACCAAATACTTATTTTCCACCATAATTTGCAAATAAATTCATAAAAAATCCTACAATGTGATTTTCTGGATTAGTTTTCTCATTTTGTCTGTCATAGTTGACGTGAACCTATGATGAATATTACAGGCCTCTCTCATCTTTTTAAGTGGGAGAACTTTCACAATTGGTGGCTGACTAAACACTTTTTTTCCCCACTGTATGTCATGCAATAAAATGCAAATTCATTACTTAAAAATCATACAATGTGATTTTCTGGATTTTTGTCTTTTCAGATTCCGTCTCTCACAGTTGAAGTGTACCTATGATAAATATTACAGACCTCTACATGCTTTGTAAGTAGGAAAACCTGTAAAATCGGCAGTGTATCAAATTCTTGTTCTCCCCACTGTATATACTAGGCGGTGTCAGAGGAAGGCCCAAAAAATTGTCAAAGACTCCAGTCACCCAAGTCATAGACTGTTCTCTCTGCTACCGCATGGCAAGCGGTACCGGAGCACCAAGTCTAGGTCCAAAAGGCTCCTTAACAGCTTCTACCCCCAATCCATAAGTGTGCTGAACAATTAATCAAATGGCCATCCGGACTATTTACATTGATCCCCCCCACCTTTGTTTTTACACTGCTGCTACTCGCTGTTTATTATCTATGCATAGTCATTTTACCCCTACCTACATGTACAAATTACCTCAACTAACCTGTACCCCTGCACATTGACTCAGTACCGGTACCCCCTGTATATAGCCTCATTATTGATATTTTATTGTGTTACTTTTTATTTTTATTTGTACTTTAGTTTATTTAGTAAATATTTTCTTAACTCTATTTCTTTAACTGCATTGTTGGTTAAGGGCTTGTAAGTAAGCATTTCACGGTAAGGTCTACACCTGTTGTATTCGGGGCATGTGACAAATACAATTTGATTTGATTTGAAGTCATGATCAATGGGAGAAGCCTTGCCTCGCTTGAGACGGGTGACATTAACAGTCTAGGAGCCGCGTCTCTTTCTGCAGGTGGTTTGCCATTTTGAGCTCATTCTCAGTGTGTGTGCAGATGTCTTGAATATAAAAGTCTTTAGAAATCCCACAGGTGGTTATGCCAGCTCTGTCTATAGCATCATTGGAGCATTCTCATTGGAGCCCAGCAGGTCAAATAAAAGGGAAATTATGTTCTGCCAACCTGAGCCGAACAAACATATATATTTTGTATTTTAGAACAGGAGCTATGTCGGCGGCACAAAACACATCCTATGTGGTGTTGTTAAAGTCATTGACATTTCAACTGTGATAACTAATATACCGGATGTAATCTTATTGTGTTATTTCCCTCCTTCCTCCGTGTAAGCCAGGTCAGGTAAGGATAACAGCGGATGACTCACATGGAAAGATCAGTGCGATGGTTGTGCGTGAGTATTAGCCTCAGAATGAGGGTCTCACCCCCTGAGAGCCCAGTGGAGAGACCCTGGACCCGTGGGGGTGGGGGGTGCAGCTGTGTGTGCTATCTGTTAGTCTGCAGCCAGGGAATAGCCCTCTTCTCCCCTGGCTCCTGCTGCCTGCCTGGGCCACATCATGCCCCCACCCACCAAAGACGCTTCATTCTCCCTTTGCCAGGCTCTCGCCTGTGCTTTGGTAAAAATGCATTCTGTCCCGATAATCATATTTCACCTCTGTGAAGGGGAGCTGGTTAACGTTAAAGACCTTACTCGACGACGACGCAGCGAGAAAGGAATGTGTTAGAAAGTGATAAGGAGGGCCCATCTAATACAGGGGAGTGCATTTCCCCCGACAACCTCCTTACCTTGGTGCTAATCTCCCCCACTATTTGATGTTTACACTCTGTGTAGAGCCTCCATCTCCTGGTTCATGGGCTATTAGTTTAGTCCTAATCCCCCTTTGCATTAGCATTGATCCCCAAATAAAGTCCCTATTTAGTGCACATCCTACAGTCCCCAGTACACCCAGGTTTAGAAAACACTAGTCAGTGTGTAGTGAAGGTACTTACAGTTGTGCTGCACAGTGAAGGAATGGTGGGGGCAGATAACTCAGTATGCTGAGTGGAGGAGGCTGCTCTCTATGGAGCAGAGCAGAGCCGAGCAGGGCTGTGTGGTGTGTGTAAGAGAAAAGGCATGGCTTGTCACTGACTCAGATGCATTGCCCCAGTAAGGCTGTGTGTTTACTGCCGGCTCCCTCAGGGCAAAGCACACAGGGCTGCAGTGCCTCCGCTATCAGTCATGCAACCTGCAAACACCCCCGTCCCCACTACGATACGCCACAAACCCACAGTGGCACCCACAATCCATCTTAGTGCAGGGGACGTGCTTTGCATCAAGGGTAGCCACATGTCCCAAATTGTACGGGACATTCTGACTCTTTGTCCAGCAACCAAATAATCATTTACATTTTAGTCATTTAGCAGACGCTCTTATCCAGAGCAACTTACAGTTAGTGAGTGCATATAATAATAATAATAATAATATGCCATTTAGCAGACGCTTTTATCCAAAGCGACTTACAGTCATGCGTGCATACATGTGCATACATTTTCATGCTGGCCCCCCATGGGAAACGAACCCACAACCCTGGCATTGCAAGCGCCATGCTCTACCAACTGAGCTACACAGGGCCAATCATGTCACGCATTTTATCAATAAATTCAAACACCACCAATTTAGAACAAAGTTTGATTTGTCCAGTATTTCAGTCAGACATTCCAACCTATCTCTTGCAATCACGTTGCGCTTATGAAAATATATATAGCCTATCATTAGTATATGGTAGCCTACTGGTGATGTTAAACACTTCTCCAATCGTTGCTGAGATCTGATATTCTGCGCAGCGAAAGACGAGACATGGGCCAATGTCATAGACCTATCATCAGCCAATCACATTTCTCAAATCCTTTCGGCTAAATTCCAGCTAAACTTGGAAAGGACAGTTGCCTAACTACTTACAAAAAGAGTGCTTCTGACTAAGAGTTACAAAAGTAAGTAAATACGCGTATTAGACTGAAAGATATAAGGTAATTTCGTCAAACTTGTGAGGTTCTCCATCCTCATTAGTTGCTCATTCAACATATTTGCTGATACTTCATCCCGTTTTAAAAGTCTCCCTTCCTAACTGTTTTACATTCCCTGGCAGAGACCAACCAGAAAGGTTTCCTTGGCCAAATATTCCCAGATTTTCAAAACACAGCCACATATGTGGTCTCTCGTTTCTGCATCACCAAATTTGGCTTCAATTAGCTCTGCAAGGTCAATCCGACGTTTGCTGTGGCTGTACAGTAGAAGTCAGAGCATTCATACTTCTTCAAATCAAATCAAATTGTATTTGTCACATACACGTGTTTAGCAGATGTTATAGCGGGTGTAGCGTAATGCTTATGCTTCTAGCTGCGACAGTGCAGTAATATCTAACAATTACACAACATATACCCAATACACACAAAAAAGTAAGGAATGGGATTTAAGAATATATACAGTACATATATGGACAAGCAATGACAGAGCGGCATGGACTAAGATACAGAAGAATATTATAGAATAGAATGCAGTATATACATATGAGATGAGTAGTGCAAGATATGTAAACATTATTAAAGTGACTAGTGTTCCATTTCTTAAAGTGGCCAGTGATTTCAGTAGGCAGCAGCAGCCTCTAATGTGCTAGTGATGGCTATTTAACAGTCTGATAGCCTTGAGATAGAAGCTGTTTTTCATTCTCTCGGTCCCAGCTTTGAGGCACCTGTACTGACCTCGCCTTCTGGATGATAGTGGGGTGAACAGGCAGTGGCTCGGGTGGTTGATGTCCTTGATGATCTTTTTGGCCTTCCTGTGACATTGGGTGCTGTATGTGTCTTGGAGGGCGGGTAGTTTGCCCCCGGTAATGCGTTCGGCAGACCGCACCACCCTCTGGAGAGCCCTGCGGTTGTGGGCGGTGCAGTTGCCGTACCAGGCGGTGATACAGCCCGACAGGATGCTCTCAATTGTGCATCTGTAAAAGTTTGTGAGGGTTTTAGGTGATAAGCCACATTTCTTCAGCCTCCTGAGGTTGAAGAGGCTCTGTTGCGCCTTCTTCATCACACTGTCTGCGTGGGTGGACCATTTCAGTTTGTCGGTGATGTGTACGCCAAGGAACTTTAAGCTTTCCACCTTCTCCACTGCGGTCCCGTCGATGTGGATAGGAGGGTGCACCCTCTGTTGTTTCCTGAAGTTCACGATCATCTCCTTTGTTTTGTTTCTTGCGCTTCTTGGTTTGCACCGCACCATTTGTAGTGATTCAGGGCTAATCTATAGCCATCCAGCTAATTACAAGCAACTGGCTAAATGAAAAGCCAAGACCTTAACTCTTCTGAGATGTTGGAGTCTATTTCCCTGTGCTTGACATGGGAAATAGACATGCACCTTTTTCCCACCTGCATCTCCATCCCGAATCTCCCCATTGCCCCCCTGCAAAATTACCCTACATTTAGGCTATTGTTTATATGTGTGTTTCACACTATGTTGAGGGACATTTTAGTATAGTGCTTGTATGGATGTCAACCCCAATACATGTTCATGTCATCATTCTACAACTCCCGGAAATTGAGCTTCTACTTCAAAAAATCCACCTTTCCAGAAATAAGTCTCTCACTGTTGCCGCTTGCTACAGACCCACCTCAGCCCCCAGCTGTGCCCTGGACACCATATGTGAATTGATTTCCCCCCATCTATCCTCAGAATTCGTACTGCTAGGTGATCTAAACTGGGATATGCTTAACACCCCGGCCGTCCTACAATCTAAACTAGATGCCCTCAATCTCACACAAATTATCAAGGAACCTACCAGGTACAACCCTAAATCCGTAAACATGGGCACCCTCATAGAGATCATCCTGACTAATTGACCCTCTAAATACACCTCCGCTGTCTTCAACCAGGATCTCAGCAATCACTGCCTCATTGCCTGCATCCGTAATGGGTCCGTGGTCAAACGACCACCCCTCATCACTGTCAAACGCTCCCTAAAACACTTCAGCGAGCAGGCCTTTCTAATTGACCTGGCCCGGGTATCCTGGATGGATATTGACCTCATTCCGTCAGTAGAGGATGCCTGGTTGTTCTTTAAAAGTGCTTTCCTCTCCATCTTAAATAAGCATGCCCCATTCAAAAAAATCAGAACTAAGAACAGATATAGCCCCTGGTTCACCCCAGACTTGACTGCTCTTGACCAGCACAAAAACATCCTTTGGCATACTGCATTAGCATCTAACAGCCCCCGCGATATGCAACTTTTCAGGGAAATCAGGAACCAATATACACAATCAGTTAGGAAATCAAAGGCTAGCTTTTTCAAACAGAAATGTGCATCCTGTAGCACTAACTCCAAAAAGTTTTAGGACACTGTAAAGTCCATGGAGAATAAGAGCACCTCCTCCCAGCTGCCTACTGCACTGAGGCTAGGAAACACTGTCACCACCGATAAATCTACGACAATCGAGAATTTCAATAAGCATTTTTTTACGACTGGCCATGCTTTCCACCTGGCAACCCCTACCCCGGCCACCAGCTCTGCACCCTCCGCTGCAACTTCACCCAAATTCAGATAGCTGATGTTCTGAAAGAGCTGCAAAAACTGGACCCCTACAAATCAGCTGGGCTAGACAATCTGGACCCTTTCTTTCTAAAATTAGCAGCCGAATTTGTAGCAACCCCTATTACTAGCCTGTTCAACCTCTCTTTCGTATCATCTGAGATCCCCAGAGATTGGAAAGCTGCCGCGGTCATCCCCCTCTTCAAAGGGGGTGACACTCTAGGTCCAAACTGTTACAGATCTATATCCATCCTGCCCTGCCTTTCTAAAGTATTTGAAAGGCAAGTTAACAAACAGATCACCGACCATTTCGAATCCCACCGTACCTTCTCTGCTATGCAATCTGGTTTCCGAGCTGGTCATGGGTGCACCTCAGCCACGCTCAAGGTCCTAAACGATATTATAACCGCGATCGATAAAAGACAGTACTGTGCAGCCGTCTTCATCGACCTGGCCAAGACTTTTGACTCTGTCAATCACCGCATTCTTATTGGCAGACTAAATAGCCTTGGTTTCTCAAATGACTGCCTCGCCTGGTTCACCAACTACTTCTCAGATAGAGTTCAATGTGTCAAATCGGAGGGCCTGTTGTCTGGACCACTGGCAGTCTCTATGTGGGTGCCACAGGGTTCAATTCTCGGGCCGACTCTATTCTCTGGGTATATCAATGATGTCGCTCTTGCTGCTGGTGACTCTCAGATCCACCTCTACGCAGACGACACCATTTTGTATACATCTGGCCCTTCATTGGACACTGTGTTAACAAACCTCCAAATGAGCTTCAATGCCATACAACATTCCTTCCGTAGCCTCCAACTGCTCTTAAACGCTAGTAAAACTAAATGCATGCTTTTCAATCGAACGCTGCTTGCACCCGCCCGCCCGACTAGAATCACTACTCTTGGCGGGTCTGTCTTAGAATATGTGGACAACTACAAATACCTAGGTGTCTGGTTAGACCGTAAACTCTCCTTCCACATTAAGCATCTCCAATCCAAAGTTAAATCTAGAATCGGCTCCCTATTTCGCAACGAAGCCTCCTTCACTCATGCTGCCAAACATGCCCTCGTAAAACTGACTATCCTACCGATCCTTGACTTTGTTGATGTCATTTACAAAATAGCCTCCAACACTCTCAGCAAATTTTGTAGCTCAGTTGGTAGAGCATGGCGTTTGCAATGCCAGGGTTGTGGGTTCTATTCCCACGGGGAAATCTTGTATGAAAAATAAAATGCACTAACTGTAAGTCACTCTGGATAAGAGCGTCTGCTAAATGACTAAAATGTCAAATGTAAATTGGATGTAGTCTATCACAGTGCCATCCGTTTTGTCACCAAAGCCCCATTTACTTCCCACCATTGTGACCTGTACGCTCTCGTTGGCTGGCCCTCACTACATATTCGTCGCCAAACCCACTGGCTCCAGGTCATCTATAAATCTCTGCTAGGCAAATCCCCGCCTTATCTTAGCTCATTGGTCACCATAGTAACACCCACCCGAAGTATGCGCTCCAGCAGGTATATCTCACTGGTCATCCCCAAAGCCAACACCTCCTTTGGCCGCCATTCCTTCCAGTTCTCTGCTACTAATGACTGGAACGAACTGCAACAATCTCTGAAGCTGGAGACACTTATCTCCCTCACAAACTTTAAGCATCAGTTGTCAGAGCAGCTTACTGATCACTGCACCTGTACACAGCCCATCTGTAATTAGCCCACCCAAATACCTCATCCCCATATTGTTATTTATTTTGCTCATTTGCACCCCAGTATCTCTATTTGCACATCATCTTCTGAACATCTATCAATCAAGTGTTAATACTAAATTGTATTTATTTTATTGCCTTACCTCCATAACTTACTACATTTGCACACACTGTATATAGATTTTCTATTGTGTTACTGACTGTATGTTTTGTTTTTCCCATGTGTAACTCTGTGTTGTTCTTTTTATCGCACTGCTTTGCTTTATCTTGGCCAGGTCGCAGTTGTAAATGAGAACTTGTTCTCAACTGGCCTACCTGGTTAAATAAAGATGTACCGCTCTCACCTACCGTCAATCAAGCATGTCAATGCGGAGCTATGCTGAGCTCACCGCATTGTTAAAACATTTGGGAGGCGCACGGCATCACTGTACGGAGCTCGATTTGGCCTCCGAAAGCCTCCAGAGGTACTGCCATTGCGTCACACCTTCTGTACGGAGCATCCGGACCACTTTTACAGATCAAACATAAATTGGCTGGGCCTTCCCGAGTGGCGCAGTGGTCTAAGGTACTGTGCCACTAGAGATCCTGGTTCGAGTCCAGGCTCTGCCGCGACCGGGAGACCCATGGGGCGGCGCACAATTGGCCCAGCGTCGTCCAGGGTAGGTTTGGCTGTCAGGGATGTTCTTGTCCTATAGCGCACTAGCGACTCCTGTGGCCGGGCGCAGTGCACGCTGACTCGGTCACCAGCTGTACAATGTTTCCTCCGACACATTGGTGCGGCTGGCTTCCTGGTTAAGCGGGCACTGTGTCAAGAAGCAGTGTGGCTTGGTAGGGTTATGTTTCGGAGGACGCACGCCTCTCCCGTGTCTGTACGGGAGTTGCAGCGATGGGACAAGACTGTAACTACCAATTGGATACCCTAAAATTGGCTTTTAGGGTGTAGTGCTGCTGGAGCTCAAAGGAAAACAAAATACAGGATAGCTATATAGTTTGTTAACACCATCTGCTTTAATTTGCTCACGAAAAAGTGATTGAATAAGATCTAAATGCATATTCCCATGAAACGGATTGAGATCAAATGATTGGCATGCAGATGCAGTTTGGACATGAAGAATGTGGCCAACATTTTGTATTCATATAGTCTACACTGTCCTGCGAATGTCCTGCAAAATCATCCTGTTGTCCCGCATTTGGGTACTTTAAATGTGGTCACCATAGCGTAGCTCCAAGCCATATCCAAAATCCCAGCTTGAGTCTTTGCTCATTCTGATTTGAATAATGTGGGGAATATGGTTTAGCAGGTGGCTGTAAAATGTTGTTTTTCATTGATCATCAATCATAATTATCAGTATTCTGCACTATGACACATGGCACAATGATTATGGGAATTGCAATAAGCCACTTGCTGTTCAATCATAGCTGATTCAGCCACCATATGCTTTCTGATTATTTAAAGAATGTAGTGTCCTATATGTCAATGACAAGGGCTTCTACTGCTGGCTGGACAGCCACTGAAGGCTAGTGTCCCGTTGACATACTGTGTCTCTGAATCCCAATTTACGCTCCAGTCATTTCACATCTCCTTTGGCAAGGCTCCAGCATGCAGCAGTCTCTCAAACCCAAGTCTCTGTGCCAATGAGAGTCACTCTGATAGATAGGACTCACGACAGAATGAGGAGAAACCCATTATGAGAAACTCAAGAGAGTTGAAATACAATACTGGATGATAAGTTATTCTCCTGGAACAATATGTTGGATTTGTTCCAAAGTTAGAGATGGTTGACTGCCTTGCTGATCTCCTTGTTGGTCTTTGCTATTGGAGGGTTTGGTTGTTGGTGGGTTCATGGTCACTGGGTCCTACTTCTGATGATTGGAAGAAAGACTTCTGAGGCTAAGTAGCCACTCTGGAGGCATTCAGCTGCACAGCACCAAGACCAGGGCTAGCGTTACTTCCTCACAGGCAGCTTTGAATTCCAGAAGCACAGAGTGACATTCAATCCTTATGTGTGTGCCTGGGCAGGGTGTGTGTGCCAGAAATATGAAAGTGAAGCACAGCTCCTGAATCCAAGATTATTCATCTGTCTGCAGAGAGGAGTTTCTGTATCTGGCAGTGGCCTCTTTCTTTACCAGGCAACGCAGGCCTTCCTTCCCAGTGCTGATATGAAGCTGTCCATGTTAATGTATCCGTTTCACACACAGAACATTAATGCAATGTGAACACATGACATGTGGTAGGGGTTTGGGTCAAGCCCCATAATGCAAAAGATTGATGTCATGGATCACTGGGTAGACATGGTTGTTAACATGGCGTACAGTAGGCCTGTCTAACAATGTGCAAATGTCAAATTGTATTGTTAGTCATAGTGTATCATAAAGCCAGTGGTCAATGCAGTGAAGCAGAAACAAGCTGTGATTAATCCTTGAAGATCCGTGCACAGTATATGTATTCATAAAGAGGTCTGCAGCCCTCCCATGGGATTCAGGCAGCAGTTGGCAATTCTATCTTTTAAAAGACACCTCTTGACCGCGGACAGTTAAAATATGGGGTTCAAGCTCTGCTTCTCATCTTCCGTGTGTGGTTCACCACTCCACTGGGTAACATCTTATCCTACGGGTCAGTTTGACCTCATCACATTTAAATAATGAATGATGAAAAGCATAATTTTTTACTATCAGATTTGAATGAATATCTTATGAATTGCCAAATTGACCAGTAATGCCATGTGGTTGTTTCTTTTATGTTTTTTTTTAGACATAATATGAGAGTTAAAGAGGGAGAGTACATCTAGAGACACCATGTAGTGATTCTTCCCTCTTTCTCTCTCTCTCTCTCTCTCTCTCTCTCTCTCTCTCTCTCTCTCTCTCTCTCTCTCTCTCTCTCTCTCTCTCTCTCTCTCTCTCTCTCTCTCTCTCTCTCTCTCTCGTTCCCTCAGTCCCCTCCCTCTGTAAAGCATTTCTATTACATTCACCTGCAGAGATGACTTTCTGCCAAGCGGAATTCCTGTGCCCATTTTTTATTTTAATTAGGGCGGTGGGATTTGCTTTCTCTGATTCCTTGAAAAAAGGAGTTACATTGTTACTCTCAATAACTTCCTTCCTCTCCTACAGACTTGTCGGCCTGATTATGTTGAAAGAGGAAAGAAAGACTACGTAGGGCTTTGAGAGTGGTAAAACCGGACACGTTACCTAAACCCAACATGATTTTGTGTTCTACGTGCATTTGTGGTCATGTTTTATTTCCCTCCCTTTGAGCCTCTGTGGGTTGAGGCATTGAGCAGTGTGTGTTGCAGAATGCTAAGTCCTCCACTGGAGTTTCTGTGAGGGGGTGGATTTGTGCTAACAGCCAGAGCCAGTGATTAAAACACAGAGGGGCCAAAGAGAGGCTAAAGGGCAGGAGTTACTGTAATCCAGGGAAAAGCGACCTCCTTACACACACACACATGCTTGTCCTGATGCCAGTTTACTGACGGCCTTTTGGACACTAGAGAGTCCGCGGGGAGTGGGCAGCTCTGTTGGGTTGATACAGGAAGGGTACATCTCATTGACAAACTGACACAGCTCTCAAAGGCTGTGGCCCTGAGCCAGATAGTCCACTAGGAGTGAGGTAGTCCTTCCTGCTTGGTGGAAGAGAAGGCTCTTCACCAAGGCCATATCTTCAAAGATGTGTCTTCTCAGCATTGATTGTCAAGGGAATTTGTCCTTGTCCTCCTTACTTATTTGCTTGCTTACGGTGACGAATGTCTATCCAATATCTATCCAACCAGGCAGATCTGTGTATGTGTGCACGTGCGCTGTGCATGTAGGCTGCATAAGTGTGTGAGCGCATCCATGCTTTTATGTTGGTATGCTTGTTAGGAACATAAGCATATTATACATGTGTTACTTTGGTGTGCTGTGTACTGTGTGCTCATGTGAGGTTTTAGTTTGTAAGGGTTTGCAGTAGTTTCTAAGGCTTGTCTCTCACCAAGAGTAGGTTGTCTTACTTTATCTTTAGAATCTACCTCTGTTCCTCTTCCCTGCGCTCCCCGGCTCACTGAGCTACTCCAGATGAATAGAATCTGTGGATAACTTCCTGGATTGGAGATAAGATATTCTCCCTCTGACAAAAACACTGGCAGATCGGTGGAAGAGACTTTCACAGCAAAAACAGATTTAGTTTTTCCTTGTTCCTAGCTGTGTTTCTAAAATGCTATTATTGGTGCACGTCTCAGCAAATTGGGCACACTTTAGTATAAAACACTTTGTGCCGTTAGGCCTAAATGTTTGTTAGGAACACTGACACTGAAATGGTGACATGCAATGGTGTTAACGCTACACTTAGACATCTATTATACCATATTATACCATATTATGCTATATTATGGTAAAGCAGGGTAGAGCCAATGGAAAGGGATTTTATTGGTGTGCGTGAATATGTAATGCAATGCAGCACAGTATTTAATGATGCATATATTTGATTTACAATACATGCTCTACAACCATTTATTTTGATACATATGTACATACAAACGGGCCACGTATTTCATGGTGATTCTGTTCCCTGTAATCAAACACAGCCATATTCACATGAAACAAACACATTGAACAATAGTTGTAGTCGATGAAATGTGCATCAAAATATGCATTATGTTAGCCTTTTAATTGTGTAAGAGAAATATTGTATGTCTCATGCCCCAGAACATAGGAAACACACACTCTACGCTCGCATTGTAGTTCTACACCTGAACTGATGGCTTTTATCGCCAAATATGGATGTTCCCTTTGTTCAAAGGAGCTGTCTGGCACACCCTTCTTTTCTCTATCTCCATCTCACTAAACACAGTGTTGTCACCTCCTCTCAGGTTGGATGGATCCATTTCCAGCTGCAGGATGTGATCACAGAGACGCTTAAGCAATGTCAGAGGAAGGCCCTCAAAATTGTCAAAGACTCCAGCCACCCTAGTCATAGACTGTTCTCTCTGCTACCGCACGGCAAGCGGTACCGGAGCGCCAAGTCTAGGTCCAAAAGGCTTCTCAACAGCTTCTACCCGCAAGCCATAAGACTCCTGAACAGCCTATCATGGCTACCCGGACTATTTGCACTGCCCCCCCCATCTTTTTACGCTGCTGCTACTCTGTTAATTATTTATGCATAGTCACTTTAACTCCACCCACATGTACATATTACCTCAACTACCTCAACTAGCCGAACATTGACTCTGCACCGGTACCCCCCTGTATATAGCCTCCCTACTGTTATTTTATTTTACTTCTGCTCTTTTTTTCTCAACACTCTTTTGTTGTTGTTGTTTTATTTTACTTTTTTATTTAAAATTAAATGCATTGTTGGTTAAGGGCTGTAAGTAAGCATTTCACGGTAATGTCTACACGTGTTGTATTCGGCACATGTGGCAAATACAATTTGATTTGATTAGATTTGATTGTTCTACATTACCCATGCAGATGTGTACGTTATGTCAGGAGCTTATTTTTGGGGCTGCGTGCTGAAAGACAAACGCTCGCCTTCATCTGAAGGGTTCATCAGGAGTTTAAGAGCAGTCTTTTGTTTCCCTCCTACAGGCTTTGACATCAGCGTCTGTGGATGATTCCGGTCCTCTCTGTCCATTTCTGTGTAGTATTGTCAAGGACTAGGCTATTATTTGTTCATGATATCAGTTGTCATGGCTCCATTTCAACGCAAATGTGACGCCCAGTTCAAAATTATGATAATAACAGATAATAATCTTTCTGTTATCTTTTTCTCATTATGCCCTAAGTACAGATTTATACCAAGTCTTGTAACTAGACAATATCCAAGTATGGCAAACTAACAGCAACTATGCTGGAGGAAAAGTCTAGCACAGTGGTCACCAACCTTTTCTGAGTCAAGATCACTGTCTGAGTCAAAATGCAAGCCGAGATCTACCGCTCAGATATTTTTAAAACATGACTTAAAAAAATGTAAGCCTAAGCAACATGGACCTATTAAAAACGGTTCTGTAGCAATGAGGTTTGTGCAGTAGGCTACAGGCCCAATACATTATCACTGCATATTGGCTATGCTTGAATTGCCCTGCCAATGTTGTTCTTCTCAGACCACTTTGAAATTATATTTCAAAATTTGCGGTATATGATCACACTGATAATATATCATTTTGAGAGCTTGGAACTGTAAGGTTCTATCTGCAAAAAGATGATTCTGAGATAATTGGCTTTAAAGTTCCGAACCCTCATTGGTTTGAAAAGTGTCAGCAATTTTTATATTTTATTATTTTGAACTTTATAACATGAATTGGGGTATTTAGAGCACTATATAGGTAGAGAACATTGAACAGAACACAGCTGTGTCAATAACTCAATTTGGACAAAAATGCAGATAGAACCTTAGTCCCAAGCTCTCGAAATGTTGTTGTATTACTTGTGAGTGAGCATAATAATTTGCTTTTTTTTTTAATTTTACTGGACTGATGGCCTGCATCTGATGGTCCATCTGAGGGGAGGGAGGGAGAGAGCAGCGGAGAAGCTGCCTCTTACCGTCCCTCCGCTGAGACTGACCAAAAAAGGCACACAGTCTTCCAGCTGATGGCGAAACTAAGTCACACTGCATTATTTCTGCATTAATTCATGTTGGTACTCCTATGACCAGAGAAAGTGAATTATTCCTCGATATTAAAAAAGACACAAGCCGCTAATAATAACAACGCAAGCTTATCGATACACTTTGCTACTCATTCATTGCAGCTGCAGTGCTGGTTGTAGCGTGAGTGGAAGTAGGGAGAAGCACGTTTTATGGCTTATAAAAGTGTTGACAATGAAGTGCTGAATAACAACTTAAACAGTAACTTACTCATAAAAACAGCAGCTGTTCATTGTATTTTATTGACAGTTTCTCTCTAGTAATGGTTTTAAAAGATTGGAAATCTCACAGTAATAACTTTGCTGTACGTTCGAGGAAACTGCAGACACAGTGATCTGAGCTATCTGATTGGCCAGTGGTAGGCCTATAGGTGCACTTGATTTGCTCTCTGGGCCTGCCGGGTAGGCAGAGTTTTACCTTCAGACACATTAAATGGTTAAAAATGGGAACACTTTGCCTTCCTGGTGCTAGAGCAGCTGAATCATGTGCAAAACAAATAAAAAAAGAGTGTGAAATGAAAACAATTAAAAATAGGAACATAAGGCTTTATCGTTGGGTTTTTTACAGAAATGTTTGGTGATCGACTAGGAATGCCTTGGAGATCGAACGGTTGGTGACCACTGGTCTAGCATTTTAATATGCAGTACGGTCGATCACCTCATCTTAAGGTGAAATATAGAGGAGTCAGACACTCTGCGTTGAAACACAGGTGGGTATAGCCGGCCAGGTAGGGATATCTCCCATCTTTTCCTTTGTCAGCGCTTCAACAGTGAAGCCTCTCTTGGGACCCAGATATAGAGGGGCAGGGAGCTATAGCACTTTTTTAAAGATCAGGGGCCGGTCCTGCCAGCATTATCATCCATAATAGCATTATGCCACGGTTCAACAGCCACAAAGACAGTTTCTATCAATTGGCCAGGCCCTGGTCGACAGTACCCCAGATACCCCCGGTGACCATATCTACCACAGACACGAATCCACCAGCTGTCAATCACCGTCACTCAGATGCATTTAATTAGGAGAGCAAGATGGCAATAACAGTGAGCCAGGAGCCAGGTCTTATTTTGGGTATTTATTTACTCAAATAGTGGTCTGGGAGGATAAAAATGCCTCCAGTAAAGATTGTCCAAATACAATCCCACACAAACAGAAGCTTTTATTTTCCCATAACGCATTACAGTATTTGTGAAGGGAAGTTGTGAATTTTGTAGGATTAACAACCCCAAGTGACAACTCAATAACCCGGCTGACTCTAAAGTAGAGTAGAATATTGTTGTTGGGGAGAATGTTTAGTGTAGGTCCTAGTCTGCAGGGTGTATGTATCTATCTATAACAGTCTCCCTAACAGATGGCCCAAACGGAGCTCTCTGCCATCTTCTAGTCTGCGGGCCGAGTGCGTCTCGACCATCGCCAGGAGCAGCAGCCAGTGCGTTTGTGTGTGTCAGAATCCCAGCTCTCTTCGCCGGCTGTGAGGAGGCTTCAGTCAGCCAACCAAGCTGTTGAGTGGCACCCTGTGGTGTGGGACTTGGGCCCCAGTCCTGTGAATCATGTTGTCTCAAGTGGTGCTGTGTGTGATGACATCAGGTATCCTACGTATCCCACCTCTCCTCCCAAATGGTATTTAACTACCACTGTTCTAGGAGACAGTGACCCAGGCCAGGTAGTGGTGTACAAAGATGTGGACTCCTCCACCTAATAGTGATGTCTGAATGACTCGTTCCTAACCATAACTGCTGCGAGGCTGGTTTACCATGATTATTGGGAATTGGAATACAGTTGTGACTGCAACTCCCCATTGATGACAGCAGAATGTAAGAAATGATCCATATCCAAACCTAGGTATTCCTTTGGATTGTTGCAGGAGTGCCGTCTTTGTGTTTAGTGGCCAACATGTTCAGGATTCAGAGAAAGTGGGATGTTGACGGTCCAGAATTGACATTTTGGAGGAAACGCATGGCAGAGACACTGATGAAGATTTCTGGTATCTCAAATTAGGGCCACTTATCTATTTAGAATAGCCCAACGTACTGTATCATTCGGAGCTCAACCAAGTGTAATAGCATGTATTTGGGGCCATTCTAATGCTCATGAATCCCTGGAGGCGTTTGACTGTTGTTCACTCATCTTCCAAGCTGGGTGGTGGATGTCATTTTCAAGGTGTTCAGAGATCTGTTTATGACTGACTGGTTTATTTATTACTGTTTTCCTCCTAAACTTGCCCTTTCCTAGGGTCAGGAACAGGGGGTCTTTCTGTCTACGTTATTTTGATGTGTCACTCCTGAGGTCAAAACAAGAGATACTGTTTGGAAATGTCAAACCAAATAATGTGTAGAATTGTAATGTAATGTCTTTATATTCAGTGACACAGAGCTAGTTTCAGTGTAATGCTCTGGTACTTCTTACCTTTAATGGGATCAGTAAAACACAATATGAATACTATGGTTAAGAGAATTGTCCTTTTAGCCAGTCTCTTTTGGCCTTTATGACGTGAGATGTGTTTTAGTTGTCAAATAAACAGACTTTTATGCAGACTCCATTAGATGTCTGTATTTGATGGGGACATTGAATAATGTCCTCAGAACCTTATCTCCCAAACAGATAGAGTCCTGTATTTACCCATTTCAGGTTAACCCTTCTTGTTAAAAAAGTTGTCAATGTGCTGTTCTTCCTCTTTTTTCATTCATCGTCTTGGAACTGGAATTGATTATTTATTTCTAATATCACCAACAGTGGGTGGATAAAGTGAATTTCTCCTTGTAATATTTAAAACAAAAAAGTTCAAAGCTCAGACTAAAATCCCAAGTTAATAAGAGGTCTGGGTAAAACGTTTTGGTTTTATTTAAAGAAAACTAAATTCTGCTTCAGTCTTTTATTTCTGTTCTTTTGCATCATAGTACTGTGTCTCTTGGTAGATGAACATGAACAAATTGAATCAGTCATGATTTAGACGATAAAATACATCAGTATTCCTTGAATGTAAGTTAAATGTGGTTTGGCTCAGTTATCTGCTTTTACATCATTTTGGCATGATCAATTACAGTGCCTTCGAAAAGTATTCAGACCCCCTGACTTGTTCCACATTTTGTTACGTTACAGCCTTATTCTAAAATTGATTCAATCATTTTTTTTCTTTCATCAATCTACACACAATATCCCATAATGACAAAGCAAAAATAGGTTTTTAGACATTTTTGCAAATGTATTAAAAACAAAAAATTGAAATATCACATTTATATAAGTATCAGACCCTTTACTCAGTACTTTGTTGAAGCATCTTTGGCAGCGATTACAGCCTCGAGTCTTCTTGGGTATGACGCTACAAGCTTGGCACACCTGTATTTGGGGAGTTTCTCCCATTCTTCTCTACAGATCCTCTCAAGCTCTGTCAGGTTGGATGGGGAGCATCCCTGCACAGCTGACTAGTCTCCCAGTCCCTGCCGCTGAAAACATCCCGACAGCATGATGCTGCCACCACCATGCATCACCGTAGGGATGGTGCCATGTTTCCTCAGGAACAGGGGGTCTTTCTGTCTACGTTATTTTGATGTGTCACTCCTGAGGTCAAAACAAGAGATACTGTTTGGAAATGTCAAACCAAATAATGTGTAGAATTGTAATGTAATGTCTTTATATTCAGTGACACAGAGCTAGTTTCAGTGTAATGCTCTGGTACTTCTTACCTTTAATGGGATCAGTAAAACACAATATGAATACTATGGTTAAGAGAATTGTCCTTTTAGCCAGTCTCTTTTGGCCTTTATGACGTGAGATGTGTTTTAGTTGTCAAATAAACAGACTTTTATGCAGACTCCATTAGATGTCTGTATTTGATGGGGACATTGAATAATGTCCTCAGAACCTTATCTCCCAAACAGATAGAGTCCTGTATTTACCCATTTCAGGTTAACCCTTCTTGTTAAAAAAGTTGTCAATGTGCTGTTCTTCCTCTTTTTTCATTCATCGTCTTGGAACTGGAATTGATTATTTATTTCTAATATCACCAACAGTGGGTGGATAAAGTGAATTTCTCCTTGTAATATTTAAAACAAAAAAGTTCAAAGCTCAGACTAAAATCCCAAGTTAATAAGAGGTCTGGGTAAAACGTTTTGGTTTTATTTAAAGAAAACTAAATTCTGCTTCAGTCTTTTATTTCTGTTCTTTTGCATCATAGTACTGTGTCTCTTGGTAGATGAACATGAACAAATTGAATCAGTCATGATTTAGACGATAAAATACATCAGTATTCCTTGAATGTAAGTTAAATGTGGTTTGGCTCAGTTATCTGCTTTTACATCATTTTGGCATGATCAATTACAGTGCCTTCGAAAAGTATTCAGACCCCCTGACTTGTTCCACATTTTGTTACGTTACAGCCTTATTCTAAAATTGATTCAATCATTTTTTTCTTTCATCAATCTACACACAATATCCCATAATGACAAAGCAAAAATAGGTTTTTAGACATTTTTGCAAATGTATTAAAAACAAAAAATTGAAATATCACATTTATATAAGTATCAGACCCTTTACTCAGTACTTTGTTGAAGCATCTTTGGCAGCGATTACAGCCTCGAGTCTTCTTGGGTATGACGCTACAAGCTTGGCACACCTGTATTTGGGGAGTTTCTCCCATTCTTCTCTACAGATCCTCTCAAGCTCTGTCAGGTTGGATGGGGAGCATCCCTGCACAGCTGACTAGTCTCCCAGTCCCTGCCGCTGAAAACATCCCGACAGCATGATGCTGCCACCACCATGCATCACCGTAGGGATGGTGCCATGTTTCCTCCAGAATTGACGCTTGGCATTCAGGCCAAAGAGTTCAATCTTGGTATGATCAGACCAGAGAATCTTGTCTCATGGTCTGAGAGTCCTTTAGCCACCTTTTGGCAAACTCCAAGTGGTCTGTCATGTGCCTTACTGAGGAGTGACTTTCGTCTGGCCACTCTACCATAAAGGCCTGATTGGTGGAGTGCTGCAGAGATGGTTGTCCTTCTGGAAGGTTCTCCAATCTCCACAGAGGAACTCTGGAGCTCTGTCAAAGTGACCATCGGGTTCTTGGTCACCTCCCTGACCAAGGCCCTTCTCCCCTGAATGCTAAGTTTGGTCGAGCGGCCAGCTCTAGGAAGTGTCTTGGTGGTCCAAACTTCTTCCATTTAAGAATGATGGAGGCCACTGTGTTCTTGGGGACCTTCAATGCTGCAGAAATGTTTTGGTACCCTTCCACAGTACTGTGCCTCGACACAATCCTGTCTCTGAGCTCTACGGACAATTCCTTTGACCTTATGGCTTATTTTTTGCTCTGACATGCACTGTCAACTGTAGGACCTTATATAGACAGGTGTGTGCCTTTCCAAATCATGTTCAATCAATTGAATATAATCCATTTTAGAATAAGGCTGAAACGTAACAAAATGTGGGAAAAGGGAAGGGGTCTGAATACTTTCCGAATGCACTGTATATCCTTTCAGGGTACATACATCTACCTCTGTGCCACATTTGGGGCTTTTATCACAAGGTTTACTATTGGGTCCACATTTTCAATTTAGCCGCACACCACTAGTATACAGAGGAGAGATACTTTTTTCAGTCTTCCATATTAACACAGAAATTCTGGTAAATTGAGTTTTTTTTGTTGGAAACTAGTTGCTTGACAAATTCATTTTTTTCTTGTTGAAATTATGACATTTTTGACCTGTTGATGCTTTTGGGTTAAGACCAATTTACCAAGACTGGTTCAAAATACATCATGGAAAAAAGTAGACTTTATTCTGTCACAGATATCCTGAACACCGGTAGTGTGAATAATAACTAAAATTAACTATGTGTTAATTAGCCAAATTGATAATGAGTAATTGCTTTGGTAAATCTGTTTCCAAAGCATCTGCCAGGATTCCTGTCACACTCAGTAGTAAACAGACATGCATAACTACATCTCTTTCTCTGTCTCCCATCAGGGCTTTCATTAGCATATCAGACGACAGCGATGAGGCCAGGGCTAAGCACCTGTACCAACAGTGGACAGACCTGGGCTTGACGGACGTCCAGCTGGCCAATTACAGTGTCCTCCTCAGCCTGCCTGGCCCCTCCTCCAGCAGAATTGTGGACCGGGCCAGCCATGAGTGTTTCCTGCCAAGCGGGAGTCAGTGTGACCCCAGGAACCACAACAACAACCCCACAGCAGACCAACACTTCTCCTACGCTGCCTACTCTGCCACAGGCAGTCTAGAGGTACAGCACACTCACCCTGTCTTATTCTCTGGTGGACAGCAGAAGGCAGTAACCCCAGGCTGGTTAATGCTATGTTCCCCAGTCATCTCCTGGTTCTCCACCACCAACTATTGTCACCATCTGTGTGTGCGGTATTCCCGACTTGGACGGTAGTAGCAGCCCTGCCCTCTACCTGGCTGGTTCCAGTTAGCTTTGTTTCTCATCCCTGCTTCTCCATCACAGCTGTGATCACCCAAAAGGCCACAGCGAAAGGTCAAAACTAAAATGTTAAAGTTGGTCCACAGTTCAGGTATATCAAAATCACAGCCCAATTTTCTGAGTCACAATACACATCCCTTCTCTGCAGAATATGAGCGCACTGCTGGCTACAGTCAGAATATTTACAAGACACAGGCGCAAATGCATCCTTGAGATTGAAGGTTAATCCAAGTCATTATGCAAATCTGTCCACACACTTGCAGACATAAGAAATATAGCAGGGCTATTTTTAGAGGTTATGCTTTCTGTCTCCAGGGCAACACAGAGAGAGAGGGTCTGAAGGAGATGGCTGTTATCCCCTTGAGTGCTGAGTGGGCTAAAGGCACAGGAGAACAGTTGGAGAATACAAAGTCTGAATGCAAAGTACACTCCAAGCCTAGTCCTCTGCATCTGTCTCCCCAAAACAGGAGTCAAAGTCATCCATCACCGGCCTGGTTCCATGCACTGTTCAGTGTGCTGCCTTGAATTAAATGGCATTTGCAATATCTAAACGTCAGTTTAGAAAAACAAATATGGCTAGTTTGATGGATGAAAGGCCTGGGGACTCCATAGTAATGTCCTGGGCTGAGGCTCCACGGGATCTGTCATCTCTGAGCCTGTCGCGGTGACAGAGGGGTCAGTGAGCAATTCGCATTATTCCACTCCCCATTCTCAGCATCACAGAGAGAGAGAAAGAGTAAAAAATGCACCACCTCTTACAGGAAAACATACTGACAGTTGTAACCTAATTGAACATATATGAAATATACATGCATTAAAAGCCTACCTTAACACAAGCCAGCCATCAGAGGATGTATAGAGAGAAATAGAAGTTCAAGTGGCAATGGAGATCAAATTCACTGTGCAGCTATACATTTTTAAAGAGCGGACATTATGAAGTTAATCACAAAGATCATGCTGTTCCACACTCAGTCTTTTACTAATGGCATAGAAATAGATTCTGTTTCATGAGTTTGTGGGGTTCATTTGGTAAAAGTCCTATTTAAAGCTGGGCAGTGACTATCTTTCTCTCAAACAGAGAAAATATGTGATTCTCTCTTTATCTTAGTCATCCAACTGTACTTTACTGCCTTGTCACATCATCTCTAACTTTACAATGAAAATTACTCTGGAACAATATAGCGAAGGAATGTAGACCGGAAGAAAACAACATCATCAACATCATTAACAACATGGAGTATAACGTGACCATTTTAGCTTGGTCGAGCTGTACGTCCTCAGCAGTCAGACCAAGATTCTCCTCAGGGTAATCAGGCTCTGTTTGAAGAATGAATTACCATTTTTTGAGCCCTGCAACACATTCATAAACTATACTCTTAGAAAAAAGGGTTCCAAAAGGGTTCTTTGCAGAGAGATAGGGTTCTACCAAGAACCGTTTTGATCTGAAGAACCCTTTTTAAAAGACAAAGGTTATTTTTAAGGCAAAGGGTTCTATGTATAATTTCTTACATCCTAAGAACCATTTTTGGAAGAAAGGGTTATTTGATGATTCTTTGGAAGGCAAGATGGGTTCTACATAGAACCATATACAGTGGGGAAAAAAAGTATTTAGTCAGCCACCAATTGTGCAAGTTCTCCCACTTAAAAAGATGAGAGAGGCCTGTAATTTTCATCATAGGTACACGTCAACTATGACAGACAAAATGAGGAAAAAAAATCCAGAAAATCACATTGTAGGATTTTTAATGAATTTATTTGCAAATGATGGTGGAAAATAAGTATTTGGTCAATAACAAAAGTTTCTCAATACTTTGTTATATACCCTTTGTTGGCAATGACACAGGTCAAACGTTTTCTGTAAGTCTTCACAAGGTTTTCACACACTGTTGCTGGTATTTTGGCACATTCCTCCATGCAGATCTCCTCTAGAGCAGTGATGTTTTGGGGCTGTCGCTGGGCAACACGGACTTTCAACTCCCTCCAAAGATTTTCTATGGGGTTGAGATCTGGAGACTGGCTAGGCCACTCCAGGACCTTGAAATGCTTCTTACGAAGCCACTCCTTCGTTGCCCGGGCGGTGTGTTTGGGATCATTGTCATGCTGAAAGACCCAGCCACGTTTCATCTTCAATGCCCTTGCTGATGGAAGGAGGTTTTCACTCAAAATCTCACGATACATGGCCCCATTCATTCTTTCCTTTACACGGATCAGTCGTCCTGGTCCCTTTGCAGAAAAACAGCCCCAAAGAATGATGTTTCCACACCCATGCTTCACAGTAGGTATGGTGTTCTTTGGATGCAACTCAGCATTCTTTGTCCTCCAAACACAACGAGTTGAGTTTTTACCAAAAAAGTTCTATTTTGGTTTCATCTGACCATATGACATTCTCCCAATCCTCTTCTGGATCATCCAAATGCACTCTAGCAAACTTCAGATGGGCCTGGACATGTACTGGCTTAAGCAGGGGGACACGTCTGGCACTGCAGGATTTGAGTCTCTGGCGGCGTAGTGTGTTACTGATGGTAGGCTTTGTTACTTTGGTCCCAGCTCTCTGCAGGTCATTCACTAGGTCCCCCCGTGTGGTTCTGGGATTTTTGCTCACCGTTCTTGTGATCATTTTGACCCCACGGGGTGAGATCTTGCGTGGAGCCCCAGATCGAGGGAGATTATCAGTGGTCTTGTATGTCTTCCATTTCCTAATAATTGCTCCCACAGTTGATTTCTTCAAACCAAGCTGCTTACCTATTGCAGATTCAGTCTTCCCAGCCTGGTGCAGGTCTACAATTTTGTTTCTGGTGTCCTTTGACAGCTCTTTGGTCTTGGCCATAGTGGAGTTTGGAGTGTGACTGTTTGAGGTTGTGGACAGGTGTCTTTTATACTGATAACAAGTTCAAACAGGTGCCATTAATACAGGTAACGAGTGGAGGACAGAGGAGCCTCTTAAAGAAGAAGTTACAGGTCTGTGAGAGCCAGAAATCTTGCTTGTTTGTAGGTGACCATATACTTATTTTCCACCATAATTTGCAAATAAATTCATAAAAAATCCTACAATGTGATTTTCTGGATTTTTTTTTTCTCAATTTGTCTGTCATAGTGGACGTGTACCTATGATGAAAATTACAGGCCTCTCTCATCTTTTTAAATGGGAGAACTTGCACAATTGGTGGCTGACTAAATACTTTTTTTCCCCACTGTATCATATTTCCCCATGCTCTATTTACATTTTCATTTACATTGTCGTCATTTAGCAGATGCTATTTTTTTTTTGGGGGGGTGGAGTAAGGAGGGGTAAAATGATTACTTTATCCTATCCCAGGTATTCCTTAAAGAGGTGGGGTTTCAAGTGTCTCCGGAAGGTGGTGAATGACTCCGCTGTCCTGGCGTCGTGAGGGAGCTTGTTCCACCATTGGGCTACCAGAGCAGCGAACAGTTTTGACTGGGCTGAGCGGGAACTGTGCTTCCGCAGAGGGAGGGAGGCCAGCATGCCAGAGGTGGATGAACGCAATGCCCTCGTTTAGGTGTAGGGACTGATCAGAGCCTGAAGGTACGGAGGTGCCGTTCCCCTCACAGCTCCGTAGGCAAGCACCATGGTCTTGTAGCAGATGCGAGCTTCAACTGGAAGCCAGTGGAGTGTGCGAAGGAGCAGGGTGACGTGAGAGAACTTGGGAAGGTTGAACACCAGACGGGCTGCGGCGTTCTGGATGAGTTGTAGGGGTTTAATGGCACAGGCAGGGAGCCCAGCCAACAGCGAGTTGCAGTAATCCAGACGGGAGATGACAAGTGCCTGGATTAGGACCTGTGCCGCTTCCTGTGTAAGGCAGGGTCGTACTCTGCGAATGTTGTAGAGCATGAACCTACAGGATCGGGTCACCGCCTTGATGTTAGCGGAGAACGACAGGGTGTTGTCCAGGGTCACGCCAAGGCTCTTTGCACTCTGGGAGGAGGACACAACGGAGTTGTCAACCATGATGGCGAGATCATGGAACGGGCAGTCCTTCCCCGGGAGGAAGAGCAGCTCCGTCTTGCCGAGGTTCAGCTTGAGGTGGTGATCCGTCATCCACACTGATATGTCTGTCAGACATGCAGAGATGCGATTCGCCACCTGGTTATCAGAAGGGGGAAAGGAGAATATTAATTGTGTGTCGTCTGCGTAGCAATGATAGGAGAGGCCATGTGAGGATATGACAGAGCCAAGTGACTTGGTGTATAGCGAGAATAGGAGAGGGCCTAGAACTGAGCCCTGGGGGACACCAGTGGTGAGAGCACGTGGTGCAGAGACAGATTCTTGCCACGCCACCTGGTAGGAGCGACCTGTCAGGTAGGACGCAATCCAAGAGTGAGCCGCGCCGGAGATGCCCAACTCGGAGAGGGTGGAGAGGAGGATCTGATGGTTCACAGTATCAAAGGCAGCAGATAGGTCTAGAAGGACGAGAGCAGAGGAGAGAGAGTTAGCTTTAGCAGTGCGGAGAGCCTCCGTGACACAGAGAAGAGCAGTCTCAGTTGAATGACCAGTCTTGAAACCTGACTGGTTTGGATCAAGAAGGTCATTCTGAGAGAGATAGCAAGAGAGTTGGCTAAAGATGGCACGCTCAAGTGTTTTGGAGAGAAAAGAAAGAAGGGATACTGGTCTGTAGTTGTTGACATTGGAGGGATCGAGTGTAGGTTTTTTGAGAAGGGGTGCAACTCTCGCTCTCTTGAAGACAGACGGGACATAGCCAGCGGTCAAGGATGAGTTGATGAGCGAGGTGAGGTAAGGGAGAAGGTCTCCGGAAATGGTCTGGAGAAGAGAGGAGGGGATAGGGTCAAGCGGGCAGGTCGCAAGATTTCATCTGGAGAGAGAGGGGAGAAAGAAGTCAAAGCATAGGGTAGGGCAGTGTGAGCAGGACCAGCGGTGTCATTTGACTTAACAAACGAGGATCGGATGTCGTCAACCTTCTTTTCAAAATGGTTGACGAAGTCATCTACAGAGAGGGAGGAGGGGGGGGGAGGAGGATTCAGCAGGGAGGAGAAGGTGGCAAAGAGCTTCCTAGGGTTAGAGGCAGATGCTTGGAATTTAGAGTAGTAGAAAGTGGCTTTAGCAGCAGAAACAGAGGAAGAAAATGTAGAGAGGAGGGAGTGAAAAGATGCTAGGTCCGCAGGGAGTCTAGTTTTCCTCCATTTCCACTCGGCTGCCCGGAGCCCTGTTCTGTGAGCTCGCAATGAGTCGTCAAGCCACGGAGCAGGAGGGGAAGACCGAGCCGGCCGGGAGGATAGGGGACATAGAGAGTCAAAAGATGAAGAAAGGGAGGAGAGGAGGGTTGAGGAGGCAGAATCAGGAGATTGGAGGGAGAAGGATTGAGCAGAGGGAAGAGATGATAGGATGGAAGAGGAGAGAGTAGCGGGAGAGAGAGAGCGAAGGTTGCGACGGCGCATTACCATCTGAGTAGGGGCAGAGTGAGTAGTGTTGGAGGAGAACGAGAGAGAAAAGGATGCAAAGTAGTGGTCGGAGACTTGGAGGGTAGTTGCAGTGAGATTAGTAGAAGAACAGCATCTAGTAAAGATGAGGTCAAGCGTATTGCCTGCCTTGTGAGTAGGGGGGCGGTGAGAGGGTGAGGTCAAAAGAGGAGAGTAGTGGAAAGAAGGAGGCAGAGAGAAATTAGTCAAAGGTAGACGTAGGGAGGTTAAAGTCACCCAGTACTGTGAGGGGTGAGCCATCCTCAGGAAAGGAACTTATCAAGGCATCAAGCTCATTGATGAACTCTCCAAGGGAACCTGGCATGGAATTTAAATGAGGAGATAGACAGATGGGTCAGGGGAGAAAGAGAGAATGTCCACTTGGGAGAGATGAGGATTCCTGTGCCACCACCCCACTGACCAGATGCTCTCGGGGTATGCGAGAACACATGGTCAGACGAGGAGAGAGCAGTAGGAGTAGCAGTGTTTTCTGTGGTAATCCATGTTTCCGTCAGCGCCAAGAAGTCGAGAGACTGGAGGGTAGCATAGGCTGAGATTAACTCTGCCTTGTTGGCCGCAGAACGGCAGTTCCAGAGGCTGCCGGAGACCTAGAACTCCACGTGGGTCGTGCGTGCAGGGACCACCAGGTTAGAGTGGCAGTAGCCACGCGGTGTGAGGCGTTTGTATAGCCTGTGCGGAGAGGAGAGAACAGGGATAGACAGACACATAGTTGACAGGCTACAGAAAACGGCTACAATAATGCAAAGGAGATCAGAAAGAAATGAACTAAACATCTGGGAAAGTGAGAGAAAGGGGCCTCCCTCACTTACGTTTCACTGAAGCACCCAAATACAACTCTCCCAACTTCCACCTCAGAAACTATAATTGTTGTAAACTACAGCGGTTCAATGTTTTCTAGGAATAGACTAACTTAGTTTATTCAGCTAGCTAACTTGGTACATTATTCTTCTGTGAAAACCGTCCAGGGCACCGAATCCTATGACGCCACAGCCAATTAGCATGCCAGCCTCCAACAACACGGTTTAGCACCAATACTCAGCCACAACAAACCACCAGTGTGTCAACACGCCAAGCAGATCATTCGTGTCCGTGTCTAACGTTGTGTAAAGTTCTGGGTTAGTCCCGACAGCTTGAGCGAGTCCGTTGTCAACTTATTCAGCCAGTTAGTTAGCTAGAATAGTTTGCATACTAGCTAGCCATTGCTCTCTGCCCCCAAAAAAAAAAAAACTCCTCCCACGGCACGAACACACAGAGAGAGCCAAGCTAACGTTAACTCGTCACCCATGTCCCGAATTCCCTTGAACGACTCTGGTTACCAGTATGTAAAAACAAAACACAAATGTAGGTTATAACTTACCCCTAGCAGCTACTGTTAGCCAGCCAAGTGCAAAGCTAGCCACTGAATCGACTTAGCCAGTTCGCGTCTGTTCGCTAGGTCGTTCCAGCTATTGTTTAGTTAGCTATCCAGGTAGCAACAAGCTAGCTACATTGTGTTTGGCACTCGCTATAGGCGGCATGCATTTTTTGTTAAGAAATGTCATTTTAAAGATGAAAACATTCTGCCCACACCTCAACAGAAATGTGATCACATTTGCCATTGCGCTTTCTTTTAGCAACTATCATGGCTCAGTTCCAACATCTCCAAATCACACAGCAAATGAAGGCATTGTTTTTACCATAAAAAGTAAATAGAGGGCGTTTTCCAGGCGGGGTTGTTCACGAACGCACAAATATAGTTTATCAATAAAACATGCAAATCAGGGCCGGACTACCGCATTTGGGCCCCCAGGAAAAAATATAAAATAAAACAATTGCAGGGTGATTTTCAGAATTGTTTGTTTTAACATTTTTCTGCATGTATATTGATTGATTGATACATTTTATGCTACACAACGATACATTACATACATTTTTGTAAACTAAACAAGTCTTTAAGTAGTTGGACTTATTGCACCTATTACTGAGATGGTTGTTCCAATTTAGATCACTGAGGTAGTCTCAGTATTTAATCTTCCCTACCCTGGCAGTCATTCTAAATGCAGGTTGCTTGTGATACAACATTTCGCTTGTTGGATATCTTAACTCTGGCTGGATTCCGATAGGAATTACACATCATTTTGCAGGTCAGCATAATGTGTCTTGCAGGCCTGATGTGGTCTGTAAACCAGCAGTTTCCTAACACCACTGTGTTAGGGTATAACTAGGCCCTCAACAAAAGGCCTTATGACATGCATTCGGAAAGTATTCAGACCACTTGACTTTTTGCACAGTTTGTTACGCTACAGCCTTATTCAAAAATCCATTAAATAGTTTTTTCCCCTCATCAATCTACACACAATACCCCATAATGACAAAGCAAAAACAGGTTTTTAGAAATTTAGAAATTTTAGCTAATCTATAAAAAATACAAACCGAAATATTATATTTACATAAGTATTCAGACCCTTTACGCAGTATTTTGTTGAAGCACCTTTGGCAGCGATTACAGCCTTGAGTCTTCTTGGGTATGATGCCACAAGCTTGGCACACCTGTATTTGGGGAGTTTCTCCCATTCTTCTCTGCAGATCCTATCAAGCTCTGTCAGGTTGGATGGGGCGTTGTTGCACAGCAATTTTCAGGTCTCTCCAGAGATGTTCGACCGGGTTCAAATCCGGGCTCTGGCCGGGCCACTCAAGGACATTCAGAGACTTGTCACGAAGCAACTCCTGAGTTGTCTTGGCTGTGTTCTTAAGGTCGTTGTCCTGTTGGAAGGTGAACCTTCGTCCCAGTCTGAGGTCCTGAGCGCTCTGGAGCAGGTTTTCATCAAGGATCTTGCCGTTCTTCTTTCCCTCGATCCTGACTAGTCTCCCAGTCCCTGCCACTGAAAAACATCCCCACAGCATGATGCTGCCATCACCATGCTTCACCGTAGGGATGATGCCAGGTTTCCTCCAGACGTGACGCTTGGCATTCAGGCCAAAGAGTTCAATCTTGGTTTCATCAGACCAGAGAATCTTGTTTCTCATGGTCTGAGAGTCCTTTAGGTGCCTTTTGGCAAACTCCAAACAGGCTGTCATGTTCCTTTTACTGAGGAGTGGCTTCAGTTTGGCCACTCTACCATAAAGGCCTGATTGGTGGAGTGCTGCAGAGATGGTTGTCCTTCTGGAAGGTTCTCCCATCTCCACAGAGGAACTCTGGAGCTCTGTCAGAGTGACCATCGGGTTCTTGGTCACCTCCCTGACCAAGGCTCTTCTCCCCTGATTGCTCAGTTTGGCCGGGCGGCCAGCTCTAGGTAGAGTGTTGGTGGTTCCAAACTTCTTCCATTTAGGAATAATGGAGGCCACTGTGTTCTTGGGGACGTTTAATGCTGCAGACATTTTTTGGTACCCTTCCCCAAATCTGTGCCTCGACACAATCCTGTCTCGGAGCTCTACGGACAATTCCTTCAACCTCATGGATTGGTTTTTGCTCTGACATGCACTGTCAACTGTAGGACCTTATATAGACAGGTGTGTGCCTTTCCAAATCATGTCCAATCAATTGAATTTACCACAGGTGGACTCCAATCAAGTTGTAGAAACATCTCAAGGATGATCAAAGGAAACTGGATGCACCTGAGCTCAATTTCGAGTCTCATGGCAATACTGAATACTTATGTAAATAAGATTGATGAGGAAATGTTTTTATTTAATCCATTTTAGAATAAGGCTGTAACGTCACAAAATGTGAAAAAAGTCAAGGGGTCTGAATACTTACCGAATGCACTGTATATAATGTATTGTCATAAATAATTACATTTTAAAGGCTAATTAGGCTGGTGGAACCGTTCATAGAGGGTTCTAGGAAGAACCTTTAGATGATAGAATGATTATTGGTAGAACCCTTCATAGATGGTTCTCGGTAGAACCATATACAGGGGGTTCTATGAAGAACCCTACATAGAGGGTTCTACCTAGCACCAAAAAGGGTTCCCCCATGGGGACAAACTGAAGAACCCTATATGGTTCTACTTAGCACCTTTGTTTTCTAAGAGTGTACACTACCTGCCTCGGCCTCACTCATTAAAGTACTGTATCATCAGTCACATGGAACTGCCTAGAACAATATCCTAGATATTCTCTTATCCATGCACCGGTACACTAAGACAACTACAGTAGACCAAAATCATATGTCGCTGTCTCTTTTTAGTGGGGATTTCCATTCATTTGAGATTTGCTCCTCTGAAGGAAATAGTGTAACAGTACCTGTTTAAAAATGAATGCATGGCCTTGCCTCATTACACTTTCTGTAAGTCGTCTTGTGTTAATATTTCATAGCATGGAAATCTAATTTCATATAGACACAAAGACATTTAATTCAGCCGTTGTTTCTGTCAAGCTGGCTCTGGAGAATTGCAGTGTTTTTAATCTGAGCAAGGAGCAGCCAGAGCAGAGCAGGGTGGAGAAAATAAGGCATACTGCCTCTTCTGGCTCTGATTGTGTTAACTCCACATAATAGCTTTTTAAATACATGAGCCTGTGCCAGGATGTCTCCTGCTGGACCCAGAGCAAACAAAGACATCCACCAAGGGAATTGATATTCTTACTTGTTCAGCAGTACTTCTTTGGACAAGTGGTGTTTGAGTCCCCCTTCCAGTCTCCCTGTTTTAGTAAACAATCCCAATGTTTATAATGTTTGTAATGCTCTACTGTTGCATGTAATGCATGGCTCTCGTTCTGGTATGATTATGTTACAGTAGAAGTGTTCAATTTACATTTCATTGAGAGGGAATTGAATTTGCAGGACATGTTGCCACCCTCTCTGTCTGAGGCATAATAACAGCCCCTGATTGAGGTGGCAATTCAACTCCTCAACATGATAATAGTTAATTATTGGGGGATTTTTGCTCCTTTCAATCAAGTGATGGAAAAACAAACATTGCCTCCCTCATCCACCACATAGGCCAGATGAATAGTGAACGGAGAAGAATTCATCTGGTGTACAGAAGAAATATGCTCAGTGCAGCAAGCAACATCGTTAATTTAATTACGTCTGGAAAGAAAAAAGAGATTCTCAGTCAGACTAGAAATCTCTCTGCATTTCAATTTGGTGTCAGTTCCGTGGAGTTTAACGGAGCGCTTTTATGATGCAAATGCTGACAAGGGTGATAAATCTCCCACTCCCCTGTTCTCCTCATGCAAACAAGATGTACTCTGTGTCACGCCCTGGCTCTGGGGACTCTTGTATGTTGAGCCAGGGTGTTAGTTTCGTTGTGTAGAGTCTATGTTTCGTGTTTCTATGGTATGTTCTAGGTTATGTGTTTCTGTGTTGGCCGGGGTGGTTCTCAATCAGAGGCAACGAGAATCAGCTGTTGCTTGTTGTCTCTGATTGGGAACCATACTTAGGCAGCCTTGTGTGCACTTGTTATTCGTGGGATCTTGTTCCGTATTTGGTTTGTGTTATTGACCGAGGACTTCATGTTTCATTTTGTTGTTTTGTATTTTGTAATCATTGTTTAAGTTCTCATTAAAGAGATGTACGCATATCACGCTGCGCCTTGGTCCACTCATTATGACGATCGTGACAGAAGATCCCACCAAAACAGGACCAAGCAGCGTGCCCAGGAGCAGACAGCCTGGACTTGGGAGGAGATCTTGGACGGGCAGGGCTCCTGGACTTGGGAGGAAATCCAGGCCGGTATGGATCACCGTCCGTGGGAGGAGACGGTGGAGGCGCGCCATAGAGAGGAGCAGCGGCGCCAACCGGGCCGACGTCGGACACGCAAGAGGCAACCCCAAGAAATGTTTAGGGGGGGGCACACGGCATGGACGACAGGGCTGCTGGAGGCAGCTACAGGGCGAGTTTGGGGATTAGGAGAGGAGGCCACCGGGTTTGGGGGGCTGGAAGGGAGGTTGGCGGAGCCTAGAGGTAGAGCAGAGCCAACTCCCCATACTCAGGCTAGGCAGTGTGAGACTGGGCAGGTTCCGAGGTATGCGGAGCTGCGTACTGTGCTGCGAGTGGTCCGGCACAGTCCGGTACGTCCTGTGCGAGCACCACGCACGTGTCGTGCTAAGGTGGGCATGCAGCCAGGACGGAGTGTGCCGGCTCAACGCTCGTGGCCTCCAGTACCCCTCCTCGGTCCCGGATATCCTGCGCCAGTGTCACGTGCTGTAGTGCCAGTGCGAGTACACAGCCCTGTACGTCCTGTGCTGATGCCTCACACAGAGTGTGTAAAAATAGGCATTCAGCCAGGACGGGTTGTGTCAGCTCTTCGCTCCAGACCTCCAGTCCGTCTCCACAGCCCGGTCCGGCCTGTTCCTGCCCCTCGCACCAAGCCTATGGTGCGCGTCGCCAGCCCGGCCCGGCCTGTTCCTGCCCCTCGCACCAAGCAAATGGTGCGCGTCGCCAGCCCGGCCCGGCCTGTTCCTGCTCCCCGCACCAAGCCTATGGTGCGCGTCGCCAGCCCGGCCCGGCCTGTTCCTGCCCCTCGCACCAAGCAAAGGGTGCGCGTTGCCAGCCCGGCCCGGCCGGTCCTGCTCCCCGCACCAAGCCTATGGTGCACGTCGCCAGCCCGGCCCGGCCCGTTCCTGCTCCCCGCACCAAACTAATGGTGCGCTTCGTCAGCCCGGTCCGGCCCATTCCTGCTCCCCGCACCAAGCCAATGGTGCGCGTCGTCAGTCCGGTCCGGCCTGTTCCTGCTCCCCGCACCAAGCCTGTGGTGCGCGTCGCCAGCCTGGTCCGGCCCGTTCCTGCTCCCCGCACCAAGTCAGTGGTGCGCGTCATCAGCCCGGTCCGGCCCGTTCCTGCTCCCCGCACCAAGCCAATGGTGCGCTTCGTCAGCCCGGTCCGGCCCATTCCTGCTCCCCGCACCAAGCCAATGGTGCACGTCGTCAGTCCGGTCCGGCCTGTTCCTGCTCCCCGCACCAAGCCTGTGGTGCGCGTCGCCAGCCCGGTCCGGCCCGTTCCTGCTCCCCGCACCAAGTCAGTGGTGCGCGTCGTCAGCCCGGTCCGGCCCATACCTGCTCCCCGCACCAAGCCTGTGGTGCGCGTCGTCAGTCCGGCACAGCCCGTGCCCGTTTCACCGGTGCCTGGTCAGGTACCGGTCAGCTGCTCCACACCGGAGCCTAAGCAATCCGCTCCACCGATGTCCAGTCCAGCTCCAGCCAGCGGGGCCAGACCAGACCAGGGGCGCTACGGGGGGGTTGTTAGAGGGTGGTGGTCACGCCCGGAGCCGGATCCGCCTCCGAGGAGGAATGCCCACCCGGCCCCTCCCCTGTTGGGTTTATGTTGGCGCGGTCGCAGTCCGCGCATTTGGGGGGTACTGTCACGCCCTGGCTCTGGGGACTCTTGTATGTTGAGCCAGGGTGTTAGTTTTGTTGTGTAGAGTCTATGTTTCGTGTTTCTATGGTATGTTCTAGGTTATGTGTTTCTGTGTTGGCTGGGGTGGTTCTCAATCAGAGGCGAGAATCAGCTGTTGCTTGTTGTCTCTGATTGGGAACCATACTTAGGCAGCCTTGTGTGCACTTGTTATTCGTGGGATCTTGTTCCGTGTTTGGTTTGTGTTATTGACCGAGGACTTCATGTTTCGTTTTGTTGTTTTGTTGTTTTGTATTTTGTAATCATCGTTTAAGTTCTCATTAAAGAGATGTCCGCATATCACGCTGCGCCTTGGTCCACTCATTATGACGATCGTGACACTCTGCTTACCGGCATCGCGTTTCATTTGCCCCCAGGCCACATGAAAAATGAATTGGGCCCAGGTAATGCAGCAGGAGAGTCCCACTCAGAAAAAGCATCGCTGCTGTGACTCCTCGCTCAACTCCACAACTTTTCTTTAACTTTCAGTCTTGCTCCTCCAGCACACAGACAGACGTTTGTTCATTAGTCATTATTGTGCCTTCCAAACCCCTCCACAGGTGTGATTGTGGATGCCATTTGCAAAATGATTGCACCTATTATTCCGATTCAGTTGCAGTTAATCTTTTCTGCCTTTTGTACCAATGGTTTAAAATAGTCTGATATTTATTTTCTCCTTTCTCCATTTAAGGCTGTGGTAGTGGATGTGCAGTATGGAGGTTTGGAGGACATGAGAAGAGCCAGAACTACAATGAATGTCACCAAACAGATTGCACTATTAAAACTTGGACAAGCGCCCTTACTTTACAAGGTAAGAATCAAAGGTTGGACATCCATCAAATTTCCTTTTCGATCAATATCTAATAATTCAAGATACAGGGGCAGGCTGGTTGGTATGTGTTGTGTTGACCCCCAGGGTGTTGTCAGTTTGCCTGACGACTCATACTGAATTAAATGCCACTGCTTTATCTATCGCTATGTGGAGAAGAAATGCTAGTGGGCATGGCGTTTGGCCGGAGCGATGTGGTTGGGTAGCCAGGCTAGATGGCAGTGGTCTGAGCAAAAGGATAGATCTCTGCTAAATGACGAAAATGTAAATGTAAATTGTAATACAGAATCTCATATGATGTTTGCTCTATTACAATGATATAATTTGTATCTCTCTATTTTTACCCAAGATGGATGTTCAGTATTTGGCTGCTCCATGGGCATGTAGGAAGTCTCAAAGAGACTGTGAATAGCGTTGAACCACATCCAATAACCGAGCCATGCCAATGTCAGTCCAATGTCAGGTTGACGGTTTACTGATAATGACACATTATTCATCATGATTAATGCAATGGAAGGGTTCCTTTTTGTATGTCTTATTTGAGAAAATGTTTTGAATTCAGAGAAAGTAGCCTAGTGATCAATTGTAGCTTTTAGTAGAATATTTATTGCATTTTTTATTTATTTTTTACTTTAAAAAATATCAACCATAAACCTTGTACAGTATCTTTTTTATCACTTGAGTTAACTTGTTTTAGGACTTATGGTAGCTTGTTTGTTCTGTGTTACCTTGTTATTGTTGTTGTGGTATTCCGTCTGGAAAACAAGTGCCACAATATGTTCTTTGCACAATGGACTATTTAGATAGAAAAAGTAGCAGGATCAGTAAATGGGGTCCAAATTGTGACCTTAAATTTGAACTGTTAGTTTACTGATGCATTTGGAGGATTTTCTCAGAACCTCATTGCTCTGTAATCACCCAAAATGAACTGTTCCTGCTTTGTTTAATGTTGGGGTGTTACTAGGAGATTAAGAACAAGCATCTCATCATATCCAGCACTGTGAAAGTGTTTACCCTTTGCGCCTCTTTGAGCAGCCCATTTGCATGGAGTACCTTGATTTAATCTGTTCCTCTCCAGATGCAGCATCATTTAGAGTGCTGTATGTTTGTTTACCTAGCATGCCCCCAATTTTCAGTCCTCTCCGCTCAAAACATCACACGTGTTGGTGTCATTATTGATTTTCACAGACTAGTTACAACCTCATTGATAAATGGATAAGATAAAGCACATGTGCACCAGCAGGCTAATTGTACATATTATCCTGTTTTTGAATGTCTAAGACCTTGTATTTGGTCATTTAGAAGAAAAATGACCACTGAAGGTTGATTGACTTATCTGAGGTGTTTTCACCCTGAGATATTGTGGCGGTGCTAATAGCTTCCTGATCAGTACCTAGCCATTTATTGTGTTTTCCTCTAACTGTGAGATAGGACTGTTGCCTTAGTGATATACACAGTATAGTGGATGTAATTTCAGGAAGCTATGGCAATGTAATTTATTTATAGTTTTCATATATGTAGACCGCCATTCGAGATAACAGTTCCCTGACAATATAAAAGCAGCACACTCAATTTTCTGTAAAATCTCTTTCCTTTTTTGGCAAAATCAGTCTCTGAATGAACAGCACGTAATATCGACCTTTGCATCATTTAACATCTTGTTTAAATTCTAATGATACACACAACACTGAGGCATCATTTGTTTGGGAAGGATTATTGATCTTTAACAGTGAGTACGCACCAATGGAGGCTGCTGAGGGGAGGACGGTTCATAATAATGGCTGGAATGAAGTCAATAGAATGGTATCAAACACATCAAATACGTGGTTTCCATGTGGTTGATACCATTCCATTGACTCCATTCCAGTACAACATGATAACATGAAACTCAACAGGAAATGGAAAATACTGGAAAATAGTCTGGCTTCTACCTTGCCATTTAGAAACACCTTTATTTATTCATCAGAGGTGTAATAATCCTGAGATTCTGAGCTAAAAGCTTCCTGATCAGTATCCCATTCACATGTTATCCACTACAGATGTAGAATCTTAATTTGATCACTCTTTTGATGCTGAGAATGCAGGAAATACTGATCAGCTTCATGATTTACATAAATCCACTGAAACCCCACACTAAAACACGGTTACATTAACAGTATTACACTTTTTATGTAGCCAGCTAATGGCCTAACCATCGATCAAGCAACATTATGGACTAAACGTTCAAATCCTGTTGCTGCAGGATTATTTTGATGTGACAATATACACTCAGTGGCCAGTTTATTAGCTACACCCATCTGGTACCGGGTCGGACCCCCCTTTGCCTCCAGAACAGTCAGAATTATTCGGGGACTCATGCTGCTTACGCCAAATCTTGACTCTGCCATCAGCATGACGCAACAGGAACCGGGATTCGTCGGACCAGGCAATGTTTTTCCTCAATTGTCCAGTGTTGGTGATCGCTTCTTCTTGTTTTTAGCTGATAGGAATGGAACCCGGTGTGGTCATCTGCTGCAATAGCCCATCCGTCATTATTTGCCTGTTTGTGGCCCGCCTGTTAGCTTGAACGATTCATGCCATTCTCCTTTGACCTCTCATCAAAGAGCTGTTTTTGCCCACAGGACTGCCGCTGACTGGATGTTTTTTGTTTGTCGCACAATTCTCTGTAAACCCTAGACACTGTCGTGTTTGAAAATCCCAGGAGGCCGTTACTGAGATACTGAAACCGGCACGCCTGGCACTGATGGTCATACTACCCTCAAAGTTGCTTAGGTCACTTGTTTTGCCCATTCTAACGTTCAATCAAACAGTAACTGAATGCCTCGATGCCTGTCTGCCTGCTTTATATAGTAAGCCACTGTCACGTGACTCACTGTCTGTAGGATGGAACCATTTTGGTGAATGGGGTGGTGCACCTATTACATTGGCCACTGACTGTAGCTCAAATTTAAGATCCTACATCTGTGGGAGGACTGTTATATACCATATGGTGTTGATAGATGGCATAGCATAAAACAGGTACAAAATGTACAGCTACTGCATACACTCTGATCATACCACAGAGCCTGTGAGAGGTATAGTAGCACTATAATAATATGCCATTTAGCAGACACTTTTATCCAAAGCAACTTACAGTCATGTGTGCATACATTTTTACGTATGGGTGGTCCTGGGGATCGAACCCAATACCCTGGCTTTACAAGCGCCATGCTCTACCAATTGAGCTACAGAGGACCACACTATCCATGCTTTGTCAAGCCTCTCTCCTTTCTGAAAAAAGCAGGTAAATGACTGACTGATTGGCAAAGTTATATTGATGTTTGGATCATTTAACATCTTGCTTAAATTATAATGGCACACGCAACACTGAGGCATTATTTGCTAGGGAAGGATTATAGATTTTTAAAGTGACTGCCCGCTCATACTCCATAAGGTTCCATTCTATACTCACCCTATTAGATAATCATAACGCAACGTAACATAATCTACAATGTTTAGGTGACTTTAATAAACACTAAAGAGTCATTATCAAGCGGATCATGCACGATAGTAGATGACACGGATGGGTGTCAATGACAGAAGCCCCATTGGTATCTCTCTCCCACCAGCCTTTTCCCTGTTATGTAAGGGTCAGATATACAGTGGGGTCCATAATTATTGGCACCCTTGATAAAGATAAGCAAAAAGACTGAATAAAATAGTACAAATACTGAGCTATATTGAATACTTAATTGAATACTAAATTAATGATATGTGTACCCATTGATTCTTGAAGAATAACGTATAAATGCCTCATGAGCTTAGTTTGAATGTCATACCCCATCAGAACCCAACATATAAACTTGAAAAAAGATATGGATCAAAGTGATTGAAAACCTGTGGTTTGAATTAAAGAGGGAAGTCCAAAAGCACAGATTAAGAATATCAAGGATCTGGAAAAATTCTGTATGGAGGAATGGTCAAAGATCGATCCCAACGTGTTCTCCAATCTCATAAATAGAAAAAGGCTCACTGCTGTTATCCTCGCAAGGGGAGCCCACTGGGAAAAAACTGTTTGATTCAACTTTGATTCCACGTCATTTTAACAAACAAATGCAATGTGATGATGTTGAATCAACGTGGGGAAATTATTGGATTTGCAAAAAGTCAATTTAAGGGAATGTGGTAATTTTCCACCCAACTTTTAACCTAAATCCAATGACATGGTGCCAACTCCACCAAATGTAAATCAAAACTAGAAGTTGAACTGACTTCTTTGCCCAGTGGGAGGGTGCTAGAGTATTAAAAACAGGGCTGGCAATAATTTTGACCCCTATTTTTTTTAGATTTGTTTTAATGACTTATTAAACAAAATCTCTTTCTCTGAGCAATTGTATTATTAGTATAAAATAATATAATTTCCCCAAAAAATATATCATACAATATAGCTCAGTATTTGTATTATTTATTTTTATACAGTATTTTTTAAATCATCTTTATGAAGGGTGCCATTGATTATGGACCCCACTGTATCCAAGCCTCACCTCCAGGCTGTGATTACCATTCATTGGCTGCTTCTCTCTCATTAGCCCCAGACATTGAGCTCTAAATGATTGAGCATAGAGGATGCCTGTCTTCGAACACCCTAACCCTTTTTCTCCCACAGATGTGATTAGATTGTGAAGCCTGCAGGATCAGGTGTAATTGGCACACTGCATGGCAAGGGTTATATGCGTTTATGTCCAATGCCCTCAGGGCATCATGTCTCAAGGACATTAGTAACAAGACTGAGAGGAGTGTGAGGGTTCCATGCTTGACTTAAAGGTCATTTTCCTCCCAATGCCACTCTTAAACAGTGAGAAGTAATAGCAGATATAATAGAAGTGGTCCTTTCTATCTATATTAGGTGCATGGACTAATAGATGTCGATGTCTGTTAATTTGTGGTTCTGGTGAATGATGGAGAGGGAGTACTAAAGTTCACATTGCAAAGTAATGCAGAGTGCTGCATTAAAGTATCCTGATTCTCCATTTCAATGAGACAGGCATACTGGGTTTAGCATTCTCTCTCAATGAATGCTTTTTGTGCCAATGAGAGCAATTACTGACGAAGTGCACAGCTTTTAAATATGTGGTTAAATGATGCTTTACAGGTTGAAATAGTATCAAGGGATCATATGTTAATGAGACTTGCAGGAACTAATCATGCATATGTTTTCTTACTTTCTCATTCTTATGGGGAAGGAATATTTACATTTTACTCATTTAGCAGACGCTCTTATCCAGAGCGACTTACAGTTAGTGAGTGCATACATTTTCATACTGCCCCCCCCCCCGTGGGAATCATACCCACAACCCTGGGTAATTATCTGCATCATTTCCAATCCCCCATATATTTTGTTGTAAATATATACAGTACCAGTCAAAAGTTTGGACACATTCAAGGGTTTTTCTTAATTTTTACTTTTTTCTACAATTGAGATGGTTTGGGATGAGTTGGACCGCAGAGTGAAGGAAAAGCAGCCAAGAAGTGCTCAGCATATCTGGGAACTCCTTCAAGACTGTTGGAAAAGCATTCCAGGTGAAGCTGGTTGAAAGAATGCCAAGAGTGTGCAAAGCTGTCATCAAGGCAAAGGGTGGCTACTTTGAAGAATCTTAAATCTTAAATATTTTTAGATTTGTTTAACACTTTTTTGGTAACTACATGATTCCATATGTGTTATTTCATATTTTGATATCTTCACTATTATTCTACAATGTAGAAAATAGTAAAAATAAAGAGAAACCCTGGAATGACTAGGTGTGTCCAAAATGTTGACTGGTACTTTATATATATACATACAGCGCCTTGCAAAGCATTCATCCCCCTTGACGTTTTTCCTATTTTGTTGCATTACAACCTGTAATTTAAATTGATTTTTATTTGGATTTCATGTAATGGACATACACAAAATAGTCCAAATTGGTGAAGTGTAATAAAAAAAATTACTTGTTTCAAAACATTCTAAAAAATAAATAACGGAAAAGTGGAAAGTGCATATGTATTCACCCCCTTTGCTATGAAGCCCCTAAATAAGATCTGGTGCAACCAATTACCTTCAGAAGTCACATAATGTGTTAAATAAAGTCCACCTGTGTGAAATCTAAGTGTCACATGATCTCAGCATACAGTGGGGAAAAAAAGTATTTAGTCAGCCACCAATTGTGCAAGTTCTCCCACTTAAAAAGATGAGAGAGGCCTGTAATTTTCATCATAGGTACACGTCAACTATGACAGACAAAATGAGAAAAAAAAATCCTGAAAATCACATTGTAGGATTTTTTATGAATTTATTTGCAAATTATGGTGGAAAATAAGTATTTGGTCAATAACAAATGTTTCTCAATACTTTGTTATATACCCTTTGTTGGCAATGACACAGGTCAAACATTTTCTGTAAGTCTTCACAAGGTTTTCACACACTGTTGCTGGTATTTTGGCCCATTCCTCCATGCAGATCTCCTCTAGAGCAGTGATGTTTTGGGGCTGTCGCTGGGCAACACGGACTTTCAACTCCCCTCCAAAGATTTTCTATGGGGTTGAGATCTGGAGACTGGCTAGGCCACTCCAGGACCTTGAAATGCTTCTTACGAAGCCACTCCTTCGTTGCCCGGGCGGTGTGTTTGGGATCATTGTCATGCTGAAAGACCCAGCCACGTTTCATCTTCAATGCCCTTGCTGATGGAAGGAGGTTTTCACTCAAAATCTCACGATACATGGCCCCATTCATTCTTTCCTTTACACGGATCAGTCGTCCTGGTCCCTTTGCAGAAAAACAGCCCAAAGCATGATGTTTCCACCCCCATGCTTCACAGTAGGTATGGTGTTCTTTGGATGCAACTCAGCATTCTTTGTCCTCCAAACACGACGAGTTGAGTTTTTACCAAAAAGTTATATTTTGGTTTCATCTGACCATGTGACATTCTCCCAATCCTCTTCTGGATCATCCAAATGCACTCTAGCAAACTTCAGACGGGCCTGGACATGTACTGGCTTAAGCAGGGGGACACGTCTGGCATTGCAGGATTTGAGTCCCTGGCGGCGTAGTGTGTTACTGATGGTAGGCTTTGTTACTTTGGTCCCAGCTCTCTGCTGGTCATTCACTAGGTCCCCCTGTGTGGTTCTGGGATTTTTGCTCACCGTTCTTGTGATCATTTTGACCCCACGGGGTGAGATCTTGCGTGGAGCCCCAGATCGAGGGAGATTATCAGTGGTCTTGTATGTCTTCCATTTCCTAATAATTGCTCCCACAGTTGATTTCTTCAAACCAAGCTGCTTACCTATTGCAGATTCAGTCTTCCCAGCCTGGTGCAGGTCTACAATTTTGTTTCTGGTGTCCTTTGACAGCTCTTTGGTCTTGGCCATAGTGGAGTTTGGAGTGTGACTGTTTGAGGTTGTGGACAGGTGTATTTTATACTGATAACAAGTTCAAACAGGTGCCATTAATACAGGTAACGAGTGGAGGACAGAGGAGCCTCTTAAAGAATAAGTTACAGGTCTGTGAGAGCCAGAAAACTTGCTTGTTTGTAGGTGACCAAATACTTATTTTCCACCATAATTTGCAAATAAATTCATTAAAAATCCTACAATGTGATTTTCTGGATTTTTTCTCTCTCAATTTGTTTGTCATAGTTGACGTGTACCTATGATGAAAATTACAGGCCTCTCTCATCTTTTTAAGTGGGAGAACTTGCACAATTGGTGGCTGACTAAATACTTTTTTTCCCCACTGTATATACACCTGTTCTGAAAGGCCCCAGAGTCTGCAACACCACTAAGCAAGGGGCACCACCAAGCAAGTGGCACCATGAAGACCAAGGAACTCTCCAAACATGTCAGGGACAAAGTTGTGTAGAAGTACAGATCAGGGCTGGGTTATAAAAAAATATCTGAAACTTTGAACATCCCACGGAGCACCATTAAATCCATTATAAAAAAATGGAGAGAATATGGCACCACAACAAACCTGCCAAGAGAGGGTCGCCCGCCAAAACTCACGGACCAGGCAAGGAGGGCATTAATCAGAGAGGCAACAAAGAGACCAAAGATAACCCTGAAGGAACTGGAAAGCTCCACAGCGGAGATTGGACTATCTGTCCATAGGACCACTTTAAGCCGTACACTCCACAGAGCTGGTGGCAGCATCATGCTGTGGGGATGTTTTTCATCGGCAGGGACTGGGAACTGGTCAGAATTGAAGGAATGATGGATGGCGCTAAATACAGGGAAGTTCTTGAGGGAAACCTGTTTCAGTCTTCCAGAGATTTGAGACTGGAACGGAGGTTCACCTTCCAGCAGGACAATGACCCTAAGCATACTGCTAAAGCAACACTCGAGTGGTTTAAAGGGAAACATTTAAATGTCTTGGAATGGCCTATTAAGAATCTGTGGTATGACTTAAAGACTGCTGTACACAAGCGGAACCCATCCAACTTGAAGGAGCAGTTTTGCCTTGAAGAATGGGCAAAAATCCCAGTGGCTAGATGTACCAAGCTTATAGAGACACACCCCAAGAGACTTGCAGCTGTAATTGCTGCAAAATGTGGCTCTCCAAAGTATTGACATTGGGGGGTGAATAGTTATGCATGCTCAAGTTTTCAGTTTTTTTGTATTATTTCTTGTTTGTTTCACAATAAAAAATAATTTGCATCTTCAAAGTGGTAGGCATGTTGTGTAAATCAAATTATACAAACCCCCCAAAAATCCATTTTAATTCCAGGTTGTAAGGCAACAAAATAGGAAAAATGCCAAGGGGGGTGAATAATTTCGCAAGCCACTGTATATATATATTTTATTTATTTATTATTTTCTCCTAACCCTACCACCCCTCCCTTAATTGGGGTAAACTAATGGACAACAAAAACACGTAAGCTTCTACTTCCATCTTATACATACTATATACATTTTACGGACACAATGTATTTCACAATAGTTATCTTTTGTTTGTTTTTAATCCCATCCTTCAGCTACTCTTAACCCCTCCCATCTATCTCTGAAGACCATCCAGTTTGATTTCTGTTTGCCATATAGTTTTAACTGTGCTGTTTCACGAAAGTTCTGAACCTATATAGATTTTATGGACACAGTATATTTTACATTAGTTATCTTGTTGTTTTTAGTCCCACCCTTCAGCTCCACGCAACCCCTACCATCTATCTAAAAAATGTATTTATATTTGTCATATATTTTTCTACTGTGCTGTGATGTTTCACAAAAACCTAAACCTTTATATTCTCATAGTTTCTACAGATTGTAAATTAAAGAAACATTTTTGCTAAAAGTATTGTTATATTATTGATCGATTGACTATCACTTTTCAAATCACCCAGCAGTGCTATTTGCAGAGTTAGCATTCCTGGACCTGCGACCAAAAACAAGCTACATTTAGACAGAACCAAAACAAATTATCTAATGATTCTGTCTCTTCGCAGAACAATCTACAACCAACATTCTATTGGTTGTAAGAATTTTGTATAATAATTTCAATTGAATCGGTACATAAAAATTCTCTTCCCAACTATTTTGTAATCTATATGGCACAGCTGTCATTTTTTTGGTCCTTAAATGAAACTGGTATACTTTTTTATTTATCATAATTTTCTTTAACCAATTTTGGTCTTTAATGCAGGGCCAACAGACAAGTTCCTTACTTTTTCCCCCTTCCACTTGCCTCTTCCATTTTTGCGGTAATGATGCAATTAGTTGGTTGTAATTTTGGGTAGAGAAGACATTTCCATATATTTTTGTTAGCTGCTTGTGTGACCGAACACAACCAGTCCTATTTATGATATAATTTACAAAGATTATACTTTTTTTTTTTATTATTATATATGACTTTTTTTTATTATCAATTATTATATTTGAGTTTAACATAATATTTGTTGTATTATTTGTTCTGTCTTTTCTGGTGGATTAAACTGAAATTACAACCAACTTTCTATGGCTTGTTTTAAAAATAGCTATATTTTGGAGATGATGTCATTTTCAAATAACCAAAAGTGAGAGGTTGTAATCTGAATAAAGGGGAAAAGGCCATTCTTGAACATGGTGAGACAATCTTACTAATCTGCTAGAGAACCAGTTCGGATTTAAGTATAATTTTTGTATGACTGAAGCCTATAGTGAGAGGTCTAATTCTTTGATATTTAATCATTTCTGCCCTCCGAATTCATATTAATTATATAAATAGGCCCATTTAATTTTGTCTGGCTTGACATTCCAAATAAAAAATTTTTTTTTTTTGCTCATATAATTTAAAAACAGGTCGCTAGGTGTAGGTAAGGCCACAAGCAAATAGGTAAACTGGGATATGACTATAGACAGGTATTTTCCTTTCCATGGTAGCAAGATCTTATCTATTTTTTTCTAACTTTCTATAAAATTGTATTGTTGTGAGAATGTCTTTCTTTTGGGATATGAATATTGAGTATGTCCAAGTCACCGTCAGACCATTTTATTGGTAAACTACACGGTAATGTAAAAGTTAAATTTTTTAGTGATCCAGTACGTAATATAGTAGGTTAGAGAAAGTATCTAGATCCTCTATGAGGCTATGGAGGTATCCAGATTGTGGATTTAAAAGAAAACATGAATCATCAGCATATAATGACACTTTTGTTTTTAAGCCCTGGATTTCTAGACCCTTGATATTATTGTTGGATCTGATTTTAAAGCTAACGTTTTGATGGCCAAAATAAAAAGATATGCCGACAGTGGACAACCTTGTTTTACTCCTCTTGACAGTTTTTAATACTTTCTGAGAAGTAGCCATTATTTACTATTGTCACGATCGTTATAAGAGGAAGACCAAGGCGCAGCGTGGTAAGCGTACATACTTTTATTTAATTAACGTACTTGACACACGATCAAAACAAAACAACAAACGATACGTGAAGTCCTAGGTTAAACACCAAAACAAACCTTACGGAACAAGATCCCACAAATAACTAGTGCCAACAGGCTGCCTAAGTATGGTTCCCAATCAGAGACAACGAGAATCAGCTGCCTCTGATTGGGAACCACCCTGGCCAACATAGAAACTCCACACCCTGGCTCAACATATAAGAGTCCCCAGAGCCAGGGCGTGACAGTACCCAAAAGGCGCGGACTGCGACCGCGCCAACCAAACACAATAGGGTAGGGGCCGGGTGGGCATTCCGCCTCGGCTCCGGGCGTGACCACCACTCTCTCTCTACCCCCCCGTAGCGCCCCTGGTCTGGTCTGGCCCCGCTGGCCGGAGCTGGACTGGACATCGGTGGAGCGGATTGCTTTGGCTCCGGTGTGGAGCAGCTGACCGGTGCCGAACCAGGCACCGGTGGAATAGGAACGGGCCGGACTGGGCTGACGACGCGCACCACTGGCTTGGTGCAGGGAGCAGGAACAGGCCGGACCGGGCTGGCGACGCGCACCACTGGCTTGGTGCGGGGAGCAGCAACGGGCCGGACCGGGCTGGCGACGCGCACCACTGCCTTGGTGCGAGGAGCAGGAACGGGCCGGACCGGGCTGGCGACGCGCACCACTGGCTTGGTGCGGGGAGCAGGAACGGGCCTGACCATACTGGGAACACACACCACTGCCTTGTGCGGGAATCAGGAACGGGCCGGACCGGACTGGTGACACACACCACTTGCTTGGTGCGAGGAGCGGGTCTGGGTTTCCACATAATCCTCCGCTCCCTCTGCTGCCTACTCAGTTCCTCTCGCCGTGCCTCCACACTATCCTTCTCCCTCGTGACCAGTGACCCCCGTAACCTGGCGGCCTCCTCTGCCAACCTGCTGAACCGCTCTATCGCGGCCTCCCGCTGCCTCGTCGTCCACGGCGTGAGCCCCCCCTAAATTTTTTTGGGGCTTGTCTCTCCCCCATGCTCATGGCCTCCATCCCTCTTGCCAGACTCTCACTCATCTCCTCCCAGGTCCATCCTCTCTCCTCGTCACGCTGCTTGATCCAGTAGAGGTGGGATCTTCTGTCACGATCGTTATAAGAGGAAGACCAAGGCGCAGCGTGGTAAGCGTACATACTTTTAATGAGTACTTTTCACCAACAACAAAACGATACGTGAAGTCCTAGGTTAAACACCAAAACAAACCTTACGGAACAAGATCCCACAAATAACTAGTGCCAACAGGCTGCCTAAGTATGGTTCCCAATCAGAGACAACAAGAATCAGCTGCCTCTGATTGGGAACCACCCTGGCCAACATAGAAAACACGAACTAGAACAAAACATAGAAAATCACACATAGAAACTCCACACCCTGGCTTGACAACTATTTTACACCTAGGGTTACTATACATAACTTGAACCCTTTGTATAGAGATTCTCCAAAATTGAAATGTTCCAGGCATTAATGTATAAAGAACTTCTTTCAAAATATTGTTTGGTGAATCATGGGTGACTCCGTCATTTGTAACAAGTTTCAGTAAATTCTTTTTGGTAGCATTTTTCCATCCAGTTCGCTTAATTTTTTATAATATATTACACTTGATCTTTCTTGAATAAGTTCCTCCATTGCTCTGTAACTTATTGTCGAATGTCAACCCAATTATATTTTCATTTAAATATGTTGCTTTTGAGGAAACATACACACTTTTCTCCAGAAAGTCCTTAGCATGCACGCTTTTCTTCAGATTATTTTTTATTTTTATTGAATATTAAAACATACAATCTACTTGCAGTGAAGCCGCTCAACATTTACATTACATTCAGTCATCTAACAGACTCCCATCCAGTACGACCAACAGAAGCAACCAGGGTCAACGCCCTGCTCAAGGGCACATTGGCAGATCTCCCACAAGTTCAAAAACGGGGACCCGAACCAGCGACCTATCAGCCACCGGTCAAAGCTCCCAACCGCCAGGCCACCAGCCCTCCAAGATCCCCCAAACAGTTCCCCCGTGGGCTGCCCCTCAACCATCCGAGACCCCCCACTCCCACTTGTCTTCAATTCCACATCCCATTCCTCAGCTTCCCTCAGCCCATCCCACCTACCTCTGCTGGCCACCCTCTTCGGATTTCTACGCACCATGTATCTTTCAACTATGCTGTGATGTTTAACACACAATTTGAATCTATCTAATCAAATAGAATCCACAGATTGCGAGTTGAAGATAAATACTTTTACTAAGAGCATTAGTATATTAGTAATTGGTGAGTTTGTTAGTATAAGTCAAATGTTATGCTCCTTTCTCTTGAAGGACAGGTGGTGGATGAAAAATAATGGCTATGGATGGTCTCTAGAATTAACAAAACATAAGCTAACTCTTCTTATGAAGACCTTTTTCATAATGCATTGTAGACTCACTTGCCTTTGATCCATCCATAGTCATAAGAACAAAGGCACTGCTTTTGCAATTAAAAAGCTTTTATCAGCCACACATCAGGTTGTCATGTTGCCGAAGCACTCTCTGTTTTCTCTCTCAGCACACAAGGTGTTAGAGGTTGTTGCCATTTAGCCAGATGCCTCTGTGATCCATGAGCAGGTATTAGAATGCCAACAAGGATTTCAAACGTTATGTCTGTCACTGATTTCTCTACCCCCACAAGTCAAGCCTTTCCAGATCCATGCAGGAAGGGAAACTACTGTACCCTGCTAACATTTCCCTAGTAGCAGACTACATTCTGTTTGTATGCTACTACAAGTATTGAAGTACACATGTCTGTAGACAGATAGGAAGGGCAGATAGAAAGCCTTGGCTCTGTGCAGCGCCTAAATAACCTGATGAAAGGGTACATTGAAAGGGACAATGACATGACATGATATGCATGCCATTGCAATTTTCCTACAGTGTATATTAAGTACATATGCAATACAATCTTCTAATAGGCTATTGTCATGGTTCCACCTGTCACCAGAGGGCAACAGAGACCGTCCTAGAGACTATTATGACACTCAGGTGTTTTCTATTTTCTAATTATGAGTTCCCTTTTAAGAGAGGTGTATTTGTTTCCCTTTGCAGTAGCTTAATTTGTTAGTCATGTTAGTCATTTGCCTCCTGAGTAAGTTTTCTAGTCCTAGTGTTTGTTGTTTTCTCAGCGTTACTGTAATCCTGCTGTTACCTATTCTCAGTAAAGTACTTACATTAACTTTTACCACTGATTTCTCGTTTGGTCTATTCTCTGCTCCTGTGTCCAACCTCATGATGTCACAGCAAGCTACTTCCACCAACATGGACCCAGAAGAGATCACCATCATCAAGAATGTTATAACCCACCAAGGAGCACTGTTGGGATGGCAACAAGAACAACTCTCCCAAATATCTGAGACCCTTCGGGCACTTACCAATTCCCTCCTACCACGGCCCAACCCCAACCCAGGGGGAGCCAATGCCCAAGTCTCATCGCCCAGTACTACAGGCGTTGCCATTGTTCTTCCAGGGAACCTGCACCGGGAACCCAAGATCCCTGCCCCCGAGCGGTACGACGGTTACCCGGGAGGATGCAAGGGGTTCCTTACTCAGTGCTCTCTGGTGTTTGAGTTACAGTCCTCCTCGTTCCACACCGATCGAGCCATGATCGCCTACATCATCTCTCTACTCTCAGGCTGGGCCCTGGCATGGGCTATGGCGGTTTGGGAACAGCAGACACCATCCTGCAGCTCCATACTAGCCTTCACTGCCGAGTTGCGACGAGTCTTTGACCACCCAGTCGGCGGACGAGAAGCAGCAAGCCGACTGTTCAGACTCCGCCAAGGGGACAGACCAGTGGCTGACTTCGCCATTGAGTTCTGCACCCTCGCCGCTGAGAGCGGGTGGAATACGGAGGCACTGGTTACCACTTTTCACCAGGGTCTGTCTAATCCAATCAAGGATGAACTGGCTGCTCGAGAACTGGGAGAGGATCTCAAGTCACTGAAAACACTGGCAATCAGGAGTGACAACCGCATCCAAGGACGTGTGAGACAGCGCTTTTTTGACACTACCGGTATCCCGGTTTCCTGAGCACCCCAAGCCTCTCGAGCACAGCATTGAGGAACCCATGCAGCTGGGACGCACACGTCTGAGCCCACAGGACCGTGACAAGCGCATGCGCAAAGGCTGCTGCCTCTGTTGCGGAGGTCTCGGCCATTGCCGTGCTCCATGTCCACAGTTGACAGGAAATTCCAGGGCTCGTCAGGTCAAGGGGAAACCCTGACGGGAGTTGCTGGAGGCAGGGTTCATTCACCCTTCTATATCCCCAGCTGGTGCAGACTTCTTCTTCGTGGGTAAGAGGGATTGATTACAGAGGGCTGAACAGGATTACTATTAAGAATTGTTACCCTCTACCCCTGATGTCCGCCGCCTTGGAGTTGGCTCAAGGGGCCCAATTCTTCACCAAGCTGGACCTCTGCAATGCTTACAATCTGGTGAAAATCAGGGAGGGTGATGAATGGAAGACTGCCTTTAACACCCCTAGTGGCCACTATGAGTATTTAGTCATGCCCTTCGGATTATCTAACTCACCGGCCGTCTTCCAAGCATTGGTCAATGACACGCTTAGGGATATGTTGAATCGGTTCGTCTTTGTTTACCTCGACGACATCCTGATCTTTTCCAAGATCCTTCCGGAACACATCTTGCATGTCCACCTAGTCCTGAGGCGTCTCCTGCAGAGCCAACCATATGTCAAGATTGAGAAATGTGAATTCCACGCATCCCAAGTTCCTTTCCTGGGTCACATTATCTCTACCGCCAGCATCCAAATGGACCCCGTTAAGGTTAAGTCCAGCGGTTCCTCGGGTTTGCCAATTTTTACAGGCATTATATATGCAACTTTGGTGCGGTGGCAGCACCTCTCACGGTCCTAACCCGCAAGTCCAAGACTTGTTTTTTCTGGAACCCTGAGGCTGACAGGGCATTCATGGAGCTCAATGGACGTTTCACCTCCAGACCCATCCTCATTCATCCTGATCCTACTCGTCCCTTCGTGGTAGAGGTGGACGCCTCGGACACCGGAGCAGGGGCGGTCCTTTCACAGCGGTACGCAACTACGATGTAGGCAACCGGGAGCTCTTGGCAGTAAAGTTGGCTCTTGAAGGGTGGAGACACTGGTTGGAGGGGGCACCTCATCCTTTCGTTATCTGGATGGACCATAAGAACTTGGCCTCCATTCAAGAATCCAAGAGGTTGAACGTTCGCCAGGCTAGTTGGGCTCAGTTTTTTAACAGGTTCAACTTCACACTAGCCAAGAATCAGAAGGCAGACGCCCTGTCCTGTCAGCACGATGTCTCTAATGAGCAGAGGGACTCCGAGCCTTGAGACCCTGGTCCGACAAGCCCAGAACTGAGAACCTGACCCCGATGGGGGTCCCGCTAACAGGCTCTATGTTCCGCGATCAGTCCGGTCGCAAGTACTACAATGGGGACACATCTCTAAATTGTCTGGGCACCCAGGGGTTAATTGGACACTGGAGTTCCTGAAGCGGATATTCTGGTGGCCCAACATGACTGAGGATGTGAGGTCCTTCGTGACAGCCTGCACCACCTGTGCCCAAACTAAATCTTCACGACAGTGATGGCTGGATTGCTCCAACCTCTGCCTATCCCCAGCCAGCCCTGGTCCCACCTGTCTGTAGACTTTATCACAGGGTTACCTCCTTCCCAAGGGCTGACCACTATCCTGGTGGTCGTTGATCGGTTCTCCAAAGCAGCCCATCTCATCGCTTTGCCCAAGTTTCCCTCAGCGAGGGAGACCGCTAATCTCTTGATTACCTATGTCTTTCGATTACACGGACTTCCCCAGGACATTGTCTCGGATCGTGGACCCCAGTTCGTGGCGTGGTATTGGAAAGCCTTCTACTCCCTGTTGGGGGCGTCGGTGAGTCTCTCCTCTGGGTTCCACCCACAGTCGGAAGGGCAGACTGAGCGGGTCAACCAGGAACTGGAGAAATTCCTCCGCTGTTTTGTCTCTTCTCAGGCCGTCAACTGGAGCAAGTTCCTCGTCTGGGCGGAGTATGCTCACAGCACACTGCCGAACTCATCCACTGGACTGTCGCCGTTTGAGTGTCAGTTCGGGTTTGCCCCCCATTTCCTGAACAGGAGGCCGAAGTGGGGGTGCCATCAGCTGAGGAGTTCATTCGCCGACGTTGCGGCACCTGGATCAGAGCATGACCCACCTTGCTCCGCTCCTCTGTCTGACATCAACACCAGGCAAACTGACACCGAAGGCCTCTTCGGCTCCTCCAACCGGGTCAACGGGTATGGCTGTCCACCCGTGATCTTCCCTTAAAGGTGGACTTGCGGAAGCTCGCTCCGTGCTACGTTGGACCATTCAATATTCTGAGTCGCATCAACCCGGTCACCTACCGTCTCCAGCTTCCCAGGTCTATGAAGGTCTGTCCATCCTTCCATGTCTCCCAACTCAAGCTGGTACGAACCAGTCCCTTCTCTCCCCCCACACCTGCCCCTCCGCCTCCTCGACTTATTGATGGCCACCCGGCCTACACACGTCTGTTGGAGGCTCGTCGGGTCCGAGGTGCCCTGCCGTACCTGGTGGACTGTGAGGGTTACGGTCCCGAGGAGCGGGCGTGGGTGCCTGCCCAGGACATCCTGGGTTCGGGATTTCAACTAACTCCGTGGTGGTCGCCCTGGCTCCGCAGCTGGAGCCGCTTCTAAAAGGGGAGCGGGGGGGGGGTACTGTCATGGTTCCACCTGTCACCAGAGGGCAACAGAGACCGTCCTAGAGACTATTATGACACTCAGGTGTTTTCTATTTCCTAATTATGAGTTCCCTTTTAAGAGAGGTGTGTTTTCTGTTTCCCTTTTCAGTAGCTTGATTCATTTGTCATGTGTGTTTGCCTCCTGAGTACGTTTTCTAGTGTTTGTTGTTTTCTCAGCGTTACTGTAATCCTGCTGTTACCTATTCTCAGTAAAGTACTTACATTTACTTTTACCACTGATTCCTCGTATGGTCTATTCTCTGCTCCTGGGTCGAACCTCATTATGTCACAGATATAGATAGCATGGTTACAGATTTAACACTTTTAAACAGTATGGGCTCTATTTTTGGCTGGTGTTAAGCAAGCACAATTGTCAAACGCATGCCCGTTGGCAGTTTCAACCTGTTAAAGACAACGCTGTACTATCCTTGCGCCAGGATTGGTAATTTACCTGTCTTATATGAGCTCGCTTGCGCTGAGGTGGGAGTGGTGGCAGTATCTGAGGTGTGTCCTTAAAAACGTGTGCCAATTTCAGGCAGAGCTGGTGGGGATATTTAAGACCAACCAAAAGCTGGTCTTAGCAGTAACATGGTTGGTTATGGCATGGATTTTGACAGTGGAAGCGTAGCCTATTCAGCCATGACTCACAGGGCCATATGCGCATGGAACAAGAGAGATGTGCTTTTTGTGCCTGTAAACCTCGTATTTTAGAAACATTTTATTAAAACCCTGCCTCATCAAACCTCTCAATGAAAACTTTTTTTTTTGTCCTGCCCAATGCATTTACCAAGTAGTCAAGACTATCAATAAAGGGTTTGGCTCGTGAGACCGCTTTGAAATAAATCTTAATCACCAAAGCTTTATTAAAAGTTCATGTTTGGGTGCAGCAAAACAGTGAGCAGAAATTCCCTTTTAATCTATGTAATTTACATTATTTTAGCCAGTTCCTAGTATTATTTTTGATGTGCATAAAAATAAAACTCAATATAGGCTACATGTCCATCTGGAACGACAGATGAGATGAAGCCGGTGAGGTGACCCATGTATTTAGAAACATTAAGATATATTTCTGTAACAATTGCTTTTTTTCAGTTTCATTTAATAAAAAAACAAGCCCCCAGTAGGCTACCCTTACCCTACTGTTCAACAGCAATGAGTTGGGTATCTTTCTTATACTGGCCATGCATTGGCCAAGTAGCCTATCCATAAGGTTTCTATATGTTCTACTCGTGAGGCTTTGCCATCATGCTTTTGCATTATTCACAATTCACATAGGCTTACCTGCAGTGCATACTCCATTCGGCTAGTATCCATCCCCATTTCCAAAGAGCACCTCTTGTCTGGTTACGAAAGACGTGCTCCACCAAACATATTCAAATTATTCAGTCCTATAACACCATATCAACGGACAATGGTAGGCCTAGGCTATATCCTGCCTAGGCCTACCGTTGCCTCACATATATAATTACATTTCCGGGAACCTAGTATTTTTAATTTGAGGAGAAGCCTATCCTCATTTAATTCAATTACAACAATGTTGACTGTCAACACTCCAAACATATTGAGCAAAACAAATTTTTTTTGTGTTGTTATTTCTCTTTACTGTAGCCTATGCTATTTAATAAACTGTATAGTATCAATCCACAATATACTAGGACAATAATATTATGTGCTCCCAGCCGAATTGGAGTTGATGACAGTGCAAAGGCAGTCAGTTACCTACAGAGCTTGAGACAAAGGATTGCAGTATTAAGCCATGAAACGCGTTGATTGGCCAGTGAGTGGACAAGCCCTCATCACGTCTACTATTTATTTATTCATCAAAACCTTGCCCTTTTGCACAACCGTCAGCTATTGCGCTCATAATTCCTGCTGTGAAAATAGCAAAAATATTTCTGACACATCCCTGGACCTATAATGCTACTGCCAGCTCTAAGATTACCATTGCGTTATGTTTGTTAAAATAGAGCCCTGAATGTACCATTTACATTCTGCGTTGCATATGCTGAATTTCAAATGTTTCAAAGGCTGAGACAGATTTGGCCTAGATACGCAGCCTTCACCTCAGTCTGAGCCTCTGGCATAGTCTTGCATACGTCAAATCATATCAAATTTAATTTGCCACATGCGCCGAATACAACAGGTGTAGACATTTCAGTGAAATGCTAACTTACAAGCCCTTAACCAACAAAGCAAAGTAACAAAACAAAAAAAAGTGTTAAGCAAAAAAACTAAACTAAAAAAAATTTAAACTAAAGGGGGGCTATATACAGTGGGGAAAAAAGTATTTAGTCAGCCACCAATTGTGCAAGTTCTCCCACTTAAAAAGATGAGAGAGGCCTGTAATTTTCATCATAGGTACACGTCAACTATGACAGACAAAATGCGAAAAACCAATCCAGAAAATCACATTGTAGGATTTTTAATGAATTTATTTGCAAATTATGGTGGAAAATAAGTATTTGATCACCTACAAACAAGCAAGATTTCTGGCTCTCACAGACCTGTAACTTCTTCTTTAAGAGGCTCCTCTTTCCTCCACTCGTTACCTGTATTAATGGCACCTGTTTGAACTTGTTATCAGTATAAAAGACACCTGTCCACAACCTCAAACAGTCACACTCCAAACTCCACTATGGCCAAGACCAAAGAGCTGTCAGAAACAAAATTGTAGACCTGCACCAGACTGGGAAGACTGAATCTGCAATAGGTAAGCAGCTTGGTTTGAAGAAATCAACTGTTGGAGCAATTATTCGGAAATGGAAGACATACAAGACCACTGATAATCTCCCTTGATCTGGGGCTCCACGCAAGATCTCACCCTGTGGGGTCAAAATGATCACAAGAATGGTGAGCAAAAATCCCAGAACCACACGGGGGGACCTAGTGAATGACCTGCAGAGAGCTGGGACCAAAGTAACAAAGCCTACCATCAGTAACACACTACGCCGCCAGGGACTCAAATCCTGCAGTGCAAGACGTGTCCCCCTGCTTAAGCCAGTACATGTCCAGGCCCGTCTGAAGTTTGCTAGAGTGCATTTGGATGATCCAGAAGAGGATTGGGAGAATGTCATATGGTCAGATGAAACCAAAATATAACTTTTTGGTAAAAACTCAACTCGTCGTGTTTGGAGGACAAAGAATGCTGAGTTGCATCCAAAGAACACCATACCTACTGTGAAGCATGGGGGTGGAAACATCATGCTTTGGGGCTGTTTTTCTGCAAAGGGACCAGGACGACTGATCCGTGTAAAGGAAAGAATGAATGGGGCCATGTATCGTGAGTCTTTCAGCATGACAATGATCCCAAACACACCGCCCGGGCAACGGAGGAGTGGCTTCGTAAGAAGCATTTCAAGGTCCTGGAGTGGCCTAGCAAGTCTCCAGATCTCAACCCCATAGAAAATCTTTGGAGGGAGTTGAAAGTCCGTGTTGCCCAGCGACAGCCCCAAAATATCACTGCTCTAGAGGAGATCTGCATGGAGGAATGGGCCAAAATACCAGCAACAGTGTGTGAAAACATTGTGAAGACTTACAGAAAACGTTTGACCTGTGTCATTGTCAACAAAGGGTATATAACAAAGTATTGAGAAACCAAAGTATTTGGTTATTGACCAAATACTTATTTTTCACCATAATTTGCAAATAAATTCATAAAAAATCCTACAATGTGATTTTCTGGATTAGTTTTTCTCATTTTGTCTGTCATAGTTGACATGTACCTATGATGAAAATTACAGGCCTCTCTCATCTTTTTAAGTGGGAGAACTTGCACAATTGGTGGCTGACTAAATACTTTTTTCCCCCACTGTACAGGGGGGTACCGGTGCAGCGTCAATGTGCGGGGGCACCGGCTAGTCAAGGTAATTGAGGTAATATGTACATGTGGGTAGAGTTAAAGTGACTATGCATCAATAATAAACAGATTAGCAGCATAGTAAAAAATGGGGACGGTGGGGGGGCAGTGCAAATTGTCCGGGTAGCCATGATTAGCTGTTCAGGAGTCTTATGGCTTGGGGGTAGAAGCTGTTGAGAAGCCTTTTGGACCTAGACTTGGTGCTCCAGTACCGCTTGCCGTTCAGTAGCAGAGAGAACAGTCTATGACTAGGGTGGCTGGAGTCTTTGACAATTTTGAGGGCCTTCCTCTGACACTGCCTAGTATAGAGGTCCTGGATGCCAGGAAGCTTGGCCCCAGTGATGTGCTGGGCCGTACGCACTACCCTCTGTAGTGCCTTGCGGTCGGAGGCTGAGCAGTTGCCATACCAGGCGGTGATGCAACCAGTCAGGATGCTCTCGATGGTGCAGCTGTAGAACTTTTTGAGGATCTGAGGACCCATGCCAAATGTTTTCAGTCTCCTGAGGGGGAATAGGCTTTGTCGTGCCCTCTTCACGACTGTCTTGATGTGTTTGGACCATGATAGTTCATTGGTGATGTGGACACCAAGGAACTTGAAGCTCTCAACCTGTTCCACTACAGCCCCGTCAATGAGAATGGGGGCGTGCTCAGTCCAATTTTTTTTCCTGTAGTCCACAATCATCTCCTTTGTCTTGATCACGTTGAGGGAGAGGTTGTTATCCTGGCACCACATGGCCAGGTCTCTGACCTCCTCCCTTTAGGCTGTCTCATCGTTGTCAGTGATCAGGCCTACCACTGTTGTGTCGTCGGCAAACTTAATGAAGGTGTTGGAGTCGTGCCTGGCCATGCAGTCATGGGTGAACAGGGAGTACAGGAGGGGACTGAGCACGCACCCCTGAGGGGCCCCCGTGTTGAGGATCAGCGTGGCAGATGTGTTGTTACCTACCCTTACCACCTGGGGGCGGCCCGTCAGGAAGTCCAGGATCCAGTTGCAGAGGGAGGTGTTTAGTCCCAGGATCCTTAGCTTAGTGATGAGCTTTGAGGGCACTATGGTGTTGAATGCTGAGTATGTGAGTATGTATTTGTGTGTACGTGCACGCACATGAGTATGTGCACGTGTCCTAGTGAATATGTTATTCTGCGTGTTACTGTTATTCCTTCTGTGCATCAAATGTCACAGATTACCTCCGGTTTAACCTACATTTCCACATACCTACTCTCTTTAAGTAATGTGCCACTCTCCCCCAGCATCCGGTTATATGATCAATGCATTTCAGTGCTATAGCTCCATCTCTAGGGCACTGTCCACATTGATGTGCATGGAAATGTCTGTCTGTATCTGTCAGAGCTATCTTGGTGTCAATGTTATACAGTATTGAGATGCTAAGGAAATGGGTTAGCCTGTGTGGAGGTATAATAGTCAGTCTGTTTTCTGTATGTGACTTTGAATCTGTTTCTTTCAATGATTGCCTTTGTCTATTGTAGAACATAACCGTTTTATAAGACTGCTGTGTGTATTTCTCTCCACAGATTTCTTTCCTGGCAGAGATGGGTTTTGGGGGTGTACTCCTCTACGTGGACCCATGTGACAGCCCCAGTGACCAGAGCATGTGGCACAAAGCCTTTGGGGTCACCCTCAACCCCGGGGGAGACCCCTCCACCCCTGGATACCCCAGTATTGGTGAGTGAGTGTGCTGTACCCCCTCTCTGAAGATGATCCTGGATCAGTATGAGGTGAATCAATAAGTCATGACCGTCAGACAGTTCAGAGAGTGACCACAGAACACCCTATTCTCTACACAGTACATCCTTCTCATTTTAATAGGAGCTCCTCTGGATTCCCTCTCTTATATTTCCTCTTTAGATGCTGAAGCATCTTGCGCCAAATTTGATCTTGCGCAAAAGTCTAATGCGTGCACAAAGTCCTCAGAGGCCCTCTGTGTTGATAATATATATGGTGTGTGTGTGTTTGTGTCCGGGTGGAGTACAACCAGGGAGAGAGAAAGAGAGATTGAATAGATAAGGCATTCAAAAGTTGCTTTGTTTGTTTTCAGATAGTGACTTGACAATGAGGTTTAGGATTAATAGGAACAGAACAGTGGAAACTGAAACTGTAAAGCCAAGAGAATGTCCAAGTAAACAATAACAGTATCTAAGATATCTATTACAAATCCCTCAGAAATTGATACAAACATAATGATAATACTGCATATATTCTTGCATGCATGATTCTGTTCTTAACGCTCGTCACTGGTACAGAAAGCAGAGGCTCTTGAACCCTCCTTACCGGTCTCATATCGCGTGAAGAAGACATGGCTGCCATGTTAGTGTGAGGCAAATTCACACCCCTCTCTAGACTCTATCATCACTCTCACTTCAGCCTGTCACTGGGGGGCCTGTGTCATCATCTTTAGTAATCACTTCAGATGTCTAGCACTCAGCACGCCGACCAGCATGTGGCTTATCATTACACACCAACCTGTCTTTAATGTCTCATATCATTATCAATAGCAACGACTCCAGTGTCAACTCCTGCAGCTAGCAAAGGCCTCACGTGACTCGCATTCTCTCATTAAAATACTCCTCTCAGAAACCTGAGAAGAGGAGAATTGATTCAATAAGCATTACAATGCCATTAAGAGCATACACAGCTTATTCTCTGCCTTTTCTGCGTAGCTGCATAATGAATAATGGTGATATGATTGTTTCCATGATAATAGAGAATAGTTTCTTTACTCAGTTGATTTGTGTTAGTAATGTTGGCTACATCTGGCCAGAATCTAAATCACAGCACATTCTCCCTCTCTGAGTCACTGTCCATGATCCTGGTCTACTGTAGTTAAATTCTCACCACATGACTGTGGTCCTCTCTGGCTCCCTTTCTATCTGGCCTCAGCCTCCTGGCCTGCCTGCCTGCCCTGGCTGGCTGGCTGCTCGTTGGGGACGCATCATTACTGCTGAAGTACCTTTGTCCTGCTAAGGGTCTGAGTAACACGGTGGCAGGACACAGATGAGGCTGCTAACAGATGCCTGGCCAGATGTTGGATGTCTGCACTTTCACCAGTACCACCGGTTGCTGCATCCAAGTGCACCACCTGGAAGATGAGGAGGTGATGGGAGAGGACACTTTACTACTCCTTACGGCCATCCCACTGGGCACGAACGTCATTCCAATGTCTAGGTTTGATTTACATTTGGTTGAGTTGTCAACCAACGTGAATTTATCGTGAAATCAACAACAAATGTCACCATGTCATTGGATTTAGTTAATATAAATAATAATATAATATGCCATTTAGCAGACGCTTTTATCCAAAGCGACTTACAGTCATGCGTGCATACATTTTTTTTTGTGTATGGGTGGTCCCGGGGATCGAACCCACTACCTTGGCGTTACAAGCGCCGTGCTCTACCAGCTGAGCTACAGAGAACCACGTTGTGCTGTGTTAAAAGTTTAGTTAAAAGTTGTGTGAAAAAAAAACTACATTCCCTTATGTTGACTTTTTGCAAATCCATTTTCTATGTTGATTCAACGTCATCACATTTATTAAAAATTTTTGACGTGGAAATAACGTTGATTCAACATATTTTTGCCCAGTGGGATGCTGTCTTCCATAAAACACATACTATAATAAATGTTTTGAGCAGATTAAAAAAAAATGTTGCTAAACCATTTGAATATAATCCTTTATTCTGTCCATATACTGTAATGCAGATAGAAAATATGGTCTAGGCATAACGTTACAGCCTTCTATTTGTCCTCGAATAGCCACAGCAAGTCATTTAATATTCATAAATCAATAGACTGTAGTGGTATTCAATACTTTTCATTTTCTGTTTTTGCTTTGATTCCGTAGTTCATTATTCATCAATTGGCATGTCAGTAGTCTGTGTGTTGATTTTTTATTAGAGAAATCCTTGTAGAATTATCGCTGTGCTGTATTGTCACATTGCCTGCTGGGAAAGGCAAAGTAAATCAAAGCACTCTCTTTTGAAACATGCTGTTTCTCAGTTTACTCCTGAATGTGAAAGCTGCGGTTGCTCACACAGAGGGAGCATGTGTAGGGAGGGAAATTGAGACAGATCTGCCAAGACCCACCAAGCAAATTGTGTTTGCTTACATATGTACAGCAGGTGTTCCTGGGCTGCTTTACATTACACTGGCATGGGATCCATCCCTGCACTGAGAATTGTAGTTGAGCTTTGATACCCATGGGTTGGCTGTGTTCTGAGGGCAGTGGTTCTGTGCAGAACATACCTACATTTACACTGAGTGTACAAAACATTAGGAACACCTGCTCTTTCCATGACATAGACTGACCAGGTGAATCCAGGTGAAAGCTATGATCCCTTATTGATGTCATTTTTTAAATCCACTTCAATCAGTGTAGATGAAGGGGAGGAGACAGATTAAAGAACGATTTTTAAGCCTTGAGACATGGATTGTGTATGTGTGCCATACAGAGGGGTGAATGGGCAAGACAAAATATTTAAGTGCCTTTGAATGAGTGTGTCAAGAACTGCAATGCTGCTGGATTTTTCAATCTCAACAGTTTCCCGTGTGTATCAAGAATAGTCCACCACCCAAAGGACATCCAGCAAACTTGGCACAACTGTGGGAAGCATTGGAGTCAACATGGGCCAGCATCCCTATGGAATGCTTTCGACACCTCGTAGAGTCCATGCCCTGACGAATTGAGTCTGTTCTGAGGTTAAAAGGAGGGGGATGCAACTCAATATTAGGAAGGTATTGTTAATGTTTTGTACTGTCGTTGTACATTTATATTTTAGTCATTTAGCAGATGCTCTTATCCAGGGTGACTTACAGGAGCAATTAGGGTTAAGTGCCTTGCTCAAGGGCACATCGACAGATTTTTCACCTAGTCAGCTCGGGGATTCAAACCAGCAACCTTTCACTCTTAGCCGCTAGGCTACCTGCTTCAACACAGTAACAGAGTGCACTGTGAACCAAATGCACAGAATATTTGCCCATTCAGACTGTTCCTGTGTTTGAAAGGGACATATTTTGACATTTTTCCATGAACTGAACTGATGACTGGGTAGAAAAACAAAACAAAACAAAAACAAGAAAGGCTGCTGCAGCCACCTGAATATTTATATGCAAGTGAGGCAATAATTGATTTAGACATTTTTATCTGAAGCGTCTTGTCTTTTGCCAAGCTGTAGCAATTTCCTCATCCATTTGATTCAGTTGCCATGTTATTTATGTTGTTTGGTTTGGATGAATTTTCAGCTCTGTTTACCAAATGATGACTGCTGCAGGCCACAAAAACGGCTGTGTGCATTAAAGCCCCACGCTCTTTATTAGTTGACTGCTGTGCTTTTGGGGAGAGGGGGTTACTGATCGCATAATTGCATTAACCTTTAAAGTGAAGCTGATGTTCCCTCTCTTCTCTCTCTTCCTCCTCCTCTCCATATCTGAGAGAAAGATAGCAGCACCGAACAAGTGGGAACTTCAAACAATTTTTACATGTTAATTTCAATTCGCTGACAGGTGGGTCTATTCACATGGAAAGAATTGTATCCCTTGGGTTATTTAGAAACCTTGTTGAAGTCAAAAGAAGCCTTTGAATAGAAATGTAGTCATTTGCATATTTATTTAAATAGGCAGCTGCTATGGTACCAATGTTTGAGGCTTTAATGAACAAATGGCTGCCATCGCTAACTGGGAGGTACGCGTTCTCCATGCAATGTCACTTATGGCCATCACAATGTGTCTAATCTTTTCCCCTTTTCACTTCTTTCTCTACAGTCCCATGTAGCTCAGTTGGTAGAGCATGGCGCTTGCAACGCCAGGGTTGTGGGTTTGTTTCCCACGGGGGGCCAGTATGAAAATATATGCACTCACTAACTGTAAGTCGCTCTGGATAAGAGCGTCTGCTAAATGACAAAAAAGCAATGCAAATAGTCCGGGTAGCCATGATTAGCTGTTCAGGAGTCTTATGGCTTGGGGGTAGAAGCCTTTTGGACCTAGACTTGGTGCTCCGGTACAACTTGCCATGCGGTAGCAGAGAGAACAGTCTATGACTAGTGTGGCTGGAGTCTTTGACAATTTTTAGGGCCTTCCTCTGACACTGCCTGGTATAGAGGTCCTGGATGGCAGGAAGCTTGGCCCCAGTGATGTACTGGGCCGTACGTACTACCCTCTGTAGTGCCTTGCGGTCGGAGGCCGAGCAGTTGCCATACCAGGCGGTGATGCAACCAGTCAGGATGCTCTCGATGGTGCAGCTGTAGAACTTTTTGAGGATCTGAGGACCCATGCCAAATCTTTTCAGTCTCCTGAGGGGGAATAGGCTTTGCCGTGCCCTCTTCACGACTGTCTTGGTGTGTTTGGACCATGATAGTTTGTTGGTGATGTGGACACCAAGGAACTTGAAGCTCTCAACCTGTTCCACTACAGCCCCGTCGATGAGAATGGGGGCGAGCTCAGTCCTCTTTTTTTTTCCTGTAGTCCACAATCATCTCCTTTGTCTTGATCACGTTGAGGGAGAGGTTGTTATCCTGGCACCACATGGCCAGGTCTCTGACCTCCTCCCTATAGGCTGTCTCATCGTTGTCGGTGATCTACAACTGTTGTGTCGTCGGCAAACTCAATGATGGTGTTGGAGTCGTGCCTGACCATGCAGTCATGGGTGAACAGGGAGTACAGGACGGGACTGCCCGTCAAGAAGTCCAGGATCCAGTTGCAGAGGGAGGTGTTTAGTCCCAGGGTCCTTAGCTTAGTGATAAGCTTTGAGGGTACTATGGTGTTGAACGCTGAGCTGTAGTCAATGAATAGCATTCTCACGTAGGTGTTCCTCTTGTCCAGGTGGGAAAGGGCAGTATGGAGTGCAATAGAGATTGCATCATCTGTGGATCTGTTAGGGCGGTATGCAAATTGGAGTGGGTCTAGGGTTTCTGGGATAATGGTATTGATGTGAGCCATGACCAGCCTTTCAAACACATCATGGCTACAGACGTGAGTGCTACAGGTCAGTAGTCATTTAGGCAGGTTATCTTAGTGTTCTTGGGCACAGGGATTATGGTGGTCTGCTTGAAACATGTTCGTATTATAGACTCAGTCAGGGACATGTTGAAAATGTAAGTGAAGACACTTGCCAGTTGGTCAGCGCATGCTCGGAGTACACATCCTGGTAATCCATCTGGCCCTGCAGCCTTGTGAATGTTGACCTGCTTAAAAGTCTTACTCACATCGGCTATGGAGAGCGTCATCCATAACAGCTGGATGGTGTTGGGTTTGCACCAGACATAGCGTTTTCCTTGATGGCCAAAAAGCTCAATTTTAGTCTCATCTGACAGGAGTACCTTCTTCCATATATTTGCGGAGTCTCCCATATGCCTTTTGGTGAACACCAAACGTGTTTGCTTATTTTTTTCTTGAAGCAATGGCTTTTTTCTGGCCACTCTTCTGTAAAGCCCAGCTCTGTGGAGTGTACGGCTTAAAGTGGTCCTATGGACAGATACTCCAATCTCCGCTGTGGAGCTTTGCAGCTCCTTCAGGGTTATCTTTGGTCTCTTTGTTGCCTCTCTGATTAATGCCCTCCTTGCCTGGTCCGTGAGTTTTGGTGGGCGGCCCTCTCTTGGCAGGATTGTTGTGGTGCCATATTCTTTCAATTTTTTTATAATGGATTTAATGGTGCTCCGTGGGATGTTCAAAGTTTCTGATATTGTTTTATAACCCAAACCTGATCTGTACTTCTCCACAACTTTGTCCCTGACCTGTTTGGAGAGCTCCTTGGTCTTCAGGATGCTGCTTGCTTGGTGGTACCCCTTGCTTAGTGGTGTTGCAGACTCTGGGGCCTTTCAGAACAGGTGTATATATACTGAGATCATGTGACACTTAGATTGCACACAGGTGGACTTTATTTAACTAATTATGTGACTTCTGAAGGTAATTGGTTGCACCAGATCTTATTTAGGGGCTTCATAGCAAAGGGGGTGAATACATATGCATGCACCACTTTTCCATTATATATTTTTTAGACTTTTTCTAAACAAGTTTTTTTTTTCTCACCAATTTGGACTATTTTGTGTATGTCCATTACATGAAATCCAAATAAAAATCAATTTAAATTACAGGTTGTAATGCAACAAAATAGGAAAAACGCCAAGGGGGATGAATACTTTTGCAAGGCACTGTAGATGCACACAGTTTTCTGTTTGGGATAATTCATCACATATGTAATTCTCATCACTTTGCCTAGAAGCGCAGTGAGTGGAGATAATGTTTTGATTTAGGTGTAAAAATAAGTCCTTATGAACTCCACTGACATTCCCAGTCCTTCTCAACCTTATACAACTGCAGATCACAGTATCTGCTGCTGTTACAGGTCATGGTCATTAGAAACCTGTCAATGGATATGAATTTACGTGTGTGTGTGGGTGTGCATCACAGGAGGCTGCTGAGGGGAGGACGGCTCATAGTACTGGCCGGAACAGAGCTAATGGAATGGAATCAAACACATGGATATATGTGATACCTTTCGACTAATTACACTCCAGCCATTACCACAAGCCTGTCCTCCCCAATTAAGGTGCCACCAACCTCCTGTGGTGTGCATACATGTCTATGACTCATAAATGCACTAGAGTGGATGTGGGGTTGCACTGGACTTCACTGGACATAATATTTCCTAAGGGCAATCCCTGGTTCACAGTGTCTAGCTTTCCTTTCTTAGCTCCATTCCAATGTTTAACCAATGAGCATTGAATGTGCATTCAAGCTTCAAATTGGCTTCTCTTCCACAGCCATCAAATCAAATCAAAATCAAATTTTATTTGTCACATGCGCCGAATACAACAGGTGTAGACCTTATAGTGAAATGCTTATTTACAAGCCCTTAACCAACAATGCAGCTTTAAGAAAAATAAGTGTTAAGTAAAAAATAGATAAGTAAAAATAAAAAAAGAAGAACATTTGAAAAATAACAAATAATAATGGCCCTGCGGCCTTGTGAATGTTGACATGTTTAAAGGTCTTACTCACATCGGCTATGGAGAGTGTGATCACACATTCGTCCGGAACAGCTGATGCTCTCATTTATGCTTCAGTGTTGCTTGCCTCGATGCGAGCATAGAAGTAATTAAGCTCGTCTGGTAGGCTCGTGTAACTGGGCAGCTCGCGTCTGTGCTTCCCTCCGTAATAGTTTGCAAGCCTTGCCACATCCAACGAGCATCGGAGCCGGTGTAGTACGATTCAATCTTAGTCCTGTATTGACGCTTTGCCTGTTTGATGGTTCATCAGAGGGCATAGCGTGATTTCTTATAAGCGTCCTTGAAAGCGGCAGCTCTACCCTTTAGCTCAGTGCGGATGTTGTCTGTAATCCATGGCTTCTGGTTGGGGTATGTACGTACGGTCACTGTGGGGACGACATCATCGATTCACTTATTGATGAAGCCAGTGACTGATGTGGTGTACTCCTCAATGCCATCGGAAGAATCCCGGAACATATTCCAGTCTGTGCTAGCAAAACAGTCCTGTAGCTTAGCATCTGCGTCATCTGACCACTTCTGTATTGAGCGAGTCACTGGTACTTACTGATTTAGTTTTTGCTTGTAAGCAGGAAATAGGAGGATAGAATTATGGTCAGATTTGCCAAATGGAGGGCGAGGGAGAGCTTTGTACGTGTCTCTGTGTGTGGAGTAAAGGTGGTCTAGAGTTTTTTTTTCCTCTGGTTGCACATTTAACATGCTGGTAGAAATTAGGTAAAACGGATTTAAGTTTCCTTGCATTAAAGTCCCCGGCCACTAGGAGCGCCGCCTCTGGATGAGCATTTTCTTGTTTGCTTATGACCTTATACAGCTCGTTGAGTGCGGTCTTAGTGCCAGCATTGGATTATGGTGGTAAATAGACAGCTACGAAAAATATAGATGAAAACTCTCTTGGTAAATAGTGTTGTCTACAGCTTATCATGAGATACTCTACCTCAGTTGAGCAAAACCTCGAGACTTCCTTAATATTAGATTTTGTGCACCAGCTGTTATTTACAAATATACACAGACCGCCACCCCTTGTCTTACCTGAGGCAGCAGTTCTATCTTGCCTATGCACCGAAAACCATTCGATGGTTATAGGATGGTTATAGGAATTAATAGACATGCAAATACCACACTGTGTATATTTTACCTGGGATAGCAGTGTGGAGCTCAGTCAATAACATTATGGAAATGCCGCTTGATTTCTCCGCCGTTTGAGTTTGATAACAATGCAGTCAAGAATCTGAGGACTACAAGCAAGTTAGTGAAATGATACTGGCCGCTGCCATGTTTGCATTGTCACATTATCACCCAACAACTAGACCAATGCAAGCTATCAACTTTTCTGCTGCTGCTGCTCCCATCTCATTTCCTTTCCATTTCCCAAGTCACTCTCTCATGAGTTATACATGCAGCCGTTTAGGTATTAATCATGGTTGTGATGATCTACACATACAGCAGAAAATTGTGTACATGTTGACATACAGCACATTAATGTAAAGATAACTACTGTACAAACACAGCTCCATGTGGCACCTGTTTTCACTGACGTTAATTTATGAGATATCACCTCACCGTTTGTACAAAAGCCCCTTAGCATGTAGGTTTCAAAGGTAAAGAAGGTAATAAATTAGATTGAGCATATCAGTGAATTTTCAATTAATCTCAATAAGATGTTTACTGTAACAGAAGGTACACATGCTGTGTATGTATTAGAGAATTGTCCAGAGGGGGTTTGAGCAGCAGCTGTTTTGGACTCAACAGCTATCCCCGGGAGACAGACAGAAATAGGCAGACATACGCTGTTCACCAGGTTATGCTGCTCAGCCACATCTTGGAAGGGGATCAGCTCTGGACAGTTTCACAAAGCACAACAGGCATAGAAAATCGGAATTTCTTCACACACGCGGGTGTCTTGTTATGCATTTAATGGGAGAAAGAGAAGCCTCCAGAAGGTCACCACTATTCTCAGCCTTGGCGTGAGCACTGCACCGCTCCGCCACCCTCTCATCCCCCTCTCATCCACTCTGCCTGGGGAGGGCTGGGGCTACTCTATTCTGCTCTGTGTCAGACAGTGCTGACGCCCCCTCCTGCTTCTCTAATGCCCTGCTGTGAATTTGTTCCCCTCAAATGGCTGTGCTGACCCTCATTTTACTCTGAGGTGCTGCTGACTACTGCTGGAGGAGCCTCACCTCATCACCATGCAAAGGAGGGCAGCAACAAACTCAATGTCTACTCCAGCTCTTCATCTCCCCCTTTCTTTTCTCTCTCTCTCTCTCTCTCTCTCTCTCTCTCTCTCTCTCCTCTCTCTCTCTCTCTCTCTCTCTCTCTCTCTCTCTCTCTCTCTCTCTCTCACTCTCTCTCTCTCTCACTCAAACACACACACATATGCACGCACACACACATGCACGCACACACACACTGTACATCAGCAGCTTGACCACAGGTGTTTCTGTTGTCTTTCCCCTGTGGACATCAAGGTTGGAGGTGGAAATATTAGAGGGAACAGTATTAACTCATTATTTACTTATTTTCCCTTCTCTCTAATTAAACTGTTGTCTGCCCCCCTCTCCCTACTGGCCCTTGGCCCCTGTGTTTTCTCTGAGACATTACCATAGTTTAGCCTCAGCAAATGCCGAATTGCTTTACTAGACATGGAATTTGATGTGACTCTCTGAGAGCCCCCTCTGGTCCTAAATTGGTTGCTCTTTAAATCTGAGGCGGGGGAGATTATTGCCTGTGGTTGGTTTAGGATTTACATTTGACTCCAGCCTGAAGATGGAATTGTAATGAAGCAACCAGACTGCCTGGTGGTTGATTGAAGTAGGCAAACTAGAGGCAAACTGGTGTTCTCAGTGTCCTGCCTCTTCAAATGATCCTTGTGCACTCCGTGTGGGTGATAAGCTTAAGAGCATACTGTACAGCAGGGCCACCTTGAGGCTGTGTAGCCCTGAGGCAGGAAGGCCAACCACACATGTCAACACTGTACTGTAGCCACACTGTGAGGAAGCCCTGAAGCTCTGCAGTGAGTTGTCAGGGGACAGAGGGATATGACTGGATGGGGGAAACAAGTGAGAACATCCAATCATATCCCTAGAGATAACTTCCTTTATGTTAACATTTCCGCTGAAGTGGAAGTAAGAACGTGTGTGTTGGCCTCTTTATTATAATTTCTATATGATAAATTATACATAGTTGATCATTCAAATCATTGCCATGCTAGGTTAGCTTAGTATGCAACCTTTGCCATGTATTGTGTTATTCCAATCAGCTTTTAGGACATTTCTCACAGGGCACCAGAAATAGACCAATCACATATTATGGGTCATAACCTTGTTATGACCCTTGTTCTGATATGTCTTAATTTCTTATCCTTTTTTTTTACTTTTGGATTATGTGTGTATTGCTATTGAATTGCTAGATATTGCTGCATTTCTGGAGCTAGAAACATAAGCATTTCGCTGCACCTGCGATAACATCTGTAAAACTGTGTATGCAACCAATAAACGTTGAATTGATTTTTAACCTCATAAGAAGTACCACATTATTCCAGATAATATCCACAGCACAACACAATATTATCAAAATGCCCAAATACAAAATTATATCAAACTCTCAAACTCACATTTTAATAATCAATTTAACTTATCCATCTCTGTGACATTGGTCCCAAAGTAAGTCTGATGTCTGTGAGTAGAGGCATTTGTTTGTAATGTTTTGGTGTTGCCCTAGTGAGTACATGGGCGGGGGGTGAGTGTCATTAAGCTATCATTAAAATGCCATCATCATTAAGTGAGGATTGTCAAATCCCCAGGTCTGGTTATATTGCATCATATGTGCATCAAAACACAATAAAAGTCCATTAAAAACAATGCATTTTAACTGTCCCAAAAGAGCCACAGCATGTGAGAGTCACCGCTGAGGTGTTTAAGTACCTAGTTTAGCTTTAACTTAAAGGACCCTTGTTTGTGGATGTGGTATAAATACTGCGCATATACTAAGTATTAGACAGGAAAATGGCTTTGTGACAATTTGAACCTGAATGAAAAAGAGCAACCTCTTAAACTCTTTTGTACTTATAGCATTTGCTTTAAGCTGCACAACACTCCCTTATTTGTAGCAGTCCATCTGCTGTTCTTTTTAGCTCTCATTCCAGCTCTTTGCTGATTTGTTTTGAGTTCATTTGAGATCATTCAGTATACTTTATAATAACTCTAATGTAATATTATGAAAGATGTGATGAATAACTGGAACTAAAGACCATTACATCAATAAATAAGTGAATAATAAACGTTTTACATTTGCTTTATGAGTAGTGCATGACCCTAGGGTGGCAACACATACATTCTAAGTGATTTCAATGGGGCTTTCTCTATTCTGATTGTTTTATACTGTTCATTCAAACTTCAAACAAAAATAATTTTCTTGCATTTTCAGCAATTTCTGCATTTCCTGCAGTCATTTGAGGTCATTTCCACACTGCCATGTAGGGCTGCACGATATGGGCAAACAATATAAGCCTTATTTTAAACCAAATATTGTTTGCGATTTGACTTGCGATTTTGATCAAAACACTTGGTGAAATGTTGGAATCATGGAAATAGATTGATTATTCTAATTCTATAGTTAGACTATAATAACGGGCACTTTGACATGACAACGACTGAAAAATCCAGGGAGGAGTTATTTGTGTTTCCCAGGGGACCCTAATTAGATGTAAGCTATATTAAACAAACCAAACATTGAAATACCGTTTTAGAAGGTAAAGTAAAAACCCAAACCGTTCCATGCATTGATAACGGTATATAGTAAACTACAGTATACCGTGCAGCCCTAGTTACAGCACCTCCAAAATGGAAGCTTTATTACCCCATTTCAATCACAGCAGTTTTCTTTGTCTTTGATTGGTATTATCCTATTGTGTATGATATTATCCTATTGTGTTGCTTTGGATATCATTACCACACTGCACCTTGTTTTATTCAGGAGACCAGCAGACAAAGATGCAGGTGAAACGTATCACACACACAAACACATACACCCTTACACTTCAGAAGGGTGTGTCTTGCCGGTTTCTGCTCAACTTTGCTTTTTTATTGCTATGTTTGCGTTAATTATGACTTTGTTTGCTCAGAATGTTTGTGTAATAATTTCCTACAACCGACAAACAATTCTGGATCATGAATCGGATGACAAATTCCGCCGAAGAAGAGGAAGGAAAGGGGGACTCCAAGCTAGGCTAAAAAGACTGGCTACACGGCCTCCTCTTCCTAGTATCCTAATGTCCAATCACTGGAAAAGAAACTTTTGAATTGAGCAAGGCTTCAATCGCAGAGCGATATCAGGGAATGCTGTGTCTTTGTTTATTCAACCAGACGTCTTTTCCATTTCCTGTATGTATCGGACAGGGGCTTCCTCATCAACAATTCCTGGTGTACCGAAGTTGAAAACATCTCAAGCTCCTGTTCACCCGACCTGGAGTTTCTGATGCTAAAATGCTAACCCCACTATATGCAGAGGGAATTTGCGTGTTTTATTATCATAGCTGTGTACATACCGACCCAAGATAAACACCAAGGCGGCACTCAGCGAATTGTACAAGAACTGTACTCAACGAACTGTACAAGATCAGGCAGTGTCAGAGGAAGGCCCAAAAAATTGTAAAAGACTCCAGCCACCCAAGCCATAGACTGTTCTTTCTGCTACCACACGGCAAGTGGTACCAGTGCACCAAGACTGGAACCAACAGGACCCTGAACAGCTTCTACCCCCATGCTAAAATACTGCTAAATGCTAAATAGCTAATCAAATAGCTACCCGGACTACCTGCATTGACCCTTTTTTGCACTGACTCTCTTGCACTGACTCTATGCACACACTGGAATCTATCCACACACTGACACGTACTTACACTGACACCCCAACACACATACACTACCGTTCAAAAGTTTGGGGTCACTTAGAAATGTCCTTGTTTTCAACGAAAACATACATGAAATGAGTTTGAATAGGACATATAGCAAAATGCATAGGAAATGTAGTCATTGATATAAATATAAATAATAATTGTGTCCTTCAAATGTTGCTTTCATCAAAGAATCCTCCATTTGCGGCAATTACAGCCTTGCAGACCTTTGGCATTCTAGTTGTCAATTTGTTAAGGTAATCTGGAGAGATTTCACCCCATGCTTCCTGAAGCACCTCCCACAAGTTGGATTGGCTTGCGTCTCACAAATGTTATTCTTTCTGATCCGAACACCTAAATCTTCGATTTGTCTGTCCATAACACTTTTTTCCAATCTTCCTCTGTCCAGTGGCTGTGTTCTTTTGTCCATCTTAATATTTTATTTTTATTGGCCAGTCTGAGATATGGCTTTTTCTTTGCAACTCTGCCTAGAAGGTCAGCATCCCGGAGTCGCCTCTTCACTGTTGACATTGAGACTGGTGTTATGCGGGTACTATTTAATGAAGCTGCCAGTTGAGGACCTGTGAGGCGTCTGTTTCTCAAACTAGACACTATAATGTATTTGTCCTCTTGCTCAGGACAAATACTGAGCAAGAGGTATTTCTGTTCTGGTTAGAGGTATTTCTGTTCTGGTTAGAGCCAGTGTGCGCTGTTCTGTGAAGGGGGATAGTACACAGCGTTGTACGAGATCTTCAGTTTCTTGGCAATTTCTCACATGAAATAGCCTTCATTTTTCAGAACAAGAATAGATTGACTAGTTTCAGAAGAATGTTCTTTGTTTCTGGCCATTTTGATTCTGTAATCGAACCCACAATTGCTGATGCTCCAGATACTTAACTAGTCTCAAGAAGGCCAGTTGTATTGCTTCTTTAATCAGCACAACAGTTTTCAGCTGTGCTAACATAATTGCAAAAGGGTTTTCTAATGATTAATTAGCCTTTTAAAATAATAAACTTGGATTAGCAAACACAACGTGCAATTGGAACACAGGACTGATGGTTGCTGATAATGGGCCTCTACGCCTATGTAGATATTCTATTACAAATCAGCCGTTTCCAGCTACAATAGCCATTTACAACATTAACAATGTCTACACTGTATTTCTGATCAATTTGATGTTAGTTTAATGGACAAAAAAATTGCTTTTCTTTCGAATACAAGGACATTTCTAAGTGACCCCAAACTTTTAAACGGTAGTGTATATACACACACACACTACATACACCCACACACACATAACATGAGCACACATGCATACTGACGCCACACACACACACACTCACACACACACACACACACTTTCACACTCACCACATACACTGCTGCTACTGTCTATTATCTATCCTGTTGCCTATTCACTTTACTCCTACCTATATGTACATAGCTTCCTCAGTTACCTCGTACCTCTGCACACTGACTCGGTACTGGTACTCCCAGTACGTAGCCATGTTATTTTTACTCGTTATTGTTACTTGTTATTCACTGTGTATTTATTCCTTATGTCGCTATTGTTTATTTTATTTTATCTTGAACTCTGCATTGTTGGAAAAGGACCCGGAAGTAAGCATTTCACTGTTAGTCTACACCTGTTGTTTACGAAGCATGTGACAAATACGATTCAATTTGATTAGCCAGCAAGAATCCTCTAAAAAGAGTGAATACTCACAAAGAGACTGGCCCAGATGGCATCCCTGGCTGCGTCCTCAGAGTGTGTGCTGACCAGCTGGCGGGTGTCTTCTCAGACATCTTCAGCCTTTCCCAGGCTGTAGTTCCCACCTGCTTCAAGGAGACCAGCATCGTCCCAGTGCCCAAAAAAATCAAGGTGACATGCCCAAATGACTATCGCTCTGTCGCACTCACCCCGGGCATCATGAAGTGCTTCGAGAGACTGGTCATGGCATACATCAATGCCAGCATGCCAGGCACACTGGATCCACTCCAATTTTCTCCCGCCCCAACAGATCCACGGAAGATGCCCTTTCCATCACTATTAACATGGCTGTAACACATCTCGACAAGAGTAACACCTATGTGAGAATGCTGTTCATTGACTAAAGTTCAGCATTCAACGCTATTATTCCCTCCAAGCTCGACACCAAGCTCAGAGCCCTGGGTCTGGACACCACTTTCTGCAACTGGATCCTGGACTTCCTGACGGACAGACCACAGGCTGTGAGAATTGGCAACAACACCTCCTACACACTGTCTCTTAACACAGGGGCCCCCCAGGGGTGTATCCTCGAGCCCCCTGCTGTACTCCCTGTTCACCCATGACTGCGTGGCTTTGCACGACACCACAGTTCTAGGCCTGATAACCAACAGTGACAAGTCAGCCTATAGGGAGGAGGTAAGTGAACTGGCATTGTTGTGCCAGGACAACAACCTCTCCCTCAACATCAGTAAAGCAAATGAGTTTATTGTTAACTTCAGGAAGCAGAGGAGGGAACATGCCCCGATCCACATCAAGTGGACTGCAGTAGAGAAAGTCGGCAGTTTTATGTTCCTCGGTGTCCAATTCACCAAGGAATTGACATGGACCAACAACAACACCACTCTTGTCAAGTGGCCTGGTAAGGGAATTTCTCAGTCGACGACCGCAAGGCCCTCCAGCAGGTGGTGAAGATGGCCCAGTACATCACTGGAACCGTGCTAGCGCCCACCCATTCAGGACATTTATTAAACTTAAACGACTAAAAACAGATATAAGGTATGTAGAAAAGATAATGGAGCAATATCTTTTTTAATAAGATCACCCCCTCTTTCTGACACATTTAAATGCAGTCCTTTTCTCTGCTTTGATCACTCCTGGAGCTCTGATGTGTTCCGCCCATTTCTTTAGCAGGGACTGCTAGGACATCATTCTGCCTTCATCACAGTGAATGGCCAGTAAGTGGGTTTTTTAAAGTGTGTACTTGTTTGGCATGTGGCTAATGAGCCTGTGTGTTTCCTGTGTGCTGGGCTTTCCACTCTTGAGACACACAGGTACTGAGGCAAGGGCCAAGGCTAAGTCATTTTCCCTGTCATCTGCTACATTTTCACTTGTGTCCTCATATTTTCAAGAAGGCTAATGAACACATGAACAGGTGTGCTGGATACATCTTTAAATTGTCAATATGCTCATTGACAACATTTGTCTGAATATTGGGCAATTTACTTATTTCATCACATTCTAATGTTGTCACTTGCAATGATTCTGAGCCTATTAATTGACATTAAGGGCCCTGGCATTGTTGAGGCATCTTTCATTACTGTTTGGTTTATCGTGGAGGTTGTTGGCAGTATTGATCCTGGAGTAGTCCTTGCTTTAGTGAACACCATTGGAGAGATGGTTATGTGAGTTTGACCTACACACTATTCAACCTCCTCTACAGCTTGTTAATACTCTATCATGTCTGACCACTGTGTCAATACTGAAGTATGTTGCTGCTGTGGTAGGTCTTTCTTTATGTTTTACAAACATGTTCTGGTCTTTGTATGTTATCACTTAAATACATGGAGGGTCAGAATAGGACAACTGTCCACATATACTTTTTTAAAGAACACTTTTAGAGTGAGCACGTTATTTCCTGTTGTATTCATGCAATTTTCAAGAGGCAACAGATATCAACATACTAGGCTCATCCATACTGAGAATGCGTCATCTAATGCGCAATTGCACACGTGGGTCTCGAAAGACGATTATCTTCTTAAATACTGTGTAGCGAATTCTACTAGATGAAAAGCCAAAATGAGTATGACATCCTGGCATTTGATGCATCCTACATTTTCGAAATTTCACATTGAAGGGTACAGCAAAATGTGTGTAAGCTTCTACTAGAGGCTGTACATGCCACAATCATATACTAACAATGACCTGTATTAATTGGGTAATTATTAACTATGATCTTTAATAATCAACTAATAACCAAGCTGATGATGTCTTAATATTTTGTCCCAACTTATTACTGTAGGGTTCAGCCTAGAAAATGAGGGAAGGGTGAACCTAAGAAAGGAGAAGTGTAATTAGAGACATGAGGGGTGGGGGGGAAAGACAGATGGCCAGTAAAACGACTGGCGTTATTTTCCCACTGAGATAAAATACCACTCACACATTCCTTCACTTGCTTCCCAAGATTATTATTTGAATGCTCCTTTGTGAAATGTATCTCTTTCAGACATTCCCAGACACCTGCAATCTTGTTTTCGCCTCTGTTCAATGTCATTCATGTTTTTGCAGCACACACATGTACTTGTTCTGTATTAACCAATCAAGTATCAATCTGGTAAGTCAGCTGAGGTGGGAGCTCTTAGGGTCTCCCTTGTTTTAAAGTTAATAAAAAGGTGTGATAGCTTACTGATTTGAGAATAATACGTTTCCGTATGCTGAAGTATGCTGTACTAATGAATAAAGGCTTGCCATCCTAAAGAAGAAAACCCAATGCACAATGCTACCCAGACTATTTACATGCGCCCCCATTAACTCAGTACCCCCTGTATATAGCCTCGTTATTGTTATTTTATTGTGTTACTTTTTATTTTATTTTTTACTTTAGTTTATTTAGTAAATATTGTATTTATTTATAATAATAATATGCCATTTAGCAGACGCTTACAGTCATGTGGGCATACATTTTTACGTATGGGTGGTCCCGGGGATCGAACCCACTACCCTGGCGTTACAAGCGCCATGCTCTACCAATTGAGCTACAGAGGACCACTGATGAACTGCATTGCTGGTTAAGGGTATGTAAGTAACCATTTCACGGTAAGGTCTACACCTGTTAATTCGGCGCATGTGACAAATACAATTTGATTTGATTTGATTTGCCTTGTGTAGTACAGTATTGTACAGTTTGATACTACATGGTATGGAATCTGGTTTACAGTCATGCAGCGCATATTATTATTTCACACTGTGCCTTGCAGTAGTAGTGACAGAGGGGTGAATGTAGCACCATTGGTATCAATAAATATACACGTCCACACCAGGAAGACCAGCCACTGTCAACAGCCACTTGGTATTGATTTCACATTTAATGAAGTAGAGATGCAGGCGGGCCTCACCAATAACCAACCAAACTATCCAAGCGTTTTACAGATGAGGCATGGCTACACATACTGAGCTCCTGGTGTAGTTATTATATAGAAGTCCTAGAGCCCATTCAAAGAAGAAATCATCACGTCATGTCTAAGTTTATTCAATTTTTTCGCCACATAACTGTGCATTTCATATGATTTTTGTACTGTGGAGATATGTAATGCAATATGTAATCCATTCATTTATTCTGCACAACCATGTACCACAATATCTCATGCCTTGGAAGTGCAAATGAGAAATCCATACACCAGCTTACCCAATACAGCTGTAGGCCTACTGGATACAGTACATGTTGGCATAAATCAGATCTGCAATATTATGCGTGATCGTCAATGTCTCCCAGGGCTAGTCCTGACAGCAGCTAGCCGACAGTATATCAGGTATGGATGTGTCAGTGTGTTTGGTCTGCTTGTCTGCCTTGGGAAGTCATCCTGTTTTAAAGTAGAAATGTACTCCGTGATCTCAACTCCATTCCCTCAGTCTCGTGGTTGGATCAATTCAGCCACTCTGCTCATGCTCGTGATATTGATGGAGATCAGAGGGTGTGATGTACAAATGACATCCTCACAGGATTCAAAAGAGAATGGATTGACTGCCCGATGCAAGGGCCATGTGGGGTTTGTTGGAGGCACAGGGCGGCAGGTAGCTTAGTGGTTAAGAGCGTTGTAATCCCCGAGCCGACTAGGTGAAAAATCTGTCGATGTGCCCTTGAGCAAGGCACTTAACCCTAATTGCTCCTGTAAGTCGCTCTGGATAAGAGTGTCTGCTAAATGATTTAAAAAAAAGAAAAAAATATGTACAGGTTGCTCATCGGTTACAGAAGGTCTCCTGAAATGCAGAGCAAAATATGGATACGGATTGAAAAATACAGAACATCTAAGTAATGTTAGTATGATGTTTAATGAATGTTGTTTCAATATTGGGCAAAGCACAAAATAATTGGCTAGCAGCTAGTTACATGATCTACTGAACGTTCTTTATCCTCTTTAAAACCCTGTGTTGACGAAACGCTAAGAATGAGGATGTACCAATATGACTGCCTTTCTTATCTCATTTGAGTCATTTAGCAGACACTCTTATCCAGACCGACTTACAGGTGCAATTAGGGTTAAGTGCCTTACTCAACGGCACATGGACAGATTTTTCACCTAGTCGGCTTGGGGATTCGAGCTAATGACCTTTCGGTTACTGGTCCAATGCGCTTAACCGCTAGGCTACCTCCCGCCCCAATCTCTTCTTTTATCTTAACTTTCTCTTTCTGTGCACAAGACTTTCTGTCTAAATATTTTATACTATTCACTCCTTAAAACCAGAGTACCTTTCCCCAGAAAACGTTGCTGAAAAAAAAGCCAAAGGAAGACTAAATGGCTTCTCTCACAGCTGAAAGATTAGTGCAACACGCATCCCGTAACCGTTGCATGCGGTGCACGTCTCAACATGGCAGGAAGAGACATACTGTATATATTTTTCACCTGGACCATTAATCATTCCTATTGGTGAGATTGCTTCTAGACCAGTGTGAGAGCCAAAGCACCAATGAGATAATAAACGATTGCTATAGGAGGGAAGAGAGAAGACTGGCTCCCACCATACGTTTCCTTTACTGCAGACTGGCTTGGGGAGTGCCACAGTCACCAGGGGCATGCTGCCTGCCCTCCAGGACACTTACAGCGCTCTGTGTTAAAGGAAGGCCAAGAAGATCATCAAGGACCTCAGCCACCTGAGTCACGGTCTGTTCACTCTGCTACCATCTAGCAGATAGAGACAGTACAGGTGCATCAAAGCCGGGACCGAAAGACTGAAAAATAGCTTCTATCTCCAGGCCATCAGACTGTTGAACAGCCATCATGCCATCCCCTGTAGAAAGTGAGAGTAGTAAGTAGTACTTCAGTAGTAAGTAAGAGACAAAGATAGACTCACCAACACAAAGCTCATACACACGCAGACTCCGTACAGACATATACACACACACATGCATACGGCCATACTCACACGCAAATAGACACACACACAAACACACACAGCAATGCTGGGAAACATCTACATTAATGTGCATGCTACCGTAATTATGGATAGTCCTGAATTAATCGTGAATAATGATGAGTGAGAAAGTTACAGACCCACAAATATCATACCCCCCAAAAATGCTAACCTCCCCTGTTATTGTAATGGTGAGAGGTTAGCATGTCTTGGGGGTATGATATTTGTACGTCTGTAACTTTCTCACTCATAATTATTTATTTGCAATAAAAGTGTCTCCAAAATAATCTGAAACACAACCAAAACAAACAGCAAATGCATCCAACAAGTTTGTAGAGTCACAAGCTTGATGTAATCATTACATACTAGAAATATGGGACAAAATCCTAACCTTTTTACTACTTTAATACACATGTAAGTGAATTTGTCCCAATACTTTTGGTTCCCTAAAATGGGGGGACTATGTTCAAAAAGTGCTCTAATTTCTAAACGGTTCACCTGGTATGGATGAAAATACTCTAAAATTAAAGCTGACAGTCTGCGCTGATAGTAATTTTAACAGTTCAAATCCAAAGTGGTGGAGTACAGAGCCAAAACAATAAAACATGTGTCACTGTCCCAATACTTTTGTAGCTCACTGTATTTAGAGACATTAAAAAACGGGACCGTTTCTTTTATACAGTTTTTCACACTGTGTATTCATATACAGTATTCTTCATATAGCTCATTCTAATATACAGTGAGGGAAAAAAGTATTTGATCCCCTGCTGATTTTGTACGTTTGCCCACTGACAAAGAAATGATCAGTCTATAATTTTAATGGTAGGTTTATTTGAACAGTGAGAGACAGAATAACAACAACAAAATCCAGAAAAACGCATGTCAAAAATGGTATAAATTGATTTGCATTTTAATGGGGGAAATAAGTATTTGACCCCTCTGCAAAACTTAGTACTTGGTGGCAAAACCCTTGTTGGCAATCACAGAGGTCAGACGTTTCTTGTAGTTGGCCATCAGGTTTGCACACATCTCAGGAGGGATTTTGTCCCACTCCTCTTTGCAGATCTTCTCCAAGGCTGGCTAGGCCACTCCAGGACCTTAATGTGCTTCTTCTTGAGCTACTCCTTTGTTGCCTTGGCCGTGTGTTTTGGGTCATTGTCATGCTGGAATACCCATCCACGATCCATTTTCAATGCCCTGGCTGAGGGAAGGAGGTTCTCACCCAAGATTTGACGGTACATGGCCCCGTCCATCGTCCCTTTGATGCGGTGCAGGAGACTAAAAAGATTTGGCATGGGTCCTCAGATCCTCAAAAAATTATACAGCTGCACCATCGAGAGCATCCTGACTGGTTGCATCACCGCCTGGTATGGCAACTGCTTGGCCTCTGACCGCAAGGCACTACAGAGGGTAGTGCGTACGGCCCAGTACATCACTGGGGCAAAGCTCCCTGCCATTCAGGACCTCTATACCAGGCGGTGTCAGAGGAAGGCCCTCAAAATTGTCAAAGACTCCAGCCACCCTAGTCATAGACTGTTCTCTCTGCTACCGCACGGCAAGCGGTACCGAGTGCCAAGTCTAGGTCCAAAAGACTTCTCAACAGCTTCTACCCCCAAGCCATAAGACTCCTGAAGAGCTAATCATGGCTACCCGGACTATTTGCACTGCCCCCCCCACCCCATCCTTTTTACGCTGCTGCTACTCTGTTAAGTATTTATGCATAGTCACTTTAACTCTACCCACATGTACATATTACCTCAACTACCTCAACTAGTCGGTGCCCCCCGCACATTGACTCTGCAACGGTACCCCCCTGTATATATAGCCTCCCTACTGTCACTTTATTTTACTGTATATATAGCCTCCCTACTGTCACTTTATTTTACTTCTGCTCTTTTTTTCTCAACACTTTTTTTGTTGTTGTTTTATTCTTACTTTTTTTGTTTAAAATAAATGCACTGTTGGTTAAGGGCTGTAAGTAAGCATTTCACTGTAATGTCTGCACCTGTTGTATTCGGCGCATGTGACCAATACAATTTGATTTGATTTGATTTGAAGTTGTCCTGTCCCCTTAGCAGAAAAACACCCCCAAAGCATAATGTTTCCACCTCCATGTTTGACAGTGGGGATGGTGTTCTTGGGGTCATAGGCAGCATTCCTCCTCCTCCAAACACGGCGAGTTGAGTTGATGCCAAAGAGCTCCATTTTGGTCCACAACACTTTCACCCAGTTCTCCTCTGAATCATTCAGATGTTCATTGGCAAACTTCAGACGGGCATGTATATGTGCTTTCTTGAGCAGGGGGACCATGCGGGCGCAGCAGGATTTCAGTCCTTCACGGCATAGTGTGTTACCAATTGTTTTCTTGGTGACTATGGTCCCAGCTGCCTTGAGATCATTGACAAGATCTTCCCGTGTATTTCTGGGCTGATTCCTCACCGTTCTCATGATCATTGCAACTTCACGAGGTGAGATCTTGCATGGACCCCCAGGCCGAGGGAGATTGACAGTTCTTTTGTGTTTCTTCCATTTGCGAATAATCGAACCAACTGTTGTCACCTTCACACCAAGCTGCTTGCCGATGGTCTTGTAGCGCATTCTAGCCTTGTGTAGGTCTACAATCTTGTCCCTGACATCCTTGGAGAGCTCTTTGGTCTTGGCCATGGTGGAGAGTTTGGAATCTGATTGATTTATTGCTTCTGTGGACAGGTGTCTTTTATACAGGTAACAAGCTGAGATTAGGAGCACTCCCTTTAAGAGTGTGCTCCTAATCTCAGCTCGTTACCTGTATAAAAGACACCTGGGAGCCAGGAATCTTTCTGATTGAGAGGGGGTCAAATACTTATTTCCCTCATTAAAATGCAAATCAATTTATAACGTTTTTGACATGCGTTTTTCTTGATTTTTGTTGTTGTTATTCTGTCTCTCACTGTTCAAATAAACCTACCATTAAAATTATAGACTGATCATTTCTTTGTCAGCGGGCAAACGTACAAAATCAGCAGGGGATCAAATACTTTTTTCCCTCACTGTATCTACTACTGTACATTGCATTTTTGTTACACTGTTTATACACACCAAATATTTATATGCTGGATTCTTATTTATATACTGGATTCTTGACATAGCTAATATATCTACTGCTGTACATATCATTCTAAGTATATATTTTTGGTTTATATACACACAGATTGCATTTGGATTACTGATACAGTGTTATTTGGGTTGTTAACTGGCATTCGTGATTTCTTGTTTTTTAGTTTTTTACTAGTATTTGTGAACTTCTTTGACATTTTTACTGCATTCTTAGACCTAGTAACACAAGCAATTCGCTGCACCCTCTATAACATCTGCTAACCTGTGTATGTGTACCAATAAACTTGATTTGATTTTATATTTGATTTTATTGTGAGTCAGCCATGGCCTCAGAGAGCCAGAAATCAAATTATCATATTTAATGATAGATAATTAATCTTGTTCTCAAGTGCCCATAAGTCACTCTTCCTGACCAAATAGGATATGTCAGTGTTAAGGGCCCAAATAGACTAAAATCACAATTTGTTAATATTCACATTCAGATGTTGTAATTAGCAAGACTAATCACTTCACACTGCAAGTAACCTTGAACTCTGTCCTGCTGTGAACGATTTCCATTGAGAGACCAACTCATTATCTAGCATTGTGACCGCCAATGAGTCAACTCTTCAGAGATAATGCAGAGGGAGCCCTTTTAATTCCATTCAGATAACTGTTCAAATAATTATATTTTGTTTGAGAGAAAAAACGTTTATCTGGAAAACACCATCAGCAGGAATAGTGTGGAGTTGAAGAGGCCAGTTTGCTACATTGTTATCCGAGTATGACTGTTGCTATCACCCCAGCCGAGCGCCGGCAGTGGAAAATGTAACCCTGCAAAATAAATGTGTTCCTAAAGCAGGATTAGGTTCACAGTTTGCCTGTTTTAATGAGGCTGAATCAATGGAGCATTTCGCCCATCTAAATCCCCATTGGTTTGCAGAAACCATTACTTCCAACTTAAAATCCACCAGCCTATTAGCGGGTAGCCTGCAAGCCTCAATCAGAGGTGGAGGGCTTTGATACGAGTGGAGAGAGAGAGAGAGGTCTTCTGCTGCCCTCACTGTCCTTCTCTCCTCTCCTTCAATTTCCATTTGGAGCCTCAGGTGCCTGCCTGCCACACTCTCCTCTCCTGCTTTAAAGCTAATTTCCTGCAATTATACACATTTTACCATTGGGTGGAGAGAAGATATGGCCATTTTAAAGCTAATTCCCTATCAGTTCTACACATTTTGGCATGGGGCTGAGAGAAAATGTGCAGTTTTAAAGCTAATTTCCTAGAAATCTAGACATTTTGCCATGTGGCTGAGACATAATGTTTCAGTTTTAAAGCTAATTTCCTGCAACTTTACACATTTATCCATGGCTTATGCCATGTTCTTATGCTATTGGAGTGACTCAAACATTATAACAAAACCAATTAGGCCCATGCCATGACAAAAATACTCCTGAATGCATAATTCTTTGAATTTTAGATTCTCCTAGACTGTCTAGCTTTTATTTTGGTGATTGTTAGTTCTCAAAGATTATCTTATTTAAAAAATATATGAGTCTATTATCTTTTCTAAATACTTTAAATATGGTATTAGTCTTTTAGGTTTACACCCCTAAAAAAATCCCACCCCAATGTTTTTTTTCAAGAATAAATCAATACTAATTATATTTGTTTTACTGCTTTGACTAAGGTGGCCCGAAAAAAAACACTTAGGTGACACGCCCAAGACTTTTCCAACAGACTGACCTTGTTAGTGTAGGGGGAGGTTTATGAGTGTGAAGCTCATACAGCCAGAACAGATCCTAAGCCAGTGACCAGGGATGTAGCTCAGTTGATAGAGCATGGCGTTTGCAACGCCAGGGTTGTGGGTTCGCTTCCCACGGGGTGCCAGTATAAAAAAAAAATTAAAAAATAATATGTATTCACTAACTGTAAGTCGCTCTGGATAAGAGCGTCTGCTAAATGACTAAAAATGTAAAAAAATATGTGTTCCTGTGTTATTCATTGCAGTGGGGATCTACAGGGAGGAGCGGCCCAACCTGACGTCTCTGCTGGTCCAGCCCATCTCTGCCTCCCTAGCCAAAAGGCTGCTCAACATCCAGTCTGTGGGACTGGGGAGTCCCTGTACCCCTCTGGCCATGCCTGCTGCTTCAGGTACAGTACTCCCTCTGTCTCAACCCACTCTACAAAGCATGTACTGCAGGTACCTCCTACTCTAGCCCATTTCCCCCTGGACAAACAGTGCTGTGAGGGGATGCCCCTAATGTTCCTAGTTGCATATCCTCAGAGAAACAGTCAAGAGTCCCTGTCTGGATGGACAGGAGGAGGATAAATGTTTCAGGTGCAGCAGGAGTCTTCTCCCGGCCTCTACATTAATCTTCTAAATATGATATAATGAGCCATTGAGCTCAGGAAGGAGACACAGCCAAGCTATTAGAAAACATTGGCCGGCCCTTCAGTCCAATTGCAGGAGTAGCTAGGTATGTGGCGAGTAAATGATGCTCCTTGATATACGTTCTGTGGAGGGAAGAGGAACTACACTGCAAAGTGGGTCGTTATGGCCCTGTGAATTACAACGACCCTCAACGTGGTCTCATGGTTATACTCGTCTTAACAATATATATATTCCAAGACCATTACAATTGTCAATCAGCCTCACTCATGCTATACGCCTGGGATTTATCTGAATCCAAGAGTGGATGACTAGCGGAGCACATTAAAGTGCCCAGGCACCTCAGAGGTCACATTTAACAAGGAATCTGGTTAGCACCGCCATTATTGAGGACTGTGGCTAAATCCATAAAAATGTCAAATTAGAAAAAATATTGGTAAGTGTATAATTGGATTTAAATGTGAGGGGCTTCAGTGAAAGGTCATGGTTCATATTGAGATGATGTTTTTAATCTGAAAATATATATAAAATGTATATAGTGTCTAATTTCCATTCAACGTGGTGACCTCTTATCTCCTATAATGTACAGTACCTCTAATTGTCTCACCTATGATCCTTTTACTGTCACTCATCAAACGTCAACACGAGCCCTTGATTGGACGGCTCTTTGTCACTTCAGACGTTAGTAGGCAATTAGACCTGTAACTGTTTACCTGGAATATCTCCCTAGTACAGCAGGCTGTAAACGCCCTGCCAGGTTTACACACATTAACAAGAGGAGTTGAATAGAGAATCAACCATTCTCTTTGCAGTGCCATCATGCTCTTCACCAGTCAGTTGAGGTAAAATGAGGTACATGTTTAGAGGAGTAAAATGGAATGGTGCTTTATAACCCCGTCACAGCAACACCAGACCCTCTCCAGGAGGAGAAAGCAGTTGCATTAACACTTTTTTAAATGGGGGGTATTAGGCTCTAATTCCTGCTATTGACTGAAAATCCCCTCTTATCTTTGCATCATCACCCAGGAGACCTAGCTAGCAAGTTCTGCAGTGCAGTTGTCTCTGGTTGATAGACAGTAGAGGATTTTGGCTCCAACGACAAAATGAAGGAAAACTGGCTTAAAGTCAAATCCCTTGCCAAATTCATAATAAAGAAGGTAAACACTCATGCTATCGGGGTGATTATGAGGCACATCTGATGTTGTCTTGGATGGCTCTACATTCTGCTCTTTTGAATCACCTCCAAAGGCAGAAAGGCATCTGCCAAGGATTTCAGCAGACAGTCAGAAGTGAATGTATGTGTCTGTGTGTGTCTGTGTCTGTGTGTCTGTGTGTTGGAGTATGTGCATGGATGGGTTTTGCTATACATGGCAATTTTGTCAACTCACCGTTGATATCCAATATATTACAACAGTAAATGTGGCAAATGATGGTGTGCATCATCTCTGAGAGGACCCCTGTCCTGCTGTTGACAGAAAGGCATAGAGGAGTTGAAGGGGTTAAGAGGAGAGGTTTCTTTAGATGTCTGCCTGGCTGGGTGAGGCTGTCTGCACCAGTCACTTCCCATTTTTCTATGTGTCCAAACCCCCCTGATTACTAACTGGAACAGCACCCTCCACGGCAGGCAGGCATCCCCCTGTCACGCTGCAGACACGGACCCACCGACCCAACGAGCCGCACCGCCACACACTGACAATCAATGGGGACAAAAATACCAGTGGCCACAACATGGTTGCTATCGATCCCTCACCGAGAGAGGGGTCCCAGATGTGCACCTTTTCAGGGCCGCTTACAAGCCTCCCAAGCATGACCTCCTAATGCCAAGCCCTGAAACGGACCACAGCAATGTTCCATTAGTTTGATCAAACAGGGGAGCACTGGTAATCTGTTCTCCATCGATTGGGCTAAAGCACTGACCACTCCAGAGATTTCAAATCATTTGTTTCCATCTGTCTGCCTCCTCTTTTTTAATTCCCATTCAATTAAGGCTCACTGTATTGCTTGGCCATTCTCTAATTGCATGCAGCTCTGCTCCATGGAAACAAGACATAAACTGCGAGGCCATGAGAGGTTTAATGGTTCTACCTACCTGTGTCCAGTTGACGTCATGCCTCTCTCAGCGCTCTCCAGCCGCTCCGGAGTGGATAATGCATTGTTCACACCATTGAAGGGAGCAGCACACCACTCAATGCATTTGAGAGGGACTTATTCATTATTGTGTGTATTTTTTCCCACTGTAGACAGGACTGGCAGGGCGATTTCATCTCTCTTTTATTCACCATAAAGAATTTGATACCAAAAGGAGAAGCCCAGACAAATTGTGATTTCAGTGAATTACCACTCCCAGCCGCATACACCCGGCTCTCCCAGGCCCCAAACGAATGCCATAAGTGTAACAAATTTTCAGAGCAATTACAGCTCCGCTGCAAAAACCTATTTGAAATAACTTTATAGAAACACTCTGGGGCCTTTAATTACAAAGCTATTGATTGCTAGGTGGAGGTAGGCCAGTCCATATTGGTTTCCCTCCTCTACTGATTAAGCTCTGTGAAGAAAAGAACAAAGCGACATCTACATTTTGATTTGCTGGTAAATACATTTAAAAACCCTCAGTTGTGATTGATATATGAAGTATATTTGCCATAAAACACTTTGTATATTGACTCTTTTTGCACTAACTCTTGATTCATCACATATGCTGCTGTTACTATTTATTATATATCCTGTTGCCTAGTCGCTTTACCCCTACCTAAATGCACCTATCTACCTGAATTACCTCGTACCCCTGCTAATCGACTCGGTACTGGTACCCCGTGTATATAGCCAAGTTTATTCCTTGTGTTATAATTTGTCTATTTTTCTATTATAAAAAAAAATGTCTCTCTGTATTGTTGGGAAGGGCCCGTAAGTAAGCATTTCACTTTTAGTCTACACCTGTTGTTTACGAAGCATGTGACAAATACAATTTGATTTGATTACATGCATTTTGTATAGTATTGTATTGTACGGTACTGTAGTATCTGTTGATGGTTCACGAATTTGAACCTGCTAGCTATAGAGAATGATAATGAGCTGCAACACTTAGGTACTTGATCAATACTGTAAGCTAGAGGTTCATAAACCGTCTGTGAAACTACCCAATTTCAACCTTAACTTTGATTCAGTCAGACAATTGACTAGATTGAAATGTAAATAAAACCATATAAACATGATTTCAAGTTAAGGTAACCCATTACCTTCTGCTACCCGGTAGTGAAAGCCCTATACCTACATGCCACAGTTTTAATATACTTCTGTAAGCTGCGTGTTCATCTTCTGCTCTTTAGCCAAAGTAATTTGTGCTGTTGTCAAAAGTGATAAATGGGAAAGTGTGCTTGTGAGAAGTCCACTGAATTTTTATACGAAATTAAATTACTCATAGAGGGGGAAAATGCTCTGTCAACTAAACAGTATATACTGCGCCCCTCCATCCCACTATTTGTGTCCAGGGCTTACATCTTCACTGGCACTTCATCTTAATTTTTGCATCCAAGCAGCCTAATAAAAAAGTAATTGCCTGTACTGTATACCCCGAGGCCAACACATCTGGATGCTATCTGGGAACCTTTCTTTAAACAGAATTTTCAATCCTGCATCGCCTTCCTACCTGCGGAGAGCCCACATCCTCAACACAGAGAGGCTCCCGTTTGAACTCCCAAGGTGCAAAGTCACAGAAAGTGACTCTGAGGAGGGGAGAGAAGAGAGGGAGGAGAGGAAAGAGGAGAGAAGAGGACAGGAGAGGAGAGGAGCAGAAAGGAGAGGAGAGGAGGGGAAGGGGACGAGAGAGGAAGAGGAGGGAGCTCTTCCGGGTTGCCTTTCATCTGCCGGTGTATTGATATAATTTATATTCACGCCCACACCCTGACCCTTTGTTCCTTAATTGGCTAGAATCTCAGACTGCAGAGGAAAGGAAATGTAAAGGATTCTTCATGAAAACCTCTGGGTGATTTTCCTCTCTGCACCAACCCTTCAACTGCTCTGTATACTTCTACTTTTAAAGTACAACCAGACTGTATACACTTACCAATATTTTTTCTAATTTGACATTTTTATGGATTTAGCCAAAGTCCTCAATAGTGGCGGTGCTAAACAGATTCCTTGTTAAATGTGACCTCTGAGGTGCCTGGGCACTTTTAGCAGACGCTCTTATCCAGAGCAACTTACAGGTGCAATTCGGGTTAAGTGCCTTGCTCAAGGGCACATCGACATATTTTTCACCTAGTCGGCTCGGGGATTAGAACCAGCGACCTTTCAGTTACTGGCACAACGCTCTTAACCGCTAAGCTACCTGCCGCCCGATTTGGCTTTAATCCCCTCTGTTTTGGTTCTTGGGCCCAAAGTTTGATAGGGTGAAAGACATTTTAGCATGAACGTAAGAGCCCCGGACCCACAGCAAGACCTGAGAAGATAGAAATATAAGCATAGATAGAACCAAAGCATATAGCCTATAGCTGGCTTAAAGTATATGTTTTGTACATGTACTGTAGAAATCTGTGCAATAGTAAATTATGTGCTGATTCAGTATGTTAGAAGAACAAACATACTCCCTTCACTAAGCCCTCCTGGGGGTCTTGCACTCATGTTGGAGTCTTACAGTGTCACTACACACTCTCCCCGCTGCCCTTAAATGATTACAACTGTCAACAAAATGTCATTTTGTATAACCCACTTACCTGCTTCCAGTGTGTGTGTGTGTGTGTGTGTGTGTGTGTGTGTGTGTGTGTGTGTGTGTGTGTGTGTGTGTGTGTGTGTGTGTGTGTGTGTGTGTGTGTGTGTGTGTGTGTGTGTGTGTGTGTGTGTGTGTGTGTGTGTGCGTGTGTGTGTGTGTGTGTGCGTGCGTGCGTGTTGGCCAGTAAGATTGACATTCATTTCTCTACCTGGCTGAGGGACAGTGACATTAATGAAGATGAAACAAGTGTATACAGGAGGAGGAATATAAAATCACTTCTTTCTTCTTTTTTTTGTCACCTGGGTGATGAATTCTGTTTACTATCTTTTTGGAAGCCATTATGTTGTTTGTTGTTGTCCTCAGAGGGATAGGGAAGAATGACCTAAGGCCTGTGTCTGTCTTATTGTTTTACAGAGAGGAGGAAGATACAACTAACTATTGGAACCCACTCAACATACAAGACAGTAAACAATGTGTGTGGATACTTGAGAGGAAAGGCCAATCCAGGTAAATATATATATTTTTTAGTAGACAACTGAGTGCACAACAACCACACTAAATCCATAATGACTTTGAACATTATGCAATCATGTCGATATGGAAGTAGTTGCCTTATCTCAGCCACCTTTAATAACAAGAGGAAGTAATCTTGTAAGACTCACAGACTAAGCATGAACACTGGCACACTCCAAAGTATAATCTCCAAGATAACTGCTTATGTGATTAGTCCTCCCCGCTGTGCCCTCTTTGTTTCCTGAGGAGAGAACCAACTCAGGAAGTGTGTGTGGAGGAAAATGGAACGTCCAGGTGCTGAAACAGCTTTTTTGTCTGTTGTGTAAAACTGCTTCCTTAAAACAATGTCTGCCATCGCCATCCTGGCTGGCCCAGACGCAGGTCATTTAGCGGTTGGAAAAGGCCTTTAAATGACGGTCCTGCATTGGTGCCTTTAGGATGATTTCAGTAAAGTCCCTGGTGCAGAACAAGCCTTTAATCCAGGGTTCTTCAATCCTGGTCCTGGAGGGCCGAAACACTTCTGTTTTTTATTTCTACCTGGTAGTTAATTGCACTCACCTGGTTTTCCCAGGTCTGAATTAGCCCCTGATTAGAAGGAGAGGATGAAAAACAGAGGTGTTTCGGCCCTCCAGGACCAGGATTGAAGAACCCTGCTTTAATCTCTTCCCTTCCCCAGAACGTGTCGTGCCAGGACATCTACCTGTCTAAATTACTGAGCAGATTTAGACATTGACCAGCTTCCATACTCATTTGCGTAGACTATCTAATTAACATTGAATAGTTTAAAGTAATTCCTCTAACTTTTCTTACACAAGGAAATTTGGTGTGAGGTTGGGTTTATTTAGGCTACATTGACATCTGATTTGCCTAATAAAAGACACCATCATTTCAACGTGTGGCTAGGTATACTATAACTCGTCCATGGTTGATTTGATCTTTGGAAGTTTAGAGGTAGTTACCATTAGCCCTGTCAATATGATGCCAAATTCATGATATTAATAATACACTTTTACTTTTTGATATTGTCTTAAGTTTGACCCCATTTCAATGTTTACAACACTGGTTGAAATTAGATGAAAACAGTATTGGTTGATTACTTTTTTCAAATCCAATGTATTGCACGTCACAATACAAATTACGTTGAAACAACGTTGATTCAACCAGTGTGTGCCCAGTGTGATGCCTGTTTTATTCTGTTTGTGTTATTGGTCTCCAACACTTTGACTTTTTACTCATCCGTCTTTCACAACCCTTGTCGGCTTTCAAATGCTCCCCACCTACACTCTTCTTTTTATTTTTTATTTTTATTTTTTATTTATTTTTTATTTTATTTTTTTTTGGGGGGGGGGGATGGATCAGCTTAATATTGCAGATAGATTGTATCTTCTATCAATGTAATTGTCTGCATCACTTCCAATCCCCCATGTTTTATTTTATTTTTTATATATATATTCCCCTTTATTACTTTTCAACCCCACCATCCTTTCCCTACTTGGAGTAAATTAGTGAACAACAACGCCCAGGCCTCTACTTCCGGTCTATACTTACTATCTACACCTTATGGACAGAGTTAATTTTACAATAATTCTATATCTATATATATATATATATATTTATTTATTTTTTTGCTCCTGAACTTCTTCTACTCTCAACCTCTCCGATCATTTTCATGATGTCCATCCGGTTTGCTTCTAAATGCCATATCTTTCTAACTGTGCTCTTTCCCAAAAGCTCCCAACATACAACCTATATACTTATTATGGACACAGTATGCTTACATTATTAGCTATCTTTGTTATTATTTGTTGTTATTTGTTATTAGTCCCATCCTTCAACTCTATTCAATACCTCCCATCTATCTCTTAACACCATCCATATAGGATTTCTATTTGCCATATATATTTCAACCGTACTGTGATGTTTTACAAAAGTTCTGAACCTTTCTATTCTCATTGCTTCTACAGATTGTGAATTAAAAATAAACATTTTTGCTAAAAGTATTATTATATTATTGATTGATTGACTATGACTACACTCTTCTTACCCAAGAAGGATATAATAGACTATATCTTGCTAGCTCTCCTACACAAGATCCTGGAAACATTTTAGTTGTTTTTCAAACCTCTTCTGCCTCTCAAACTAAATCAAGTCCAAATAAAGAACTCCATTACAACAACAACTCCTCTTTGTGTAAAACCTTGCCGCGAGCAATCTCTTTTATTCACACACACAAGTTTTTGTCTTTGCTAAACAGACAGTCAGACAGAGTCTCAACCCTTGTGTGTGTGTGTGTGTTCTGTCCTCTGGGTGTGTCCCTCTCCTCTGTCTGTGCACAGATCGATACGTGCTGGTGGGCAGTCGCCATGACAGCTGGCATAAAGGGACAGCAGCTGATTGGCGCGGCGGCTCTGCCATGATGACTCAGATCATCACCTCGGTGACCAAGCAGGCCCGGAGAGGCTTGGAGCCCGACCGCACCACTGTCTTCTGCTCATGGGGGGGATCAGCGCTCGGCAACATCGGCTCCTTTGAGTGGGGAGAGGTAAACCTGCATGAATCCCTTGTCCCTCCTCTGTGTGAACCCGAGTCTTAGCATGGAATTACCCTATAGCGCTTATATACTGTACCTGCTAAAAGTACTGTATACACATGTGTTTCAGTGTGTTTATGTACTCTATACATGTGTATCAGTGTGTTTATGTACTTTATACACATGTGGATCAGTGTGTACCAAAGAAGTGCTGTATGTGTTTTTCCCTGGTGAAGCAACATTATCTGGTTTAATAGGAGGTCAAAGGTACTGTATTTACTCACACTGTGTTCACTTCAGCTCTGCACCACAAGAGAAAAACAGGGCTTTCTGTCAGCCCTTAAGGCTTCAAGCAATGGAAAATAAAAAAAATAACACAAAAACAGCTCTTGACTCTCATACGTCTTCAACAAACCATGTTGGAGATTCTAAGGGAAAGATTGGAAGGCAGTAGCTGCAGCCAAGCATTAATAACATTATCCTGGCAGTTAGTATGTCTCAGAGTGCAATGAGGACTATTGAGTTTAAAATTCAAAGTCAAGTACTAGATATAGCAAGATTACTAGAAAAACGTTGCCACAGGCGTTTTCTATAATAATTCTGTGGAGTACCATCTCAACCAATGTGTAGGCTATGATGTGCTATTTCCTGTTTGCTTCAATGTACAGTTTATCCGGAAGGGGACCAATGTCAGACATAATGTGTATCAAAACAATTAGTTTGTCATTTGCTATTCTGTACACATTCACGGCCTTGATTTTCCTAGGAAATGTGAAGACCTTGATGAGGATTCAGATGCTGCACAGATCCTAGTGATGTATTGTATTGTATTCCAGAGCTGAATCAGCATGTTGTGTTGTGTTGTTGCAGGAGAACCGGGTGGTGCTGCAGAGCAGGGTTGTAGCCTACGTCAGCCTCCACAGTCCTGTCAGGGGGACGGAGACCCTGCGCTCCACTGCCTCTCCCTCACTGCTCCAACTCACCTCAGACATCCAGAAGGTACAATGTTATTCTATCCCTCCACATTCTCTCCTTTATACTGACCAATCGGTATAATTTTTTATATCCTATCTTTTACATAGGTGACTAAAAAATAGACAGTTACCACATATTATTCTCTTTGAGGACTTGAGGAATCCTCACAGAAAAGTAGAGATGATCGGTCAAGCGGTCAAAGTCCATTGCTTCAACCTGAGACACCTTGCAAATTACTGTATTTTAGATTTTGTTTTTTTCTCTCTGGGGAATGATTCCTCTATCTGCTGGTTGCTACCCTGAATAATTGTACATTGTGATGGAGGAGTGTTGAAAAGGCTAACTTATTTAAACATTGCCAGTATTCCCTTGTTCTTGGTTAGGGAAGCTACATGGGGGTGAGAGGGTGGACTCTCATGGCAGAATGCTCCATTATTTCTCCTCTTGCCAAAATCCTGTTAATGAACCTAAATGCCAGTCCACTTGTGACATTTGAGGAGTAATAAAAGCGAGCAGACCTGCCATGGCAGCATAGAGCTTAATCACACAGAAGGGTATAGCTCACAGAGAGAGGAAATGACCTCTACTCTACACACAGCAATATATTTATTTTTCTTCCTTAAATTTGTGTATGAAGCCAGGTAAAAAGAAAAACATAGTTATTTTACAATTAAGCCAGGTTTTCAAAGTGATTTATGTCCCAGATAGGCTACTGTAACTTTTTTGTGGACCGTTGACTGTGCTGTTTGTTTTTGGTCTTACACTCTCCTGATTATTACTTTTTTTTTGCCCTCTGGCATCAGCAAAAGCAACTAGACAGTTTATTCATTTTTCACTCCTTCATACAGACAACTACCTGTATAATGTGTTACTATTGTCATCTGCTCCTTCAGAACATTTTAATGACTTATGGTAGCAGTAGACAATCAGAGCAAGGGAATATAACTGTCAATATTAGCATGCTAATTGAAAGAAATCCCATCAAAACAATGCTGCCAGGTCGTCTCTATATGGCTGGCGTTTGCTAATTGCCATTGACTCATTAGAGGGTACAATTCCAAGGATGGAGTAAGTGAAAGGTGTCTGTTCATTGTGCATAGTGAAATATGTAACATCAGCTTCAACAGCAATAGTTAACAGCAAAACTAGGATTTGTGAAACTACAAACTAGTGTTTCTTCTCCATCATTTGTGTAATGTGTTCATGGGAAGAGCTGCTAAACTCCAGTGTGGTTTGGTTGCTCATCATGCCACACACATGCATCCTCGTGCTCCGTGTCTCTTTGTCCTTATTGCTCATTCCGTTGCAGCCGAGTCTGTGAATAGCTCCAATCACACTATTCATCTTTTCAAGTAGCACTCTGAGGCACCAGGTAGGCTCACCGGTCTCTATATTTTGAGACACATAATAAATCATGTTTTTGCTTGCGCGGTAACACTTTCTACTTATCTTACTTTGCAGCTGTCTTCAAAGCAGAGATGCCACAGTGTTGATGTGTTTGGAATGGGTGCTTTGGAACCAATTATAATACAACAGATACTTCTTTGGGGATTACAGAGCCAAGCATACAAAATAAATTGGGAGACTTTCATCATTTAATTGGGCATTGTTGTAGCGATGTGTGTGTTTTTCGTTCTATAAATTTTAAACTGAAGCTTCGCAGCGGATTGGCCGTTGCTGGAATGAAATAGGAGCAGTGTCACCCTCATCAAATATTCCTTCAAAGTAGAATCATCCACCAACCATTTCTGGAAATCTCCAGAGTTTAGTTTTACGTATGGGGACAGGTGTTTGTTGTGGGACATTTAATCCACCATTTGCAGTGTGTGTTTAAAATGACCATATATTGGGTCATTCGGATATAACCAAATGTTTCCCATGGAGTCCACAAGGCTGTTTGTTCTTCAGTGCCGTGGATCTCCCACAGGAACCCAGTTACTTTTATCTGTTGCTGTGATTGTGCTCTGTGGACACTGGGGCAACGCAATAAATGTGCCCGTCTCGGCATGCTGTCTGTCTGATTCTAGATTCCTATCGAAGATAGGCTGCGCTAAACCCTGTTAAGCCTTAATAATCCACTTTAAAGTTCCCATCTATTGCATTTTACCAGGGAACAAGAGATTGTCTGAATTGATTCACTGTATGTTGTGGCCAGTGAGTGCTCAACCTTATCCATGAACAAACAAGCCGGGAATGATTAGATCACAAAGATTTTTGTGCCAGAGCTGATCTTATCGAAATATGGTTGCCATAAAAGTCTCTCCCTGCTGGGGTTCAGGAATAGACCACAGTGGCATAAATAATTTCAATTACAATTGACAAGTAAATCCATGAACCATTATTCGTAAATGTCGCCTGAAATATACATAGATATACTGATGCATGCATTTTTATATTTAGTGGCAGGGACACCAAGTTTCACTACTGAGTAGAGCTGCACCTTAGGATTCAAATGACTCTCTCTCTCTCTCTCTCTCTCTCTCTCTCCCCTCTCTCTCTCTCTCTCTCTCTCTCTCTCTCTCTCTCTCTCTCTCTCGTCTCTCTCTGTCTCTGTCTCTCTCACTCTCTCTAGGCTGTACATAAGTGACCTATATAGACCTTGACAGTCTGATAGTATTCTGATGGAAAATCCATTTAGAAAAGCAGTCTAACTTGTAATCCTTTCAGAGAAGTCGCTTCTGATTAAAACAGGTGTAGCAGTACACAAGCTTTCAAAATGTGTTTGTCAATGCAGAACTCAGCTGTGGGGATTCATATTGGAAATAGTTCATAGATGTTGGGCTGTTAGATCCATTCTGCACTCCTACTAGTTCAATCTGTCCAGAGAGAAATTACACTATTGCCCATATGAGTATTATCTACACAAGATATCTCTCAAATTCACTCTGCTTAACTTAATAGCCTTGACATAGGATGTATAGATTGCAGAACATAGAAACTGCAAGGAAGAGTGATCCATTTGTTTGTTTTGCATACATCTGTCTTGAAATGTGGAAAAGCTCATAGTAAATAATTTGGATGTGTCTGTGAGTTTATAGCCATGGTATCAGTGTTGTGGTTTAGAATCAGTATGTGTCTGAATTACAGCGGTGCTGTGAAGGAAAACCTTGTTCAGGAAACTCATGAATTCCAAATACCAAACAGAGAGCATCATATTCTATAATTAGCATAATAATCTTTGTATCACCGTCAATGGGTGTATTTTTATTAATCTAGGCTATTTCACATCTGCTGCAAATCCTAAACACAGTACTGCAAATGCTAATATCTGTCATGAGTGGAGAATGAACACGGTTATTTCTCTCCCACAACATTATTTATGGACCAGGGCTCGTATTCATAAAGCCTCGCAGAGTAGGAGTGCTGATCTAGGATCAGGTATCCACTGTCCATGTAATGTAATCTTATTCATTATTATCTAAAAGACAAAACAGATCCTAGATCAGCAGTCCTACTCTGAGAAGTTTTATGAATACGGACTTGAATACCAATACTCAATACTATGCTTTTACAGTAGCCTACTTTATCTATGGAAATAGCAGGCTCATTGTTATACTGTAAGGAAACTCAGGCACTGGCAAGTCATTGTAGAATTCCAGAAGAACAAGCAGCCTTAATTATCACTATTAAAAGCCCAATTACTCATAATGGATTTAATACATTTTCATTCAGGAATGCTCTCCCTTCTTTAGTCATGCATGCTATTGCAAAGATTAGTGTGTTTTGAGGGATTTTATTGATCATTACACCTTGAATTGAGTGCATTTTATAAACATGGTAGCCCTTTACACTCGTACCCCGTATACTGGTTGAAAATGGCGGATTTGGCTGTACAGTAACATGCTATAAATGATGCCAGAGCTCTGGCTCTGTGCTTCACAGCGCTTTATGGATTTTGACTGACAGCCGTTCTGAACATGAACAACTTGCACGACAAGAAGTCGCCCCCATCCCTCCCACTAATTGAGCAACTTTTGCAAATTGTTGGTTGTATGATTGAGGGAAATGCTGTAAATTAAGAGGATACATTTTGAAAGATGAGACGTTGAGGATTATAAAAAATACCACTTTGATGTCATACAAGCAAGCCAAACAACCGTGCGTCCAAATGTACACTCACATTTCCATATCATAAAACTCATGTCATATACACTGAGTGTACAAAACATTACATAGACTGACATAGACTGACCAGGTGAATCCAGGTGAAAACTATGATCCATTATTGATGTCACTTGTTAAATCCACTTCAATCAGTGTAGATGAAGGGGAGGAGAAAGGTTAAAGAAGGATTTTTAAGCCTTGAGACAATTGAGACATATATTGTGTATGTGTGCTATTTAGAGGGTGAATGGGCAAGACAAAATATTTAAGTTCCTTTGAACTGGGCATGGTAGTAGGTGCCAGGCGCACCAGTTTGTGTCAAGAACAGCAGCGCTGCTTGGTTTTTCACGCTCAACAGTTTCCTGTGTGTATCAAGAATGGTCCACCAACCAAAGGACATCCAGCCAACTTGACACAACTGTGGGAAGCATTGGAGTCAACATGGGCCAGCATCCCTGTGGATCGCTTTCGACACCTTGTAGAGTCCATGCCCCTACTAATTGAGGCTGTTCTGAGGGCAAAAGGGGTAGGTGCAACTCAATATTAGGAAGGTGTTCCTAATGTTTGGTATACTCAGTGTACAGCGTCAACGTTTATGATCATTATGTTTGATGTACAGTTACAAGATGACATGGCGTCATACCCTAGATTGTTCTGAATAGAATAAGCCTATGTTTGTCTATTATGAAGAAAATTAGCCGCGGCACACAGACCTGAATGCACTCATGACTTCATTCTATGCACACCAAAATTATGATCTGCTTGTGAAAGCCTAACACTGTAATATCTTATTTTATAACTTAGCTCATGTTGGCAATAGAACAGGCTTTCAAATGATGCCCTCCTGATCCAGATTGCGATTTACAATGGACTGTTTTTGGATTGCGTAAACAGCAACAGTAATTGTGTGATGGTGGGGATGCAGGGTTTTGTTCCAAATAAAACAACTACAAGTGTAATTGCTCTAGTTCCTAAACAACACAGCTAGGAGAGCTAAAAAAAAGCACCTTATATTTGAAGGCTCTTTCCTTGAGTCATAAAAGTGCATTGAAATGACTAAGGAATTGTGCACACTATGGAGAGGTGTGTGGCCACTTGGAGACACCAGTTAGTCCTCTCACTCAAACCCTTGTCATTTTTGTCCTGTGTCGCACCTACCACATATTTTCCAGGAATATTCTTATCATGTTACTGAATGTATCCAGAGTACTTTCTGATTTCGTATTCAACAAATGTGGCGAAAAGTACAGTAAATGTAAAATGCACATAAAATCAACAGTGTAATGTTTGGATTCAGTCTTGTGTTAGGTGAACCGTTGTGTCCTCACCTTTGGTCTAATAATTTTCTCATAATCTTCAAACTGTTCCCTTTCAATTCCTACCATGGTTATGCATTTCACATTTCTTCTGTAAGAAACATTTTAATTTAGCCCTATCCATATAGGCCAATTCCCATGAGTGTAAAGGGTTAATTATTGTCTCTAGTACGGTAGCGTACTATGAGAAGCTCTAATTCCCCCTGACTTTGTAATTTTTTCCTAGCTATTTTCTCAGCTTCTCTAACCGGAGGGCCTGGATGTTGCAGAATAGATTTGGAGGTGTTTGAGCAGACCCTGATTACAATTGACTCAATTTGCCAGTGTACTGTCACACTGCACATAGTGTACTGTAACACAGCACAGACAGGGGCACCCCAGGGATGTTCACAAACAGGGAGTCATGTGACCACGTCTGTCTGCTGGGGTGGAAGTGTTCTGGAACTGTCTGTTCTCTCTGCTTGTAGGAGGCTGTCAGTCACTCAGTTATGACATCAACGCTGAAGCTGATGACACAGCATAATGGGAGGATCTCAATTGCATACTCCTCGCATCCTCTCTCCTCGCCTCCTTCTTAAAACCCATTGGATGAGAGAGCCATAGGTCCCTCCCTTCTGACCTTCTCCTCCAATGGGTTTTGAGAAGGAGGAGAGAGGAAACGAGGAGTATGCAATTGAGATTCTCCCAATCTCATCCTCCTCCTCACTCCTACACGTTATACTGTAGTGTAGAGTAGACTATGTTTCACTTGGACTCTGGAGAGATAGTGCTTCTTCATTGCACAGCCTGTGACTCAGCAATTATTAGCCATTAAAGAAAGGCATAATATCTGAGAATGGATTTCTGCTTGACATCGCTTTAATGATTCCAATTCCAATCTCATTCCATTTAATCTCAATACCTTTGTGGCTCGACGTCCATAGACGAATGTCTTTCATTTACCCTTATTGCAAAGAAAACCCCTAGTTGAGAGAGTCAAGTGCGTTCTGTTCTTCTCCATCCTATTCTATTCCCCTCATCAGGCATTCACATCTATTTATATCAATCACATTCTCACAAACACACACAGGCAGCTGCCTACTGAGCTATTCTTCACAGACAAGAATAGGGTGCAGCGAGCGATCATAGTTCAGTTTCTCCATACAAGATGAATCACACGTGGAGTGTTCTGCCTGGAGATTTAATGGTTTACCCCAGTATTTATTAAAATATTTAGTCAGCCACCAATTGTGCAAGTTCTCCCACTTAAAAAGAGAGAGGCCTGTAATCTTCATCATAGGTACACGTCAACTATGACAGACAAATTGAGAAAGAAAAACCCAGATAATCACATTGTAGGATTTTTAATGAATTTATTTGCAAATTATGGTGGAAAATAAGTATATGGTCACCTACAAACAAGCAAGATTTATGGCTCTCACAGACCTGTAACTTCTTCTTTAAGAGGCTCCTCTGTCCTCCACTCGTTACCTGTATTAATGGCACCTGTTTGAACTTGTTATCAGTATAAAAGACACCTGTCCACAACCTCAAACAGTCACACTCCAAACTCCACTATGGCCAAGACCAAAGAGCTGTCAAAGGACACCAGAAACAAAATTGTAGACCTGCACCAGGCTGGGAAGACTGAATCTGCAATAGGTAAGCAGCTTGGTTTGAAGAAATCAACTGTGGGAGCAATTATTAGGAAATGGAAGACATACAAGACCACTGATAATCTCCCTCGATCTGGGGCTCCACGCAAGATCTCACCCCGTGGGGTCAAAATGATCACAAGAACGGTGAGCAAAAATCCCAGAACCACACGGGGGGACCTAGTGAATGACCTGCAGAGAACTAAGACCAAAGTAACAAAGCCTACCATCAGTAACACACTACACCGCTAGGGACTCAAATCCTGCAGTGCCAGACGTGTCCCCCTGCTTAAGCCAGCACATGTCCAGGCCCGTCTGAAGTTTGCTAGAGTGCATTTGGATGATCCAGAAGAGGATTGGGAGAATGTCATATGGTCAGATGAAACCAAAATATAACTTTTTGGTAAAAACTCAACTTGTCGTGTTTGGAGGACAAAGAATGCTGAGTTGCATCCAAAGAACACCATACCTACTGTGAAGCATGGGGGTGGAAACATCATGCTTTGGGGCTGTTTTTCTGCAAAGGGACCAGGACGACTGATCCGTGTAAAGGAAAGAATGAATGGGGCCATGTATCGTGAGATTTTGAGTGAAAACCTCCTTCCATCAGCAAGGGCATTGAAGATGAAACGTGGCTGGGTCTTTCAGCATGACAATGATCCCAAACACACCGCCCGGGCAACGAAGGAGTGGCTTCGTAAGAAGCATTTCAAGGTCCTGGAGTGGCCTAGCCAGTCTCCAGATCTCAACCCCATAGAAAATCTTTGGAGGGAGTTGAAAGTCCGTGTTGCCCAGCGACAGCCCCAAAACATCACTGCTCTAGAGGAGATCTGCATGGAGGAATGGGCCAAAATACCAGCAACAGTGTGTGAAAACCTTGTGAAGACTTACAGAAAACGTTTGACCTGTGTCATTGCCAACAAAGGGTATATAACGAAGTATTGAGAAACTTTTGTTATTGACCAAATACTTATTTTCCACCATAATTTGCAAATAAATTCATTAAGAATCCTACAATGTGATTTTCTGGAGAAAAAAATTCTCATTTAGTCTGTCATAGTTGACGTGTACCTATGATGAAAATTACAGGCCACTCTCATCTTTTTAAGTGGGAGAACTTGCACAATTGGTGGCTGACTAAATACTTTTTTTCCCCCACTGTATCAGAGCAGGATAAGAATGAGGAGCATTTTTTCACTAGTATTCACAGCACAAGGACATCCTTTTATCTGTAACACAAAACCATGTCTGTCTGGAAATGCTTATTTTGTTTTTGAGCTTCAAGGTTTAGAGAAAATGTGCACAGTGTCTGTGTTATGGCAAAGGTTTATGACAAAGCGTTACCAAGGGATACCAATCTTGATTTCATTAAAACAATCTATATATACTGTATATTCCTGCTTGGTTCACTCAACAAACCAGTAATTTGTTGTTACTTGTTTTATTTTGTTTTTTTTATCAATGGTGTTGTTATGTTTTTCCGGGTTAGGCTTGTAATGGTTGTAGCATGTGACTATAGGAGATCAATCACACCAGCAGCATGCCTGCACAGTAGAGACGCCCCTCTTCCAAGGCAGCACCGTGGCATGTTTTATAACCTATGTCAGTCATCAATTAGTCCACAATCAATAAACCCTCGCTAGTAAACCAGCTCGGCTGACAAATTTAAACAGGGCCTCCCTTCCTCTCGCTCCTCTACCCTCGCTCTTGATCTTGCTTGCTTTCTCTCTCCTCTCTCACTCTCGACCTTGCTCTCTTTCTCTATCTTGCCCTCTCCCTCTCTCTCTCTCTCTCTCTCTCTCTCCCCCCCCTCTCTTTCACTCTCGCTTTCTCTAACTCGCTCTTTCCCTTTACCTTCTCTAGGCATGGAGTTTGTTTGCTTTTGAACTCACCAGTTCAACAGAACCTTGATAAGAAGACATACTAAATAAGTGTGTATGTTGAATCCTTTGTGATGACGTTCTTAGGAAAGCAGTTACATATACCGGTACTTACTATATAGGATCAAAAAGCATATTTTTAAAAGAGCATATTAGTCCTCTGCAAAGTACTGTATGTCAATCTTTTAAAATATTTACAATTCTTTGGATACAACAATAAAACTTGAGTCTATTTTATCTACCTAGAAAGAGGTACAGTACATTGAGTACTTTTGATAGAAAGATGTTGAACTGGGTCAAGTTGTTTTCATTCCGACCTACAGAAAAATTGTCTAGAGAAATGGTCGTGCTTTGCCAGCCTGGTCTCATAGGGGTGTGGATACTTCAAGGGGTGTGGATACTTCAAGGGGTGTGGATACTTCAGAAAGTATCCACACCCCTTGACTTTTTCACCCATTATTTCAAAGTGGAATGATGTTTTTTATAATTATTTACAAATTCATTAAAAATGAAAAGCTGAAATGTCTTGAGACAATAAGTATTCAACCACTTTGTTATGGCAAGCCTAAATAAGTTCAGGAGTAAAAATGTACTTAACAAGTCAAATAATAAGATGCATGGACTCACTGGGTGCAATAATAGTGCTTAACATGATTTTTGAATGACTACCTCATCTCTGTACCTCACACATATAATTATCTGTAAGGTCCCTCAGTCGAGCAGTGAATTTTAAACACAGATTCAACCACAAAGACCTGGGAGGTTTTCCAATGCCTCCCAAAGAAGAGCACCTATTGGTAGTTGCCGGAAAGGAAGGAAACCGCTCAGGGATTTCACCATGGTGACTTTAAAACAGTTACAGAGTTGAATGGCTGTGATAGTAGAAAACTGAGGATGGATCAACAGCATTGTAGTTATTCCACAATACTAGCCTAAATGACAGAGTGAAAAGAAGGAAGCTTGTACAGAAGAAAATATTCCAGAACATGCATCCTGTTTGCAATAAGGCACTAAAGTAAAACTGCAAGAAATGTGGCAAAGAAATTAACTTATGTTCTGAATACAATGTGTTATATTTTAGGCAAATCCAACACAACACATCACTGAGTACCACTCTTCATATTTTCAAGCATGGTGGTCATGGCTGCATCATGTTATGGGTATGCTGGTCATTGGCAAGGACTAGGGATTTATTTATTTTTTAAACGGAATAGAGCTAAGCACAGGCAAACTCCTAGAGGAAAGCCTGGTTCAGTCTGCTTTCCAACAGACACTGGGAGACAAATTCACCATTCAGCAGGACAATAACCTAAAACACAAGGCCAAATATAGACTGAAGTTGCTTATAAAGACGTCATTGAATGTTCCTGAGTGGCCTAGTTACAGTTTTGACTTAAATCGGATTGAAAATCTATGGCAAGAAAATGGCTGTCTAGCAGGGACGGCTTGTTCAATAGGGCGATATGGGCGACGCACTGCCAAACGGGAAAAGGAAGGGATTTTTTTTCTAATCAATTATTAAAAAAAAAAATTAAAAAAAATATAATTTTTTTTTATAAATTTATAAAAAATTATATCACGGCAACAGCAGTTATCAGTGTTCACGTCTGATCTGCCAGCCACTAAATGTCAAATCAGGCTAAAGTCGTGCTTCAAATGGCCCCCGCCGCTTTTTTGGGCGATTTCAGTCAGGTTGAAAATCGCCCAGAAGTCTCTCATAGCCTGTCATGTAAAATCTATTTTTTCACATTTCAAAGCTTTCAATACATTCTCTATGGGTGTCTGTGTGCATGCACTTACGCGCTTTCGTCATACGTGACGTAACGTTGAACGTAACTAAGACAATGGCGGCTATCAGCGTCTATGTTGCGACCTGCAGTGTGGCGTTATTTTATGTTTTTAATTTGTAGACTTAGTTTACAAACATTCTGCAAACATTCTGCTTTGGACTGATCTTCGGTTTTGGACTGATCTTGTTGATCGTGTACATACCCGCTTACGAACGGACTAAATAATGAAAACGCTGCTGGCAGAGAGGTGGAGCCGGCCACCTTCACCCTGGTCAGAGCGGACCGCGATCCTGGTAAGAGAGCGACTGTACCCCGACATTGAACTGCTTTCTGTGTCATTGAACCTTACTATTGTTGATAAAACAAGTTTACTGGAGAACGGAGAAAAAGTAGAGACTTTTGGACAAGGTGGATAATTGTATAATATAAGGCAGTTTATTCAGAGGTAAAGATATCTGCAATCGCGTTCACGGACCCGTTCGTCAAACTCTTAGGGAGCTATAAATCAAGCCCCCATTACTTACCATATCAGATAAGAGAAATTGCTGCAGCTACATATATTTTACATCCTGGCCCTACATAGTTCACTATTTGCATCACTTACCAAAATATTACATGTGGTCATATATGCTTGGAAAGTGGAGATGCCATAGAACGTCAAAAAAAGTAAACATTGCTGGAGACACATTGCGTTTGCTAGCGAAGAGATTTGTTGTGGCAAATGAACTTGGGCTGGGAATTGCCAGGAACCTCACGATAAGATATATGCATCAGCATTGCGAGTCTCATGATTCTATACGTATTGCGATTCGATACTGTGATTTTATTGCGCACCATATGTCTGTTGCAGAGGGATCAGAAAGCCATGAGAACGAGTTTTGATCAGTCATGGAAATAAAAGTGCTGAAAACAAATTGGCTCCCAATGTGAAAAGATTGAGAACAAGCTATGAAGGAACAATAATGGTGTTTTGGTGCAGGTACAGCCAACTAGCGCTAAAATATTGCGATATTGTCAATACAGTATATCGTAAAGTATCACTATGTAACTCGATTTCTTTCACCCCAATCCCTCAAATTAACGGTAAATAACTGAATTGTTTGCCCCACATTTAGCTAAGATGATTAGCTAGCCAGCTAAAATGTTTTATTTAGTTAGCAGTCGCATCTACAATAGTTTACTGTCAATAACATGTCTCCAAAAATGACGTGGTGTCTCCAATTGTGTTGACATTTTACAATTGCAATGCGCATCCATGAGTATCCACTTTCTGTAGCTCAGCTGGTAGAGCATGGTGCTTGTAACGCCAAGGTAGTGGGTTCGATCCCCGGGACCACCCATACACAAAAATGTATGCACGCATGACTGTAAGTCGCTTTGGATAAAAGCGTCTGCTAAATGGCATATTATTATTATTATTATTATTATTATCTGAAGAGAGCCCCGAAACATTGTGTGCAGACATTTTATGCAATAAATGAAGTAGGTTCAATCTAGTAGTTCTGATCTTCTGATTGGTCCTGATGAGTTGGGCGAGGTCCCCCTCCAGGCTACTGTCACTGTTGCATTGGCTCTGAGTCGGGTTCTCTGTCTTCAAATGTTCAGCCTAAGAGAGGGGATTTTTGTGTGTGTGTGTGTGTGTGTGTGTGTGTTTAACAGTGATGATGTGTGTGTGTGTGTGTGTTTAACAGTGATGATGTGTGTGTGTGTGTGTGTTTGTGTGTGTGTGTCCTCAGAGCAAGAACTCGTGAGTTGGAAGAACTGAGAGGCCTATGGCGTGGGTGTTGTCCTTGGCCACCTGCTGACAAGGCTGACAAGATAGGACCCTTTTGTCCATTGTTATTGGATAGGAACATAACTTATAACCAGCTCCTGACCTAAATAGATCTTAGCACAACATTTTACTCAACATATCATATTCCATATTCACTATAACAAATATATTTACTACGACATTAGCAAGAACCGCCACATCCTCAGCCGGCTAATCCAGTGTGTGAAGTTTTGCGGAGTGTTTGAGTTAGCTTTGCGAGGCAAAGATGAAACTGAGGGCTCCACCAACCCTGGTAAGCCAACACTTTTGAGATCAGTCAATAAATGCTTCTGGTATTGACTTATATGCTGCCCCTGTCTTCATGTTGTTGCTGGACATATCTTTTTTTAAATGTGTGTAGGTCACCTAAATCATCAGAAAAATTGCCCCTCCTGAGAATTTTTTCAGGAGCCGCCACTGCTGTCTAGCAATGATCAACAACCAAATTGACAGAGCTTGAAGAATTTTTAAAATAATAATGTGAAAATATTGTGCAATCCAGGTGTGCAAAGCTCTTAGAGGCTTACCCCAAAAGACTCACAGCTGTAATCGCTGGTGACACAGGGGTGTGAATACTTATGTAAATGAGATATTACTGTATTTCATTTTCAAGAAATTTGCAAACATTTCGTTTTCACTTTGTCATTATAGGGTATTGTTTGTAGATGGGTAAGAAAACAAATATATTTAATCCATTTTGAATTCAGGTTGTAAAACAACAAAATCTGGAATAAGTCAAGGGGTATGAATACTGTAGTGGGGTGATATTTGATATGTGTATATTATATTTACCTCACATGCGACCCGTGATAAGACTATGCAATTAGCCTATTCAAATGTTTATCTGACTCCATAAAGATCATACAAATATGCAAGAGACTATAGTTGAGTTACGGTAATAAGCTATCAAGAAATGTCTATTTAATTACTTTGTAAAATGAATGAATTCACATACAAGGGCATACAGTTCATCCGGAAAGTATTCATTTTGTAACGTTACAGCCTTATTCTACAATTGATTAAATTGTTTTTCCCCTCATCAATCTACACACAATAGTGACAAAGCAAAAACAGTTTTTTAGACATTTTTGCAAATGTATAAAATTACAAATTTAAAAATATGACCTTTTACTCAGTACTTTGTTGAAGCACCTTTGACAGTGATTACAGCCTCGAGTCTTCTTGGGTATAACGCTACAAGCTTGGCACACCTGTATTTGGGGAGGTTCTCCCATTCTTCTCTGCAGATCCTCTCAAGCTCTGTCAGCTTGGATGGGGAGTGTCGCTGCACAGCTATTTTCAGGTCTCTCCAGAAATGTTAGATCGGGTTCAAGTCCGGGCTCTGGCTGGGCCACTCAAGGACATTCAGAGACTTGTCCCGAAGCCACTCCTGCATTTTCTTGGCTGTGTGCTTAGGGTCGTTGTCCTGTTGGAAGGTGAACCTTCGCCCCAGTCTGAGGTCCTGAGCGCTCTGCAGCAGGTTTTCATCAAGGATCTCTCTGTACTTTGCTCCGTTCATCTTTCCCTTGATCCTGACTAGTCTCCCAGTCCCTGCCACTGAAAAACATCCCCACAGCATGATGCTGCCACCACCATGCTTCACCGTTGGGATGGTGCCATGTTTCCTCCAGAAGTGAAGCTTGGCATTCAGGCCAAAGAATTGAATCTTGGTTTCATCAGTCCAGATAATATTTTTTCTCATGGTTTGAGAGTCTTTAGGTGCATTTTGGCAAACTCCAAGCGGGTTGTCATGTGCCTTTTACTGAGGAGTGGCTTCCGTCTGGCCACTCTACCATAAAGGCCTGATTGCTGGAGTGCTGCAGAGATGGTTGTCCTTCTGGAATGTTCTCCCATCTCCACAGAGGAACTCTGGAGCTCTCTCAGAGTGACCATTGGGTTCTTGGTCACCTCCCTGACTAAGGCCCTTCTCCCCCGATTGCTCAGTTTGGCCGGGCGGCCAGCTCTAAGAAGAGTCTTGGTGGTTCCAAACTTCTTCCATTTAAGAATGATGGAGGCCACTGTGTTCTCGGGGACCTTCAATGCTGCAGACATTTTTTGGTACCCTTCCCCAGATCTGTGCCTCGACACAATACTGTCTCGGAGCTCTACGGACAATTCCTCATGGCTTGGTTATTGCTCTGTCATGCACTGTCAACTGTGGGACCTTATTTGGACAGGTGTGTGCCTTTCCAAATCATGTCAAATCAATTGAATTTAACACAGGTGGACTCCAATGAAGTTGTAGAAACATCTCAAGGATAATCAATGGGAACAGGATGCACCTGAGCTCAATTTCGAGTCTCATAGCAAAGGGTCTGAATACTTATGTAAATAAGGTATTTCTATTTTTTACATTTAATACATTTGCAAAAATTTCAAAAAAACGGTTTTCGCTTTGTCATTATGGGGTATTGTTTGTTTTATCCATTTTAGAATAAGGCTGTAACGTAACAAAATGTGGAAAAAAGTCTAGGGGTCTGAATACTATCCGAATGCACTTTTAGAAAGTATTCACACCCCTTGACTTTTTCCACATTTTGTTGTGTTACAAATTGGGATTAAAATGGATTTAATTGTCTTTTTTTTCAACGATCTACAGAAAATACAATAAATACAAATGAAGATAAATGAAAAATAAAACACTAATATATCTTGATTAGATAAGTATTCAACCTCCTGTGTCAATACATGTTAGAATCACTTTTGGCAGTGTTTACAGCTGTTAGTCTTTTTGGGTAAATCTCTAAGAGCTTTGCACACCTGGATTGTACAATATTTGCCCATGATTCTTTTTTAAACTCTTCAAGCTCTGTCAAGTGGGTTGTTGATCATTGCTACACAGCCATTTTCATGTATTGTCAAACCGATTTAAGTCAAAACTGTAATTAGGCCACTCAGGAACATTCAATGACATCTTGCACTGTAAATCACATACACAACATAAATCATATACAATAAATAAAATAAATAAAAGCATAAATCACATACAATGCATAAATCACATACAAAGCATTAACAAGCATTACAAGGTATTATTCTAAGCATGATCAGAGAGGGAGAGAGTGTTAAAGCCTGAAAGGCCGTGCCCCAAGAGTCCTTGGAGTGGAGAGAGAAAGACAGGTGCATTTATTAGGTTGTTCCAAAATTCATTACAAGTTAAAATTTCCAATCAATTTGGTTAAAATTCAAAACAATAAAGAATACAAACAATAAGTATTCAATCCAACTTAAGCTAATCAAATAAAAATATACAAATGCTTTCAATTAAAAAAACAGATAGCAATAATCAGTCCATCAATTAGTTAGTCAGTCAGTCAGTCGTGGTTGGTCTGGTGGAGTGGTTGATGGTGTGTTAGTGTCTTTGTGTTAGGGAAGCGGTGGGGTCTGGGCTGGCAGTTGCTGGATGGAGGTGGTAGTTGTGGTTGGTCGGTGCTGTGTCCAGGGTTGGTGCTGGTGTTGGGGCTGGGGCTGGGACCAGGAAAACCTGGGTTGGTGTTGGGGCCGGGTTGAAAATCATGCTGGTACCAGGGCTGGAAACCTGGGTTTGGTGCTGGGTCTGGTGCTGGGTCTGGTGCTGGGACTGGGGACTTCGGAAAAAACAGGAACCGGGAACCGGGAACCGGGAACTGGGGCTGATGATGGGTTGGGATCTGTAGAGGGGGGGAAGGACAACCTGAGGAGCAAGCAGACACACAAGGGAACCGTAGGTCAATTGTGCCACTCCCCTGTGGTCCGCTCGCTCCAGGTGAATGTCTGTTGCTTGGCCCCTCCTCTGAGCCTCTTCCGGTGTTCTGGTGTTGTGACTGGGTCTGATGCTGGAACTGGGACTGGGACTGGGGTTGGGTCTGCAGAGGGGAGGAAGGACAACCTGAGGAGCGAGCCGACACACCTGGAAGCACAAGACCCGGAGGTCAGTGATGGTACTCCCCTGTGGCATGCCCGCTCCGGGCGTGGTCTAGAGCTTTTGTCGTTCCTCCGCCCCTCTTGTGGTGTGGTGATGAATGGTGATACTGGTCTGGTTTTGGTTCTGTGAGAGGGATAAGTGTAGATGCAGGAAGGGGGAAAGGGATGGAGAGGGAGCAGGGGGGTGGGAGTTGTGGAGGGTATGTCCATCGGCCTGGGCTGGTGTTGGAGGAGGAGGCTGGAAGACAGAGGGAGCAAACAGGGCCCAGACCCACCTGGCCACGGAGCACTCACAAACAGTTGATGGGTGTGTTCAGTACCTACGTGAGGGCAGTACCCTGTATGTACCTTGTGTCATCTATAGATGGATTCCCTAGTGGGAAGGCTACCATGAACAGCCATCTGAGGAAAGTCCTTCTGTTCATAGTGTGTTGTCAGGGTCATGATGAGGGTTTATTGGGGGGGTCCAGGTCTGATAATTTCATTGCAGATTTGGATGAGGGCCTCTAGCAGGTCATTTGTGTTGTTGGGTGGTTCTTGGCTGTTCACAGGTCTTGACATGCCTCCCCACTGACTGCCTGGTGGCCCCCTGTACTGACTTGGTTGTAGACTGGGGGATGCTGGGAGGGGTGAAGGCGGTTCGGAAGGTCCGGCGGGTCTGGACTGAGGCTGGATGGCTTGCTGCTGTGTGGGATCAGGGGTAGAGTGGGCTAAGGGGGATGAATATGGGTCGCTAAGGAGCAGGGGGAGTAGTCAGGGGCAGTAGGGGGTATGGTAGGGGGGTCATGGGCATTTGGTGGTGGGGGTGGGGAATCAGGGACAGTAAGGGGCAGGGAGGAGTGATCAGAGGAAGTAGTGGACTGATGGGGGTTGCGGGATCTGGGAGGGGGAGACAGTTTTGCGGAAGGGAAAGGGTGTTTGGTGGGTCGTGTTTGTTGGCGTCGAGGTTTGGGTTCTGTGGTGGTCTTCTGGTCTGGTCTCTTATTGGTCTGTTGTTTGTCTGGTCTTTTCCGTTTGGTAATTTTTGTCCAGTTTGGTTCATCGTCGTCTAAGAACTGGAGTTGTGAGGCGAGGGGGTCTTCCGTTTGTATGGCCTCTCTCAAAACCGGCTTCCCTTTGACCAGGAGTTTAGAGGGGGTGGTGGAAACGAAGGGATTGGAGGGGCCGGCAGGGGTGGGGGCTGTTTCTGAGACATCTTGGGTGGTGGGTTGGGCGGTGCCTGTGGAAAGGTCTGAGTCTGAGTCTTCATTGTTGTTGCCTGGTGAAGGGGGTGGGGGTATAGTGGGTTTGGGATTTGGGTTAGTGGGGTTGGTGGCGTTGGCCCTTGCCCTGCTGGCGTAGGAACTGAGGTTCTGAAGGAATGGCCCCCTTTCCCGCACAGGTTGCATGAGCGCGTGGAAGTTCAGTCTGAGGTGGGATGGTTGTCTTTACAGAGAGAGAAAGAAAGAGTGTAGGTATCTCACCAGCGCAGGTCAGCAACAATAAAGAGAACGAGACAATGAATCTAAGACCCTTTTATAACATCTGAGTTGTTTGGATTTAAAATCTGAGTTGTTGACCAATATTATTACTGTAAAGTTTAACTCCAATCAGATATCAGACCTGCAGACCTGTAAAGACAACAGACCAACCCCCATTGTCACAGAGGTGTGGCAAGGGGGTTGTTGAGAATCTTGAATTCCTAACACAACACAGAGGAATCCTTACATACAGTGTAACGAGTCACTTTGGGGGCTGGGTCGCCCTATATAACACTCCCTTGAACACATCTGATTCTGCATCAGACAGAAGTGTTCAAAACCGGATGGCCAGCACTGTAGTCACTGTAGACAATATTCAGACCAGCAGTTCATGGACCTAGTAGCATCAGTTCAGAAATTTCCTTTTGGCGGGTAGCATTTTCTTCATCTTTAGACATGCAAATGTCCTTAGGTAAGCAAGCTAGAAAGGAATGCTCCTTTCTTCTTTGTAAGAGCATAACACAGAACTGAAGGTACACCAACACATCACAGATTAATTTACATTAATTTACATTTTATTGAGTGTAAAATTGTATTTTATCTGATTGGATTAGTCAATAGCGACTTCAGATGTGGTTTTATCAAATTAGTCAAATATACATAAAATATATCAAAGATCGCTGCATCATAAAAACAGTATATTTGAAAATAAAATATCCAACATTTTGAAGTTAAATCAAAACAACTTTCAAGCAACTGGTTTCACAAGCAATTTGAACTTAAATATATTAGCATCTCAGTTTACAGCACCCAACATTAGCATACCAATGGTGAAGGTTCTAAGGCCATTTTGTGAGAAACAAAAACTGTAGTGGAAGAATTAGAGAAGGTGAAACTCGACTTGCAGGCGCCGAGGCCCAGGGTGATGACTCAATTACGAATTATGAAAATGTTGGGATGGCTGACCATCTGTGAGCTATCACAGGGGTCAAACACACCTTATCTGTGGCTTTCTCCAGGGAGGGACGTTCCCACAGAACCCTGGGAGCACAGACACCGTAGGAGGTGTGAAGACAGATGAATACGTGAAATCGACTACGTGAATGTTAATGTGTGAATGAAATTGTCATGTTTGGATTGTTTCAAGAGTCCATAAAGAGCTACGAATGTTGATGTTTTATTGTACTGTAAGTGCTATGGATTTATTGTTACATGGAAACTGTTATTTTGTTTGTCGGATGGCGTATAGTTCAAAGAAGAGCGACACAGGGGTGTGCTCCTATCATTTAAATCGAGTTACAATCTGGGGGCCTCCCGTGTGGCGCAGCGGTCTAAGGCACTGCATTGCAGTACTTGAGGCGTCACTACAGTCCTGGGTTCGATCCCAGGCAGTGCTGTTCTGTACCTTGTCACACCACCCTGGATTACTGACATCTGCCTGCCCTTGACCTTTCATTTGCCTGCCCCTGTTTTTGTAATAAACTTTTGTTACTTCGACACTATCTGCATCTGGGTCTTTTCCTGAAACGTGATAGAGGGTTTGGCCGGCCGGGATGTCCTAGTCCCATCGCACTCTAGTGACTCCTTGTGGCGGGCCGGGCTCATGCACGCTGACTTCGGTCGCCAGTTGTATGGTGTTTACGCCGACACATTGGTGCTTCCGGGTTAAGCGAGCAGTGTGTCAAGAAGCAGTGCAGCTTGGCAGGGTCGTGTTTCGGAGGACGCATGGCTCTCGACCTTCACCTCTCCTGAGTCCTTACGGGAGTTGGAGCTACCAAGATTGTAACTACCAATTGGATATCACGAAAAAGGGGTATCACACACATATTTTCTTCTCTTAGAGATTATTCTGAACTGAAGACACATATATATCCACGTTAAGTTTAGCCTATTGGTGAGAGTAATTTACTATGAGCATTTTGTAATGTATCATGTATTTCATTAACACTGTCATTGTTTGAGTGTTCATTATTTCGTAACTAATACATTCTATTAGTTGAATTGAGTAAATTATTTGATTGACTGTACGCTTACAGTGAGGGAAAAAAGTATTTGATCCCCTGCTGATTTTGTACATTTGCCCACTGACAAAGACATGATCAGTCTATAATTTTTAATGGTAGGTTTATTTGAACAGTGAGAGACAGAATAACAACAAAGTAATCCAGAAGAACGCATGTCAAAAATGTTATGAATTGATTTGCATTTTAATGAGGGAAATAAGTATTTGACCCCCTCTCAATCAGAAAGATTTCTGGCTCCCAGGTGTCTTTTATACAGGTAACGAGCTGAGATTAGGAGCACACTCTTAAAGGGAGTGCTCCTAATCTCAGTTTGTTACCTGTATAAAAGACACCTGTCCACAGAAGCAATCAATCAATAGTTGGCCACCAGGTTTGCACACATCTCAGGAGGGATTTTGTCCCACTCCTCTTTGCAGATCTTCTCCAAGTCATTAAGGTTTCGAGCCTGACGTTTGGCAACTCGAACCTTCAGCTCCCTCCACAGATTTTCTATGGGATTAAGGTCTGGAGACTGGTTAGGCCACTCCAGGACCTTAATGTGCTTCTTCTTGAGCCACTCCTTTGTTGCCTTGGCCATGTGTTTTGGGTCATTGTCATTCTGGAATACCCATCCACGACCCATTTTCAATTAAGTTGACACCGTCAAACATGAAGTTGTCCTGTCCCCTTAGCAGAAAAACACCCCCAAAGCATAATGTTTCCAACTCCATGTTTGATGGTGGGGATGGTGTTCTTGGGGTCATCGGCAGCATTCCTCCTCCTCCAAACATGGCTTAGTGTGTTACCAATTGTTTTCTTGGTGACTATGGTCCTAGCTGCCTTGAGATCATTGACAAGATCCTCCCGTGTAGTTCTGGGCTGATTCCTCACCGTTCTCATGATCATTGCAACTCCACGAGGTGAGATCTTGCATGGAGCCCCAGGCCGAGGGAGATTGACAGTTATTTTGTGTTTCTTCCATTTGCGAATAATCGCACCAACTGTTGTCACCTTCTCACCAAGCTGCTTGGCGATGGTCTTGTAGCCCATTCCAGCCTTCTGTAGGTCTACAATATTGTCCCTGACATCCTTGGAGAGCTCTTTGGTCTTGGCCATGGTGGAGAGTTTGGAATCTGATTGATTGATTGTTTCTGTGGACAGGTGTCTTTTATACAGGTAACAAACTGAGATTAGGAACACTCCCTTTAAGAGTGTGCTCCTAATCTCCGCTCGTTACCTGTATAAAAGACACCTGGGAGCCAGAAATCTTTCTGATTGAGAGGGGGTCAAATACTTATTTCCCTCATTAAAATGCAAATCAATTTATAACATTTTGACATGCGTTTTTCTGGATTTTTGTTTTGTTATTCTGTCTCTCAATGTTCAAATAAACCTACCATTAAAATTATAGACTGATCATTTCTTTGTCAGTGGGCAAACATACAAAATCAGCAGGGGATCAAGTACTTTTTTCCCTCAATGTATAATTTAGTTGGTCTATTGGTAGTTGTTATATACACTGTACACATAGCATATGCTTGGGTACCACCTTGACATCCCTGATCTGTTTGCCTCAATAAATTAATGCTAGAATATTGGTCGCCAGGATTAGCTATTTGTATCTAGTCTCTTAATAATTGCATAACGGTGCAAGTTAGACATGTTCATTATAGTCACACTCGCTACCTTGACTAGATCCTCAAGAGACGCACAGGGCCTGTTGCATTTATTCACATAATATTGGAGTCAGATTAATATATGTAGTTTATTATTATATTTAACATAATTTCTAGATCTTGTTTGGATAATTTCCATCCAACTTCAATACTTTCTGAAGGCACTGTAGTAAATGAAAATCCAGGACACTGAAATTAGTATGATATGTTACGTTTGGTATGGTTACATAAGACAGAAGGTTACTTAAGGCAAAAACGAAAGTAGGGTGGTTGGTCATGGTGGATGGTTGGGCGTATAATGCGAACGTTTGGCAACCCAAAGGTTGCGTGTTTGAATTTCATCACGGACAACTTTAGCTTTTTAGCTCATTAGCAACTTTACAACTACTTACACAGTTTTTGCTACTTTGCAACTACTAAGCATGTTAGCTAACCCTTCCCCTAACCCTGACCTTAACCATTTAACCTAACTCCTAACCCTAACCCTAACCTTAACCCCTAACCCCTAGCCTAGCTAATGTTAGCCACAACAAATTGGAATTCGTAACATATTGTACGACTTGGAATTCATAACATATCATACAAATTGTAATTCGTAACATATCATATGAATTCAAAGTCATGATGTTGAATCAACATGGAAACCTGATTGGATTTGAAAAAGTCATCAACGTAAGGGATTTTTTATTATTTTTTAACCCAACTTTGAACCTAAATCCAATGACATAGTGACACTTTTTGTTGATTTCATGTTGAATTTATGTTAGTAAGACAACTCAACCAAATGTAAATCAAAACTAGACGTTGAACTGATGTCTGTGCCCAGTGGGTTGAACATCCTGGATTTTCCTTTACTATGTTTTTTCTACCCCTGAGTCCAGGTTGGCTTTGCATAACAATATCATCCTGCTATTATAGCTTTCTTGTTACCAATATTAGGTTAGCACAAAGATGATGCTTTATATTGAGCCAGGGAGAGTGGATTAATTGTGCAGGGCAGAAAGAGACTTGCAGCATCACACAGCCTGTGCTTATGAAGCGCTATCAAGCCACTCCCTGGCTAGTGTGACGCTTTTCACTCATACTGTACATATTGATACCTATTCATATTCACTTTAAATAACTCCCTCAGTTTCTCTATGGTTTGCCTTTGTCTTTTAAAAGTGTAATGGATGTTTTTCTATTCAAAAGATACAAATACACTGCTCAAATAAATATAGGGAACACTTAAACAACACATCCTAGATCTGAATGAATGAAATAATCTTATTAAATACTTTTTTCTTTACATAGTTGAATGTGCTGACAACAAAATCACACAAAAATTATCAATGCAAATCAAATTTAGCAACCCATGGAGGTCTGGATTTGGAGTCACCCTCAAAATTAAAGTGGAAAACCACACTACAGGCTGATCCAACTTCGATGTAATGTCCTTAAAACAAGTCAAAATGAGGCTCAGTAGTGTGTGTGGCCTCCACGTGCCTGTAAGACCTCCCTATGCTCCTGATGAGGTGGCGGATGGTCTCCTGAGGGATCTCCTCCCAGACCTGGACTAAAGCATCCGCCAACTCCTGGACAGTCTGTGGTGCAACGTGGCGTTGGTGGATGGAGCGAGACATGATGTCCCAGATGTGCTCAATTGGATTCAGGTCTGGGGAACGGGCAGGCCAGTCCATAGCATCAATGCCTTCCTCTTGCAGGAACTGCTGACACACTCCAGCCACATGAGGTCTAGCATTGTCTTGCATTAGGAGGAACCCAGGGCCAACCGCACCAGCATATGGTCTCACAAGGGGTCTGAGGATCTCATCTCGGTACCTAATGGCAGTCAGGCTACCTCTGGCGAGCACATGGAGGGCTGTGCGGCCCCCCAAAGAAATGCCACCCCACACCATGACTGACCCACCTCCAAACCGGTCATGCTGGAGGATGTTGCAGGCAGCAGAACGTTCTCCACGGTGTCTCCAGACTCTGTCACGTCTGTCACGTGCTCAGTGTGAACCTGCTTTCATCTGTGAAGAGCACAGGGCACCAGTGGCGAATTTGCCAATCTTGGTGTTCTCTGGCAAATGCCAAACGTCCTGCACGGTGTTGGGCTGTAAGCACAACCCCCACCTGTGGACGTCGGGCCCTCATACCACCCTCATGGAGTCTGTTTCTGACCGTTTGAGCAGACACATGCACATTTGTGGCCTGCTGGAGGTCATTTTGCAGGGCTCTGGCAGTGCTCCTCCTGCTCCTCCTTGCACAAAGGCGGAGGTAGCGGTCCTGCTGCTGGGTTGTTGCCCTTCTACGGCCTCCTCCACGTCTCCTGGTGTAGTGGCCTGTCTCCTGGTAGCGCCTCCATGCTCTGGACACTACGCTGACAGACACAGCAAACCTTCTTGCCACAGCTCGCATTGATGTGCCATCCTGGATGAGCTGCACTACCTGAGCCACTTGTGTGGGTTGTAGACTCCGTCTCATGCTACCACTAGAGTGAAATCACCGCCAGCATTCAAAAGTGACCAAAACATCAGCCAGGAAGCATAGGAACTGAGAAGTGGTCTGTGGTCACCACCTGCAGAACCACTTCTTTATTGGGGGTATCTTGTTAATTGCCTATAATTTCCACCTGTTGTCTATTCCATTTGCACAACAGCATGTGACATTTACTGTCAATCAGTGTTGCTTCCTAAGTGGACAGTTTGATTTCACAGAAGTGTGATTGACTTGGAGTTACATTGTGTTGTTTAAGTGTTCCCTTAATTTTTTTGAGCAGTGTATAATCACCAATGATCACCCTCTTGGAATTATCTACACAATGCAAGGCCATTTCTGTCTCTCTCACATTGTGAATAGATGGCATTGTGTTTCTGTGCAAACAAAATATATAAAGGATTTTAAAACTTGGACGCCTTTCGGCAGCATGACCTTCATCAGGGAGTACGAAGACTTTGTACACCCTGACGAAGGCCGTGCTGCCAAAACTAGTTAGAGTTTTAAAATATTTGTTCCGTTGACCATGCCATACAAATAAAGGCATTTTAAATGGAAATGTCACCGCTGCTCTACTTCACTATATATGTCCATTAAAATGTTATTAACATATCATATGTGTCATAACATTTGTGCATTTCCTCACTACACGCAAATACGAGTGTTTGTGCAAAATGTCTGTGTTTGTAGTCAGAGGATTTCTCTCAAGTCTCAATGGATGGGGTTGCCATGTCGTCGAACATTGAAAAGTTATGCTATTCCATCAATTTTCCCCTTCACTTCAAAGAGGAAGGCATCTGATCAGCCAACATCAGCGCAGCAGAAAATAAGTCAAGCTGGGGTAACGTAGCTAACCAGCTAGCTAGCCAGCTAACTGCATTTGTTTATCTAAACCAAGATCTAGCTAGCTAGCTTTCATAATACGCTGGTTAGACATTCCAAAGCATATCAATGTAATTAGCCAGCTGCTATCTGGCTATGTGATTTGTAACTTTGCAAGACAACCTTAGCTTCGTTAGGTTACGTTAGCTAGCTAACTAACTACCACAGAGGCTAACACGACTAAAGTCTGATCCCATCAACAGTGGCATCAACATCAAGCTCAGCACCAGGAACTAGTGTAACGTTCTAAAATCAACTGTCACCTTCTAAAATCTTACTAAAATCTACTAAGTCTTTCCATGACTCCATGATGAGTAAATAAATATACTGGAGCTAGGCATAAACATGGTCCATGTCTTGTTGTCATAGTTGATGTGTTTACAAGTAGGCTACAACTTCTACTGTAGTTATCTTTGTATTATGGAGGCTTAGTTGATTGTTCATGCAGGCTTGAAGTCTAAATTTGAGAAAAGGATGTACAGTATTAGTAAGGAGGGGGATGGTGTGGGTGACTGGCTGGTGTTGGGGGTGGGTGTTGTGTGTGAAGGTTAGTATGCATGATCTATTGACATGAGGAGGGTGGATGGCAGAGCATGTGAGCGGAGTTGAGCGGTTGGAAAGGACATGGCTCCATGTCCTTTCCAACTGCTATGCTAAAAATCGCTCCTCCCTCACAGGAAAAAAAACTGCCACTCCAAATTCGCTCCATTCATTAAAATCACAAATTAACCAACACCCATCTATTTTGGTGACTACCTGGACCTACCATTTGGTTTTGAAGTATTGAAACCAAACCATATGGATTTGAATGAAAAGTATTTGAATAAACATGAAAAGGTGAATGTAAGAAGCGCACATCATTTCAAATAGCCTACATGTCATATTAAACAACATATAAATACTCTTAATAGGTCAGGAGCCAGACAGGGAGCCTAAATAATGAATGATTTAGGCTATATTATATATATTATTTCAAGGCTATAGCCTACAAAGAAATACATTGTGAAGCATTTGTGAGTGCGACACAATAGGCTGGTAGGTACATAAAGCGCTCAGCATTTAAACAACATTTCGTTGTATTAAATCATTATAGTCTGTAAATTGTGCATATAGGCTGTGACTTACTTAGAATTAAATACAAATTAAACGAAAAAGGACTTATTAGTGCCTTTGAATCCATTTTTAGAATTCATTTTTAGAAACACGAGTTTGGCCAGTCTGTGGCTTCAGGCTCATGCAATTTTGCCTGAAATGTAGGCCAGCAGCTGAGAATACCCTCGCCGCTGTCATGTCTCCTCCCTTTGCTCCCCTCCGGCACACTGATTCGCCGGTCTACTGAGCCACCGGTCTGAGCGCACCACCTCGGCAACACTGGAATGGAAACCCAACGCACCTTAATCACCTCCAGCGCACCTGCACCTCATCATCTCATCACCACCCCTATTTAGCCCTGGACTGTTCTAGATTATGTTGTGTGTGATTGTTTAGCTTCGTGTCGTTTACTCTATCTTTGTTATTTCTCTTGCTCATTGTTAAGTAAACCTTGAACTTGTTCATTCCTGCATCTGCGTCCTGCCTCTTCGTATACTCAGTACGCATCACAAAATCACACACCAAACGAAAATGGATGCAGCAGGAGTTTCCCAGTGCCTCGACCAGCACCAGCAGCAGCTTGCCCAGTTGAACGCCGCCATGCAGGAAGTGCTCCAAACTCTGCATAATCTGCCCAGCGCTCCGGTTCCACCTCAGGGAGCGGCGAGTGCCCCCAATCCACCTGTTCCCGTGCTATCACCAACTCCTGCGGGAACCCTCGCCCTACCGGAGCGCTATGACGGTAGAACTATTAAATGTAACGGCTTCCTGCTTCAGGTTTCCCTTTATCTGGCGCGTCAGCCTGGGGCATATCCATCTGACCAAGCCAGGATAGCGCTGGTGATTTCGCTTCTTAAAGGAAAGGCGCTGGATTAGGCCACGGCAGTCTGGGAAGGAGAGGAGGCAGTGGCACTACCCTACCCCCACCTTCCTCGCTAGGTTCAGGGCAGTGTTTGATCATCCCAAGGAGGGAAAGGACGGGGGCGTCTCCTCCATCTACAACAGAGAGAGGGGCTCGCGTCCGAGTATGCTCTGAGCTTTCGCACGGTGGTGTCGGCTTCCGGCTGGAATGAGCATGCTCTGCGCACGGCCTTCAGGAGAGACTTACGGGAGGACATCAATACGGAACTCGCATGTCGGGACGACGAGATGGACCTTGATACCCTCATCACCACGTCCATCCATCTTGATGACATGTTGAGAGAAAGACAGTGTTCCCAACACCTCCCGGAGCCTTGACGCTCACCCCATCTGAGCTATGGAAGCCACCCTGCTTCTGAGTCCTCACCCATGGAGGTGGGCAGCACCCCCTACACCACCACGGACCACAGATCTCCTGGCGGCTCCCTATCTAGGCGGTATGACTCCCGTTGCCGCTCCGTGAGTGTTACGTCAGCTCCTATCACAAAACCATTGTTTTTAGTTCCCATAACGGTGACTGGTTATTCCTTCTCTTCCATTTCTACCGCAATGATAGATTCCGGATCAGTGGGGAACCTTATAGATAGGGAGCTGGTCTCTGAATGGGGTTGCCCACCGTGCCACTGCCATCTCCGCTACACAGCACCTCACTGGACAATAAACCCCATGGATCAGGCACCATTACGCACGTCACCCTCCCCATCACCATCACCATTCCCACACTACCGGAGCACCACGAGGAGCTGTCATTCCACATCGTCACGTCACCCCTTCACCGGATTGTCTTGGCATTGCCCTGGCTCAGACTACACAAACCCACCATCAATTGGGGCACCAAGAGGATCACAGCCTGGTCCACCTCATGCCGGAAGACCTGCCTGCCGGTGGTTTGTTGTTCCACGTCAGTGGAGAGTCCGGCGTCCACCCTCCAGCCCAACATTCCACGTGAGTACGCAGATCTCTCCGATGTCTTCTCTTCATTAAAGGCTATGTGTCTCCCTCCTCACAGGCCCTGGGACTGCACCATTGACCTGCTGGAGGGACAACACCCCCCGAAATGTTGCATTTACCCCCTTTCCATGGCAGAGACTGAGGCCATGGAGAAGTATGTGGCGGAGACCCTGAAACAGGGGTTCATCAGATGCTGTACCTCTCCTGCCTCCACCAGCTTCTTCTTCGTGGCCAAAAAAGACGGAGGACTGAGACCATGCATTGACTACAGGGGGCTGAACGCAGTCACCACCAAGTACCGGTACCCCCTCCCTCTGGTTCCGTCGGCCATCGAGCAGCTACGAGGGGCCCGGTACTTCACCAAGTTGGACCTGAGGAGTGCCTACAACCTAATCCGAATCCGGGAAGGAGACGAGTGGAAGACGGCATTCAGCACTACCTCAGGCCACTATGAATACTGTGTCATGCCCTACGGCCTCGCCAACGCACCTTCTGTGTTCCAGTCCTTCGTCAATGACGTGTTCCGGGACATGCTGAGTAGACAGGTGATGGTGTACATCGACAATATCCTGATCTACTAGGCTACGTTCGAGGAGCACGTCAGGGACGTACGAGCTGTCCTACTCCGCCTCCGGGAACACAGCCTGTTGGTGAAGGGGAAGAAAGCGAATTCTACCAACAGGCCATCTACTTCCTGGGATACCGGATCAGTCCTCAGGGGGTGTTCAGGGAAGGAGTGAAGACGGAAGCCGTCAGGTCATGGCCAGTTCCCACCACCATCAACGGCCTACAGAGCTTCCTGGGCTTCGCTCATTTCTACCGGCGTTTCATCAGGTCCTTCAGCTCCATAGCCGCCCCACTCACCTCTCTCCTGAAGGGTGGGCCTCAGAACCTGGCCTAGAACCCTGAGGCTGACGTTGCCTTCAAGAGGCTGAAGGAGAGGTTCACCACAGTGCCCATCCTAAAACACCCAGATCCATCTCGTCCTTTCATCCTGGAGGTGGACGCATCAGAGGAGGGCGTGGGTGCGGTCCTCTCCCAGCAGCACGGTAAACCAGAGAAAATGTATCCCTGTGCCTTTTTCTCTAAAAAGCTTACCCCCGCAGAGAGGAACTATGGAGTTGGAGACAGGGAGCTGTTGGCGGTGGTCCTTGCTCTGGAGGAATGGAGACACTGGCTGGAGGGTGCAGTCCATCCATTCCGGATTCTTACTGACCACCGGAATTTGGAGCACATATGGGCAGCGAAACAGATGAACTCTCGTCAAGCCAGGTGGGCCCAATTTCTCACTCGCTTCCAATTCATTCTGTCCTACCGCCCAGGATCCCAGAATGTGAAGGCCGACGCAGTTTCCAGGATGCACCATACCGGAGAAAGGAAGGATCCTATCCTGCCGTCGTCTCTCATCGTTGCTCCTGTCTTTGGGATGTGGACGAAGACATCCGCCTGGCGGCTCAGGACGACCCAGCACCTGCCAACGCCCCTCCAGGACGCGTGTAGGTACCCACCAGTGTCCGTGACCGCCTGCTGATCTGGGCGCACACCACCCTTATGGCAGGGCACTCTGGTATTACGCGCACTCTGCATTCTCCAGCCCAAAAATACTGGTGGCCCACCTTGGCTTCTGATGTCTCCCGCTACGTCAACTCCTGTTCCGTATGTGCCCAAACGAAGACACCTCGGAACTCCCCGCCAGGCAAACTAGTTCCTCTCCCAGTGCCTCAGCGACCTTGGTCACACCTGTCCATAGACTTTGTCACTGACCTTCTATGTTCTGACGGCTTCACCACAGTCATGGTGGTCGTATATCGGTTCACCAAATCATGCCGTTTTTTGCCACTAACTGGTCTTCCTTCTGCTCTCCAGGTTGCTGAGGTCCTGTTCCAACATGTCTTCCGGCATTATGGACTCCCGGAGGACATCGTCTCGGACCGTGGTCCCCAATTCACCTCCCGAGTGTGGAAGGCTTTCCTGGAGAAGATTGGGGCCATGGCCAGCCTCACTTCCGGGTATAGGCCTCAGTCGAATGGGCAGGTGGAGCGCATGAACCAGGAGCTGGGGAGGTTTCTTCATTGCCACTGTAAGGACCGGCAGGGTGAGTGGGCGAGGTGTTTTCCCTGGGCAGAATATGCCCAGAACTCCCTTGTTCACTCCTCCACGGGGCTCACTCCCTTCCAGTGCGTCCTGGGGTACCAGCCGGCCCTGGCCCCTTGGACACCCAGCCAGACCGATGCGCCCGCTGTCGACGAGTGGTTCCACAGGGCCGGACAGGTCTGGGACGCCGCCCATTTCCATCTCCAGAGGGCCATTCATCGGCAGAAGGACCAAGCCGACCGCCACCACAGTGAGGCCCCTGTATTCCAGCCTGGGGATCATGTCTGACTGTCCACAAAAAACCTCCCTCTCCGCCTGCCCTGCAAGAAACTGAGCCCCCGGTTTGTGGGGCTGTTTAAGGTCCTTCAGCGGATAAATGAGGTATCATACCGGCTGCTCCTTACCCCTCACTACCGTGTCTCACCCACTTTTCATGTGTCTCTCCTCAGGCCGGTGGTTCCTGGTCCTCTGGGGTACGCCTCCTCCGCCCCTGGACATTGACGGGAGTCTGGCGAATGTGGTGAGGGACCTGCTGGACTCCAGGTTCCGTGGGGGAAGGCTCCATTACCTGGTGGACTGGGAGGGGTATGGTCCTGAGGAGAGGAGCTGGGTTCCGGCTGGGGACGTTCTGGACCCCAACCTAATTCGGGACTTCCACCATCGCCGCCCTGACCGGCCCGCTCCTCGTCCTCGGGGTCGTCCTCCTGGCCGGCGACGTCCAGCGGCTGGAGCTGCGCGTCCGGGGGGGTACTGTCACGTCTCCTCCCGTTGCTACCCTCCGGCGCGCTGATTCGCCGGTCTACTGAGCCACCGGTCTGAGCGCACCACCTCGGCAACACCGGAGTGGAAACCCAACGCACCCTAATCACCTCCAGCGCACCTGCACCTCATCATCTCATCACCACCTCTATTTAGCCCTGGACTGTTCTAGATGATGTTGTGTGTGATTGTTTAGCTTCGTGTCATTTACGCTATCTTTGTTATTTCTCTTGCTCATTGTTAAGTAAACCTTGAACTTTTTAATTCCTGCATCTGTGTCCTGCCTCTTCGCATACTCAGTACGCGTAACAGCCGCACTTGCAGAGCCACTGGGGACGCTAAACACCCTTTTGGCCACTCTTGGCAGGCTAGGCAGAGATGCAGAGTTGTTTTTATTTTTTTCTATAGGTAGGCCTAAAGGTTTTTAGGCAAAATAACCCAATCAAAACGGAAACGTTCTTGAACGTGGGAATATGCCAAGCCTATTGGGTGCCAAAATCAATTATAGCTATTGTATAGATAATAGAACAAAAATGAATGAAATGTTTAAGAGATTTTATTTTTTGTCTATAAATACTTTGCTACAATGACACATTTAGTTATCTACCCACCTTGTTCTTTCTTTTAGCTTGTGCACGTAGTAAGTACACCATCATGCTTTCGGGATACGTGTCTTTTCAGATTCCACAATTATTCTTTAGTTGTGGACACTACATCACCATACTCTTGCTCTTGGTCCTCATCTTTGTAAGTCAACTTGATTTAGCACCTGTGTGTTTTATCTGTTTCTTTATGAAAATATTTAGCGAACTCCATGACAGTAGCTAAAGCAAGGGGCTATAGCAGCACACAAGTAGACTACAAATGCATGCTGGACTGGGCATGCCCTGAGCTCGTGAAGTGCGCGCTACTGGAGTGAAATTGGAGGGGGCGAGAAGCCCAAAGCTCCAGCCTTTGGGAATCTCGCTCCAAGCTCCAGTCAAATTGGGCAAGCTCCACTGGTCCTCCGCTCCGCTCACATACTCTGTTGGGTGGATATAGTACCTTGTTTGAGTGTGTATTGATGGGGACAAAGTAGTAAAATGTAGGCTAATCACTGACTACTGTGTCCTACAAAGTCACAATTTTGCAAGTCTTAACCTTCGAGTCTCGAATCAAGTCCCAAGTAATAACGGGCAAGTCTCAGGTCGAGTCAAGTCACAAGTCCCTAATTTTGGGTTTTGAGTCCTTAAGTCAATGGTTAAGTGTTTTATGTCAATTTCATTGCAATTGCAATGATTCTGGACCCACATGTTTTACATACTGCATCCCTTTTTCCTCCTCTGCCACATTGTCTTTGAAACCAAACGCAACAATTTTTGGGACCAATGATGCCCTGATGCAGAGGTGGCACCACAGGTCTCAGGGTGGTGGGGCAAAATGTTTTCCCTGGGGCACGGAGCTTAACTCTATAGGGTCTGACAGTGATTAATTAGTTGTGCAAAGGTTTTTATATGGGCATATGATGGGAGTGGGACCAGATTTACATTTTAGTCATTTAGCAGACACTCTTATCCAAAGCGACTTACAGGAGCAATTAGGGTTAAGTGTCTTGCTCAAGGGCACACCGACAGATTTTTCACCTAGTCAGCTTGGGGATTCTAACTATTGACCTTTCAGTTACTGTCTAGGTTTAAATATATTTTCTAAACAGGTAACATGGTTTAAAAGACATTCTGGAAAAACCTGTCCCTAGGGAGGATGAAAACCCTGTCAAACTGCAGCAACCTTGTACTTGTTCATATTAATTATATTTTTTAACTTTCCTTTACACAGACACAACCACTGCAATTGGACAGTAGAGCTCACAGGGCTGAGCTTGCTTTATGCAGGTTTGCATTGTATAGGCCTATGCAACTGCAATTAAAAAGTTACGCACAGTCTATTTATGTAATTAGTATTGTGTTTGATTCATTTCAGTTAATAATTTATTAACTGAAATGATTTAAAAGGTCAAGGTAGCCTAGCCAGCCAGCCCAAGTTTGAATATAGCCTTAACCAAATTTAATCACATTCACATTTTCTCCTAATACAAATGGGCTATAAATAAGTTACATAACATTACCACTTTGTTTACCCTGACCAGAGGGCAAGAGGGGACAGGGCGCATTGGCTGTAGCCTATGCAGCAGCGTACTGCAGGTGTTATCAGTAGCCTAGTTGATCAGACTGGAAAAATGGTGTTGTTTTCTTCCCATACAGTTTAGGTGTAGGCTGCTGCAACATTTCTGTGAAGAGTTCTTGCTTGTGTCTGTCGGGAGTGATGTGTTATCACGTTTGCTAAATAAATACCAGAGGACAGTGGAGTGGCTTACACTTTGCTAGATGACGTGCATTGTGCCCAGCCTGCGCAACCTGTGATTTCAGTTAATCAGATAGGTCAAGACACAGAACAGAACACACAAAACCTGCAGCACTCCGATATAAAGAACAGATAGGCCTACTGTCACGGTTTCGGCCGAGGCGGCTCCTCCTCCTTGTTCGGGCAGGTTTCGCCGGTCGTCGTCTCCGGAGTACTAGCTGCCACCGCTCTATGGTTCTTGTTTGATTGGTTTTGTCTGTTAGTCACACCTGTTTTGTGTTATGTCTCATTTAGCACCCTATTTAGTTTCCTTGTTGTTAGTTTAGTGTTGTGTGTAATTGGTCGTGTCGTGTTGTTGCGCTACCCGTGTCGTGCACGCTATTTTCATAGCTTCCTCCTTGTGTTTAGGAGAGTATTTTCGCACCTGTGTGTGCGCTCGCTTATTTACGCCTGTGTGCGTCCTTTTGCCTCCGGGCTGTTTGGATTATTTTTGTGTGCTCTAGTAAAGTCTTGTTGGACTTATCCTCTGCTTCCTGCGCCTGATTCTACACCACACCAATCCACAGCAACGTGACAGAATTACACACCACACATGGAATCAGCAGGAGCACCCATCGACATCATGGAGGAGCGTCTCCTTGGTCAAGAGCACTGAATCAACCAGATCGGGCACGCCTTGGAGGGCGTCATGGACACCCTTCGTCGATGGGAAACCAGCGGGGTTCCCACAGCCCCACCTATCGCACCATCACCACCGGACAGCCAGCCCGTCCATCGACCGGAACCCAGTGGGATTCGGCTCTCGCTCCCGAGGGCGTACGACGGCACCGTTGCCGGGTGTCAGGGGTTCCTCTTACAAGTGGAGCTCTACCTTGCCACCATACACCCGGCGCCCTCGGGATACGAGAGCGTTTCCGCCCTCATCTCCTGTCTCACCGGCAAGGCGTTGGAGTGGGCCAACGCCGAATGGAGGGGAATAGACGCCGCCACAGTCACCTATGCGGAGTTCTCCCGCCGCTTCCGTGCAGTCTTCGACCATCCACCAGAGGGGAAGGCGGCGGGGGGAGCGTCTATTCCACCTCCGACAGGGGATGAGGAGCGCTCAAGAGTTTGCGCTGGAGTTCCGGACTCTAGCGGCTGATGCTGGGTGGAATGAGAGGGCCCTCATAGACCACTTTAGATGTAGCCTTCGGGAGGACGTCCGCAGGGAGTTAGCATGCAGGGACACTACACTAACATTTGACCAGCTGGTGGACATGGCCATTCGACTGGACACCCTGCTTGCGACCCGCGGACGTCCCAGGTGGGGGGCCTCCCATTCCACCCTCCAGCGCCTCCGAGCAGAGTCCGATGGAGCTTGGAGGTGCTGGCGCTAGAGGGAGAAGAGGTAGGAGCCCGAGGGGGGCAGTCTCCTGCACCAAGTGTGGCCGCGGAGGGCACACCGCGGCTAGGTGCTGGGGAGGGTCCCCTGGTGAGGGAGATGGCAGGTCATACAGTGGGGAGTCCTCCCAGGTGAGTAGGCGCCCTACTTACCCAGAGCTTTCTGTCGTACACATTACATTACCTGTTTGTTTCCCACAGGTTGCACCTCGTTCCCAGCATAAGGCGCTAGTCGATTCAGGCGCAGCTGGGAATTTTGTAGATCGGAAATTCTGTGTTAAGTTAGGGATTCCCCTCCTTCCAGTCGAAAAGCCCTTTCCTGTACATGCCTTAGATAGTCGTCCGTTAGGATCTGGGTTGATTGGGGAGGTCACAGCGCCACTTAGGATGATGACGCAGGGGGGTCATGAGGAGACGATTCAACTCTATCTGATCGACTCTCCTGCGTATCCGGTGGTACTGGGGCTTCCCTGGTTGATTACCCATGATCCTACTATTTCGTGGCGAGAGAAGGCTCTTAAAGGGTGGTCTGCTCAGTGTGAGGGGTTATGTCTGGGTGTTTCCGTAGGGGCGACCTCGGTGGAGAGTCCGAACCAGATGCCAGCACTGCACATTCCTCCTGAGTATGAGGATTTGGCGCTCGTGTTTAGTAAGACCAGAGCGGCACGGTTGCCACCTCATAGACAGGGGGATTGTGCGATAGACCTCCAGACAGGAGCCGCGGCTTCCGTGAGCCATGTGTATCCTTTGTCACAGGAGGAGAAAAGGGCAATGGAAACTTACATTGCCGAGTCTCTGAGACAGGGATACATACGGTCCTCCACTTCTCCCGCGTCCTCGAGCTTCTTTTTTGTGAAGAAAAAGGATGGAGGTTTGCGTCCGTGTATTGATTACCGCGGTCTCAATCAGGTAACTGTGAAATATAGTTATCCACTCCCGCTGATTGGGACCATGACGGAGTCATTACACGGGGCACGGTTCTTCACAAAATTGGACCTCAGGAGCGCGTATAACTTGGTGCGCATTAGGGAGGGCGATGAGTGGAAGACAGCATTTAGTACTACCTCCGGCCATTACGAGTATCTCGTCATGCCATATGGGTTAATGAATGCTCCATCAGTCTTCCAATCGTTTGTAGATGAAATTTTCCGGGACATGCAGGCGCAGGGAGTAGTGGTGTACATAGATGATATTCTTGTGTACAGTTCTACTCGGGCCGAGCATGTAGCCCTGGTGCGCAGGGTATTGAGGAGACTGTTGGAGCATGACCTGTATGTCAAAGCTGAGAAATGTCTGTTCTTTCAGGAGTCAGTTTCCTTTTTGGGTTACCAGTTGTCTGCGTCAGGGGTGAGAATGGAGGTGGACCGAGTGGCAGCCGTGCGTAATTGGCAAACCCCAACTACGGATAAAGAGGTGCAGCGGTTCGTGGGTTTTGCGAATTACTACCGGAGGTTTATCCGGGGTTTTGGACAGGTGGCAGCTCCCATAACGTCTCTTCTGAAGGGGGTCCGGTGCGCTTGCAGTGGTCGGCTGAGGCGGACAGGGCCTTTGGGAGACTGAAGGACCTGTTTACCTCGGCTCCGGTGTTGGCGCACCCGGATCCCACTTTACCCTTCCAAGTTGAGGTGGACGCGTCTGAGGCCGGTATCGGGGCAGTTCTTTCTCAACGATCCGGTACACCACCTAAGCTCCGCCCCTGTGCTTTTTATTCTAAGAAGCTCAGTCCGGCGGAGCGGAATTATGACGTAGGGGACAGGGAGCTGTTAGCCGTAGTACAGGCCCTAAAGGTGTGGAGGCATTGGCTTGAGGGGGCTCAGCACCCTTTCCTCATTCTGACCGACCATCGTAACCTGGAATACATTCGGGCAGCTAGGAGACTGAATCCTCGCCAGGCTCGATGGACTATGTTTCTCGCCCGGTTTGTGTTCAAGATCACTTACATCCCTGGGTCCCAGAACGGGAAGGCAGATGCTCTGTCCCGTCGGTATGACACGGAGGAGAGGTGCGTGGAGTCCATTCCCATACTACCGGAGTCTTGTCTGGTGGCACCGGTGGTGTGGGAGGTCGATGCGGAGATCGAAGCGGGCGTTACGCACCGACCCTAGTCCTCCACAGTGTCCGGTGGGTCGGGCGTACGTCCCGCTCGAGGTCCGGGATCGGGCTGATTTATTGGGCTCACACGTCCCCCTCCTCTGGACATCCAGGTATTGGCCGGACAGTGCACTGCCTTAGTACGAAGTACTGGTGGCCAACGTTAGCCAGGGATGTGAGGGTTTATGTCTCCTCCTGCTCAGTGTGTGCCCAGTGTAAGGCGCCCAGACACTTGCCCAGGGGTAAATTACAGCCCCTGCCCGTTCCACAACGACCCTGGTCTCACCTCTCGGTGGATTTTGTTACCGATCTTCCTTCCTCACAGGGGAATACCACCATCCTGGTCGTTGTGGATCGGTTCTCGAAGGCCTGTCGTCTCCTTCCCATGCCGGGTCTTCCTACTGCCCTACAGACCGCTGAGGCTCTATTTACTCACGTCTTCCGGCATTACGTGGTGCCCGAGGATATAGTGTCCGATCGAGGCCCCCAGTTTACCTCCAGAGTCTGGAGAGCATTTATGGAACGTTTGGGGGGTCTCGGTGAGCCTTACCTCGGGTTACCACCCGGAGAGTAATGGGCAGGTCGAACGAGTCAACCAGGATGTGGGTAGGTTTCTGAGGTCATATTGTCAGGGCCGGCCGGAGGAGTGGGCGAGATATGTGCCCTGGGCCGAGATGGCACAGAACTCTCTCCGCCACTCCTCCACGAGACTAACCCCTTTCCAGTGTGTGTTAGGGTACCAGCCGGTTCTGGCACCGTGGCATGAGAGCCAGATCGAGGCCCCCGCTGTGGATGAGTGGGTGCGGCGCTCGGAGGAGACGTGGAACGCTGCACACGTCCATCTGCAGCATGCCATACGTCGACAGAAGACGAGCGCCGACCTACACCGCAGTGAGGGGCCAGTGTACGCACCTGGAGATCGAGTCTGGCTCTCAACCAGAAACCTGCCCCTCCGCCTGCCCTGCCGGAAGCTGGGTCGGCGGTTTGTGGGGCCTTTTAAAGTCCTGAGGAGATTGAACGAGGTGTGTTACAGGTTAGAACTACCTATTGATTACAAGAATATTAACCCCTCGTTCCATGTGTCTCTCCTCAGGCCGGTGGTAGCTGGTCCACTCCAGCACTTTGAGATTGAGGAGACTCCTCCGCCCCGTTGGACATCGAGGGGGCTCGGCGTACACTGTTCGGACCATCCTGGATTCGAGACGCCGGATGGGGGTCTCCAATATCTCGTGGAGTGGGAGGGGTACGGTCCGGAGGAGCGGTGCTGGGTGCCGAGGAGGGACATTCTGGATCCGTCCCTGATGACCGAATTCCATCGTGGTCATCCTACGCGCCCTGCTCCGCGTCCTCCTGGTCGTCCCCGAGGCCGGAGGCGGCGCACGGCTGGAGCCGCGCGTCAAGGGGGGGGTACTGTCACGGTTTCGGCCGAGGCGGCTCCTCCTCCTTGTTCGGGCAGGTTTCGCCGGTCGTCGTCTCCGGAGTACTAGCTGCCACCGCTCTATGGTTCTTGTTTGATTGGTTTTGTCTGTTAGTCACACCTGTTTTGTGTTATGTCTCATTTAGCACCCTATTTAGTTTCCTTGTTGTTAGTTTAGTGTTGTGTGTAATTGGTCGTGTCGTGTTGTTGCGCTACCCGTGTCGGTACGCTATTTTCATAGCTTCCTCCTTGTGTTTAGGAGAGTATTTTCGCACCTGTGTGTGCGCTCGCTTATTTACGCCTGTGTGCGTCCTTTTGCCTCCGGGCTGTTTGGATTATTTTTGTGTGCTCTAGTAAAGTCTTGTTGGACTTATCCTCTGCTTCCTGCGCCTGATTCTACACCACACCAATCCACAGCAACGTGACACCTACATTGTGCGCAAGATGACAAATCGAGTCTCTCGAGTCATACAGCTCAAGTCCAAGTCGTTTGGTAATTTTTTTTTCTTTTTACCAAGTCTCAAGTCATAAAATTTGCGACTCGAGTAGTACTCGAGTCCAAGTCACGTGACCCTTGTCCACATCTCTGAATCCTGCTGCTGATGACCTTGACTTTAGTAGTACAGAGCCTGTAAACCCATTGGATGAAAGATTTCAGCCTGAAATAAACTCAAGATCAACATAATCTGATTTTGAAACAAGCCAGGATAGCCAAAGGTATTTATGAAAGCACAATACCCTCTTGAGAAAACAAAATCACCAATACACTAAACTGTCTACAAGACAAGTGCTCCTCAAACTTTTCACACCCTTGCAGTCAGTTCTTTGGCATGGGAGAGAGGGGTGTTAGTATACTCTTCTAGCCTATTCACTCTATTGCTGACAGTGCTTGTCTACTCAACAGCACAACTGTAGGTGCTCGTACACAACAATACACCACTAGACTGTCTACAGGTCAAGCCCCCCTCAAACTTTTAAATCTTTGCTACTAGCCTGTCTCAATGCCCCATTATTGACTCTAAGTGTAACAAAACACATACCAGTCTACTGTACCTTTTTTGTTTACAGATGAACATGGTTTATTGTAAGGTTACACATCCTCATGATCAGTCTTCATGTTTTACACATCTTCATGAACAGTCTTCATGTCTTTCCAGGAGACTTGCAGTACATACAAATCTTCTGCAAGAGGTCGAAGCAGTGGGTGGTGAAGAACATCGCCACAGCGCCAAAACATGCTAAACCAGCTGCCATTACCCAACACAAGAAGAGGTTCACCAGCTGAAGAACATTCTGGAACCTGCCTGGAACATTCAACCAACACAACATCCATATTCAGTTAGACTGATGATGTTGTATAATATAGAATGCCTAGTATGCTCACAACTTCATTGTGGTATAGATATTGCTAGAAGTTGTACATACAGTATGTATATAATGGTGTTTTATATCATATATTTTTTACAAATGTACTGACAAGTGACTAAATTATTCCAGCTGCGTCAGAAACCAGACATATATACAGTAGACTAAAAATATACTACTAATGCTTATAATAAATACTACAGTACTACTTGCATATGGTGTGTTTGGGTGGTGCAGTGAGGTGTTCGGAGTCACTTTGATACAAGGGGAGATTGTTGTTATGGGACCTTTCACATCTCTTGAGAGTCATTGACTTCTTTGTATCCAAGCGGTATTGTCTGTGAGAGAAAGACGAAAACACTATTAGACATTCATGGCCAATCGTTGTGTACTGTCTGTATTCCTACTGTAGCAGCATGGTATAGAATATGAGACATCCCACAGACTCATGGTAGCTAGCTAGCTAGCTACAACACCATGTATAGTTACTCCAAGACTAATATGAGTCATAAAGCCAAAGTCATTCCTTTACGCTCCGCCATCATCAAAACATTTCTCCAGTTTTGTTCCTAACGAGAGGCACTGAGGCTAGCTAGGCTAACTAGCTATAATGTTAGACTACAGTACATTTTAAGTATAGCAAACACAGCTAGCTAGCTTTTTAGCTAAACTTGGCTAGCTTGGCATGTAATGGTACTAGCAAGCCCCATTATGGCCGAATTGATCACCAAATTGTACTGTACTGAACAACACTGCCTCGTGTAAAAACAGAGGTTATATTGCCAGCTAGCTACCAACAGCAAAACAAATTACTTGTTTGTAATTTGCCCTCATGAGTCCTGGTCCAGCTGGTCTAGGCTGCCGCCGCTGCTTGCTGGTCTCGCTATTTATTTTCTCGCTGTCTCAACTCTTCTTCAGTGTATTCTGTCTTAAATAAATAGGGCTGTATGTTCCTATGTAAAAGAACACAAAACATTTTTTGTCGTCCAGCTCTTCTTGTAAAGAGGAATCATCAGAAGCAGCCATTGTAGCTAATTATTTAGCAATCTCGGATAGACAGTGCACGGTAACAACTCCAGTGAACTTGTAAACTAGTACTGCCCCTGTTTTGAAAAGCCTGCCTTCGAGGGTGGGAACAAGGAAGCAGGGCTCCCGTCAGGCTGTAGTGTTTACAAAGCCAGGGAAAATATATATCCTGCAATGTCCTGGCAGATATGAACATTATTGCGACAAGTCCAATGGCTCTATTGAACAACAACAACCATATCTACTCACTTCTAGCATGATCATGCAATCGGCAAAACACAAAAGCCACAATAATTGCTACAAAACATGCCTCCATTTATTTTTATATCAGGCAGTAGGCTCAATCAACCAATGACGCAATTGATTGAACTCTCCCACCACGAAAATGCAAAAATACAGCTATAGTGCATAATTATTTCTTAAAAACCCTCTCATCATTCACCTTTCTTTTTGATGACCTATATACCCCTTTTACCAAAGAGCACCTTCTATTTACAAAGACCTACTATTGTCTCAAAATGTATCCCACTTTTCCTTGAAGTCAGAACTAGGCCAATGATTATGCTTTTACATACGTACAAAATATATGCCATTTAGCAGAACATGTCAAAACATTGACATTATCTGAATGCATCACACATGGCCACAGATTCTACTGCCCATTTCTTTATGTTGTTCCCCCACACTGTCTTTTTGTTCAGAGTCAGACAGCATGTCCATGTGCATCACAGTGATCCAGTTAAAGTTGCCTATTTAAGGATCCATTGATCAGTTAGCCCTCTGAGGCCTGGGTTCACACACTGCAGGGCACTCTCCAGTCTCTATGAGTTGATTAGAGGTGGACTGCAGAAAATACACCTCCATTACAAGATTTACAGCACCTGCACGTGGAAAAAACCTTCTCTAATCGCCATTACATACAGGGATAATATATGTAAACATTCATAACAGTATACATTTCCATCCCTTTAGCAGAATGCCATTATGAGAAGGAGTCAGCTGTTGTTGATTTTTATCTCTGGAATGGGAAGCACTCTATAACAGCTTCTGCAGGGCAGGACAGTGTACTCTGAGCATTGTCAATTGATAAAATCCTGGTTAACTGATGGTTACAGGCGGTGCTGCTGCTGCTACAGCGTGGTCTAATGCATCGTCTGGGTAGTGTACTGTAGTACAGAGGAGTGGACGCTGCATGGGGGATGGCCCACAGCTGCTCTGGCTGCATGCCAAACTCCTGCCTCCTCAAGGCGCAGGATCATTTAAGCACAAATATATGAACAATGATTTCACTATCTCGTTATCATAGCAGACAAAGAAATTAAATATTTATTGGGAGAAGGAGGGAGGCAAGGCAACACTGGGCAGAATGACCCATTCTCTCCCTTCTCTCCTCTCAATCTCTGTGCTATTGAGTTTCCTTTCTCCAAGATTCTTAGCTTTATCTGGAATTTAATGGCCTCTGTTGCCCTTTCATTCAGAGTCTCTTAAGGATGTTGGATATTTCCTCTCAGATTCTGTTTCTGTTTGAGTATTGTTTCTGTAATGTTGGTACTGTGTAGTCCCCCCTGAGTTACCTGGTATAAACATGATGCCAAAGGTCAAATTGAGATCCCATTTAAAAATGCTCATTCTTTGTACAGTAAGATCTGTTAATTGGTTTGGATTTCTGTTTGTTCCTGATTTGTCTGGTATATTTGGTACATGCTGGTACTTTTAAAATGTGTGCTATTCATGTCCCCTTTCTGCTTTTAAAATTTCTAGAGGCCCATGTTTATTCCAAACTACCTCCTCATCCTCCCACAGTACATCCAGGGGGACTGTTACACCAAGCCACAGTCAATCTTTAATCTTAAACCTTCATTTCAGCTTTTTCAAAAACATTTATTAGAAACTGTTCCCCACAGCTTCTGTTTCAAAGCCTCTGGAGCTGCATTCACAAACAGCAGCCGAGGCTCAGCCTCTGCTACCATATAATACTGCCAGATCTACAGTATCTCTCTGACTATCTGTCTCTCTGGCTTTCTCTCTGCATTTTGAATACTATTGTTGTAGTATTGTTTTCAGTCTTTCCCTTCCCCTCTAGTCCTTGTATTCTGCTAAACTCATTACTCTTCTCTATTTAATGACAAATCTCTTTCACACTCTCTGCCCCCCCCACCCTCTCTATCTCTCTCTCTCTCTTTCTGTCTGTCTGTCTGTTGTTACCTTTCAGAGGCAGCTGCTGAGCTGTATTCGAGGTGGAAACTGCCCTGGACCAAATGTCAGCTCCCTGCAGATCCCTGGGGACGTAAGCTTCTTTGCCAACCACCTCGCTGTCCCTACTATGGAGTTTGCATTTGAACAGACCAAAGCAGAAGAGGTACTGAGACCCATGCACAAACAGAAGCATAACATTTTATGATAGGGTCTAGTAGTAATAGATGATTGCTCCGTTATTTATAAACAACATTACAGGTGAATTAAATATTTTCCTCCTTATTGACTAGTTTGTTAAAAGTCCAGTGTTATTGTCTATTGCTATGTCTATGACACCTGGTTTAAAGGTATTATCCTGAATTGGGTTGTGTGCTAAAATTGAGGGCATATATTTTTGAGGAAACGGGATGTGTATCACTGTAGGATTTCCTATAAGCAAACATGTAGATGCTAGGTACCCTGGCACTAATGTGTTTGGAAACAAGCAGATGTTCTGTACCAGAATGACTGGGATTGTGACAAGAACGTGGTCCAGTGCACATTTTGTACTGCCGTTTAACATCTGTTGCCTCATACAGTTTCCTCAAGTACACACTCATTACACAGTCAGTATTTAAGGCTGTTGAGTCTGCCTCCCAGTATGCAGCTCTTTACACGATGATCTGTCTCGAAAGTTTCCTCAGACATTTTTGTGTCTCTTGTTCTTTTGAGGAGGAATACTTTTGGCATGTTTTCCTATGAAAGTCAGATAATACAGCAACCACATGCTATCTTTCTGTTTTCAGAGTCTATGTCTGGGAGTGGTACTGACATGGTCAGAAAAAAAAGAATACACTTTATTTGTTCCCCTTTGCTGTTGTTTAGCTGCTTCTGAAATAGAGCGTGGCGTAGTGTTTGAAATGGCACACTCTGTCTCGGCAACTGACCCAGTCTGCAGATAGAATGTGATAGATACAATCTAGTCTAGCGTAGACTCTCCAGATGTGCTGTATACCATATAGATCCTCTGAAGTAGGGGTGTCAAACATATGGCCCGTATTTATTTATTTTAATATTAATTTCTTTGGGAAAACAAACTCAATATACTTTAAAATGACTAAAACCAAATCGAAACTGTGTACAAAATAATAATATGGACCTACATTCATAGAGTTTCTTGACTGACCAGCTCACTAAGAATCACCAAAATGAAAGCTAGACAGTCAGGGAGCATAGAAAATTCCCAAAACGGACATTTTGACGGCGAGGAAATATAACCCATTTTCAGTGCGGCCCCCTAGACCTCGTTGAAGACCGAATGTGGCCCCTTGGGCAAAATGAGTTTGACTCCCCTGGTTTAGAGACTATTTCTCTACAGGACTACTTTACTCTGATTGATATTTACATTTACATTTTAGTCATTTAGCAGACACTCTTATCCAGAGCAACTTACAGTTAGTGAGTGCATACATTATTATTATTTAATTTTTTCATACTGGCCCCCCGTGGGAATCAAACCCACAACCCTGGCGTTGCAAACGCCATGCTCTACCAACTGAGCTACATCCCTGCCGGCCATTCCCTCCCCTACCCTGGACGACGCTGGGCCAATTGTGTGCCACCCCATGGGTCTCCCGGTCGCGGCCGGCTACGACAGAGCCTGGATTCGAACCAGTGAGCTGTGGGTGCTTGTCACGTTGTGATTGTATGCTATATGAAATACGGTTTAGACAAGACCTGAGGTACGTAGGGAATCCAATTGCTGTGTGAGAGATAGACCCCCACTGACAATTACAGGTTGAAGGATTCAGGCCAGTCATGATTTATTTATTTATTTTTCTGAGGGTGGGTAACTCATTGAGACTGATTGGCTAAACCCGAAATCGACTCACTAACCTTCCAACGTATGAATAATGCACTCTACAAAACAGTAGATGAATATACCTATGTCCCACAGCCAAAATGTAGGGAATTGTTGTTCTCTATTTATCTTTTGGCATTGCAATATCGGACTTATTCGCATGAGAGAAACATGCCTCGGCCATGCCATCTGTATGGAAATATAATGCATCAGTTTTTGTTTTTGCTAGAAGACCATTTCTATCTGTATGTTATTCTGTTAATGTGGGCATCTTTATTCAACATGCATTCTTGCCTCTTTTACAACGTAATTTCCCTATCCAAATGATGCAATGTATCTCAGTTCAGCCACATACATGTCTATGTGACTGTCTGTCGCCATCAGACCCTGTCAGTATGACACCTGCCACCAGGCCCCGTCTTGCCTCCATTTCACGCCTCCTGTTGATGAGTGGTGGAGATGAAGTCATTTGCATCCTCGGCTCACACATCTGGTGGACGCATGACTCTGGTGCTTTACACGTTAATGATGCAGACTCCTCGCCGTCTAAACAGCGCTCACCTGAAATAACTTCCCCAACTTTAAAAAAGGAAGATGATATCTTGTTAAATGTCTGCCACTGGCGGAACTGACTTAAGTTTTGAATGTCTTGAAATCACTGAATACTAGCTTCATAACTAGTTATGACACGGTCATAACCATGTCATAATATGTCATAACAGCTGACATAACTTGTCATAACCTTTTATAATATTGTCATAACACTGTCATGACACATATATTTAGGCCTGTTATGACATATTTTGCATTATTTTATGGCTTGTTATGACACCTACATAAGAGTATCAAAACCCACAAAACCTACCACACAAAGCAAAAAACATTCCATTACACCATAGCCTACGTGTCAACAGTAAGTTTATGTTGTATATATATTTGTATTTATTTACTATATTAAATGATCATTGTAATTGTGCACACATTGATGTCAGACATCCCAATCCTCTGTTGCTGATGACTGGGATGAATGCAGGAGCTGATTTCAGGAGCAGGACAGGACACGTTCTTTTTGACTGATGACTGATAAAAGGACATGTACGTGATAGGCCTATCTGGCTTATATGATTATGATGGTCATAATGCTTCTTGACAGTGTCATAAAGTGTATTTTCTACAAGTTATTTAAAATATTACGAAAAAAACATGACTGTAAAGAATTCATTACAACAACAACAAAGGATTTAAGAAACAAACTTTCAAACGAAAGGAAACTTCTTAGCAAGGAAGAAACTCATTTGAATAAATGTGGGTTTTGACACTCTTATGTAGGTGTCATAATCAGCCATAAAATAATGCAATATATATCACAACAGGTGTAAATATATGGGTCATGACAGTGTTATGACTATATTATGACAGGTTATGACAAGTTATGTCAGCTTTAATGACATATTATGACATGGTTACGACCGTGTCATAAATTGTTATGACACTGGGTGTCAAGTAAAGTGTTACCAAACATTTATTTACTTTTCATCACCCTCAGAGATCAAAGTAAGAAATATCTGGTGTCTGCTTATTATTTGGGCCTCTGCTGGTTTTAACCAGTTGATATATGATGTTAGGGTTTGAATATAATTATTCACACTCACTGTAAAACATATTACATCTTTCCTTGTCTCCTATTTTACTGTGCATGTACTGTAGAGTGCTGAGTAAGGAAGCGAAGTTTATAAACAAATGGAGTGCAAAACTTTTCCCCCGTTAGGGAGTGCAGCTGTGCACACTGCACAGTGATGACACTTCCTCCATACTCATTTGTACATCTGTCTCTTCCTCCCAACATGCCTGGCTAAGCATCAGCCCAGTGACACTGGTGTGCTTTAAACTGTAAAAGTAACCTTTTCCTGGCATTCAACACATCGGGCTGAATTAGAGCGTGGGGCAGTGAGACTGTTGGGAGGAAAGATCCCTGAGCCACAGACTGCAGTGTAGGACCAGGCTCATCACAAGGCTCTCCTGTGCAGCCAACAGCTTGAGGATGCATCTGAGTCAAAGCCCCCAGATTTGAAATGACACACTAGCTTAAAGGCTCTCCTTGGCTTCATTTTGTTTGTGAGTTAATAGTGTGTGTGCGTGTGCGTGTGTGTGTGTGTGTGTGTGTGTGTGTGTGTGTGTGTGTGTGTGTGTGTGTGTGTGTGTGTGTGCGTGCGTGCGTGCGTGCGTGCGTGCGTGCGTGCGTGCGTGTGTGTGTGAATTATGGGTTAGTGCTGAGCGATTAGTGCTTTTTGAGGTCGGTTCGGTTTCGGTTCGATTAATAAAAAAAGAATAATGGTTTTTGATTTGAGGTTCGATTATTTGGGTTGAATGCTGTAACAACACAGAATAAAACAAATAATAAAAGCCTGCCCATTACACTTATTAATCATAATTTATTCACATTACTTTACTTTACAAAAATATTTCAGTTGTCGTGTATATTACATTTGTTTTATTTGATAACTTTATTATTTCATTCCAAGTCATCATCTCATGTCTTTAGAGTTACTGTCTGACAAAATCACTATTTAGTAGTTCTTCAAAGTAAATAATGTACCTCGCAAAGCAACAGCTGCTCTCCATATCCCCTCACCATCACCATTCTTGTCTCTTCTGTAACAGGCGTAAAAGAAACACAGACCGGACAAGTGGATGCGCAATGGATTATGGTCATTGTAGTCAATTACCACATTTTATGCGCTGAACTACGTAGACTATTGGCCTGTTGGAAACTACAACTCCCTACTTCATCTCACAGTTCAGGCTTGATCTTATTTTTCTCTAGAGAAAGGTGCAGTGTTTGCATTGAGCTCACAGAAAAAAAACGAACAAAATGGAATTCAAATAATTGAACCACGTGCGTGCATGCATGTGTGCCTTCTGCATTCCCTACACATAGTTTGATGTCCAATGTTGAAAATATAGCTGACAAATTACAACAACATATAACAATTTAAATCATTTGTAAGAATGCATCAAAATGGAATCAACAAACACCATTGCCAGCTGTTTTATCATATTTTCTGGTGTTTAAAGAGGGCTTCAAAATACCAACACAATCTGTTTTGGGCAAGATTACCAGCTATATACACTAGCTTGCATCTGTGTTTTTTCAGAATTGCACCCACTCTAGTCTAAGTGGATGTGACTGGTCAGGGAGCCTACCCAGGCTCCTCTCTGCTCCAGAGGCTCTCTCACCAGATGGCTCCAATAGACTGACTGACTGACTGGGTCTCAGTCGCCCTGCTCTGGAGGTCACTATCGATCACAGTCCAGAAGTGTGGCATGCCAAAACCTGTCAGCCCATTTTCACTCCCTGAGTCCTGAGAAGGGGAATCAGTGCTGTCCACACACCGCAAATGTTATGATACCAAGTAATGTGATTTTCAGCCTAGCTAGAGAAATTACCCTTAGAAATGTCAAACAAGGGCACACTCTGGTTATACTGTTTGGTTTCTATTTGTGTGGACTGAGACCCTCAAACACAACCATCAAACAGCATACTGTGTCCAGTCATCCTCCTATTCCCCTGGTTCTCCCAAGCAGGCCCATGACACATCCCCTCATTATGACACACATGCAAACGCCCCTCTCCTCACGCCCTCTGACATTGCCCGGCTCTTTGGCTGCGTTCAGGTAGCCGGCTGCAGCAGTGTTACAGCAGTGTTCAGATTCCTGTCCTGAGGTGCTTTACCAGTGTACGCTGAGCTAATCTAATTAGCAGTGTGAAGTGGCTGCAGCTGGATGGGGCAGGGAGGGAGGGAGGCTACCCCCAGTAGTCTGTTGATCAGATGGCTCTGCCTCTGCTCCGGCCCATCCGCTGCTCTACCTCATTGCAGTGACAAGTAACTGGGCTGGGCTTGGCTACTGCGTATCCCACCATCTGGCTCTAACACATGGAGGTGATCCTGTTACTGATAACACTCTTCTGGTATGAAACACACACTTTGGTCTTCTTAGATGGAACATCATGCCTTATCACACTTTCTTTCATTGTCCATTGACATCTCATGACAATCGAAACCAGCACGCGTGTGAGATTTGGTTCTGGGTGCCGATATTACCACTGAAAATAATAATGTAATGCCATTAGGGGTTAGGGTTTTACAAAGTGGTCCATATAATGTTGTAGACTGTTGATAGGATTCTGGACACCAGTCAATATAGTAGGTCATTGCATTTAATGCACACCGTGGGATAGGGCCAAAGGGAAGGGAAATCAATGGAGTCTGGGCCTGGGCAATTCAAATTAAGATTGGACAATTAATGTGTAATCGAAGAGCAATCAAAAGTAACCTATTGTTAAAAGCAGCTGCTTAATGAGTCTATTTTTCACTCAATACAGAGAAAGGGGTGTCTGAGCTGCAAAGGTACAAAAAAGATTGCAAATACCTGTTTAGGAATACAATGCACCATGTAAACAACAGATGAGTTGTGTCTAAAACAATAGGCCTTACTGAATTAATCTTCCTCTTGTTCTTACCACAGGCAAACATACAACCTCCTGTACTCCTACAGAAAATGTGTTCTCCTACACAAAATGCAATTATTTTTTGGTTCCATGAAAGAGGAGAAAAGCATTTAACATATTTAATCCATTTAGGTGCTCTCGTTTCAAGGTCTAGCATGTCTTGAAGGTTTGTTAGAGGAAACTACCTTTTTTTCTTAAATTGAAATATTATCTTCTATTATTGTATCTCTTAATAATTTCCATTGGCCTTGAAATGGGGCCAACTCCAGAAATGGGAGAGTTGTTCCATTGGGACGTGAATACTCTGGGGAAATACACAATTTGTCCTTATTTATGGAAATTAGTCGTAGCTTGTCCCTTTTCAAGGAACATTTTAAAGTAGAAGACACAGCCATGTCAATTGTTTCACGGTTTTCTATATTTTATCTGATCCTACTGCCTCCATTTCCAAATTTGAACTAGGTAGCACTTCTAACAGTGTTGTGTTATTTTTCAAGCTGTTGAATGTGATTACTATCTTCTTCTTTTTTAGAGTCCTTCCTTCCTGACATTTAGAGTGTTTGACTGGAGCTAGAATCATACTCCCTCATGTATAGCCATTACCCAAGTCACAGCCTGCTCTGAAGTACTCTTTTTGGGGTTTTCTTTCTGTAAGCAGGCTGCTGTTTCTTCAAAAGCACTTGTCCTCAACGTATGCTAGCTAACCCCAGAGTGGGCACAACGGATGTAAAAAGATCATAAATGAGAGACAGCATGCAAAACGACCCAGCTTCCATGTTGTCTATGTATGGCCACATCACAAAGTAGTAATAAAGGATGACAAGCATAGCAACATCTGCTGTGTTACATTGTGTTTTAGCCAGTCTTAGCTAACACACACACGCATGCACGGACACAGGCATACTGTCACACCCTGATCTGTTTCACCTGTCTTTGTGATTGTCTCCACCCTCCTCCAGGTGTCACCCATCTTCCCCATTATCCCCAGTGTATTTATACCTGTGTTCTCTGTTTGTCTGTTGCCAGTTCGTTTTGTTTCGTCAAGCCTACCAGAGTTTTTCCCCTTGTGCCTGTCTTTCTCAAGTTCCTGTTTTCTAGTTTTCCCGGTTTTGACCATTCTGCCTACCCTGACCCTGAGCCTGCCTGCTGTTCTGTACCTTGTTACACCACCCTGGATTATTGACCTCTGCCTGCCCTGTCCCTGAGACTGCCTGCCGTTCTGTACCTTTTGGACTCTGATCTGGATTACTGACCTCTGCCTGCCCTTGACCTGTTGTTTGCCTGCCCCCTGTTTTTGTAATAAACTTTTGTTACTTCGACACTGTCTGCATCTGTGTCTTCTCCTGAAACATGATAGTACGAACTGGCCATGACTGACCCAGCAGACTCGGACCAGCTCCGCAACGTTATCTCCTCCCAAGGAGCCACCATTGGAAAGCACAAGGAGTTGCTTTGTGTTCTCATGGAAGGGTTCCAGACCTTGGCCAAACGCCATGACCGAGCGTTTAACACATTGCTGGAGCAATTCCGCAGGATGTCTGTTAGGCAGCCTACCACGACGGTAACCTCCCAGCCCCTGTTTGCAGCGCGGCCTTCCCGCCCACCCCGATTTCCCGAGAACCCCGCTTACCTCGCCCGGAAAGCTTTGCTGGAGAGTCTGGAACCTGTCGGGCATTTCTCGCTCAGTGTTCGCTCATCATCGAGCTGCAGCCCTCCTCCTTCCCCTCAGAACGCTCTAAGATAGCGTACCTCATCACGCTGATGTCCGGGAGGGCTCTCGCCTGGGCTTCGGCAGTGTGGGAACAACAGTCGGCTGTATGCTCCTGCTCTACAGGAGTTCATGCAGGAGGTAAAAAAAAGGTTTTCGATGCTCCATTGTCCGGGAGAGAGGCTGTCCGGAAGTTACTCCAGCTTCGGCAAGAATCCCACAGTGTGGCAGACTAAGCAGTGGATTTCCGCACGTTGGCAGCTGAATGCGTCTGGAACCCGGAAGCGCTGTTTGACACGTTCCTGCACAGAGTATCGGAGGAAGTAAAGGACGAGCTAGCAGCCCGGGAACTACCGACTGATCGCGACTCGCTCATCGCCTTGACCATTCGGATCGATGGGCAACTACGGGAACGTAGGAAAGAGAGGAAGTCCGATTCCACCTCGCCTCCGAGGCATCCCGGAAGTCCTACTCGGGTTTCCCTGAGAGTCTCCGAAGTCTGCCGATCCACCTCTTCCCGAGCCGATGCAACTAGGCAGAACTAGGCTGTCTCCAGCCGAACGGCAATACAGGCTTCACACAGAGTTGCCTGTATTGCGGGACTACTGGACATTTTGTCCACCTCTCCGCCATTCCCACAGAAAACCAGGACCTCCGGGAGGTGTTCAGTAAGGCCCGGCCACTTTGCTTCCGCCTCACTGACCCTACGACTGCAGAATCAACCTTCTCCCAGGCATCACTCCGCCCCGGGGATGACTGTACTCGCAGACAGGTCCGGAGACCAAGGCTATGGAGACCTACATTGAGGACTCCCTAGCTGCCGGGTTCATCTGTCCTTCTGCCTCCCCCGCCGGCGCAGGGTTCTTCTTTGTGGAGAAGAAGAACAAAACCCTGCGCCCATGCATCGACTACGGGGCCTCTACGACATCACGGTGAAGAAACGCTACCCGCTACCACTCATCTCCTCGGCCTTCGAGCCGCTCCAGGGGGCCAACATGTTCACCAAGTTGGACCTACGGAACGCCTACCACCTGTTGCAGATACGGGAGGGGGACAAGTGGAAGACTGCCTTCAACATGGCCAGTGGTCACTACGAGTATCTGGTCATGCCATTTGGCCTTACCAATGCTCCAGCTGTGTTCCAGGCCCTGGTTAATGATGTTCTCCGTGACATGTTGAACCGGTTCGTATTAGCCTACCTCGATGACATCCTCGTCTTCTCCCGCTCCACCCAAGAACATGTGCTTTACGTCCGACAGGTCCTCCAATGCCTCTTGGAGAACCAGCTTTTTGTGAAAGTGGAGAAATGCGAATTCTATTGCTCCACCATCCCCTTCCTGGGCTACATCATCGCAGCAGGGAGTGTACAGATGGATCCCGGGAAGGTGAAAGCGGTGGTGGATTGGCCCCAGCCTACATCCAGAGTGCAGCTGCAATGTTTCCTGGGATTCGCCAACTTTTACCGCCGGTTTATCCGGGGTTACAGCACCCTGGCTTCCCCCCTCTCTGCACTCACCTCTCCCAAGGTTCCATTCACATTGTCCCCAGCCGCTGACCGGGCGTTCCAGGACCTCAAACACCGTTTCACCACTGCTCCCATCTTGGTTCATCCTGACCCGTCCCGCCAGTTCATGGTGGAGGCCGATGCTTCGGATGTTGGAGTGGGGGCGGTCCTGTCCCAGCGTTCGGCCCTGGTCCTCAAATTACATCCCTGTGCCTTCTTCTCCCATAGCCTCGACACCACGGAGAGGAATTATGATGTAGAGCATCGTGAGCTTCTCGCAGTGAAGATGGCGTTGGAAAAGTGGTGGCACTGGCCGGAGGGTGCGGAACATCCGTTCATTGTGTGGACAGACCACAAGAACTTGGGATATCTCCGCACCGCCAAGCATCTCAATTCCAGGCAATTTAGGTGGGCCCTGCTTTTCACCCAGTTCAACTTCTCCCTCTAATACCGACAGGGATCCAAGAATGTCAAGCCAGATGCGTTGTCACGCCGCTATAGCTCCACAGTTACACCCCCGGAATCTGAGACCATCCTTCCCACCTCGTGCTTGGCGACGGCACTCAGTTGGGGAATAGGGAAGCAGGTCCGGGAGGCACAGCGTTCCCAGCCGAACCACGTGTTCATCGCCACCTACACGATCTGTGCGCAGAACAAAATTCCTCAGCAAACTCCGGCTGGTCTCCTCCAACCTCTGCCTGTTCCTCACCGTCCCTGGTCTCACATATCCCTGGACTTTGTCACAGGTCTTCCCCGTCTGATGGCAACACCGCCATCCTGACAGTTGTGGACGGTTTTCCGAAGCTGCCCACTTCATTCCTCTCCCCAAGCTACCCTCCGCCAAAGAGACAGCCCAGCTCATGGTGCAGCACGTCTTCCGGATCCGTGGTCTCCCAGTGGATATGGTCTCCGACCGGGGTCCTCAGTTTTCATTCTGGAAGGCGTTCTGCACACTCATTGGGTCGTCGGCCAGCCTGTCCTCGGGTTTCCACCCTCAGTCCAACGGCCAGTCGGAGCGAGCCAACCAAGACCTGGAGAGACCTCTGCACTGCCTGGTCCGCCAACCCCACCACCTGGAGCCAGCAACTAGTGTGGGTCGAATACGCCCGCAACACTCTTCCCTGCTCTGCCACGGGTCTTTCGCCCTTTGAGTGTTCCCTGGGTTATCAGCCCCCGCTCTTCCCGGAGCGAGAGGAAGAGGTTGGCATACCCTCAGCCCAGATGTTTGTCCGCTGCTGTCGTCGTACCTGGAGGAGAGCCCGGTCGGCTCTTCTCAAGACCACTTCCAGGTATCGACGACAAGCGGACCGCCACCGGACCCCGGTTCCCCGGTATCGTCTCAGGCAGAAGGTATGGCTGTCCACCCGAGATCTGCCCCTCCGGATGGCGTCCCGCAAACTTTCCCCCCGGTTTATCAGCCCTTTCCCATCTCCAAGATCAATAGCCCCTTTGCTGTTCGTCTTCTGTTTCCCCGTACCCTCCGTATACATCCCACTTTTCATGTGTCTAGGATCAAACCCATGTTTCACAGCCCGTTGTCTCCTGTTTCCAGTTTCCGGTTTTGACCATTCTGCCTGCCCTGACCCTGAGCCTGCCTGCCGTTCTGTACCTTGTCACACCACCCGGGATTATTGACCTCTGCCTGCCCTGACCCTGAGACTGCCTGCCGTTCTGTACCTTTTGGAATCTGATCTGGATTACTGACCTCTGCTTGCCCTTGACCTGTTGTTTGCCTGCCCCCTGTTTTTGTGATAAACTTTTGTTACTTTGACATTGTCTGCATCTGTGTCTTCTCCTGAAACGTGATACATACACACTAGGGCTGGGCGATATGATCTAAAAATCATATCTCAAATCTTTGTAATGTTTTCGCTGAATAAGCTTTGTTGTACAATTAAAAGTAAAATACATTGCATTGCAAACAGTCAGGAATAATCTAATAAATTCAGGGCTTGTGAAATTATACCTAGGCTACAAATAAGACTTTCACAATCATAAGACCCACTAATAATTACATTATTTTATAAAAATAGTTCAACCTGCTTTTTTGTAATAAATACTGATCTGGCTTTCAAGTCTGTTTATGAAAAAGCCCTTTTTGTTACAAATTTAACCAGGACTATGCATAATGCACATTCACTAATAATGACTAACTTCTTGTAGCAGCCAGGCATTATAGAAAATGAACACAGCTAGATCTCATGAACAATCTCTCAAGCACAAGCTCAGGTACTAGTGAGTAGCCAGCTAATCTTTATATTTAAAGTCTTGAATCTATTTGCTAGCTAACAAGGTAAAACAGTTTAATTGTTATGAACACACCCCTCTGTCTGTCTCCAACTGTTTGAACAGCATGCTAGCCTGTCCACTTTGTTGAAATCAAGTGGCCTAGCTTATTTCGCAGAATGAGTTGCCTATTCCTTATATCATTGTTTTTTATGCTCATTGCACATTTATAAAACACAGACTAGCAGCTAGTATAAAAGTCAGTTGCTAAAATGCTGCTAGCGGTACGTGTGACAAACTGAGCATTCATTTTCCAGAATCAATGTTCATTGATACTCCCATTTTTGTAGTGTCTGCTCTTCTCACAATTTGAAGAGTTGAGACATAAAAAGGGAATGGTTAGAAAGGTTATGTTTTCCTCTATTACAGTAAAATAATGACCATAATAGTGTCCATATGAGCCATTCTGTTGGACCAAACCTCAAATGCAAATAGGGAGTTGAAACTGCTTGTTGTCAGAGTGGAAGAAGTGATCTTTCATCTTTGTTGTTCTGAGTGGCAGGGGGAGGAGTTTGGTGTGTGTGTGTAAGTGGGGAGGTGCACAGTCAAAGTAGAAGGAGCGAAGGAGATGAGACCAAAAGACAACATGAGAACAAGCAGACAAACACTCATAAAAAATGAAACATTTAAAAAACCTTGATTCTTGTGATAAAGGCATTTGGAATATCGTGCTAAAGTTAATCAAATTAATTGTATATATCGCCCAACCCTAATACACAAACACTGGGCCTGAACATCTGGCTGAGTGGAGGTGCTACAGGCCGCTAATCGCTGTGGCGTGTGTTTGTTCTCCGAAGGGCCCAGGATGACCCAGGCGAGTGCTGTTCCTATTGGAAGTCCTACTAGTCTGAACTTTACCACGGGATACTCATCTGAACTCTTCTCTGTCTCCTCAATCTTTCTGTTGAGATGTCAGTGTTTCCTTGCAAATCCTCTACGCATCACCTTGTCACAGATATGATGCCTTCATTCATATACTGTAGAATGCATGCCACTAGAACCCTGTAGATGTGTGAAGCTGGAGCTGCTGTAGTAACCTTTAAATAAACATGGAGGGAGGCAGCAAAGCCATTCTCAGAGGGGAGTTGAGGAAGTTGGGTCTTGCATGTCCCACTACTCCAACAGGACAGATAGGCCCTCAGACTGACAGTCAGTCACATTCCCCAGACAGACTGCAGTACAGTCTGACACTAAGACTTTCTCATCTCCTGCACACCCAGTGACACCCAGTGGCAATTTCCTTTTCAGATGGAGCCAGCCGAGTTCTCATCAAATCAAACCCAGCTCAGTGGGAGCTCTGGCTGAGTCGAAATGAACACAGCACTAGCAGACCTGCTCTATTGATTCAGAGGCTCTCTCTGAGTCGGTGTAAAACAGCATCCGGGCAGGCAGGCAGCACCCCTCCCTCCCTCTGCTGTGTCTCCACTCTGCCCAGGCTTCCTGGGGACCGATCAGATAGTGGGCGCTGAAGGGGAGTGTGTGTGTGAGGGGATAGAGAGATCATTAACTCAGCTCAGCTTGGCTCTTCTGCCTAATCACCAGTTAACACTTTCCAGGCCTGTATGGAACAGTGTGTGGGCAGGGAGCTCCTCACGGCAGGGGCCTGGCTGCTCTCTGAGCCATGGGGCGTCAGAGCAAAACCTGGCTCAATGGATGTTGATGTACTGAAGAAGTGTCAACACATGAAGATGAACTCCTCAAAATGATTTTCCTTTGGCATTGGTTTCATATTGTATAAATTGGAATGTCCGCCACAAGTGTTTAGAATCTGTGCAAATTATTTTAATCATCATGTTACCATGTTCCATAGCTCCCCTGTCTCTGTGTTGTGGTGCACGTTTTGTAATGTCTGTGTGACAATGTCACAGTGTCACATCCTACTTTGTACTGTGTCAAAGGTTTAACGAGCATTTGCTTCAGTTAATGTGACTGTGTGTTTTTGTTGGCAACACAACACAACAGCCTGTGTAAGACTCTAAAATATTAAAATTAATGTATTCTAGTTGGTGCTTGTTTTCCTTGCCAAGGACATCCTCATGCTGAATATCAAATGCTACCCAAGTGCTTCCACAGTGTTTGAACACCCCCTTCAATAACCTAGAGGCGTTTTAATGTCGAACCACTGCTTATCCAATGGTCTTTATTTGGTCCCTCTGTTGCTGAGAGAACATAGTATAAGCCCTTAGCTCTGCATTGATTATTCGCTCCTCGAGCGAATAGGTTCACCTTTTCTTATGGAATCCTTATTTCACTTGAACTCACTACATTAACTTTTACTTTGTAGTTCCCGGTTGATGAAATTAGTGATAGCTGCATGAAACGACAGCTGATACCGCTCTCCTCCCCTGCCTCGCTGCTTTAACACCTCTGATTATTTCCATCTCTTTTAGGATGAATATTCATGTACTTGTTGTTGCTAACAATAGACCATTCCCAGCTAGCACATTTGGTTCCTTGGAAGTTGTGGGAACGTACGTTTTTGGTTTCCCTTTGAAGCCATACATTTCCTGACCGGTAAAACCGTTTTTTAAACTTTCTGAGACCGTTAGGTTGCAGGGAGGTTCTGAGAAGGTTTTATTAACGTTCTGAGAACGAAAAACATAACGTGATTGGGAGTCCCAGGGTTGTGGGTTTGATTCCCACAGGGGGTATGAAAAAATAAAATAATAATGTATGCACTAACTGTAAGTCGCTCTGGATAAGAGCGTCTGCTAAATGACTAAAATGTAAATGTAATGAAACAGCTGCCTGTGTTAGCTGCCGAGTTAGTGCAGTGTATTTAGCTAGCTAGCTTCGTTTGGCTGGCACTGGCAGTATGAGATTCTAGAGAGTGAATTAAATTGTTTCTTCATCATCTTGCTAGGTAGTTATCTAGCTGTGGCCATCTGGCTAGTATCAACAAGGGCTTTCTACAAAATAGCAACATTAGTGCAGATAGCTTGGAATCTAGACCAAAAGCAATACGCACAGATATGCATTTCCAAACAACGCTACTGCCACCTTCTGGTTTGGAGTATTTTAACAAGGCTGAGTGGCTGACGACTTCCAAGGTCTTTGCTATGTGAACACAAAAGAGATTGACTGCCGACACTCTGTTCAGAGGTGCTAAGTACTGTCAGTAGGCAAACATTTGACAATCCTACCATTTGTGTCTGAGCTTTAAACTGAACTCAGTGACCCCCTTGTGGTACGGTCAGGAGGAATGCCATGGCTGAGGGGGACAGAGCCACTTCAACTGTTAGCCTGGCTCTGCTCTGGCTGATGACTCGTGTGACTCACCTTTTTCTCCCCCATAACCTGGGGATCCTGCCTTAGATGGCTGGGGGTGGAGACTGTGATGCATTTTATAATCCTCCATTATTGGCTACTTCCTCATGCTGCAAAGGGGTCTGAAATAATTAGATGTTTAATCAGAGCTGCTGGTGATGCTGTATGGAGAGGCTGCGGCTCTCTGTCAGGTATTATTTGAGTGCCACTTCTGACTATTGTATCTGACAGCAGTACAAAAAGACCTGACAGTGGTATGTCGCTGAAAGGGTTTGGTGTTATCTTGGAATTAATGGCCTTAAGAATTGTAGTGTGACAAGAGAAAATACATTAGGGTCTGCCTCAGATCATTGCAGCCGTGAAGGGAGATCCGTGTGGCTGTTGAAAGTGGTTTGCTGATTAGCGTAGAATAGTCTCAGAATATTCTCAACCATGTTCATGAGACAAAGTCACATAACAAGTAAACACCCTATGGCAGGGTGCCCCAACTGCGGGCCTGCCTACAGGACGAATTTAGCCCGCGGGGAATTTTATTTGGCCCCCAATTTATTTAAAATGTTTTGTGTTGGACATAAAAGACTGTATAAACACCAGCAATTCAGCTCCAAGTGAATTTAATTTAGGAAATCTGTTCCAAAGTATTTCCACACATAATAGAGAGATAGATATATGTGATCGTATACAAATGTAAGCAAGGTTTGAAATTATGCTTTAGTCAAATGTTATATCTGTTTGGGCTTCTTGCGGTCAATTTGCAGTCTACAACTTATTTCTAATTATATTCCATCCCCCTGACCATCCGCTCAAGAAAGAATCGGCCCGCAGCTGAATCTAGTTGATGATCCCTGGCCTATAGTATGAAACTGAAGTAACAACATAGTGTGTAATATGAAGCTGTGAATATTTCAACCAAATCCAATAGCTGTAAGTATCAACATCAATAATAGTATGATATTTGGCATGTTATTTTCTTTCCCCCAGAAAAGCAGTTTTCTCTCTGAAGCCCTGTTTTCTGCTGAGTCACCGGAGACCTTGGATCCCCTCTTCAAATTCCATGAGACTATCGCTAAGGTAAGAGAACATCTCTCAACTCACAGCACGATTGTCATGAAGCGCTGTTATCCTTACAAGAGCTTTTAAAAAAAAAACAATTCATTAATTCATGGAGTGGAGTAAGGAGCGGAGATTAATTGAGACTGGCAGGTAGTGTGGATGTGGAATATGGTTTCAGAAGCCTTTTCGTGTGGTGTCAGACTATTCTGTATTTAGCTCTCTAAGCCAAACCTTGAGGCAGTGGCTAGTTAGGAACAAACCTTGATATACAGTGTGCATCCTGCTTACCGTTCAGCTCTTCATTTTAATGCAAAGAAGACATTAGGCTTAAGGCTGAATTGCTCTCCCGTCATGCTCACAGACTCTCATTCATCATCCCCAATGTGCCCACATTTCTGTCTCCAAAGTGTCAAACTGGTGTGCCGTTAGTATACTTCAATATTACTGTAATATGTGGACGTTTTTTTTCTTCTGTTTCCCTCCCATCTTTTTCTTTTGAACAAATTTCATATTTGTTAGAACAAGATAACAACTTTAAGATACTGTAGGGGAAAGGTGTCTAAAGGAGTTTGACTCAATATCCAAAACACAGCGGTTTGTGTTGTCTTGCAAATGTTATGCTCTCTTTCTCTCTCTACTCCACAAATACAGTGGCTTGCGAAAGTATTCACCCCCATTGGCATTTTTCCTACTTTGTTGCCTGAAGTTGATTTTTTGGGGGTTTGTATCATTTGATTTACACAACATGCCTACCACAAAAGAACAGAAAACTTGAGCGTGCATAACTATTCACCCCCCCAAAGTCAATACTTTGTAGAGCCACCTTTTGCAGCAATTACAGCTGCAAGTCTCTTGGGGTATGTCTCTATAAGCTTGGCACATCTAGCCACTGGGATGTTTTCCTATTCTTCAATGCAAAACTGATCCAGCTCCTTCAAGTTGAATGGGTTCCGCTGGTGTACAGCAATCTTTAAGTAATACCACAGATTCTCTATTGGATTGAGGTCTGGGCTTTGACTAGGCCATTCCAAGACATTTAAATGTTTCCCCTTAAACCACTTGAGTGTTGCTTTAGCAGTATGCTTAGGGTCATTGTCCTGCTGGAAGGTGAACCTCCGTCCCAGTCTCAAATCTCTGGAAGACTGAAACAGGTTTCCCTCAAGAATTTCCCTGTATTTAGCGCCATCCATCATTCCTTCAATTCTGACCATTTTCCCAGTCCCTGCCGATGAAAAACATCCCCACAGCATGATGCTGCCACCACCATGCTTCACTTTGGGGATGGTGTTCGTGGGGTGATGAGAGGTGTTGGGTTTGCGCCAGATATAGCGTTTTCCTTGATGGCCAAAAAGCTCAATTTTAGTCTCATCTGACCAGAGTACCTTCTTCCATATGTTTGGGGAGTCTCCTACATGCCTTTTGGTGAACACCAAACATGTTTGGTTATTTCTTTCTTTAAGCAATGGCTTTTTTCTGGCCACTCTTCCGTAAAGCCCAGCTCTGTGGAGTGTACGGCTTAAAGTGGTCCTATGGACAGATACTCCAATCTCTGCTGTGGAGCTTTGCAGCTCCTTCAGGGTTATCTTTGGTCTCTTTGTTGCCTCTCTGATTAATGCCCTCCTTGCCTGGTCCGTGAGTTTTGGTGGGCGGCCCTCTCTTGGCATGTTTGTTGTGGTGCCACAACTTTGTCCCTGACCTGTTTGGAAAGCTCCTTGGTCTTCATGGTGCCACTTGCTTGGTGGTGTTGCAGACTCTGGGGCCTTTCAGAACAGGTGTATATATACTGAGATCATGTGACAGATCATGTGACACTTAGATCGCACACAGCTGGACTTTATTTAACTAATTATGTGACTTCTGAAGGTAATTGGTTGCACCAGATCTTATTTAGGGGCTTCATAGCGCCACTTTATTTATTTGGTATAATTTTTTTAAACAAGTAATTTTTTTCATTTCACTTCACCAATTTTGACTATTTTGTGTATGTCCATTACATGAAATCCAAATAAAAATCTATTTAAATTACAGGTTGTAATGCAACAAAATAGGAAAAACGACAAGGGGGATGAATACTTTTGCAAGGCACTGTATACAGTACCAGTCAAAAGTTTGGACACACCTAGTTTTTCTTTATTTTTACTAGTTTCTACATTGTACAATCATAGTGAAGACGTCAAAGCTATGAAATAACACATATGGAATCATGTAGTAACCAAAAAAGGGTTAAACATGTAGCAATATATTTTATATTTGAGATTCTTCAAAGTAGCCACCCTTTGCCTTGATACAGCTTTGCACACGCTTGGCATTCTCTCAACCAGCTTCATGAGGTAGTCACCTGGAATCCATTTCTATTAACAGGTGTGCCTTGTTAAAAGTTAATTTGTGGAATTTCTTTCCTTCTTAATGCGTTTGAGCCAGTCAGTTGTGTTGTGACAAGGTAGGGGGGGTATACAGAAGATAGCCCTATTTGGTAAAAGACCAAGTCCATATTATGGCAAGAACAGCTCAAATAAGCAAAGAGAAACGACAGTCCATCATTACTTTAAGACATGAAGGTCAGTCAATCCTGAAAATTTCAAGAACTTTTAAAGTTTCTTCAAGTGCAGTCACAAAAACCGTCAAGCGCTATGATGAAACTGTCTCTCATGAGGACCGCCACAGGAAAGGAAGACACATAGTTACCTCTGCTGCAGAGGATACGTTCATTAGAGTTACCAGCATCAGAAATTGCAGCCTAAATAAATGCTTCACAGAGTTCAAGTAACAGACACATCTCAACATCAACTGTTCAGAGGGTGCTGCGTGAATCAGGCCTTCATGGTCGAATTGTTGCAAAGAAACCACTACTAAAGGACACCAATAGGAAGAAGAGACTTGCTTGGGCCAAGAAACATGAGCAATGGACAATAGACCGGTGGAAATCTGTCCTTTGGTTTGAGTCCAAATTTGAGATTTATGGTTCCAACCGCCGTGTCTTTGTGAGATGCAGAGTAGGTGAACGGATGATCTCCGCATGTGTGGTTCCCACCGTGAAGCATGGAGGAGGAGGTGTGATCGTGTGGGGGTGCTTTGTTGGTGACACGGTCAGTGATTTATTTAGAAATCAAGGCACACTTAACCATCATGGCTACCACAGCATTCCGCAGCGATATGCCATCCCATCTGGTTTGCGCTTAGTGGGACTATAATTTGTTTTTCCACAGGACAATGACCTAACACACCTCCAGGCTGTGTAAGGGCTAGTTGAACGAGAATGAGAGTGATGGAGTGCTGCGTCAGATGACCTGGCCACAATCACCTGACCTCAACCCAATTGAGATGTTTTGGGATGAGTTGGACCGCAGAGTAAAGGAAAAGCAGCCATCAAGTGCTCAGCATATGTGGGAACTCCTTCAACAATGTTGGAAAAGCATTCCATGTGAAGCTGGTTGAGAGAAAGCTGTCATCCAGGCAAAGGGTGGCTACTTTGAAGAATCTCAAATATAAAATATATTTTTATTTGTTTAACCCTTTTTTGGTTACCACATGATTCCATATGTGTTGTTTCATAGTTTTGATGTCTTCACTATTATTCTACAATGTAGAAAATAGTAAAAAAAAAAGAAAAACTAGGTGTGGCCAAACTTTTGACTGGTAGTGTACATACACACACACACACACACACACACACACACACACACACACACACACACAAATATACACACACACACACACACACAACATGTTGGGATATGTTCCAGGTAGCCTCCGAGAATAACATCAACGAATACATGGATACGGTGACTGCGTTTATTAGGAAGTGTATAAGAGATGTTGTACCCACTATTATTACTAAAACCTACCGTAACCAGAAACCGTGGATAGATGGCAGCATTCGCGCAAAACTGAAAGCACGAACCACCTCATTTAACGTTGGCAAGGTGACTGGGAATATTGCAGAATACAATCAGGGTAGTTATTCCCTCCTTAAGGCAATCAAACAGGCAAAACGTCAGTATAGAGGCAAAGTAGAGTCGCAATTCAACGGCTCAGACACGAGACGCATGGGGCAGGCTCTACAGACAATCACTGACTACAAAGGGAAAACCATCCACGTCGCGGACACAGACGTCTTGCTTCCGGACAAGCTAAACACCTTCTTCGCCCGCTTTGAGGATAACACAGTGCCACCGACGCGGCCCGCTGCCAAGGACTGTGGTCTCTCCTTCTCTGTGGCCGACGTGAGTAAGACGTTTAAGCGTGTTAACCCTCGCAAGGCTGCCGGCCAAGACGGCATCCCTTGCCGCGTCCTCAGAGCATGCGCAGACCAGCTGGCTGGAGTGTTTACGGACATATTAAATCTCTGCCTATCCCAGTCTGCTGTCCCCACTTGCTTCAAGATGTCCACCATTCTTCCTGTATCCAAGAAAGCAAAGGTAACTGAACTAAATGACTATCGCCCCGTAGCACTCACTTCTGTCATCATGAAGTACTTTGAGAGGCCTAGACCCACTTCAATTTGCTTACTGCACCAATAGATCCACAGACGATGGAATCGCCATCGCACTGCACACTGCCCTATCCCATCTGGACAAGAGGAATACCTATGTAAGAATGATGTTCATTGACTATAGCTCAGCATTCAACACCATAGTACCTTCCAAGCTCATCATTAAGCTCGGGGCCCTGGGTCTGAACCCCGCCCTGTGCAACTGGGTCCTGGACTTCCTGACGGGCCGCCCCCAGGTGGTGAAGGTAGGAAACAACACCTCCACTACGCTGATCCTCAACACAGGGGCCCCATACGGGTGCATGCTCAGTCCACTCCTGTACTCCCTGTTCACCCATGACTGGGTGGCCACGCACGCCTCCAACTCAATCATCAAGTTTGCAGACGACACAACAGTAGTAGTATTACCAACTGTCACGTTCGTTGAATGACGGGTCAGACCAAGGCGCAGCGTGATATATGTACATGTTTATTTACACTGAATAAACACACGACAAAACAACAAACAAACGAAACGTGAAGTCCTAAGGTTGTACATACAACGAACCTTACCCGGAACAAGATCCCACGACACACTAGTGCCAATAGGCTGCCTAAGTATGATCCCCAATCAGAGACAAGGAGCGACAGCTGCCTCTGATTGGGAACCACACCGGCCACCATAGATCTATACATACTAGAATAACACCCATTGAATAAACACCACAAAGAATATACACACCCTGACTCAACATATAAGAGTCCCCTGAGTCAGGGCGTGACAGTACCCCCCCCTCCCCCCAAAGGTGCGGACTCCGACCGCACCAACCTGACATGACAGGGAAGGGTCCGGGTGGGCATTCCGCCTCGGAGGCGGATCCGGCTCGTTGCTTCCCCTCTCCTTCCTCCCACGATACGCCAGGCCCTGTCTGGACCCTGGTGTGGGAGACCCCGAACCTGGAGAGGGGCTGACGTCATGGTCTGGACTGGAGCCACTGACCGGAGCCGGACTAGGCACCGGTGGAGCGGACTGCTTTGGCTCCGGAGTGGAGCCGCTGACCGGAGCTGGATCAGGCACCGGTGAAGCGGACTGCTCTGGCTCCGGAGTGGAACGGCTGACCGGAGCTGGCTCAGGCACCAGTGGAACGGGCACGGGCCGTGCCGGACTGGACAAACGCACCACCGGTCTGGTGCGAGGAGCAGGCACGGGCCGGACCGGACAAGGAACACGCACCACTGGCTTGGTGCGAGGGGCAGGAACGGGCCGGGCCGGACTGGCTAAGCGCACCACTGGCTTGGTGCGAGGAGCAGGAACAGGCCGGGCCGGACTGGCGACGCGCACCACTGGCTTGGTGCAAGGAGCAGGAACAGGCCGGGCCGGACTGGCTACGCGCACCACTGGCTTGGTGCGAGGAGCAGGAACAGGCCGGGCCGGACTGGCGACGCGCACCACTGGTTTGGTGCGAGGAGCAGGAACAGGCCGGGCCGGACTGGCGACGCGTACCACTGGCTTGGTGCGAGGAGCAGGAACAAGCAGGGCCGGACTGGCGACGCGCACCACTGGCTTGGTGCGAGGAGCAGGAACAGGCCGGGCCGGGCTGGCGACGCGCACCACTGGCTTGGTGCGAGGAGCAGGAACGGGCCGGGCCGGACTGGCGACGCGCACCACTGGCTTGGTGCGAGGAGCAGGAACGGGCCAGACCAGACTGTGAAGGCGGACTGGAGGTCTGGAGCGGAGAGCTGGCACAACCTGTCCTGGCTGGCTGCCCACTTTCGCACTACACGTGCGGGGGGCTGGCACAGGACGCACTGGGCTCGTAGAACTGGCGCAGGATATGCGGGACCGAGGAGGCGTACTGGAGACCAGGAGCGTTGAGCCGGCACACCCCGTCCTGGCTGGATGCCCATCTTCGCACGGCACGTGGCACAGGACGCACTGCGTTCGTAGAACTGCCGCAGGATATGCGGGACCGAGGAGGCGTACTGGAGACCAGGAGCGTTGAGCCGGCACACCCCGTCCTGGCTGGATGCCCATCTTCGCACAGCACGTGCGTGGTGCAAGCACAGGACGTACAGGACTGTGCCGGCGCACTGGCGACACAGTACGTAGCTCCGCATAACACGGAGCTTGCCCAGTCATACGCTTCCTCGCGTGAGTACGGGGAGTTGGCTCTGCTCTAACCCTAGGCTCCGCCAACCACCCCGTGTGCCCCCCCCAAAAATTTTTTTGGGGGCTGCTTCTCAGGCTTCCTCCTCGACCGGCCTCCTCCGTGTTGCCGTTGCTCCTCTCCTGCCTGGGCATCTACCTTAGCCCATGGTCCTTTCCCCGCGAATATCTCCTCCCATGACCACAAATTGGCCACCTGTGACATGGCCATCCGCTCCGCCTGGACACGCTGCTTGGTCCTCGTTTGGTGGGATCTTCTGTCACGTTCGTTGAATGACGGGTCAGACCAAGGCGCAGCGTGATATACGTACATGTTTATTTACTCTGAATAAACACACGACAAAACAACAAACAAACGAAACGTGAAGTCCTAAGGTTGTACATACAACGAACCATACCCGGAACAAGATCCCACGACACACTAGTGCCAATAGGCTGCCTAAGTATGATCCCCAATCAGAGACAACGAGCGACAGCTGCCTCTGATTGGGAACCACACCGGCCACCATAGATCTATACATACTAGAATAACACCCATTGAATAAACACCACAAAGAATATACACACCCTGACTCAACATATAAGAGTCCCCTGAGTCAGGGCGTGACACCAACAATGACGAGACAGCCTACAGAGAGGAGGTGAAGGCCCTGGGAGTGTGGTGCCAGGAAAATAACCTCTCCCTCAATGTCTACAAAACAAAGGAGCTGATTGTGGACTTCAGAAAACAGCAGAGGGAGCACGCCCCTATCCACATCAACTGGACCGCTGTGGAGCAGGTGGAAAGCTTCAAGTTCCTCGGCGTACACATCACTGACAATCTGAAATGGCGCCTCTTCAACCTCAGGAGGCTGAAGTAATGTGGCTTGGCACCTAAATCCCTCACAAACCTTTACAGATGCACAATTGAGAGCATCCTGTCTGGCTGTATCACCGCCTGGTATGGCAACTGCACCGGCCGCAACCGCAGGGCTCTCCAGAGGGTGGTGCGGTCTGCCCAACGCATCACCGGGGGCAAACTACCCTGCCCTCCAGGACACCTACAGCACCCGATGTCACAGGAAGGCCAAAAAGATCATCAAGGACAACAACCACCCGAGCCACTACCTGTTCACCTTGCTATCATCCAGAAGGCGGCATCAGTACAGGTGCATCAAATCTGGGACAGAGAGACTGAAAAACAGCTTCTATCTCAAGGCCATCAGACTGTTAAATAGCCATCACTAGGCGGCTTCCACCCGGTCACGTAACCCTGCACCTTAGAGGCTGCTGCCCTATATACAAAGACATGGATTCACTGGCCAAATTAATAATGGAACTCTAGTCCCTCTAATAATGTTTACATATTTTTGCTTTACTCATCTCATATGTATATACTTTATTCTCTATACAGCTCATTTTGTCTTCAGGAGGACAGGTTGCTGGTTGGGGAGCAGAAAAAGCCTTTCAAGCTTTTCTAAACATTTTTGTCTCCGGCGAGGAAGGCCACAAATATGACGGCAGAAAGAAATATGGCTGTCGTTAGAGCTCCTCATCACGGCCTTGGAGATAATGTAATGTGCCACACGTTGTTTGTGTGGAGTGTTAAGAGCTGAGGAAAAGAAAAAGCAATGACATAAAACATTCAGCAATGGTAGTACAATGGCAAGTGATAAAGGGGGTAGTGAAAATGAAAAGAGGCAGTCCGAGATGTTATTCTAAAAATTAAATATTCACATGGTGAAGGGTGAGCATTATTTTAACTCCAGTGTAAATTGGTCGTTGGGACTATTTGAGTGCAAGAGCCGTCGGCTGTGATTTAGAATTCTGAGGACATGGTTGGAGATATACCGTATGTCAAAATATCATATATTTCAGCTGTATGGCGGAAGGTTGAGAAACTTTACTGAATGACAAAGAGAAAAGATCTCTCGCTGGTGACTGTGACACCATACACACACACACACACACACACAAACACACACAGTACAGCCACAGTGATGTCAGAAAAACTTTGGAGAGGCAAGATTGTTTTATCAGGGGACTTCTCCTGATCTCGGGGGATTACACAGCCATGTGAGAGACTGATCAACAACTACAGGAAGCATTTGGTTGCAGTCATTGCAGCTAAAGGTGGCACAACCAGTTATTGAGTGCAAGGGGGCAATTTACTTTTTCACACAGGGGAATTGGGTGTTGTATAACTTTGTTAATTAAATAAATAAAATAAGTGTACCTTTTTTTTTGTAAACTCAGGTTCCTTTATCTAATATTAGGTATTAGTTGAAGATCTGATAACATTCAGTATAAAAAATATGCAAAAATAGAGAAAATCAAAAAGGGGTTAAATACCTTTTCACGGCAATGTAGTTGCTACAGAGCTCATTCAAATAATTGTAAATACAGAGCTCATTCAAATAATTGTAAATACAGAGCTCATTCAAATAATTGTAAATACAGAGCTCATTCAAATAATTAAATAATCTTAGTTTTCAATGACTTTATCTTTTATGATTGCAGGGACAACAGTACAAAATAACTGTTTATAATATGACATTCAACCAATTAAATAATTACATAAAATACACTGTGATTTTGACTACTGGGCAACAATGCTGAAAACCATTAAATCCATGGCATACAGTGCATTCGGAAAGTATTCAGACCGCTTCCCTTTTTCAACATTCTGTTACGTTACAGCCTTATTCTAAAATGGATATAAAATATAAAAAAATCCTCATTAATCTACACACAATACCCCATAATGACAAAGCGAAAACAGGTTTTTAGAAATGTCAGCAAATGTATTACAAATAACTTATTTACATAAGTATTCAGACCCTTTGCTATGAGACTCAAAATTGAGCTCAGGTGCATCCTGTTTCCATTGATCATCCTTGAGATGTTTCTACAACTTGATTTACCTGTGGTAAATTCAATGGATTGGACATTATTTGGAAAGGCACACTCCTGTCTATATAAGGTCCCACAGTTGACAGTGAATGTCAGAGCAAAAACCAAGCCATGAGGTCGAAGGAATTGTCTGTAGAGCACCGAGACAAGATTGTGTCGAGGCACAGATCTGGGGAAGCGTACCAAAACATTTCTGCAGCACTGAAGGTCCCCAAGAACACAGTGGCCTCCATCATTCTTAAATGGAAGAAGTTTTAGAACTACCAATACTCTTCCTAGAACTGGCCGCCCGGCCAAATCGGGAGAGAAGGGCCTTGGTCAGGGAGGTGACCAAGAACCCAATGGTCACTCTGACAGAGCTCCAGAGTTCCTCTGTGGAGATGGGAGAACCTTCCAGAATGACAACCATCTCTGCAGCACTCCACCAATCAGGCCTTTATGGTAGAGTGGCAAGACGGAAGCCACTCCTCAGTAAAAGGCACGACAGCCTGCTTGGAGTTTCCAAAAGGCACCTAAAGGACTCTGACCATGACAAACAAGATTCTCTGGTCTGATAAAACCAAGATTGAGCTCTTTGGCCTGAATGCCAATCGTCACGTCTGGAGGAAAACTGGCACCATCCCTACCATCCTATACTGTATGCATGATGCTAAAAGAAGGTGAGTATAATACATGTGAAGGCAAAATTAGTTGTGATGATTCTTATGTGCACATTTCATTATCCCCATTTCCCTCCTGAGCTCTCTGTGTCTGGGGCTTGTTCCCTGTTGCAAAGATGCCAGCCAGGTCTACCTCATTCTCTTTGTCTCAAAGGAGCTTTCTCATATTGTTCGCCAGGTAGCAAGGGGATTCTGTGCATAGCTTACCGCTCCCCGTCCTCATTTGTCATGTGTGGTTTTGGCTTCAGCTGGTAAGGGGTGGCAGTAGGACTCTGTGCAGGTAATTTTTAAAGTATGAGGTGTGTTTGAGTCTGCTCCCCTCGAGTTGGCATGGCAGGTTGGCATCGATCATGCGAGCCCCAAATGCATATACACTCCATCACCCCCGCCAGTGTGTCCCCACTGGAGGCTGCACAGCACAGCACAGCCACCTTAGGGCTGGAGAGACCAGAGGAACAGCTCTGGGCCACTGGGGCTCTCTGCATGTCCGCTGGGTCAGCTTGGGAATTTCAGAGGAACTTTATGGGCTAAGAGAAAATGTCGAGATTGGGCTAAAATGCTTCAGTATTGCCGTTTCTCCATTAGAAGAACCAGAAACAGAACTATAAACTGTGCTATTTTTATCAGCATATGTAGAGAATACTTTTTATTTGTGTCAAAACAAACTCTTTGGTTCTAGTTCTAAGGGAGAAAGAAATGCATCGCATGAGTAACCATGTGAATGCAGCGCAATAGAGACTAACTAACTGCCATGGATCCATTCTCTCAGAGAGGGCCAGATTGATGGAGACAGGGAGCTGAGGATTAGTAGAGCGTGCAGATTCCCCCAAGGACCCTCAGGTGCTCCGGCCCCTCACAACCGGACAGACGCTGCACTTACCTCATGTCACATTCCGCTCTGTCCCGTGTTAGCAACTGATATGTACCTGATACCTCCAGACCATGGAGAAGAAAGCACAGTGTCCTCTCCCGCTGTAATAGCATGCCATGCATCCTCTGTGGACACAGAGATAGAGGAATGGAACTAGAATAGATATCTCGTACATGACTACAATTATCTTGTACACATCTGAGGAGGAAATAACTGCCCCAGTATTTGAAATAGGACAGGACAGACTTGATGATTAACCCTGCCCGTGGGTAAAGAACCCAACAATCCTTGTGGGACTGGGTTTACTGAGGAAGGACAGCAGAGAGCATCAGTGGAAATGAAGCAGTGGCGGACACAGAGAGAGAGAGTGAGCTGGAGTCGTTCTGAAGGTGACGTGTTTAATTGAAGCTGCCATAGACTCTCTCCCAGGCAGCCTGGCCGTCTGAGGTGAATGGAACAGCCCAGCAAGGTAGAGCAGAGTGGGATGTACAGTCGGTGTGTCACTCAGGAGACGGGCTGTCAGGGGCTGCATGGAGATGAGGAGGAAGTGGGGGAGGCGGACTCCTAGGCACATTCTCTTCTGAGCCAGCCAGGAAGAATTTAAACTAGCCAGTTGTTTTGGTATTTTTAAAAGTTAAAAGTGAAGGGTCTGCATTGTGCATATACAGACTGAGTAACGTGGATCGGAGGGGGAACAGGGAGAAGTGGTGGGTAGCCCTAAGTCAGTGTCCTAACCCCAAGTCTGACAATCCTTCCTGCAATCGAACCCATCATACGTTAAGTGAGGTTTGGTCATACATTTAAAAGTGGCATCAGAAAATGAATCTGATTATTCTGACAAGGGGTGGGTTCGTTTCTAACCCAGTGGAGCAGTGGTATAATATGGGAGAGAGGAAATTAATAGAGATTGTGTAGGCATTGAATAGAGAACTGGAAATTGCCATAGTTTGCATCACTAAATACAATTGCTTTACTGGTTTGATCCTTTCATGTACTTCTTACCTTGAGGGTATAGCAGGAAACTGAGAGTCAATAGAGAAAGTGTCTGTCATCTAGTTGGGGTTGGGGCAGCATGTAGGTCTGCCAAGGTGTTATAATGATAGGAGACAGAGTGCCATCTTGATTTCTCACCCTCTGGCTACCAGAGACACAGCGGCACACTGAGACCGCCGCTGGCATGCCAGGCCTCCCTCCATCGCTCCTCTCCCTCTGTATGCAGCCTGACACCTATGTCCACAGATCGACTGGGGAGTAGTGGGCTGTGTTAGGAGGGTTATAGAGAGCTTGACATGGCAGGTACACTAAGCTGCGGCTAAAGAAATGTGATCGGAGTGCCAAGCTCATCTATGTCTAGCTATGTGAGGCTGACACACCAAGGCTGGACACCATTGAAAGAGACTCATCGTTATCATCTACAATTACCCTGGAAGATCCCTAAGGGGCTAAATGTGAAGCGCAAAAAAGGGATGAAAGTGAGTTTTTTTCATTTGGATCAAACCTTATCTCATGTATGGATAGCTCCAGTTGTCAGGATAAACTGTTTGTTGTGTCTTGGTGGAGATAAGAAATTCACACTTGAATGTCCTGCCATAACTTCTCTTTCTCATACCATAGAGGCTGCTTCTAGCAGGTCAATACATAGCAAGAAATAAGGTTTAAGGCTTTAGCAGAGGAAGGTTAAGTAGCAAGTAAGACGATCTATATGACTAGCAGCCTGTCACAGATACAATATTTATTGCCCTGGCTTCTGCCTTATTAGTGCAGCTTTGTTTTTCATGTCAGGAAATCATATGCATTCTCACTTTATTTGAGCTCCATTTTAGCCAGACAGGTGCAGTAGAGGATGAAGCCAGTCTCTCTCACTAATATAAAGTGACTATTAATATGCGTCAGGGGTGCTCTGTCAGACTTACTCTCCTAATTGTCATTTATTGGTTTCTTTGTCAGTGCTGCCATGTGTAACTCTCCAAGATGTTCATTAGACAGGGAAGGAGAAATCACAAAAGCTTCACTTGTGAATTTGATATCTGACCGTGTTTGGCTTTTTCCTCCACAAGTAGTCAAGGGAAATATTGGGCCTGATTTCTTTAGGAATGTGCTGTACAGTCAAACGTGAGTCTGAAATAGTCCCATTTAGATTTGATAAAACTTGCAATTTCTTTGTCGTTTCTAAAGTTGTCCAATGTTTCTCTCTGACTAGGTTTCATAAAACCCTGAATGGAACTCTGTTTATGTGGAATCCATTTTTACATATGTCTATTAAAACATTCCCACTTTCAAAATGGAGCTGAATATGCAGTTCTCTCCTTAAAAATGTAGATTAATTCCGTGACCTCTGACTAATTTAAGAAATATCGGCTGTGCAATGAAATGTGCTAGCAATAGCAGTTCAGACAGGAAACGCCACGTATTCGTTTAACCATTTACTAGATAAGATTACAATACATTCAATACCTTAGTCTTCGCGTCAGGCTCTGCTCCTTCGGGGTATCTCACTGCCAGAGCGTGCATTATAATTATTACAGGCAGTGGGCAAGGTACACTGTACCAATTCCCCTACAGGAAGGAAACAAAACCAAACAGGTGGTGGGTGGGTGGGTACAAGAAAATGCAACCGCATTCTATAGAGCAACCAACAGCAGGAGAGGCAGCAGAACATGTGTGTGTAAAACTGATCAGCTTAAAAAGACCGCCATATTAAAGCTGCAATATGTAACTTTTTGACAACCCGACAAAATTCACATAGAAATGGGAGTTATAGATCTGTCATTCTCATTCAATGCAAGTCTAAGAAACTGTAGATCTGTTCTATGTGCGCTATGCTTCCTGTTTTTTTTCTTCGTTTTTGCGTCTTTTACTTTCAGTTTTGTACTCTAGCTTCAAACAGCTGAAAATAATATATTTTTGGTTATAGAAAATATTTTTCACAGCAGTTTTAATGGTACAATAATTCTCTACACTATACTTGCTTGTTTTGTCACATACATTGAAATTAGGTGAACTCTTAGAATATTTGCAACCAGGAAATGGCGGTGCGATTTCTGCATAGTGCATCTTTAAGGTAGGAAGTGTTTGTAGAATACGATTGGTGTGACGTCAGCTGATGTCAATCCTCGGCTTTCCTGTCTGAACCGGCTGCGCTTGATTAATATCAAAGCCTCTGTCCACTCATGTAGGCTACAGTAGATATAGGGTAAATAGTGGGCAAAGGAGAAACCATGGAGGATATCAGACCACTTGCCTGGCTTACCTCTTTAAGAAAAGAAGCAGGAGTTTAAAGGATTCCAGGGAGCTGGAGACTGTGGTGAATTCTTTTCACACTACCTCTCAAGCCGCAGCCTAAATGGGGGAGTTTATTGCACCCTAATATATAACATGACGAGGTGTCAAGGAGTAATTTTCCCTGACACACTGGGGTTTTACTCTCTGTTTTGATGGCAGTCTCGCCGACACGCTCCTTTATCACCTGGCTAACACAACTATGAGAGCTGACACAAGCCCATTTGACGTGCATTGTAATGGAGGAGTGTAATTTGTCAGCAGATCCGGTGCTGCCCAGACATCTCTCTCTCAGCAGAGTGCAGCGGCAGTTCCCTGGGCAGCCCAACCTGGCCTCGCTGTTCATCCATCACAGCTCCTGATTAAACATCACCCTGCTCTCTGCTCTGCTGAGGCCTCTTCATATCTTCACACTGAAAGCCAAAAAATCAAGACAAGATGACACGTAAAGGAGTTATCCTGGAACATTTTTGAGCTTCAAATTTCTTCACCAATTCCCAAAGTCGTTTTTGTTAGGACTGTTCTTGTTTGAAATGCTGGTGTGCATACCTCAAGACAATGTGCAAGAACAAAATAGATATCATTTCTACCCACAGGATCTGTTATTATATGAATACTTGTTCATTAAATGAGAATTAGAGCTGTGGAAAGAGATGTCTTGTGGCTGTGGGGCATTTTGCTTCAGGATTTCGACATACACTGAGTATACAAAACATTAAGAACACCTGCTCTTTCAATGACATAGACTGACCAGGTGAATCCAGGTGCAAGTTATGATGCCTTATTGATGTCACTTGTTAAATCCACTTAAATCAGTGTAGATTAAGGGGAGGAGACAGGTTCAAGAAGGATTTTTAAGCCTTGAGACAATTGAGACATGGATTGTGTATGTGTGCCATTCAGAGGGTGAATGGGCAAGACAAAATATTTAAGTGACTTTGAACGGAGTATGGTAGTAGGTGCCAGGCGCACCAGCTTGTGTCAAGAACTGCAAAGCTGCTGGGCTTTTCACACTCAACTGTGTGTGTCAAGAATGGTCCACCTCCCAAAGGACATCCAGCCAATTTGACACAACTGTGGGAAGCATTGGGGTCAACAATGGCCAGCATCTCTGTGGAACACTTTCGACACCTTGTAGAGTCCATGCCCTGACGAATTGAGGCTGTTCTGAGGGCAAAAGGGGGTGCAACTCAATATTAGGAAGGTGTTCTTAATGTTTTGTACACTCAGTGTACATCAGAATAAAGATGATTGTCTCTGATTATGACCAAGCTGATTTACACTGAAATCTATGGTATTTGTTGTTTATGTGATAATACATAAGCAAAGCTTTCTTTTATATTCATGTTAATTATTCTTTCGAATTGGGACTAGGGTTCTTTGATTCAAGCAAATGCTGTCTCTATTTTCTCATACTTGAAATTCTTCTTGTTTCTCTGATCCACTGTATTAGTCACTTCAGCGATGGACCCTGCAGTGTTTTTAGAAGTCCAACAAAAGCCAATTAAGAGAGCCTAAACCACATTTATAATTGGGCAAAATGGCACTTAAATTGAAATTGTTAAAGATATATGCAAACCTAAATCCTCATCATGAGTTCACCCTCTGCCTTTGCTCCTGAGGGGGAAGCAGTGGCTGTGCTGTCAGATTGAGCCCGTTGCGCTGGATTCGGCTCTCAGGCATGCAATGCCTTCAAAAACCCATCAGTGATTAATAATTAATAAACATAACGCAACTCTTCTCAATCGTGTCCATGCACACTATTGGATGAATACATACTGTATAAACAGCCCATTGCTTTTATTAGCGGAGCTCCCTCTTTGTTAGTGCTGCTTTGTGATGTTTTCTTCCTTTTTTCCCTCTATGCAATTTAAATCTTCAAGATATCTAGACCTTAGACATCGCATCACAAGATAAACAAAATCAAATATATATGGTTATTACCATGTAATCAATAGTACAGTATCTGAGCCAATTAAAACATTGCTTCTGGCTACAACCATCTCTGTTAGTCCAACCGACTCTCATAACAAAGGAGAATGGAACACTTGATTGGGTGAGGAAGATGCTAGCACATCTACAACTGACTTAGCAATGGAGGGTTAGTCAAATCAAACCCTGGCCTATCCTGATTGGCTCATCCATCATAATTGTCTCTGGGGGCTGTGGTGTGATGGGGTGGGTGGGTGGGTGAATTGGGAAAGTGGCTTGGACTCCGAATCAAAAAAAGAAGCAATCAAGCACGGATGATTGGCAGTGGGCAAAATGGTGCCATTTTATTGTGTTTTTAGGAAATTATATGTGAGATTGGGTCATGCCACTCCTCTCAGGGACCTGTCAGCTATGTTTATTAAAGAATTCTGTCATCACGGCTCCTCCTGCTCTCTTGATGTCTCATGATTGTAAATGACAGGAGCAATGGCATGCAGGCCCTTTCCCTTAAGGAGATACACACATGCACACGCCATTATCCACCTCACTACTTTAACACTCACATACTCCTCTGTTTGATGTGTACAGTCATTGCTCCCCAAATGCTGTTTAGCCTTATGCACAGAAAGGATCTCATCAAAAGCTGCCAACGTTCTTCATCCACTTCCCTGTGGGTTTAAAGGTATTAGTCCATGCACTAGTTTGGGCCCAGCATTTAGAGACAACCATTAGCATAGACGTCCTTGCTGTGCTAGCAACACACTTTGAGATGCTGGGCGACCATATGGTTCTGGGAACCACAAAGTGCATTTGATCCTTATAATACCAACCTTTCCTCTGTAGTGGGAAGAAGAAAAGAGACTTGGATTATAGTCCTGGCTTAAACCCAACTCCAAGTTCTCTCTGCATTTTAAAGCCTGCATGCCCTTCACAGTCTTTAGCAGATGCTTGAATTATGCATATTCATTCTTACTGCTATTATATCTGCTCTGAGATTCTGTCCTGTTTGGAGAATTTGGTAAGAAAATGAAAGACCATTTATAGATACTTGGTTAGCCTTTACTTGAACCATCTGTCACAATGCCTTCATAATGCTATCCTGGAACTGTATATATGTCATTTAGGAGTCATAACAGTGGATATTAGTTGTAGTTGGATATGAGAAATTAATTAGCTATGATGCTGTCATGTTGGGTGTTAGGGACGGATTTAGCTCATTATGAAAAAATGGTGAAGTTGTGCGAAGTTGTTTTTCTTTTATAAATTAACTTTGTTAGGTCTTGCGTATTTAACAAACCTATGGAGTTATCCGAAATACTCTCTACACTTCGATTGCACAGGTCCAGGTAGGCCTACGCTTGTTTTCAGAACTTCTTAGCATACACAGTTAGCTCTCAGAAACAACCCCCAATCTGTCTTCCTTATTATTTAACCCTTAACAAACTCTGTGCCATCTGCTATCTTAATAAAGGGAGCAGAAGGCTGCCAGACGTAGAATCAATCTTGCTGGAAATATCGCATGCATAGACAAGGATCTGCAATGATCCACAAACCGTTAATTAATTAAGTGCTGTTTCTGGTAGCCCTTACTTTAAGGACCAACCAATAAGTTCCATTGAGTGATCTAACAGGGCTCTGGCAGATAAAAAGCACTAGCCGGACACAATCACTGGCTCAACCAAGTTTGTATCCCAGCGCATGACCAGCCTAATGATGAGGTTGTCTTGGGGACTGTAGAACATGATGTGAGAAATGCTATAGTGGTACTGGAAGGTGTTTACTTAAAAGCATCTGTCACTCTGTTGGTGCTATTGGTGGAAGTAAAGGTAATTTCCTTTCAGATATGCCAGTATTTAGTGAATTTGTCTGGACAGTCTGCTGGCGTTGACCGACTCCCTCTTTATGATTTCCTGTCATTTTGTTCAATTTAAATATGGCTAAAGGAATTTGCAGAGGATATCAGTTATTTGCCCAATCAAATGTTTGACTATTGCTTAAATGTGTCTATGCATTTCCCTGCAGAAACGTTGCCCTCAGGCTGTTCTGGGCTCTACACTTAACTGATGGAAACTGTACATTACTAGTATCTACCATCTGTTCAGCCATCAACATGATGAAGCTGTGTGAAGATATCCTCAGTCTGAGACCCTTCATCATGGAACTGATTTAGCATCCTCACTCGAACGCAGGTATCGAGTGCCTAAAGACTGTGTTAGCCCACTGAGCTAACAGTCTTCAGGTCCCAAGCAAGGTTATATGCACTGTGTGAGCATAGTTCATCCAACCAACTCAGGTACTAATGGTTCAGTTGCTTAGATACTGTAATTATTGATACAGCATTGGTCTTGGAGATGCCTTCAACTTCTGTTGTTGTCAATTTAATGTCATATAGAATAAGTGAATAGGCTTAGATTATTGTCATAAAATTAGTAATTGTGTGAGGCTGACCTCCTCTGACTGTGCAGTAGAAACCTGTGGCTTAGATTGTTTAATTTCTTAGTTGGACTTATTTTACAATACAGAGTATGTCACTGTCTATGACAATGCCGTTCTTGAGCTAGAATTCAATTATATGGTTTAATACATTCTGGTCTTACACTAAACATTATTTTTATTTTTTTCTCATGTTTAATCAGTTTTTTGTACTCATAAACACGGTCGAGTGCTGCACACTATATTCTTGCATATAGATTAAATTGTTTTAAGTTAAAAACCTGCGCAAGCAAACAAGCAACAAAATAAAATACCCATGATGCTCCTCTGCAGTGGTTTCAAGGGTCAATGTCTCTTGTGTAATAGAACCATCAAGAGATGAGTGGCTAAGAATAAAACAAGTTTTCGTACCAGAAAAGAATGAAGCATTGCTACTGTAAATGTCTCTGAGTGTTTGTGGAGTGCACAGGAATGTGTGGAATGGATCTCCAGTGAGGATGAAGAGGTATTGGCTGGACTGAGAAACAAGGGAAGTTAGGTGTGTCTTAGTGTATTGTGGTGAGCCAAAGAAACTGGTATTTTACCACTGTACATTCTCATGTGTTATAATTATGTGCCAGTATGCAGTGTTACATCATTCAGTTTTAATGTTTTATTCAGAGAATGCACTGGATGTCAGTTACCAGTTAAGCTCTATCAAGCCCTTTGGTAACTAGGCCAATGAGTCAGGAATTACAACCTATTCTCGCAGCTGACACTGATCAGTACAAACATTGTTACGGTCAGCAGTGACTGATTTTAAATAAGCCGACACACGCAGTAGTACTCATCTGTCTGACTGTGATGTGTGGGTTGACCCCTGAAATGGGTTACCACAACACTAGAGACAAATGTCCTCAACAGTATGTAGCTGAGCTCTGAGCTTTATTGGTGCTGTCTGCTCTGCTGTGAATTAGCATGGTCCTCTGTAAGCTTCTCCTAGGGAGCCCTCTGCTGTCAATAACCACTGGGTGCTGCCTCCCTCTGCATGGCCTCCTCCTCCTCCACCTCCTTCTCCTACTCTGTAATGTACACAAATATATTCCCCCACAAAGCCCTGCAGTGCCTGGCCATGTCCCGGAGAGAAAGGCAGGCAGGATTTAAAAACCCCAGTACAGACAAACTGACAGCTTCTCAGGGGAAGGTAAGCAATCTCACTCAGCGCTGGAGGGGAGACTGAGAGGGAGGCAGGAGAGTAGAAAGGCCAGGCAGCAGTGTTAACCTGGTGCAAATATAATAATAAAGTTTGGTCAAACGAAGTGGACCTAATTGGGATTTCAACTTATATCTACATTTTAGGAAAGACAATTAGAGTATTCAACTGGTCTGTCATTGACATTCATATTTAGTAACGATAGTATTATTTTGGGGCCAATATGGGATCATTGGATGCTAAGCCTATAAAATATTATTCCAGACTGCCTGCATCGCTGATGTCAGCATTCCAATGAATGTTAGGCTATTTCTTTATTTTGGGAAAGAATGTCACATTCTCTCTGTTTTCAAATACTGTATATCACTAACCTACCCCAAAAGATTAATGTGGAAGAATAATGAAGTCAGGCACTAGTGTATTTCACTTCACTTTTATGAAACTCTGGGGGAAAGGAATGGAAATGTAACCAGCTGGTTTGGTCTGCTGTCTTCCAGGCACTTCACATTGTCATATTTTGTTCCTTCACTTTTCTTTACCCGTCTTTTATGTTGTATGCTTTTGTTATGCCATCCGTAGAGCGAGGATCCAAAGATAAGGCCATAAATAAGAAATCCGCGGTTTTTCTGTCCTGGAACATTACACAGGCTTGATGTATGCTTATTATTCACTCCACTCAAATCAATGGTCTAATCTTTTCCCTCCGTGATTGATTTCCCAGCAGCCTACAGAACTTACACTTTAATAAACACCAGAAAAGTGCTATAAAATAGGAATACTCAACTAGAATGTTAAAACACCATCCTGGGTAGTATACAGTAGTAAAATACAAGTGTCATTTGAGATTTTCTTTACAGCAATCGTTCATTTCCAGATGTATGTTTTAGTCTCTCTAGTAGCTCAAATGTAAGCACATTGTGTTTAGCTACAGCTTCCAATCTTCTATGCCCCACAGTCATGGTTCCAGAGGTCCAGCCCAGAGTTGGGAGTGTGTCCAGCCCCTAGTTATCCCCAGTAATGTGGACTGAAGACAGAGGACTGTGGTGTCCAGCTTGGGTCTATGGACCACCCATAGAGAGGGGGTCAGTGGTCTGGCTGTCCCCAACCTGGGTGACCCTGTGGGCGTGTCGGGGGAAACAGTAACCCTCAGCACCCAACACAGGTGTTTGTGTCACTGAGCACACTAACTGGGGTCAGCGTCTAACAGACTCCTCACAAAGAGGCGGGCCAATTGCTTTTCTCTGCTAAGGCCAGAGGAGGTCAGGCAGAAGAAACACTGCTGATAAGTGACCTTTTCTCATTCCCTGCATTCTGCTGGACTGGGTCGACCCATGGACTACATGCAGAATGCTGACTGACTGAGTGCATCTCTGATATCAGTCAATGTAATACTCAGTGGGATTTGAGTTGCTCAGTAAAGGTTGATTAGGTAGGGTGGAGGTCAGCCGTGTGAGTATTGAATTCTGATACTGTCTTGTGTGTCTAGATATGGAGCAAGATATGGAACAATGTGTTGCCTTGTTGCATCCATTGCAGAGGGCTTAGAAAGCTACCATCTGAGAGTGGAACCAAATCAATGAGTATATTGGCAATGGCAGTCTAAAGCTGGTAAAGGATATAATGGAACTAATAGTTATGGTTCAGTGCATTGATGAGCACACTGTTTCTTGCAGGGAGTAAAACAAAAACAACAAGAACAAATACAACAACAACATGGGATTCACTGAAGTTGTCATTTGTAACACATTTAACTGTGTTTGGGTCCAGTATCACAAGCTTTAAACTGTGTTCTGTTGTTTATTTAGATGACAGCAGAGGTCATTCTTCGACTCGTCAATGATCCAGTACTTCCATTCTATCCCCTTGATATCGCACTGGACGTCCAGAATAAACTCAAAGGTAAGACACAGTCTTGTTTATTCTGTCCTTTGGCGTTTCATGATATTGCATGAATGAAGGACTTTTTTAGCCATCATTGAATTTGTACTACAATGAACAATGTTACTATTGTGCATTACCCACATCGGAGTGAAGTGAATGAAGCATCTATTGGTGCTCTGGTTGTGTTATGCAGTGACATAACTCATATCTGCAGTCCACCCAGCCAGCCAGCCAGCCAGCACCAGGCCACGGCAGGTCCCCCTCTCCTCCTCTCCCTCCCTCTCTCTCTCCTTCTCTCTCTCTCTCTCCCATAAGAATGATTTAGTGGCAGATCATCTGTTTAGGTGGACATATCGATCGCCTCTATCACGTCTCATGAGTCCAATGCCAAGTAACCTTGATTTTTGCATTTGTAAAATTTAAATCCTAGCCGGGTCATCTTTCTTTTTGCCAGCCTTGGACTCGACTGCCTCTTTCCTCTCAGACCTCAGTTCTGTTATGTCACACAGGATGAGAATGATCATTTGACAAAGCCAGGAAGTGGTATTTTATCTCACCACCACTTCATCAAACAATCCAGCTTGGGATTTCACTCTCTCCCTCCCTCCCAAAGGCTCAATGTATTTTTAAAGGAAGTTAGAATTGGATATAGGCTATACTTTAAAAGCAATTAATGATAATGCAGACTTACAGACCTCTTTGGTTTACTTTACTGTCACCTTTCATGGACTTGTAGAGGTGACTGATAAGTGGGACTTCCCACCCTCATCCTGACTTTGTGCATCAGAGGTGTCATTTGGTTTTAATGTTAAACATTCATGCAGACAGAGCGAGCATAGGACAGGTGAGGTGCATAATCACCACATAATCTTGTCTCTCCTGGCTCAGTGTCCAAAAAACGGTGTCCTAGTAGTCATATATCAGCTCAACCATATTCCCATTGCTCTGCATAGTCACTGTCTACTGAATTACATGCAGGTGCATGATTAGAAATGCTATATCATTGGTTTCAAATATTTGATTACTTTAAGGTAGTTTCGGTTATTGTAATAATTTCACACAAAAGGTATAACATTTCATTTTCCATATTTTTGTCATACAGTATTTAATTGAAGGTACCATTTTACACTGAGTTAACATTTTCTTGTCCCAATGTAGTGCTCATAGAGCCATGGTACTGTAGATAATCTGTTGATACAGTGGGTTCTCATCATGGCCAGTAAGCATTCAAACCACAAATGAGGTTTCTATCTCAAAATTCACTCTGCATTGCAGGCAGCTGCTAAGACTGAAACACATTTGTATAACTTACTCAATATAGGCATGATGCCTCATTGTGGTAAGCACTGCGGTTCCGCTTCTTTATCCAAGACTAATGTCCACAAACGAGGCGGCTCTGTGATTGAGATGGAATGATTGCCTGGCCGTGGTTTCTCCCAGTCGCAAACAGGTTGAATTAAATATAGAATGCTTTTATCTTTGTGGTTAAAAATAAAGAAGGGAGATGGGAGAGAGGTAAATAAATAATTTGAGGCTTCTGGGTTGATCCCTGGATTTTAGCGCAGCCCCATGCTGTTTTGGGATTGGAATAGTAAATGGATTTTCAGAGACACCACATAAAATTGCACTATTCATGAGGACAGTAATGGATTGTCTGAGATCAAACAGGCATGGCTAATTGAAACCTTCAAAATCTTTTGTTCACTTTTTATTCAAAATGAACAATTTGGTAACTTGCATTTTTTCAGAGGTAGCTGCACTGTGAAGCCAATCAGTTCTAGAAAATGAGAAAATTGTGTGTTTGTGTGTGTGTGTGTGCATGTGTGCAAGCCAAAACATTTTGAAGGTGGCTTCCTGCATTGTGTTAAGTTCTCTCCATCAAATCTCAGCCGGGTCTATGCCAACACAATCGTCCCTCCACGTCCCTCCGTGTCAGAATGTGTGATAGATTACAGCAATCCTCCCACATATTTCATAACCCTTATTCCCTCAGTAGGGAGAAAGACATTTACATTTGTAGAAGGGAACAGCTTTCTTTGGATATTTTTATCCTGTCTTTTCTCTCCTTTATTCCCTGAGTAGTCGCACGGTGCACATATTCTCCTGTGACTCTCCCACTCAATGCCATGCCCCAGCCTTGCTCTCATCTAACAAACACCAAAGAGAAGTGAAATGGAGAAAAAGCAGGCTTTAATGGAGTCACACAAGCATGCAGCACATGGCCACAGTCAAGGTTATTTCCACTCAGGCATAATGGAACGGAAAACGTATTAGCTTATTAGCAAACACTATTTAGACATGTTGTGACATTCATATTTCCCGCGTTTTTCTCTCTAGTGCTTGACTAGGATTCATGCATATAGTGTTGAAACAAGATTATGGTTTGTCATTGTTAACGTGATATTTCCTATGTGTTACAGAAATACTGAGGCCAACGTTTTTATAATAAATATCTTTCTGTGTAAGGGAAAATCTCAAACCACTTAATTTGAATGTAATAATTGGCACATCAATTCTTCAGCCATCCACAAATGTTGTTGACATGAATCAAAAAACAGAGCAAGAGAACTGTGTCTGTACAGGTGACAGCTGAGGACAGTGCATTTTTGGAAGTCTATAATTCAATGCCTAAGAAGCAGCCATGTCATATTGTTCATATGGTTTGAATGTAACTCATAAATGGTGTGCAGTGCAATCTAACCTGATGGTCGTTTGAATGTAACTCATAAATGGTGTGCAGTGCAATCTAACCTGACGGTCATTATGTGACACTGTAAAGATGTTCATATAATTAACCGAAATGTAGTTGATTCATAATGACACATGTAAATGTGTCGCTTTGTTTTTATTTTCTAATGAGCATATCATTCTCTGAGTAAGTTGTAATTAGTGACACTGTCAATTAGAGTATCCCTACATACATGGCATGAGGGGCTTTTTAATGAAGCTTTAATTACTACTGAATAATTTAATGTTCTACTGCTATGTCGACTCTAAGCAGTGACGTTGCCTTAATGTCCAATTGGTTCTGGCTGTTGTAAGACTCTGACTAACAGACCCATATCCATATTTGATTTTGTGGCAAGCGCAGAGTAAAATTTATAGAAAATAGTTCTGAACTAATTTTACTTTGATGTAATTGAGTGGTGAGATCGGGCTAGGGATAAGGATATCGAAGGTAGTTGCGGTAGTGTAAGAGAGGTTTCTTAGATTTTAGCCAACCAAACATCGTCCACCTCCACCTTGCAACCGTAACAACCAATCCCTGCCCTGTGTCTGTGTTGATGTACTATAGATGATCCCCTGAGGACCCCCAGACTGCTGGCAGCAGCTGCCTCCCTCAGAGAGAGCTCAGCTTTCCTCCAGTCTGAGACCATGCGTCCAGCCAATGACCCCAAGGAGAGGGACCCCTCCCATGTCCGCATGCTGAACGACGTGCTCCGGGACCTGGAGAAGAGCTTCATGGTCCCCCAGCCCCCTCCAGGGGTCTACAGGTAGGTGTAGCAGATTGTACTGTATGTGCTGGGCTAGCATACCATCACTCTATTACCTGAGGACATTTTGTGAAGGTAAGGGTGTGAGCTGCTATGAAAATCTGGGCACAATATGCTAGCTAATTACAAAGCTCTCAAATGCCTTGTGGCATTAATGAAACATATTATCTATTAATTGTGATTAGTCAATTAAGTCAATTATGGTGACCATGGGAACTATACATTTTAAACTTTTTATGAAGTCACTTTTCAATCCACCTGGAGCCCATCTATTGAGTGTGATTATAGTGTGCACCATTGTTTCTTATTGAATGGAAGACCAGCGAGGAACATTACCAACAGCACATCACTGTGAATGTCTATAATTACCTTTAGCTAGCTAGTTTTCCATGAATAGGTCTGCCTCCCTGTGAGCCAGCACAGCTGTAGTGTAGTGTAATGTAATGTTTGTTGTTATAATTTGAATGCACATCTAATTGCAATAAGCTGCCATTAGAACCAAAGCACAAATATTGAATTAAACTGTTCAATAATCCTCAAGAAACATTGCTGTTTAATTGGCTCCCTAATAACGAAGTATTCTTTTCCCAGAAATCTACAGTACATGCCACAATCTACATTTGTCTATTTCTTTGTTTTGTCTGAATGTAATTAACTGAGCTAACCACTGAGGTTTTACTGGCTTTAGATCAGTCTAATCCTACAAAAAGGCAGTATAATGACTCCCTTCCTACTGCCTCTGGAGCTGGAGACAGTGCTGGGAGACTTGGTGATGCTGGGTTTGATGTGAGCCTTGCACAGGAGTACGTTTATATTGGAGGAGCATATACAGTGCCTAGCAAAAGTATTCATCCCCCTTGGCGTTTTTCCTATTTTGTTGCATTACAACCTGTAATTTAAATGGATTTTTATTTGGATTTCATGTACTGGACATACACAAAATAGTCCAAATTGGTGAAGTGAAATGAAAAAAATTACTTGTTTCAAAGAATTCAAAAAATGCAATAACGGAAAAGTGGTGCGTGCATATGTATTCACCCCCTTTGCTATGAAGCCCCTAAATAAGATCTGGTGCAACCAATTTACGTTCAGAAGTCACATAATTAGTTAAATAAAGTCCACCTGTGTGCAATCTAAGTGTCACATGATCTGTCACATGATCTCAGTATATATACACCTGTTCTGAAAGGCCCCAGAGTCTGCAACACCACTAAGCAAGGGTCACCACCAAGCAAGCAGCACCATGAAGACCAAGGAGCTCTCCAAACAGGTCAGGGACAAAGTTGTGGAGAAGTACAGATCAGGGTTGGGTTATAAAGAAATATCCGAAACGTTGAACATCCCACGGAGCACCATTAAATCCATTATTAAAAAATGGAAAGAATATGGCACCACAACAAACCTGCCAAGAGAGGGCCGCCCACCAAAACTCACGGACCAGGCAAGGAGGGCATTAATCAGAGAGGCAACAAAGAGACCAAAGATAACCCTGAAGGAGCTGCAAAGCTCCACAGCGGAGATTGGAGTATCTGTCCATAGGACCACTTTAAGCCGTACACGCCACAGAGCTGGGCTTTACGGAAGAGTGGCCAGATAAAAAGCCATTGCTTAAAGAAGAAAATAAGCAAACACATTTGGTGTTCACCAAAAGCCATGTGGGAGACTCCCCAAACATATGGAAGAAGGTACTCTGGTCAGATGAGACTAAAATTGAGCTTTTTGGCCATCAAGGAAAACGCTATGTCTGGTGCAAACCCAACACCTCTCATCACCCAGAGAACACCACCATGCGGTGGGAATGTTTTTCATCGGCAGGGACTGGGAAACAGGTCAGAATTGAAGGAATGATGGATGGTGCTAAATACAGGGAAATTCTTGAGGGAAACCTGTTTCAGTCTTCCAGAGATTTGAGACTGGGACAGAGGTTCACCTTCCAGCAGGACAATGACCCTAAGCATACTTCTAAAGCAACACTCGAGTGGTTTAAGGGGAAACATTTACATTTCTTGGAATGGCCTAGTCAAAGCCCAGACCTCAATCCAATTGAGAATCTGTGGTATTACTTAAAGATTTCTGTACACCAGCAGAACCCATCCAACTTGAAGGAGCTGGAGCAGTTTTTCCTTGAAGAATGGACAAAAATCCCAGTGGCTAGATGTGCCAAGCTTATAGAGACATACCCCAAGAGACTTTCAGCTGCAAAAGGTGGCTCTACAAAGTATTGACTTTGGGGGGGGGGGGGTTAATAGTTATGCACGCTCAAGTGTTCTGTTTTCTTTTCTTATTTCTTGTTTGTTTCACACAAAAAAATATTTTGCATCTTCAAAGTGGTAGGCATGTTGTGTAAATCAAATGATACAAACACCCAAAAAAATCCATTTTAATTCCAGGATGTAAGGCAACAAAATAGGAAAAATGCCAAGGGGGGTGAATACTTTCGCAAGCCACTATACAGTACCGTAGATAGGGGAGCTGTTGTGCTGATGGGTGGGTCATGGTGTGAGTGGAGGGCAGGGCAGGATTTCAGATGCATTAGAATGTTCATGGCATTACTGTAACTTGCATGAGGATGAAAGGTCAGTTAAGATGCTGCATGACACAGAGCTATAACAAGAGGTGACTAATCAACATACATAGACATGTAGCATACATTTTCCCAATTGCAATATTTTTTTCCTGTGAGTGTTGAACCTGTCTGACTGCTACCAATCGTGTTGTTGTTTGTTTAATTACTTCATACAGACGCCGGGTATACCATACGAGAAACTGCAGTTGTCAAAGTGACGTGATTGTAATCAGATGGTAATGAGCATATCCTGGTGTGATGTGATTAAATTAGATGAAGGTGTATGAAATAGATCAGGTGCTCTGGGCCCTTACAAGCTAGTATCTAGTCATTACCGCACTCTGAGCACATTCCCTGTTGCTGCTGGGAAATAGTCCCAACTGACTTGCCCCTCTGTTTCCCCACTGTGCTGTGTGTACACTTATTACCCAGACCACTAATGGGAATTCATGCCCTTTGTCTGAGAGAAACGTAGCTGAGTGGTGTTCCTAATAGTTAGAGGAGAGGAAACCGAAACACCATGCCAGTAAGCTCATAGTGAAAAGGATGAGCTGAACTTCCTCACCTCAGGTTTCGTAAATAATCAATTCCTGTCAAATGCAATCACCGATTTCATCACGGTTCAGAATGACTTATTATTAAGTTATGATTACTAGGAAACGGATACTGATACATACAATACTGTACTGTCAATCTGGTATCCCCCAAAGCATTGTGAGGCAGTGGAGACAGCTGTGAATTATTTGACCAGGCTGAGACAGAGGAGATGGATGGCATTAAAAAGCACTCTGTAAGGCCTGAGAGAGTGTCTAAAACAAACGTCTTCATGCTGTCAGCAAGGAATTGATGTTCTGTGACTGACACCGGAGGAATAGACTAGTGTAGTTAAACCCAGTTTGTTCTGTTGTGCAGGAGAATTCGTTCTCCATTAAAAAGTATGCAGGGTTACAAGGGACTTGAGATCAATATTAGATATCCTTACACATTCACCATGCAGCCTTTCTGACAACAAGAATGCCTTACAATTCCAAACTGCTTAGTCCTACGGTATAACAGTAAGCGTCTGCTCAAGGGCAAGAAATAGTATAGAGGGCTAACCTCTTATGTATGTGCATGTGGGTGCGTGTATGTAAAGTGAGAACCAATTGATATTCCCATTTTTAACTTAAGAACTTTAGTGAACTCGCTTGTCCTTGGCACTGCAGCATGAGTGGCCTTGAGATATGGATCAAGTTCTGCATGAGACCCTGTGCAGTAGTTCACTCTTCAGTCAACAGCCTCATTTATTTACATGAATGGAGCTCAACCATACCTTTTAGGGCAACACAAAATGGTTCTCTAATTATTCCTCAGTCAGCCTCAACAGGACCTGAAAGTTAAAAAGCATTTCTCATCCACAGAAAAGAGGGGCTTAATCACTGTATAAACTCAAGCCTGAAGGTCATGATGCTAGCTAACCTGTTTACAGATGAAGAATTGCCTTACTTATTCTGCTTAGGGTCTGTGCAGCCAGCTTCCAAAGAAATCAATGTGCGATTCAGACGCGTGAAGAGGAACGATCCAAAAGCAGCTCATTTTTTTACCTACAAATGACTGCACAATGGCCTGTAGCATGAAATGTATCTGACTGCTGTTTAGTTTGGGGATTCTCATTTAGATTGATTCCTGCTACAGTGTGTGTCCAGATGGGGCCAAGGGGATGTGTGAAGGATGGAGAAACAGATAGATAGACAGGGAAGGTTTTGTGTTCCCAACAGTATTATGTAACCTATATTTGACAGAAAACAGGGTGTGACAAGATCATTTTGTATGTACAATATCTTTCACAGTGTCAAACAATTATATAGTAGGTATTATTAATGAAGAGGATTTTTTTTGACAGGAAAATCAGCAGTTAGAGAATGTGAATACTTACCTGTGGTCTGTTTGTTCCCCTGTGATCCAGGAACTTGTTGTACAGCCTGAATGGGAAGGTCCCCCAGTTCTCCATACTGAAGTACCCCCTGGAACCTCTAAGACACAACGCTGTGAACAAGTCTCTGTCGCTGATAATAAACGCTATTAATTCAGCTGAAAAACTCATTCGCTGTGGGCTTGACCTCTTTGAAAACAGTCCAGATGACACAAATTGACCCAACGAATCCAATCAGCCAAGGTTAGAGGCACTGTGTGGCTGCGCTGCCTATACCAATGGTATCTGCATACGTGCCTCAGATACCTAAGTTCACTCTGCACAATGAAGTGTGGCACATTTTTTTTTTTTTTACAAAGAGATCAGACTAAAGCAATATAAAGAGACCAGGACACCTTCTTGCACTACTCTCCTTGAGCGCCTACTGTGTTCAGGTTTATGAAACATTCAATAAGCAATGTTGATTTCTTCTTGATCCTTCTGGCTGTCAATGAAAGTGCTGGGCTATCCATAATGTCCTACTGCCTCATTCTCAGGGGGAACAACGCCAGACAGACAGACACATATAAACTGAGAATGTGAAGAAGCACTGGAACACAGGAGTGAGTTAAACTACAAGATAGAGAGATTCACAACCACGCAGAGCTTGATAGATAAACATGCATTTTGAAGTGAGTAATGCGTCATTGACTACAGCATGTTTTTACATGAGTGGATAAACACTATAAGGCCAGCTGGATGTGTTTATGCTCATATGCACTATTGGACAATCTCTGCCTCTGCCTAAACTTTCAAACAAAACATACAGTATGACGCCATTCAATGCTCTTAGTTTTGCTGAAAGCACAACAACCCTCTGCTCTGCTCTCATTGTGCCTTGTGATTTTCTACAGGCAAGGCTAATGTGTATCTATGATAGAGCAGAGGAGAGCATGATGTTTGGATTACAGTAAGTATGTGAGAAATTAACTATATGTACAGAAGCATGATTGGCTGCAGACCCAAGCTGGCTTTAAGGATGCTTAAATTTGATTTGATTTTGATTTTATGTCCCTGAGAACTGCATTTTGTATCATTATATTTTTCAGTGTCTCATGCACTATATGATTGAATCCAATAACCGGCACAGTAAAGTGCTCTACCAGATGTGTGCTTTGATTGGATGTTTTTTTTCTTCTACTTTGATGTATTGAATAATAATAATTAATCTTTGATGTCTCGTACCCAAAGTGAAATGTGATATCCGTATTTTTCTAATAACTCTGAATTACGTGGGTCCTCCAATGGTCAATGTTATTAAAAACAAGTCTCTGCAATACTTTGATATAGAAGCAATGGCAAAACCAATGGACAAGAGTAGTGTGGTTGTCTACAAAACAAACCCCACTTTCCCTGTTTGTACATACAGTAAGGATGGACTGATGATGAAATGTGTAGTGTTACAGTAGCTGTTATTTGCCTTAATTTATTTGTTATGCTTTGTTCATGATAGACTTCTGCATGTGTTATTTTTGGATGCACGTTGACATTTATTGGGATGAATCTTGTCCTGGATGCAACGCTGAGCGATTTCCACTAGAAGGGCCAACTGCAAAGTCAAGATTATCTTTATTATATCGTACAAATTCATGAGAAAAAAAATCCCTTTTTGGTCTTAATTTAAGTTTAGGGTTAGGCATAATATTAGCAGTATGGTTAGGGTTAGGTTTAAAATCTGATTTTATTACATTGTGGCTGTGCCAGCTAGTGACTACCCTGCAGAGCTGCCTCCAGTACATGAGTCATACCAATAAATACCAACCTGCAGATTGCAATGTCCTTCAGTTGTTTTGCTTATTTTTGAGGGTTTTAAATTATATTTTCTCATTCAGTCGGAGTAATTTCAATTGCAGGGTTATGTAATGCTGTTATGTCCATCTCAAGGATAAATGTGGATTTTGAAGGTAGTGGAACTGTCCCCAAAAGTCTCCCATCCCAATGTAATCCTTTGTCCATCATCATTATTTTCATCATTATAAGACATTTGCACTAGAGATTGTGTTTTTGATAACGTTTTTACAAATATGTGATATAAAGGTCACTGGAATTCATAATGAGGGTTTAATGATGATATTTTGTAAAATAATTTGTTTAATTGTACTTGACTTACCTTTTTAAAATAAATGGAATGGCTATGTAGGAACACTTCATTCAGGGACTACAATATTAGCTAAGCTTTAAATTATGTACGTGCCTTTATAGTCATGAATGCTTTAAGTAAGGTTCTTCGGATGATGTCAATAGTACATGTGTACATTATGTGATTTTGCTTGAATAGAGGAATCTGTTTGATTTCGATACCAAAAATTAAGTGTGTGCTGTATACAACCCTATTAGTTTAGGATTAATTCAACAACAGTATGCCTACTACATTTTTAGTGGCGTGAAAATAATGAGAAATGATAAAAAGCCAGTTGTCTCATTCCTTCAAATTGCTCAATTAATAATCTTCCGAGGACTTCTTCAGAGGACCATTACATAACTTTATTACAGGATTTTTATTAATTTATTTGATCATTAAGAAGATGACATTGTTCATGCATAGTAGCATATAAAATGCCATTTATAACAGGTGAATGCTTTTTTGTTACATAAAAGTAAGGTTTTTGTAATATAACAGCAACAAGCCTTTGGTGTGAGTTATCTGGTAGCATGGTAAGTATGGAAGTAGTTCCATCATTCACTGTGGTATGAAATGCCAGCTTGTTATGCTCTTATTGTACCTCCAAATATAGTAGGTTTTAGTTGGACCATGAGCTTTAAATAGGCTATATCAAATGTCTTCAATTGTACAGTTATTTATGTGATGCTTTGTACAATCATATAATATTACACAAGTTAGATGTGTTGCATGACGTGTTGCATGACATATTGCATTAACTGTTGCATGAATATTGCATGTATTTGCACTAAGCGTCTTGATTGTGAGTTTATCCAGTCTTATATTGTTGTACATTGTGATCATGTCTCTAGTCTCTTACTAAGTAATAGGTATCAGGGTTTTGCCCACTTTAAATTCCATTGGGATTTTTCTATTTTAAATATCTCTTAATATCGCTGGTCAAGCAGGAACTGTCATGTAATGAATCCCCATGTCATTGGTATCATATGCAATAAAAGCTACGTGGGCATGATCTTGTTGTTCTCTGACAGTATTTTAGATGTTGAAGTGTTTTAAAGACAGGGAAAATTACTGCCATCATCAAGGATGTTTTAGGAAAATGGCAGTTTGAGGAAGTGCTTAGTTGTATTATTGTGTAGGCTATCTGTTTATCCTATGGAATGGTTGACATCTACATGGAAATAGTTCAGTTTCAGTTTTTGCACTATGCATTATTAACTGAATTCATTAATCACTGTTGTGAAATGTTTGTTACCACTATACAATTCCTCAATTATTGGGAATTATAATGGTTTGGTATTGGGAAAAGTCCATTAAGTCTATTGATAACTCCCTTGGTATGATATTAAAAGTGTATTAGTATGTTGTAAATATTCTATATGAAATGTGCTATAGTTTACTCCCCTAGTCTAATAAAAGGGAGGTTTAAAAGTCACCTTTATTATCCGTTTTCTTTCTGTTCATGTATTTGATGAAAAGGGAATTAACCGATTAAGCTTTTTATGACAACTTGCAGCATATTTCAATGAAGGATCTTCAGCACCACCGAAATGGTCTAAATCTTCCCCCAAGCAACATTTCACTCCGTTAACCGAAGATGATTAGATTATCCGGTATGGCGTCGCTGGCCATGGTACTGGGAGTGGTAAACTATGTTGCCCACCTAATTGATGTTATAATTTCAGGATTTTCACCCACTGCATACACCACTAGACTGCCTTGGTAAATGTAATGTCGTATTCCTTATCAACGTGTCTCGATTATACCACAAAAATGTGTCCTATTTACATACGGATGCGCCTGATGCATACATCCCCCGCGCACGCGCCTACCACTGCTCTGATCCCAGGTGCAGTGGATTTAGTACTGGTAGGAGAAGGAAGACGCAATGATGGCGACCGCGGCAGAAGAAATATGCCAAAGCCCATGTCCCATTTCTGAGCGCCATGTCACGACTATGTCCATCAAAATTACGCGGAAAAACCAGGATAAACCCTGGAAATTGAGATTAATTTACCTGCAGTGCTGTGAGTATCAGAAAAAACAGCATTTGAATGGATGTTGAAAACGGCGACAGGATGTTTTTCCGTGATAATTTCACCCCACGCCGACAGACAATTAAATAGCATGAATGCACCTGGTCCATTTCACTAATTCAAGCTCTACTTTGTACGCTCAGTCAAATAGGTTGTGGTACATGTAGGAAAGCATTCGCTAAAAACATTATACTGCTGGTCTGTGAAATCATCATGCCACTGCACAACCCTACTGGATGCTGATGCGCACTAGAGCTTGTTCCTGGCCATTTCAGTACGTTATCGTGGCTCCACATCATGCGTAGGCTAGCCTAGACGGACCATAACAAAAGCGATTCATAAAGCTCATAGTTTTTTATTTATTTTTACAGTCACTATAGCTAAAACCTTAGAGATTAATATTAAACACATATGAAACACAATTTTGTATACACTGACTGAGGTTAGATCATTCCAATGCAGCTAATATCATTGTCATTAAACCTCCATTATGGTGGGTTTGGAAATGCAGCTCTCATTGTATTCAAGCTTCTTGTCTTTCAGTGTCAGTTTGAACTCGCACTTACAACAGCTGAAAGTAAGAGGATATAAAAAGACTGTGATAACACATCACTTGTAGTTATAAACTACCATATGTGTGAAGCCAAATTGTAGGTGTGAGAATATTAAACAAGCTGTGATGATGATGAAAAAGTAGTTGACTAATTTGACACAACAGTTTGATGAAAACGACATTAGGCCAAGACAGACCCAAAATAATTTACACAAGTGTTGAATGGAATTATTTCTAACATGAAAATGCATGTTGTATATCCATCCAGTTGTAAGTTCTGCAAGGATTTCTGTAACTCGTCTGTTATGGATGAAATAGCCCAGGGTGGGATGTACCTGCAGGTACTGCTAGATATAATGAGCATACCTTTATACACCAGGGGTGGCTGGGTGGATCTGAAATATTTATGAACAATCTTGTGCACCATGCCAATAGATAGTCTATAACTGCTTGTTTATTTACAAGACACTAGGGTAGACAATTTTTAGTTTTTGCCCCTTGCCTTATTGGACATGATAGTTTGCCATGTTGGGTCAATCCCACCTATCGTTGAAGTAAATACGAAAGGAGTTTGGACAAATACTCTAAATACAAATTAAACTTTCATGTAAATCATGTATTGATGTCAATGGCAGGTTTGCATGAAGATTTTAGTTATGCACGCATAGGCTATCTCAAGTTAGGATTCGGTGTGTAACTTCTCTGTCCCACCTTTTTCTAGATTTTATGTCAATTGCAACCATACTGGGAACTGGAATCTTAGGTGAGTTGTACCCAGGGGAGAACGACTGCCCTCTGTCATTGAAGCCACGGATGTTCAAGGCCGACCGCGGTACTGCAGGCATTGTTAGCAGAAAACAGGATCCCCATTATAGTGAATGGAAGAATTGTAAACTTCATGGTCAATCTTCGTGTACCACGGTTGGCCTTCAACTTGAGTTACTCAATGAGAGGGGGCTGCACTGAGCTTGCCTGCAACATCACTTCCTGGAGTAGCTCAAACTGTGCATGTTATGTCTCCATGAGACGCCATCTTAACTGACTTCATTTGGCTTCAATGCACTGTTGAGTCTTCAAATAGGAATGAATGATGATCGATGGCTTTGTCCATTCATATATACAGTCATTGGTTGTACCAGAGTCATATTCTATTTTTGAACAGAATGTATTGTCTTTTGCGAAAATTTCATACAGCGGTTTAGGACCTGTAGAGTATCAAATATGTTCAAATCATATTCAAATCAAATTTGATCACAGGAGGTTGGTGGCAACTTAATTGGGGAGGACGGGCTTGTGGTAATGGCTGGAATGGAATCAGTGGAATGGTTTGATGCCATTCCAGTAACTCCGTTCCAGACATTATTATGAGCCGTCCTCCCCTCAGCAGCCTCCACTGAATTTGATATGTAGCTAAATTATGATTTCAGTGATAATTTATAGACTGTTTATGATGAATTGTATAGACTCTTTAATTACTTTTATAACTGTAATTATGTACTTTTATAACTATAATTGTGTACATTATATTGCAGGACTTCCTGTCACAATAGCACATGCAGGACTCATGCCTTTCCTGGTCTCCTTTATAATTGGTTTCTTTGTGCAGGTGAGTTTGATGTTGTTTAACTGGAACATAATGGCCATGTAATTACTGTGTAAGCGTAGCGCCATTGTAGTATATTGTAGGTCACATGGTACTGTATGACAGTTGTTTTTAATTTAATTTTGATTACAAACTTTCAATCAACTGGATGCTCATTTGCAGGATGTGTTCATATGTTGTGATATATTGTTGTGCTGATGTTGTGTCATGATATTGATTTTGTACATCCCTCAAGTAGGTATAAAACCTGTTCTCAGTTCAGATAGAACGCTATCAACTGAGACCGTTTTGGGCCTAGCAGTGGATGTTATTGTGGGTTTTAAGGGCATTGGGAGAGTGGATAATGGTTTATTTGTTGTGAGGAGGATGCACTTTCCTAGAATTCACAAGTAGTTCCCTTAATTTTTCTTGTCAGGCTCTCCTCATATACCTCTTTGTTGACCTGCTCCAGCGATGCCAAGTTGTCCAGATTGAGTCATTGAAGGTAGTCTATATCAAACACTGTTTTAGCCAGCTGATTAATGTATATTGTCATGGTATTCTAACTAAAGTTGTTTTTGTTTTTTCAGACTACAGAGACAGAGCGAATTCTAATGCAAGACGTTGGATTGGAGGAGCCTGCTCTCACTAATACAGAGGAGGCAGAAGAGGAGGAGGGGGAGGAGGGGGAAGAAGCAGGTAAACCACTGCCATTGGTCACCCAAAAACAGTACAGATACAGTGCCTTCAGAAAGTATTCACACCCCTTGACTTTTTCCACATTTTGTTGTGTTACAGCCTGAATTTAATTGAGATTTTGTGTCACTGGCAAAGTGGAAAATGAAAAGCTGAAATGTCTTTAGTCATTAAATATTCAACCCCTTTGTAATGGCAAGCCTAAATAAGTTCAGGAGTAAAAAGTTGCTCAATACAATATATGGCCAGACCTGAGAATGTTTGTCTAGCAGTGATCAACAACCAACTTGACAGAGCTTGAAGAATTGTAAAAAATAAAAATGTGCAAATATTGTGCAGTCCAGGTATGTGAAGCTCTTAGAGACTTACCCAAAAAGACTCACAGCTGTAATCGCTGCCTGTCACGCCCTGACCTGGAGAGACTGTTATTCTCTAGGTAGTTTGGTCAGGGTGTGAAAATCTATGTTTTGTAGTTCTATGTTTGGCCGGGTGTGATTCCCAATCAGAGGCAGCTGTCGCTCGTTGTCTCTGATTGGGGATCATATTTAGGCAGCCAGTTTGCCTGCCTGGGTTGTAGGATCTTGTTTGTGTTTCGGTGAGTTTGGCTTGTTTGTGTATTAGCCTTCCGACGTCACGTTTCGTTGCCTTTTGTTGTTTTGTCAGTGTTTATCCAGTTTAATAAACATGTTTGCATACCACACTGCACCTTGGTTTGACCCGTCTCTCAACGATCGTGACAGATGATTCCACCAAAAACGGACCAAGCAGCGTGCCCAGGAGCAGCAGACACCCTGGACACATGTGGGGAAGAGTTTTTGGACATGGGAGGAGATTTTGGCAGGTAAAGGACCCTGGGCGAAGGAGGAGGCCCAGGCAGGAGAGGAACACAGAAGGCGCCGGCCGAGGAGGAAGCCCGAGAGACAGCCCCAAGAACATTTTGGGGGGGGGCTAAAAGGGTGGTCAGGGATCGATAGAGAAGAGCCCCGACTACTGCACTCGTGGGGTCTCAAGGAGGAGTCTTCACTGGAGGAGGACTGGGCGCGGTGAGTAAAGGACTGGTACAATTCTAGACCTCCAGCGCCGGTTCCCAGTCCGTTACGGCCCGTGCCTGCTCCCCGCACCAAGAGGGTGGTGCGTGTTCCCAGTCCAGTACGGCCCGTCCCTGCTCCTCACACCAAACCAGTGGTGCGTGTTCCCAGTCCGGTACGGCCTGTGCCTGCTCCCCGCACCAAACCAGTGGTGCGTGTCTCCAGTCCAGTACGGCCCGTCCCTGCTCCTCGCACCAAACCAGTGGTGCGTGTTGCCAGTACGGTACGGCCTGTGCCTGCTCCCCGCACCAAACCAGTGGTGCGTGTCTCCAGTCCGGCACGGCCCGTGCCTGCTCCCCGCACCAAGCCAGTGGTGCGTGTTCCCAGTCCAGTACGGCCCGTACCTGCTCCCCGCACCAAGCCAGTGGTGCGTGTTCCCAGTCCAGTACGGCCCGTCCTTGCTCCTCGCACCAAACCAGTGGTGCGTGTCGCCAGCCCGGTATGCCCCGTACCTTCTCCCCGCACCAGGACAGTGGTGCGTGTCTCCGGCCCGGCCCGTGCCTGCACCTCGCACCAAGCCAGTGGTGCGTGTTCCCTATCCGGTACGGCCCGTGCCTGCTCCTCGCACCAGACCAGTGGTGCGTGTCCCCAGTCCGGCCCGGCCCGTTCCTGCTCCTCGCACCAGACCTGTGGTGCGTGTCTCCAGTCCGGCCCGGCCCGTTCCTGCTCCTCGCACCAGACCAGTGGTGCGTGTTCCCAGTCCGGCCCGTGCCTGCTCCTCGCACCAAGCCAGTGGTGCGTGTTCCCAGTCCAGCACGGCCCGTGCCCGCTCCACCGGTTCCCAGTCCAGCTCTGGTCAGCAGCTCCACTTCGGAGCAGTCCGCTCCACCTGTGCCTAGTCCAGCTCCGGTCAGCGGTTCCACTCCGGAGCCAGAGCAGTCCGCTCCATCGGTGCCCAGTCCAGCTCCGGTCAGCGAATCCTCTCCGGAGCCAGAGCAGTCCGCTCCACCGGGGTTCAGTTCAGCTCCGGTCAGCGGATCCACTCCGGAGCCAGAGCAGTCCGCTCCACCGGGGTCCAGTTCAGCTTCGGTTAGCAGCTCCACTCCAGACCCAGAAGTCAGCCCCTCTCCAGGGTCGGGGCCTCCCACACCAGGGTCCAGACAGGGCTTGGTGCATCACGGGAGGATTGCCGATCCAGGCCCAGCCGTCAGCCCCTCTCCAGGTTCAGGGTCTCCCACACCAGGGTCCAGACAGGGCTTGGTGCATCGTGGGAGGAAGGAGAGGGGAAGCATCGCGCCGAGGTCCAGACCAGACCAGGGGCGCAACGGGGAGGCAGAGAGGGAGAGGTCGTCACACCCGGAGCAGGATCCGCCTCCGAGGCTGAATGCCCACCCGGACCCTCCCCTAATGAGTCAGGTTGGTGCGGCCGGAGTACGCACCTTTGGGGGGGGTACTGTCACGCCCTGACCTGGAGAGACTGTTATTATTTGGGTAGTTTGGTCAGGGTGTGAAAATCTATGTTTTGTAGTTCTATGTTTGGCCGGGTGTGATTCCCAATCAGAGGCAGCTGTCGCTTGTTGTCTCTGATTGGGGATCATACTTAGGCAGCCAGTTTGCCTGCCTGGGTTGTGGGATCTTGTTTGTGTTTCGGTGAGTTTGGCTTGTTTGTGTATTAGCCTTCCGACATCACGTTTCGTTGCCTTTTGTTGTTTTGTCAGTGTTTATCCAGTTTAATAAACATGTTCGCATACCACGCTGCACCTTGGTCTGACCCGTCTCTCAACGATCGTGACACTGCCAAAGGTTATTGTAACATGTATTGACTCATGGGGTTGAATACTTATGTAATCAAGATATATTAGTGTTTTTATCTTCATATATATATATATATTTTTACAAATGTTAGAATTTTTCTTCCACTTTTACATTACAGAATATTTTGTGTAGATCGTTGACAAAAAATGTATCCTACTTTGTAACACCACAAAATGTTGAAAAAGTAAATGGGTCTGAATACTTTTTGAAGGCACTGATGTAACATGTTTGACCATTTTGTTGTGCTCAGTCTGAACATCCGGGAACCATCCACAGTTCGATAAAGGAGTTGATTTGCCCACATGTAGTGCTGCATTGCATTCTGCTCTGTCAGTCATGGGCTTATCTCCATGGGCTTCCGGACCTCACCATCACATAATGCCTGTTAATTGTGGCCAGCTGTTGGAAATTGGTGCGGATCCAGATTGTTTGATACTCTCCTTTGAGATTGCTTTTCTGCTGTGAGGCCCAAATAACCATTAGTGAAAAAAACATTTTCATAACAAGTATTCTGCAAATGGAGGAATATCCTGACCTGCGTCATCATTAACCTACCTAGTAGGATAGCACAGTTTGCTCTGATCCCAGATGTTAGCTGAGATTCTCCCTTTAAAGATCAGTCTACTAGCTTCGATTGGCAGAGTCAATGTGTTAAATGTAACTGGATCCCTAATTAATAGAGAATATATTTGTTTTTGGGCTTTTATTTGTCTGCATGCCGGCTCTCCCCACTGTTTCATTAGTTAGTGAGGAGATGTGTGTACCACATGAAACGCCTGGGTCCCTGAAACAGATGGTGGCTGTATTGTTTTTGGTGTGAAATGCAGCAAGGAACATTAGCAGAGGGGATTAAGACGCAGGCAGGAATCCAACAGCATCAGCGCTAACTAATCAGGGTAGGCCGTGTCCCCATGGAGGCAAACCATTACGTTTTTTGGACAAGAGATGGAGGGAATAGTCAGCTAATGAAGATGAATGGAGGGATGGAAAGGGGCTGCCCTGTCAGAAGGAAGTGTGTGGAACTGGAGGCTTGTTTATGAAAGCTATTCACAATCTCTGCTGCTTTCCAGGGGGGGTGGCCCTATCTGTCCCTGACTACACCAGGGAAACATAACCACTGATGCACCTCTTTTTCTTAGTAATGGCCCCTGTATCTGTAATGATCTAAACTCAAAGGGGTCAAGTACTAATATTGTAGATCACTCCTCTCAAGGGATTTCATGATGAGTCTCTAAATGGGTTTGTCAATCAAACTATTTAATAATATATAATGGGTCAACATCAATTATATTTTACACTCAATGATAATCATTTCATTTTAGCTTTCTTTTTCTGTACCTTTTGTTATTTGAGCGTATTCATTGTGCTGGTAAGTGGAGCAATCTTTCTATCATATCACATGATCAAGGTGCCTTTCATGCTAGCCCTACCATTATGGCCATAAAATGCTTGAAATTGATCACACATCCCTGTTAATACAGTTTTTAATAAAACTCTAACGCTAAAGAATTGCTTTATTAATGTCACATATGTGACCAGAGCAGTATTTCCTTTGGCTGATGCTGCTTTAATTTATATGCCAGGTTGACAGTGTCATCTGATAGCTTTTGCAATGGCCTGATATTCCATGATTCAATTACGCACTCATAGTCCTGGTATACAGGTTAGCTTGTTGGGATTTAATAAGAGAGCTTTTAAAAAGATTGATTTCTCTGGGCAAAAAATGTGCAGCTGCTATCTGTTACATATTGTCTGGTTTAGAGTGGATTCCAATAAGCACAACACAGATATCCCATTCATCACGGGGACATTGCATGTAAAACATCAAAACATGCTAAACTGAAAATGGTCTAATGCTAGCAACTATCTCATATGGGCTATGTTATAGTGAAGGTATAACACATCTTATATGGGCTATGTTATAGTGAAGGTATAACACATCTTATATGGGCTATGTTATAGAGAAGGTATAACACATCTCTGGTTTCATAGATAGAGAAAGGGGGATCAGTTATGTTATTGAGCTTCAAAATCATTACAAGTTTGTTGTTGTTCATTTCATCAGTGTAGTTACTCAGTTTTGACGTTTGGCCTAGTGAATTATTTACAAAGTTTTATTATTTACAAAGTCTTTATTGTTGGCTAGATTATGCTCTTTTTTGTTAGGGGGTAGATCAGCTTTAATATCGCAGATAGATTGTGGCTTCCATCAATGTAATTGCCTGCATCATTTCCAATCCCCCATACATTTTTTTGTAAATATATACAGTACCAGTCAAAACTTTGGACACACCTACTCATTCAAGGGTTTTTCTTTATTTTTACTATTTTCTACATTGTAAAATAATAGTGAAGACATCCTAGTTATGATATCATTTGCAAAGATTATCCCATTTCTTTTTTATCAATTAGTATATTTCAGTTTAACCATAATATTTGTTGTAATATTTATTCTGTCTTTTCTGGTGTATTAGATGATGCTCTTTATACTTTAAAAAAATCACAGCACTAGGAGACCATAGACTTTCCTCGGATATTTCCCAATGTTCTTCCTATAGTCGGCCTCTAATAGCTGTGAGAGAAAAATGTACATGTAACATGTTTACCTGCTTTGTTTAATATTAATAGTTAACAATTATATACTGTTCTACTAATGCTGTGTTTTTGTAAAGGGATGGTTTCTACTCCAGCTCCCTGCAGCTAGTCTAGGCATTTGGTCAAGGACATGGGTTTTACTCGAGATAGGGGTATCTGGAGCTGACAATAAATTGATGAATGGCTAGGTGATAAAACCAACAGCCACATTCCATTCTATGATTATTGGTGAGAGGGAGATGTCTCCGGTTTGACTGAGCCTGCATTTTCATAGACTGAATTGGTGTTTTGTAATGTAAGGTACCAGGGAGAGATGGCTCGGGTATGGATAATGTTGATAAGAACCTTGTCTTCGGGGCCAAACCCTGGTTTCCATACAATGAGAACAGTTTTCATAGCATATACAGTTGAAGTCGGAAGTTTACATACACTTAGGTTGGAGTCATTAAAACTCGTTTTTCAACCACTCCACAAATTTCTTGTTAACAAACTATAGTTTTGGCAAGTCGGTTAGGACATCTACTTTGTGCATGACACAAGTAATTTTTCTAACAATTGTTTACGGACAGATTATTTCACTTATAATTCACTGTATCACAATTCCAGTGGGTCAGAAGTTTACATACACTAAGTTGACTGTGCTTTTAAACAGCTTGGAAAATTCCAGAAAATGATGTCATGGCTTTAGAAGCTTCTGATAGGCCAATTAACATCATTTGAGTCAATTGGAAGTGTACCTGTGGATGTATTTCAAGGCCAACCTTCAAACTCAGTGCCTCTTTGCTTGACATCATGGGAAAATCAAAATAAATAAGCCAAGACCTCAGAAAAAAAAATGGTAGACCTCCACAAGTCTGGTTCATCCTTGGGAGTAATTTCCAAACGCCTGAAGGTACCACATTCATCTGTACAAACAATAGTACCAAGTAAAAACACCATGGGACCACGCAGCCGTCATACCGCTCAGGAAGGTGACGCATTCTGTCTCCTAGAGATGAACGTACTTTGGTGCGAAAAGTGCAAATCAATCCCAGAACAACAGCAAAGGACCTTGTGAAGATGCTGGAGGAAACAGGTACAAAAGTATCTATATCCACAGTAAAACAAGTCCTATATCGACATAACCTAAAAGGCAGCTCAGCAAGGAAGAAGCCACTGCTCCAAAACCACCATAAAAAACCCAGACTACGCTGGAGAAATGTACTCTGGTCTGATGAAACAAAAATAGAACTGTTTGGCCATATTGACCATCGTTATGTTTGGAGGAAAAGGGGGGTAGCTTGCAAGCCGAAGAACACCATCCCAACCGTGAAGCACGGGGGTGGCAGCATCATGCTGTGGGGGTGCTTTGCTGCAGGAGGGACTGGTGCACTTCACAAAATAGATGGCATCATGAGGAAGGAAAATGATGTGGATATATTGAAGCAACATCTCAAGACATCAGTCAGGAAGTTAAAGCTTGGTCGCAAATGGGTCTTCCAAATGGACAATGACCCCAAGCATACTTCCAAAGTTGTGGCAAAATGGCTTAAGGACAACAAAGTCAAGGTATTGGAGTGGCCATCACAAAGCCCTGACCTCAATCCTATAGAAAATGTGTGGGCAGAACTGAAAAAGCGTGTGCGAGCAAGGAGGCCTACAAACCTGACTCAGTTACACCAGCTCTGTCAGGAGGAATGGGTCAAAATTCACCCAACTTATAGTGGGAAGCTTGTGGAAGGCTACCCGAAACGTTTGACCCAAGTTAAACAATTTTAAAGGCAATGCTACCAAATACTAATTGAATGTATGTCAACTTCTGACCGACTGGGAATGTGATGAAATAAATAAAAGCTGAAATAAATCATTCTCTCTACTATTATTCTGAAATTTCACATTCTTAAAATAAAGTGGGGATCCTAACTGACCTAAAACAGGGAATTTTTACTAGGATTAAATTTCAGGAATTGTGAAAAACTGAGTTTAAATGTATTTGGCTAAGCTGTATGTAAACTTTCGACTTCAACTGTACTGTCTGCTATGAATGATTCATTTATTTTATACAAATCCTAACCTTTTGACTCAAGAGTGTTGGGTCGACCAGCCTCACTTACTACGTTATTAATAAGTTTTGAATAAAGTAATATCCTGATTGGTGATTGACCTTGTCTCTCCTCATTATTGATTAGAATTTCCACGACATAGCATAACTGTCATTAAAAACACAGTTATAAGACACTCTAAGTGTAAAATAAATCAATAGCTATTTCTGTATCCTGCTGTGGTTTGTCTTTGGAGTATACTGTAATATTACATTGAATTGTTGTCCAATAGGAGGAAGAACCTCCGACCACAATGGCTGCAACGTCTCGGTTTATGCAAATTCATTAGCACCATACTGCATTCAGCACTCAGTAAATGCTGTGTACAGTTAAATATTGTGTTTGTGTTCCTTTCGCTCTTCCCTCAAAGCTAGGGAGAGTTGGGTGACAGGTGTGGGAGATCTAGCATCTCTCCATATTAATGACTTGGCTGTCCCGTTGCATAGCAGATGGGTTCTTCTGAGAAATGACTGATATTGCCTTCTAGCTGCTGCAGTCTATTCCCCTGTCATTCTTACATTAGAGGTACAGTAGTCTTATCGCAGTGCAAGATTGAATCTGATTCCGCTGCCAAAGACTTATTACAGAGATTCCTGGCTGACTGACACAAATTATTTTGAGAGCTATTTGTCATTTTAATAGACAAGTCCAAACTTTTGTGCCATTAGGAATGACAGTATGTTGTATTCTGTTGCCATTCATGTCTCATCCACCCAGATGGAGTAAAACCATATGGAGAGACTGCTTTGTGATGGGTGCGCTTGTTTTATCTGCATGCAAAAACAGATGCCTGAATCTGTTCAAGTGTTGTGTTGAGAGAAACTCACTTATTTCTAAAGAGCCACTTGGAGTGTCAGCGATATGAGGTTATTATATTGCACTATATTATTTTATCTCTTTCTCACACTTCCTCTCTCTGCCATTGTAGTGTTACTGTTAAGGCCCAAAGCATTATCAGTTGGAGCACGGTGGAGTCCTTGCCTTTCTAAACATTTTGAATGAGCGGGCATTATGTTCATATTCAGGGTTGTAACTCTTCAATGTGCTTTGTCATATCTGCTATTCCGTTAGGCTGCTAGAAGGATTATCAGGCTATGACTTATTGTCAGTGATCTGATATACTTCCTCCTCCTCAACACCTCCTTTTTTGATCTGTCTGTATTCATCTCACTGCATTCTCCCTGCATTATTTCTATCTCTCCCATTCATCTCTCTGCTGATTCATTATTTACCACATAAAAGTGGAGTGAGAAGGTACTCTCAGAATGAAAGCGTGTGTCTTCTATGGCGAGGCAATGGAGAGGAATGTGTTGCGGACCTCGGCGGCGCTGAAGGATGGCACCGCTCATCCATTACGCGCTCAGCGGCTGACTGAGCCGCACCGTTCCCAACTGCATTTATCCCTCACGCTTATTCTCCAAAATGGACCTGTCACCAGGAATCGCTGTTTCTCCCAGAAATACAGCATTGTCTCCCAGGGAGGTTTGATTTCTGAAACCTGTCGTCTTTGTTTCAGACACAGGCCTACTGCAGCAGGACGCGGACAGGCAGACTCTGGAGGAGAAGCTACAGCCTAATCTCCATGTGTTGGGGCTCCTCTTCCTCAGCAAGCCTATGAGCCATGCCTTCAACTTCATCCTGCTCTTCCAGTTGTAAGTTACACTAATAAAGACAACTACAGCTAGCTGCCATATTAAAGAAGTCTAATGACAGAATAACACCACAATGTGGACCATAGGGAAATAAATAAGGCCTAATCAGTGGAGGGAAATGAAACTGAAACGTGTTTTACAAAGTTAGATTAAGATTGGATTCTAACGGATCACTCAACACATTTCAAATATTCATGAGGAGATTATAACATGCTCCAATTGTATAGAGGCTTCCTAATTCAACAAACAACATGTATGATACCAAAACCCAGATGGATATAACTCCTGACAGCGGTGTCAGGGGGTTTCAGTTATTCCCCTGTACCACATCAACCATGTCCCCTGGCATGTTACTACCCATCATCTCAATTATCAACATTTGTCACCAGCTCTCTTAGTGTCAGCAGCCTCCCATCCATTATGCCCCATGTTTTACACCTTGAGAAATGTGTGGACTCTGCAGAAAGGGCCAGCAACTGTCTTTGTGAGAGAGGGGATTTCTCAGAAATATAGACTCATGGCTCTACATGGCCTTAGTAGTGTTTATGTAGTACAAACTAGTGCCCATTCATTTTGTCAATTAGTCTGATACTTGGAAGCATTTAACCATTAATAGGAGTCTACTTTATATTTTTATTCTATGAAAAACCTTCTACAATTCTGCATGAGAAGGCTTCTCATGTACAAATTGGCCTCAGCATACTGTTTGTGTGAATCCTTAGCTTTTTGTTCAAATATTGATACAGAATGTGTCTGCTACTGTACCTCCATCCTTTTTTCCCTTGGAACATTCTTTATCATGGGTAGTGAATTGACCTTTGTCATATCTATGAATCCAAGCTATGCCTATGCCTTGTGGGCATATGTGCTGCATCTAATTTGGGTCATGCTTTTCAATGATGTCATTTTATCTCATGCCTTACTGCATTATTTAATGGTAAGACCCTGTGGGGACCAGCTAATGAATCACACCCTGGCAGGCAGGCTGACTTTGTCACAGAGTGGTAAAGTTGTAACTCTGCAGACAGTGCATTCGGAAAGTATTCAGACCACTTCCCTTTTTCCACATTTTGTTACGTTACAGCCTTATTCTAAAATGTATAAAATATTTTTTTCCCTCATCAATCCACACAATACCCCATAATGACAAAGCAAAAACAGTTTTTTTGAAATATTTGCAAATGTATTAACAATAAAAAACAGAAATACCTTATTTACATAAGTATTCCGACCCTTTGCTATGAGACTCGAAATTGAGCTCAGGTGCATCCTGTTTCCATTGATCATCCTTGAGATGTTTCTACAACTTGATTGGAGTCCACCTGTGTTAAATTCAATTGATTGGACATGATTTGGAAAGGCACACACCTGTCTATATAAGGTCCCACAGTTGACAGTGCATGTCAGAGCAAAAACCAAGCCATGAGGTCGAAGGAATTGTCCGTAAAGCTCCGAGACAGGATTGTGTCGAGGCACAGATCTGGGGAAGGGTACCAAAAAATTTCTGCAGCATTGAAGGTCCCCAAGAATATAGTGGCCTCCATCATTCTTAAATGGAAGAAGTTTGGAACCACCAAGAGTCTTCCTGGCCTAACTGAGCAGTTGGGGGAGAAGGGCCTGGGTCAGGGAGGTGACCAAGAACCCGATGGTCACTCTGACAGAGCTCCAGAGTTCCTCTGTGGAGATGGGAGAAACTTCCAGAAGGACAACCATCTTTGCAGCACTCCACCAATTAGGCCTTTATGGCAGAGTGGCCATACGGAAGCCAGTCCTCAGTAAAAGGCACATGACAGCCCGCTTGGAGTTTGCCAAAAGGCACCTAAAGACTCTCAAATCATGAGAAAAAATATGATCTGGTCTGATGAAACCAAGATTGAATTCTTTGGCCTGAATTCCAAGCGTCACGTCTGGAGGAAACCTGGCACCATCCCTACGGTGAAGCATGGTGGTGGCAGCATCATGCTGTGGGGATGTTTTTCAGCAGCAAGGACTGGGAGTCAGGACGGAAAGATGAACGCAGCAAAGTACAGAGAGATCCTTGATGAAAACCAGCTCCAGAGTGCACAGGACCTCAGACTGGGGCGAAGGTTCACCTTCCAACAGGACAACGACCCTAAGCACACAGCCAAGACAATGCAGGAGTGGCTTCGGGACAAGTCTCTGAATGTTCTTGAGTGGCCCAGCCAGAGCCCGGACTTGAACCCGATCGAACATCTCTGGAGAGACCTGAAAATAGCTGTGCAGCAACGCTCTCCATCCAACCTCACAGAACTTGAGAGGATCTGCAGAGAAGAATGGGAGAAACTCCCCAAATACAGGTGTGCCAAGCTTGTAGCATCATACCCAAGAAGAATCAATGCTCTAATCTCTTCCAAAGGTCCTTCAACAAAGTACTGAGTAATGGGTCTGAATACTTGAATGAGTAAGTGTGTCCAAACTTTTGACTGGTACTCTATTTGTGTGTGTAGATTGATGAGGGGGAAAAAAAAACTATTTAATCCATTTTAGAATAAGGCTGTAACGTAGCAAAATGTGGAAAAAGTCAAGGGGTCTGAATACTTTCCGAATGCACTGTAAATGTTCCACATAACACAGGCACATACACACACATGCTCGCACGCACACACACACACACACATATACACACACACACACACACACACAAATAGAGTACCAGTCAAAAGTTTGGACACACTTACTCATTCCAGGGTTTTTCTTAATTTTTTACAATTTTCTACATTGTAGAATAATTGTGAAGACATCAAAACTATTAAGTAACACATATGGAATAATGTAGTAACCAAAAAAGTGTTAAACAAATCAAAAGCCACCCTTTGTATTGACACTCTTGGCATTCTCTCAACCAGCTTCATGAGGTAGTCACCTGGAATGCATTTCAAATAACAGGTGTGCCTTGTTCAAAGTTAATTTTTAGAATTTCTTTCCTTCTTAATGCATTTGTCACGCCCTGACCTGGAGAGACTGTTATTCTCTAGGTAGTTTGGTCAGGGTGTGAAACTCTATGTTTTGTATTTCTATGTTTGGCCGGGTGTGGTTCCCAATCAGAGGCAGCTGTCGCTCGTTGTCTCTGATTGGGGATCATAAGGTGGGCGGGGCATGCGTAGACAAGATGGCGTATTGAATAGAAAGCGGTACAAAACACCTCAAGATAAAAACATAATATTCAAAATCAGTAAGTTAGACTAAATGTTAGCATTTTATATATTCACAGTTAATATAATTCAATCTGGATAATAACACAAAACAGATTATAAGGCTAGAGAAATATATCGACAAATATTACAACAACACGCAACACCCAAACATGACTGAAGACAAGCGTGGAGAGCCGATCCCCAAAAGGAAATGCGACTCATCGACTGATACAGATGATATATGCTTTTCACCACTGGGTATGGTAAGTGTGGAAAGCGACCTGTTGAAGTCGATAAATGACAAATTGGGCATACTAGAATTGGTCAGTAAAGACGTAAAAGAGTTGAAAGCGAGTCTTCAAATGAGTGACGAAAAAGCTTTGGTAATTGAGAAAGAAACCAAAAAATTAAAAGTGACAGTCTCTAAAATGGAAACGGACGTTAGGGAACTAAAAAAGGAGAACAACCTTCTGAGAGAAGCCTTACTAGACATCCAAACTAGATCGATGAGGGAAAATCTAGTACTTACGGGTATTCAGAAAAAGGAGGGAGAAATAACAGAGAATATTATGAAGGACTTCCTGCATACAGCGCTACAAATCCCACTCGAGGCTGTCGATAAAATCCAACTCAAACGTGTACACTGTTTCGGAAAAAGAGGACAGAAATATGAGCGCCCAATCGTTGCCAAATTTGCTTTTTTTAAAGATAAAGCAATGGTGAAAAGCCTAGGAAAAAGACTTGCTGGCACGAAAATAGGCATGAATGATCAGTTCCCGAGGGAGATTGTAGAAAGGCGCAAAGTTCTGTATCCAATCTGATTAAAAGGGAAACGTGTTGCACTCGTGGTGGATAAACTATATATTGACAACCAAATGTTCAGAGACACAAAGACTACTCCATGGCTATTCTAAAAGTTGTAATAGAGGAGTCGAATATTGGAGCACCTGATACTAGCAATGATAGGGATTGTAATATTAAATAACATTTATAGTAAGTATAGTATTTTATAAAAGGATAAAACGACATAACAAGCAGAATGATACATCTTTAAATACAAATAATTAGAACATGGCTTTTTTGGCGGGAGGTTGTTGTTTTGGCGGATGGTTGTTGTGGTTGGTCCTGTGTTCTCTCTGGCGTCCTTTCCCCCTTTGCGGCAGATGTGGATGCGGGTGCGTTTGCACGCTCGGCCCATTTCTTCCGCAGTCAACCATGTGGTGTGCATTTTTGTGTTTGAAAAGGTGCGGCGTTAAGTGAGTGAGAGGGGAAATGGTTGCATATCCCAGAGCCGACCGGGGGTCTATAAGCAGGGGTAGTGAGAGAGAGCTTTCAATTTTGTGTAGAAGAGGGATATACATTTTTAAATATAGTATACATCTAATCTAATTTTTCATTGTCCTATCATGATGGAAAGATCCCTAACCCTATAACCTGGACACCCACCTGAGCGACCCATACACCAAAGAGAAGTTCCCATCTCTTTTATGGACCTGCTGTGAGTATGCAGCCTAAACAGAGAAATAAATGCGGTCAGAGACCTACTTGAGCAGCACCGCCCCCTCAAGATTCTGAGCCTGCCTGGCAGGGTTGGTCCTACAAAGCCAGAGCCCCCTGATGGGAGAGCATAATATACAAGGAAATTCTCAAAGCTGCTAATGAGAACCTTGACCTTTTACCTAGCCGGTGGGGATTCCGGTGGGGTACGCCCACCCAGGTAGTGGCAGTGCTGGCAACACTGGCTGCAGTAACCCATGGGGAGGGGGTCACACTCGGACAATCAGAGAGGGGGTTTATCATTGTGGCCCAGGTGGCACAAAATAATCAAAGGTCTGACCGCACGGAGATGCTTGGGAAAATGGTTACAACAGGGGATCAGAGTGTTTGTGTCTCAGGTGAAGAGGGTGGATCTGATCTCCATCACCTAGGACTTGACATAGATTAAGTAGATTAATCAAATCTCACATTGTTATCAGTTTCTGCTCAATCTGCATGCTTTCTCAATCAGCTTTAACTGTATGTGCACTCGTAAATCAAGTTATTTCTCGAGTTGGGCTCTGGGATATAACAGCCGTTGAGTATCTGATTTTATGGTGGATTGTGGAGGAGGGGGGTTGAGTGTGTTGGAGTATGTGAGTATGTGTGTGTGTGCTTGTCTGGCATCTGTTGTGGGGGGGTGGGGATGTTGGGGGGGAGGTATGGGATGGACCACGGGAATTATTTGCAGGGATAATAATTGCTTGTCAATTAATTAAATGTAATACAATGGCAATCCGGGTTATATGTTAGAATCCTACGCGTGAACTGCCAACATTATTACGCATATTAATTGGTAATGATGGAAAATAGGATATGCATAATTTTTTTAAAATAGTTATATAGATATATATATAGAGAGGTGAAAGCATTGGAAATGCTTTTTGTGGTTAATTTGCTTCTGTTTTGTGGGTGGCACTGTGTGCTGTTTTCGATGGATGGGTCCTGGCCTCTCGGGGCCTTAGGGATCCGGAGGGACGTGGGTGGGATGCTGATCACTGGGATGACGGCTCAACTTGGGATGGGGAGGGGCTTTAGTGGGGGAATTAGTGGAGAACAATTGAAGGGTTACTCCGTAGCAATGCAAATATCACGGTACAGCTATATGGACACTCGATCATTACGGTATTTTTTAGTGGTACATTTACAAACATATATAATGATAAATAGACTTGAAACTTGTATCTCATTATGGTGTATGGTGAAATAAGTATAGCCAGTTATAATTGTAATGGCTTAGCTGATAATAACAAAAGAAGAACAATATTTACATGGCTCAAAGAGAAGGAATATACCGTATTTTCCGCACTATAAGGCGCACTTAAAAGCCTTTAATTTTCTCAAAAAACGACAGTGCGCCTTATAATCCAGAGCGCCTTATATATGGATCAATTGGTTAATTGGTTGATCCATACTGGTTGTACACGGCGCTCAAGGCGCTCTGTCAAAATGTTTCAGTATGAAAAACCAATAAAAACTATTTAATAATAATGAAATGTTTCAGTACGACTGATAAACTACAAAGCCGCACCGCTTGCAGCATTACGGCTACTGTAGTCAGTAAACACCGGTACTGTGCTTACTCACAGTCCCACACCACTTGTGTGTGTATAAAGACCCCAAAATTGTTGTCAGAACGCTTAATAAAGTTTGACTTTATCTGACTGTTTTGTTGACATTCCCTTTAGCACAGCTCCATCTAGTGGATGCATAATGCAACCCCAGTCAAACGTTTGACAGCAGTATCTTCTATTCTATGCGCCTTATAATCCGGTGTGCCCTATATATGAAAACAGTTCTAAAATAGGCCATTCATTGAAGGTGCGCCTTATAATCCGGTGCGCCTTATACTGCGGAAAATACGGTAATATCTATTGTATACAGGAAACTCATTCAACAATTCGAGATGAAGTAGCGTGGGAAAAAATGGAGGGGGGGGATATACTTCTCCCATGGGCAAAGAAATTCAAAAGGGGTGATGATATTAATTAATAGTAATTTCGATCCGAATGTGCAAATTGTCAAAATAGATATGCAAGGTAGATGGATTATTTTAAATATGTTATTGGACCATAAACAGATATGGCTCATTAACCTTTACGGACCAAATAATGATGATCCACAATTCTTTGACAATATATATATAATAAATGATCAAGCCTGCAAGCAATTCAAGACAATATTATTATGGTGGGGGATTATAATACTGTTTTAAATAGCTCAATGGACCGTAAAGGAAATCACACCACAAACAATCACCCACATGCTCTTAAGGAAATTGTGAATGTCATGGATACATTAGAACTAGTAGATATATGGAGGCTTAAATATACTGATCTAGTGAGATATACATGGCGGAGACTGAATCAAGCTAGTCGTCTTGACTTCTTTCTTATCTCATTCTCGTTGGCACCAAAAGTAAAAAAACGTGTTGATAGGGGACAGAATGCGGTCGGACCATCATATAATAGGCATATACATTACTCTTACTGAATTTCCACGTGGGCGAGGATATTGGAAATTTAATCAAAGCCTATTGGATGATAATTTATTTATAATTAGAACAAAGGAATTTATAACTGACTTTTTCCAACATAACATAGGTACAGCGAATCCCCTTATTGTATGGGACACCTTTAAATGTGTCTTTAGAGGCCATGCAATTCAGTACTCATTTTGAAAACAAAAGCAATTTAGGTCAAAAGAGTTTATACTAAGAAAGGAAATAGAAAGTCTAACAGAACAGATAGATGGCAATAAAAACCGTAACATAGAGGCTCAGAATAAATTAGAGGAAAAACAAAAAGAAATGGAGAAACTTTTTCAAGAAAGATCAAGTGTAATATATTATAAAAATAAAGCAAACTGGATGGAATATGGGGAAAAATGCACAAAATTCTTTTTTAATCTTCAACATAGGAATGCTACCAAAAATTACTTTATGAAACTGGTTACAATTGACGGAGTCACCCATAATTCACCAAATGATATTTTGAAGGAAGAAACAAAGTACTTTAAGCATATGTTTTCTTTTCAGTTGCCTCCATCTCCTCTAACTGAAGCTAATTGTAGAGATTTATTTTCTATTGATAATGTCAAATTAACAGCCACACAGAAAGACTCATGTGAAGGTGAAATTACAGAGGAGGAACTTCTGGATGCAATTAAAGACTTTGGATGGCATACCAGTCGAGGTATACCAAACCTTTTTTGATATACTAAGAGGACCGTTATTAGCATGTTTTAACCACTCCTATGTAAATGGTAGATTATCTGACACTCAAGAAGAAGGTCTGATCTCATTATTACTGAAACAGGATAAAAGTGGAAAATATAAAGATCCAGTCCATTTACAAAATTGGAGGCCCCTTACACTTCAGTGTTGTGATGCAAAAATCCTAGCAAAATGTATAGCGCATAGAATTAAAAAGGTATTGTCGGATATTATTCATTCTAATCAGACAGGTTTTTTACATGGAAGATACATTGGAGATAATATAAGGCAAGTATTGGAAACAATAGAACACTATGGAAAATATGGGAAACCAGGCCTGCTATTCATAGCAGACTTCGAAAAAGGCATTTGATAAAGTTCGACTGGGGTTTATATATAAATGCCTGGAGCATTTCAATTTTGGAGAATCTCTTATAAAATGGGTCAAAATCATGTATAGTAACCCTAGGTGTAAAATAGTAAATAATGGCTATTTCTCAGAAAGTTTTAAACTGTCAAGAGGAGTGAAACAAGGTTGTCCACTATCGGCATATCTATTTATTGTGGCCATCGAGATGTTAGCTATTAAAATCAGATCCAATAATAATATCAGAAGATTAGAAATACAGGGCTTAAAAACAAAGGTGTCATTGTACGCTGATGATTCATGTTTTCTTTTAAATCCACAACTAGAATCCCTCCACAGCCTCATAGAGGATCTAGATACATTTTCTAACCTCTCTGGATTACAACCAAATTATGACAAATGTACTATATTACGTATTGGATCACTAAAAAATACAATTTTTACATTACCATGTAGTTTACCAATAAAATGGTCTGATGGTGATGTGGATATACTCAGAATACATATCCCAAAGGAAATAAATGATCTCACTTCAATAAATTTGTATAGAAAGTTAGCAAAAATAGATAAGATCTTACTACCATGGAAAGGAAAATACCTGTAAATTTGTGGAAAAATCACCCTGATTAACTCTTTAGTATTATCCCAGTTTACCTATTTGCTTATGGTCTTGCCTACGCCTAGCGAACAGTTTTTTTAAATTATATGAGAAAAAAATATTCAATTTTATTTGGAACGGCAAGCCAGACAAAATTAAAAGTGCATATTTATATAATGTATATGAATTCGGAGGACAGAAATTGTTAAATATTAAAGCTTCGAACCAGGATCTCTAGTGGCACAGTTAGCACTGCGATGCAGTGCCTTAGACCACTGCGCCACTCACACTCCTGAGTGGCGCAGTGGTCTAAGGCACTGCATCGCAGTGCTAACTGTGCCACTAGAGATCCTGGTTCGAATCCAGGCTCTGTCGCAGCCGACCGGGAGACTCATGGGCGGCGCACAATTGGCCCAGCGTCGTCCAGGGTAGGGGAGGGAATGGACGGCAGGGATGTAGCTCAGTTGATAGAGCATGGCGTTTGCAATGCCAGGGTTGTGGGTTCGATTCCCACGGGGGGCCAGTATAAAAAAATATGTATTCACCAACTGTAAGTCGCTCTGGATAAGAGCGTCTGCTAAATGACGTAAATGTAAATGTAATTAGACCTATCACTAAAAGCTTCAATCATACAAAAGTTATACTTAAATCCGAACTGGTTCTTAAGCAAATTAGTAAGATTGTCTCACCCAATGTTCAAGAAAGGCCTTTTTCCCTTTATTCAGATTACAACAACTCATTTGCAGTTATTTGAAAAGGAAATCATCTCCAAAATATCACTATTTCTAAAACAAGCCATAGAAAGTTGGTTGCAATTTCAATTTAATCCTCCAGAAACGACAGAACAAATAATGCAACAAATATTGTGGTTAAATTCAAATATACAGTGGGGGAAAAAAGTATTTAGTCAGCCACCAATTGTGCAAGTTCTCCCACTTAAAAAGATGAGAGAGGCCTGTAATTTTCATCATAGGTACACGTCAACTATGACAGACAAATTGAGATTTTTTTTCTCCAGAAAATCACATTGTAGGATTTTTAATGAATTTATTTGCAAATTATGGTGGAAAATAAGTATTTGGTCACCTACAAACAAGCAAGATTTCTGGCTCTCACAGACCTGTAACTTCTTCTTTAAGAGGCTCCTCTGTCCTCCACTCGTTACCTGTATTAATGGCACCTGTTTGAACTTGTTATCAGTATAAAATACACCTGTCCACAACCTCAAACAGTCACACTCCAAACTCCACTATGGCCAAGACCAAAGAGCTGTCAAAGGACACCAGAAACAAAATTGTAGACCTGCACCAGGCTGGGAAGACTGAATCTGCAATAGGTAAGCAGCTTGGTTTGAAGAAATCAACTGTCGGAGCAATTATTAGGAAATGGAAGACATACAAGACCACTGATAATCTCCCTCGATCTGGGGCTCCACGCAAGATCTCACCCCGTGGGGTCAAAATGATCACAAGAACGGTGAGCAAAAATCCCAGAACCACACGGGGGGACCTAGTGAATGACCTGCAGAGAGCTGGGACCAAAGTAACAAAGCCTACCATCAGTAACACACTACGCCGCCAGGGACTCAAATCCTGCAGTGCCAGATGTGTCCCCCCTGCTTAAGCCAGTACATGTCCAGGCCCGTCTGAAGTTTGCTAGAGTGCATTTGGATGATCCAGAAGAGGATTGGGAGAATGTCATATGGTCAGATGAAACCAAAATATAACTTTTTGGTAAAAACTCAACTCGTCGTGTTTGGAGGACAAAGAATGCTGAGTTGCATCCAAATAACACCATACCTACTGTGAAGCATGGGGGTGGAAACATCATGCTTTGGGGCTGTTTTTCTGCAAAGGGACCAGGACGACTGATCCGTGTAAAGGAAAGAATGAATGGGGCCATGTATCGTGAGATTTTGAGTGAAAACCTCCTTCCATCAGCAAGGGCATTGAAGATGAAACGTGGCTGGGTCTTTCAGCATGACAATGATCCCAAACACACCGCCCGGGCAACGAAGGAGTGGCTTCGTAAGAAGCATTTCAAGGTCCTGGAGTGGCCTAGCCAGTCTCCAGATCTCAACCCCATAGAAAATCTTTGGAGGGAGTTGAAAGTCAGTGTTGCCCAGCGACAGCCCCAAAACATCACTGCTCTAGAGGAGATCTGCATGGAGGAATGGGCCAAAATACCAGCAACAGTGTGTGAAAACCTTGTGAAGACTTACAGAAAACGTTTGACCTGTGTCATTGCCAACAAAGGGTATATAACAAAGTATTGAGAAACTTTTGTTATTGACCAAATACTTATTTTCCACCATAATTTGCAAATAAATTCATTAAAAATCCTACAATGTGATTTTCTGGAAAAAGAATTCTCATTTTGTCTGTCATAGTTGAGGTGTACCTATGATGAAAATTACAGGCCTCTCTCATCTTTTTAAGTGGGAGAACTTGCACAATTGGTGGCTGACTAAATACTTTTTTTCCCCACTGTACTAATTGACAAAAAAACTTTCTTTTTTGACAGAATGTTTAAAAAAGGTATAATCTTCGTAAATGATATCATCGGTAGGACTGGTGGAGTTATGTCGCACATGCAGCTAACAAAAACATATGGAAATGTCTGCTCTACCCAAAATTACAACCAAATAATTGCAGCCTTACTGCAAAAGTGGAAGAGGAAAGTGGAAGGGGGAGAAAGTAAGGAACTTGTCTGTCGGCCTTGCATTAAAGAACATAATTGGTTAAGGAAAACTGTGATAAATAAAAAAGTATATCAGTTTCACTTAAGGACCAAAGGATTGACAGCCGTCCCATATAGATTGCAAAATAGATGGGAAGAGATCTTTGAAGTACCGATCCCATGGCATAGTGTTTATGAACTGACACGCAAAACGACACCGGATTCAAAAATTAGAATCTTTCTATTTAAATTATTATATAAAATTATTGCTACCAATAGAATGTTATTTATATGGAGGATACAATCTTCCCAGCTCTGCAGTTTTTGCTGTGAAGAGACAGAATCATTAGATCATTTGTTTTGGTTCTGTCCATTTGTAGCTTGTTTTTGGACACAGGTCCAGGAATGGCTAAAGGATTGCAATATTTACCTGGAGCTAACCTTGCAGATAGCATTACTGGGTGATCTGAAAAGTCATAGTCAATCGATCAATAATATAATAATACTTTTAGCAAAAATGTTTATTTTAAATTCACAATCTGTAGAAGCAATGAGAATAGAAAGGTTCAGAACTTTTGTAAAACATCACAGTACGGTTGAAATATATATGGCAAATAGAAATCCTATATGGATGGTGTTAAGATATAGATGGGAGGTATTGAATAGAGTTGAAGGATGGGACTAATAACAAATAACAACAAATAATAACAAAGATGGCTAATAATGTAAGCATACTGTGTCCATAATAAGTATATAGGTTGTATGTTTGGAGCTTTTGGGAAAGAGCACAGTTAGAAAGATATGGCATATAGAAGCAAACCGGATGGACATCATGAAAATGATCGGAGAGGTTGAGAGTAGAAGAAGTTCAGGAGCAAAAAAATATATATAATAGAATTATTGTAAAATTGTCCATAAGGTGTAGATAGTAAGTATAGACCGGAAGTAGAGGCCTGGGCATTGTTGTTCACTAATTTACTCCAAGTAGGGAGAGGATGGCGGGTTTGAAAAGTAATAAAGGGGAGTATATATATAAAAAACATGGGGGATTGGAAGTGATGCAGACAATTACTTTGATAGAAGATACATTATATCTGCAATATTAAGCTGATCCATCCCCCACCCCCCAAAATAAGAAAAAAACATTTAAAAAAAATAACATGTATGCATTCCACGCTGCGCCTTGGTCTAATCCGTCTCTCAACGATCGTGACAGAAGATCCCACCAAAAACCGACCAAGCAGCGTGCCCAGGAGCAGCAGACACCCTGGACACAGGTGGGGAAGAGTTTTTGGACATGGGAGGAGATTTTGGCAGGTAAAGGACCCTGGGCGAAGGAGGAGGCCCAGGCAGGAGAGGAACACAGAAGGCGCCGGCCGAGGAGTAAGCCCGAGAGACAGCCCCAATAAAAAAATTTTTTTGGGGGGGCTAAATGGGTGGTCGGGGATCGATAGAGAAGAGCCCCTGCACTGCACTCATGGGGGCTCAAGGAGGAGTCCTCACTGGAGGAGGACTGGGCGCGGAGAGTAAAGGACTGGTACAGTCGTAGACCTCCAGCGCCGGTTCCCAGTCCGGTAAGCCTCGTGCCTGCTCCTCGCACCAAGCCAGTGGTGCGTGTTCCCAGTCCAGTATGGCCCGTCCTTGCTCCTCGCACCAAAACAGTGGTGCGTGTCGCCAGCCCGGTAGCCACTCCGGAGCCAAAGCACTCCACCGGTGCCCAGTCCAGCTCCGGTCAGCGGCTCCACTCCAGAGCCAGAGCAGTCCGCTCCACTGGTGCCCAGTCCAGCTCCGGTCAGCGGTTCCACTCCGGAGCCAGAGCAATCCGCTCCACCGGTGCCCAGTCCAGCTTCGGTCAGCGGTTCCACTCCGGAGCCAGAGCAGTCCGCTCCACCGGTGCCCAGTCCAGCTCCGGTCAGCGGCTCCACTCCGGACCCAGAAGTCAGCCCCTCTCTAGGGTCGGGGCCTCCCACACCAGGGTCCAGACAGGGCTTGGTGCATTGCAGGAGGATTGCGGATCCAGGCCCAGACGTCAGCCCCTCTCCAGGTTCGGGGTCTCCCACACCAGGGTCCAGACAGGGTTTGGTGCATCGTGGGAGGAAGGAGAGGGGAAGCATCGTGTCGAGGTCCAGACCAGACCAGGGGCGCAACGGGGAGGCAGAGAGGGAGAGGTCGTCACGCCCGGAGCCGGATCCGCCTCCGAGGCGGAATGCCCACCCGGACCCTACCCTAATGAGTCAGGTTGGTGCGGCCGGAGTACGCACCTTTAAATAATAATAATAATAATATGCCATTTAGCAGACGCTTTTATCCAAAGCGACTTACAGTCATGCGTGCATACATTTTTGTGTATGGGTGGTCCCGGGGATTGAACCCACTACCTTGGCGTTACAATCGCCGTGCTCTACCAGCTGAGCTACAGAGGACCACAGGGGGGGGGGGGGGGTGGTACTGTCACGCTCTGACCTGGAGAGACTGTTATTCTCTAGGTAGTTTGGTCAGGGTGTGAAACTCTATGTTTTGTATTTCTATGTTTGGCCGGGTGTGGTTCCCAATCAGAGGCAGCTGTCGCTCGTTGTCTCTGATTGGGGATCATACTTAGGCAGCCAGTTTTTCTTGCCTGGGTTGTGGGATCTTGTTTGTGTTTCGGTGTGTTTGGCTTGTTTGTGTATAGCCTTCCGACATCACGTTTCATTGCCTTTTGTTGTTTTGTCAGTGTTTATTGTTTTAATAAACATGTATGCATTCCACGCTGCGCCTTGGTCTAATCCTTCTCCCAACGATCGTGACAGCGTTTGAGCCAATCAGTTGTGTTTTGACAAGGTAGGGGTAGTATACAGAAAAGACCAAGTCCATATTTATAAAAGACCAAGTCCGTATTATGGCAAGAACAGCTCAAATAAGCAAAGAGTGTGATGCGTGATTTGAAGGAGTCAGGCTCAGGAGGGTAAACATGCACACGGGGAAATACCCCGGCAATACAAAATACTGAGCTCAACCGAGCTACTAATCCTCACAATGAACAATTACCCACAAGGACAAGGGGGCAGAGGGAACACTTAAACACGTACTAATGAGGGGAATATGAACCAGGTTTGTATAATTGACAAGACAAGACAAATGGAATGATGAGATATGGAGCGGCAGTGGCTAGAAGGCTGGTGACGACAAACGCCGAAGCCTGCCCGAACAAGGAGGGGATGCAGCTTCGGAGGAAGTCGTGACAGAACCCCCCCCCCTTGACGCACAGCTCCAGTAGCGCGCCGACCCCGGCCTCGGGGACGGCCAGGAGGACGCGGAGCAGGGTGAGCCGGATGGCGATGGTGGAAATCCCGCAACAGGGAGGGATCAAGGATATCCCTCACCGGGACCCAGCACCGTTCCTCCGGACTGTACCCCTCCCACTACACGAGGTACTGAAGGCCCCCCACCCAACGCCTCGAATCCAGGATGAAACGGACAGAGTACGCCGGGGCCCCCTCGATGTCCAGAGGAGGCGGAGGGACCTCCCGCACCTCAGACTCCTGGAGCGGACCAGCCACCACCGGCCTGAGGAGAGACATATGAAACGAGGGGTTAATACGGTAATCAAGTTGATTCTCCTCAGGACTTTGAACGGCCTCACAAACCGCGGGCTCAGCTTCCGGCAGGGCAGGCGGAGGGGCAGATTCCGGGTCAAGAGCCAGACCCGATCACCCGGTATGAAGACCGGGGCCTCACTGCTGTGGCGGTCAGCGTTGGCCTTCTGACGATGCACGGCGCATTGGAGGTGGATGTGGGCAGCGTCCCACGTCTCCTCCGCGTGCCGAAACCAGTCATCCACTGCAGGAGCCTCGGTCTGGCTCTGGTGCCACGGTGCACAGAACCGGTTGGTAACCTAAAACACAATTGAATGGCGTTAGGTTAGTGGAGGAGTGACGGAGAGAGTTCTGGGCATATTCGGCCCATGGCAAGAACACCGACCACTCCCCCAGCCGGTCCTGGCAGTAGGACCGCAGGAACCTACCCACATCCTGATTTACCCGTTCCACCTGCCCATTAGACTTGGGGTGGAAACCAAAGGTCAGGCTGACCGAGACCCCCAGACGTTCCATGAACGCCTTCCAGACCTTGGATGTGAACTGGGGACCCCGGTCAGACACTATATCCTCTGGTACCCCGTAGTGCCGGAAGACGTGTGTAAACAGGGCCTCTGCAGTTTACAGGGCCGTGGGGAGACCGGTCAGAGGAAGGAGGCGGCAGGCCTTGGAAAAGCGGTCCACAACGACCAGGATGGTGGTGTTACCTTGGGAGAGGTGAAGATCGGTAAGGAAATCAACACTCAGGTGAGACCATGGTCGTTGTGGAACTGGTAAAGGTTGTAACTTACCAGCTGGGAGGTGCCTAGGTGCCTTACTCTGGGCACACACCGAACAGGAGTAGACATACACCCTCACATCCTTAGCCAAGGTAGGCCACCAGTACTTTCCGGTCAGGCAGCGCACTGTACGACCGATACCTGGGTGACCAGAGGAGACGTGTGCGCCCAGTAGATCAGACAGTCACGGATAAGAGCAGGCACGTACTGCAGCCCAGCCTGCTCTATATCCGCGTCCATCGCCCATACTACCGGCAGAGGAGGCCGGGAGTATGGGAGTGTTGTCTCTGGGCCTCTCCTCTGTGTCATACAGCCGTGACAATGCATCTGTCTTCATGTTCTTCGTACCTGGGATGTATGGTAGTGGGAAATCAAAACCCGGTGAAGAATAGGGCCCACCTGGCCTGGCGAGGATTCAGCCTCCTCGCTGCCCGGATGTACTCCAGGTTACGGTGGTCCGTCCAGACGAGGAAAGGGTGTTTCGCACCTTCAAGCCAATGCCTCCACACGGTCAGGCCTCGGACAACAGCCAATAGCTCCCAATCACTAACGTCGTAGTTCTGCTCTGCCGGGCTGAGCTTCTTAGAGAAGAAGGCACAGGGGCAGAGCTTGGGTGACATGCCCGAGCGTTGAGATAGGACAGTGCCTATCCCTACCTCGGACGCATCCACCTCCACTATGATCGGTAGTGATGGATCAGGGTGGGCCAGTACCGGGGCTGAGGTGAACAGACCCCTAAGGTTACTGAAGGCCCTGTCAGCCTCAGCAGACCAGCGGAGCCGGGACGGCCCACCCTTCAACAGAGATGTAATTGGAGCTGCGACCTTGCCAAAGCCCCGGATAAACCTCCGATAGTAATTGGCGAAGTCAATAAAGCGCTGCACCTCCTTAACTGTGGTTGGAGTCGGCCAATTACGCACGGCTGAAATGCGATCTACCTCCATCTCCACACCTGAGGTGGTAATGCGGTATCCGAGGAAGGAGATGGACTGCTGGAAAAACAGACACTTTTCTGCCTTGGCATAAAGGTCATTTTCCAACAGTCGGACTAGCACTTTGCGAACCAGAATGTCATCGATGTAGACCACTACACCGCGACCAAGCATGTCCCGAAACACCTCGTTCACAAAGGACTGGAAGACGGATGGAGCATTCATCAAACCGTAGAGCATCACCAGTTATTTATAATGCCCCGTAGTTGTGCTGAATGCTGTCTTCCACTCATCCCCCACTCGGACACGCACCAGGTTGTACGCACTCTGGAGATCTAATTTGGTGAAGAAGCGCGCCCCATGCATTGACTCGATCACTGAAGGAATGAGGAAGAGAGGATAACTGAATCGTATCGTCACCTTGTTCAGTGATCGATAATCAATGCAAGGTCGCAGACCGCCGTCTTTCTTCTTCACAAAATAGTACTCGAGGAGGCGGGTGAAGTGGAGGGACGTATAAACCCCTGGCGCAGGGACTCTGTGACGTATGTTTCCTTAGCCTCCGTTTCAGCCTGTGACAGGGGATACACATGACTCCTGGGAGGCACAGTGTCTACCTGGAGGTTTATCGCGCAATCCCCCGCCCAATGAGGTGGTAACTTGGTCACCTGCGTTTTGGAAAATGCAGGTGCTGTCTGTACTTTCCACCGTGGTTGCACCAACGGAAACACAGAGACCCTCTGCGGCCATGAGAATGTGGGGTTGTGCAGTGCTAACCAAGGGATATCTAGTACCACAGGGAAAGCAGGAGACTCAATGATAAAAAACGTGACTTGCTCGCAATGAGTCTCTTGGGTAACGATGGTGATTGGTGCGATAACTTCCCTAACAAACCCGGACCCTAATGGTCGACTGTCAAGTGCTCTGATGGGGAGTGGAATGGATAGAGGAACCAATGAAATGCCTAGACTGTGTGAGAATGCCCTGTCCATAAAGTTCCCAGCTGCGCCTGAATCGACTAGCACCTTACACTGGGGAACTACGATGTGATCAGGAAAGTGGATGGGTAGGGTAAAGTGCGCAGCAGAAGGCGCTGAACAAGTGTGGGTGTTCGATAACTGGGGTGATGCGAGAGTGCCCTGCCTGCCGCCTCCAGATCCAAAAGAATGCTGATGACATTGTGTGGTGTAATGTCCCTTGGTGCCACCAGAGTGACACCGGCGCTGTCGTCCTCTGCTCTCTCTCTCTCTGATCGCGGCTCCACCCGGCTCCATCAGCTCGTGATCCGAGTCGGCCGGGGTTGGAACGGGCAGACCCCCTCCAGGACGTCCTCTCTCCGCCAGCAGGTTGTCCAAATGGATTACCATGTCCACCAGTTGCGTGAAGGACAGCATGGTGTCCCGGAAGGCTAGCTCCCTTCGGACGTCCACCCACAGATGGCAGTGGTCGAGAAGGGCCCGCTCGTTCCACCCGGACCCAGCTGCTAGAGTTCGAAACTCCAAGGCAAAGTCCTGCGCAGTCCTCGTCCCCTGCCTCAGGTGGACCAGCCGCTCGCCCGCCTCTTGACCTTCGGGCGGGTGATCGAAGACTGCCCGAAAGAGGTGAGCGAACTCCCCGTAGTTGTCCAACGCGGCTCCTCCTTCGTTCCAGATCGCGCTGGCCCACTCCAGGGCTTTCCCCGAGAGGCAGGAGACGAGGGCGGATACCTTCTCCCGCTCCGATGGGGCCGGGCTGATGCTGGAGAAGTAGAGCTCCAGTTGGAGGAGGAATCCCTGGCAGAGAGCAGCTGTCCCGTCGAACTCCCGTGGTCGGGATATATGGATCCCTCTGGGTGTTGGGGTGTGGGTGGCTGGATCCGGTTGCCCAGCTGGTCTCGACAGATCGGGTCCTCTCTTCTCCAGGCTTTGGACGCTGGCTAGCATTGTTGAATGCTCCTGGACCCGTGCCACGACTCCAGGCATGCGCTCCTCTCCTGCTGACTCCATTTTGGGTGGGTGATTCTGTGATGCGTGATTTGAAGGAGTCAGGCGCAGGAGTGTAAATCACAATATACTGAGTTTATTCCGTAATCCAGCGTAACCAGTCCAGTGTGCAAAACAGGCGCACTGGAACAAACATGCACACGGGGAAAATACAGAGGCAATACAAAATACTGAGCTCAACCGAGCTACTAATCCTCACAATGAACAATCACCCACAAGGACAAGGGGGCAGAGGGAACACTTAAACACGTACTAATGAGGGGAATATGAACCAGGTTTGTGTAATTGACAAGACAAGACAAATGGAATGATGAGATATGGAGCGGCAGTGGCTAGAAGGCCGGTGACGATGAACGCCGAAGCCTGCCCGAACAAGGAGGGGAGACAGCTTCGGAGGAAGTCGTGACAAAGAGAAACGACAGTCCATCATTACTTTAAGAAATGAAGGTCAATCTGGAACATTTCAAGAACTTTGAAAGTTTCTTCAAGTGCAGTCGCAAATACCATCAAGCACTATGATGAAACTGGCTCTCATGAGGACCACCACAGGAAAGGAAGACCCAGAGTTACCTCTGCTGCAGAGAATACGTTTATTAGAGTTAACTGCACCTCAGATTGCAGCCCAAATAAATGCTTCACAGAGTTCAAGTCACAGACACATCTCAACATCAACTGTTCAGAGGAGACTGCGTGAATCAGGCCTTCATGGTCGAATTGCTGCAAAGAAACCACTACTAAAGGACACCAAGAAGAAGAAGAGACTTGCTTGGGCCAAGAAACACGTGCAATGGACATTAGACCGGTGGAAATATGTCCTTTGGTCTGATGAGTCCAAATTTGAGATTTTTGGTTCCAACCGCTGTGTCTTTGTGAGATGCGGTGTGGGTGAACGGATGATCTCTGCATGTGTTGTTCCCACCGTAAATCATGGAGGAGGAGGTGTGATGGTGTGGGGGTGCTTTGCTGGTGACACTGTCAGTGATATATTTAGAATTCAAGACAAACTTAACCAGCATGGCTACCACTGCATTCTGCAGCGATACGCCATACCATCTGGTTTGCGCTTAGTGGGCTATCATTTGTTTTTCAACAGGACAATGACCCAACACACCTCCAGGCTGTGTAAGGTTCTATTTGACCAAGAAGGAGAGTGATGGAGTGCTGCATCAGATGACCTGGCCTCCACAATCACCCAACCTCAACCCAATTTAGATGGTTTGGGATGAGTTGGACCGCAGAGTGAAGGAAAAGCAGCCAACAAGTGCTCAGCATATGTGGGAACTCCTTCAAGACTGTTGGAAAAGCATTCCAGGTGAAGCTGGTTGAGAGAATGCCAAGAGTGTGCAAAGCTGTCATCAAGGCAAAGGGTGGCTACTTTGAAGAATCTCAAATATAAAATATATATTTTGATTTGTTGAACACTTTTTTGGTTACTACATGATTCCATATGTGTTATTTCATAGTTTTGATGTCTTCACTATTATTCTACAATGTAGAAAATAGTAAAAATAAAGAAAAACCCTTGAATGAGTAGGTGTGTCCAAACTTTTGACTGATACTGTACATACAATATGCTAAAGTACATACGACAACACGATATACAGAAAATAAGGCACTTACTTTGATTGGAACGCACACATGTCCAAAGTTATTATTTGTAAGGAAAACAACAATGAAGCCAATGTCAGCGCCAGCCAGAAAATGTGCCAGGGGGAAACATTTTGCTAAACTGCACAAATGTCTGCATACTTGATCTGGGGAAACATTGGGGAGGTGCTTGGGCTCTCATCGAAGAGAGAAGTTTTTCCGGTTCAGTAAACCCTCAAACATAAATTGTCTTCAACAGTGAAATGGGCTATTTCTATGTGAATTAATGAGGAGGCGGAACACACCTCAATTCAAACTGTTGTTAGAAAATAAAACTTGTTAGAAAATAATTTCAAATTGACAAGTTGAAATATAGCCTATACATAATTAGCAGGTAGCGTGTGTCTTGGTTTAAGGGCAGCACAGGTTAACTGTCCTGTTACGTAACAATCACATTTTGGAACAGTGAGTGCATTCTGACATCATGCGCATAAAAAAACTCACGCTGGGGCGACTGTTAGAGATATTTGGAACTCACATGTGAAAAGGTTAAAAAGCATGATCATTAGACAAGGCCACTCTAAAATGTGCAGTTTTGTCACACAACACAATGCCACAAATATCTCAAGTTTTGAGGGATCATGCTGACTGCAGGAATGTCCACCCGAGCTGTTGCCAGATAATTGAATGTTCATTTCTCTACTATAAGCCACCTCCAACGTCGTTTTAGAGAATTTGGCAGTACGTCCAACCGGCCTCACAACCGCAGACCACGTGTAGCCACACCAACCGAGGACCTCCAGATACGGCTTCTTCACCTGCGGGTTCGTCTGAGACAAGCCACCCAGACAGCTGATGAAACTGAGGAGTATTTCTGTCTGTAATAAAGCCCTTTTGTGGGGAAAAACTCATTCTGATTGGCTGGACCTGGCTCCCAAGTGGGTGGGCCTATGCCGCATAGCCACGGGAAGTAGGGGTGCTGAGGGTGCTGCAGCACCCCCTGATATATCAAAGAAGAAAACAAAAATCCCACAAGTTAGTACACTAAGCCTTTATTACTCCTGTATGAGTGGAGAAAAATACTGGTCAGCAGACAGCAGACAGCAGTAGCTCTCCAGACTGAGGGTTGACCACACGTGTGTTTTATACAGTTGCCTAACAGGTATTTAACTTTGTGGGGGGTTAAGTGCCTTGCTCAATGACAGGAGATGGTACATGGGATCAGAGAGCAGCCTCCCAGTGTCGATACCACATTACGCTTACTGTTTTATACGTACATAAAAAAGTAAGCGCCAATTGTTGGTCACGCCGCCAATTGTTGGTCGTGGAAATTTGGTTAAGAGTCATGGAGAAGTCATGGAAAAGTCATGAAATTCCAACTGTCAAAATGTGTATGTGTAAAGCGTTGGTACCCAGGTGCTAATGTGTCTCTCTCCTCACTAAATGAATGACATTAATTGATGAATAGGTGATAGAAACCAGATATAAACTGATAATTGTGCGCTTGACTTCACGATTGAATTTGAATGAACTGAATGATGAAGAGGGTGATTGAATTTAGAACAATAGTGTAAGAATTGCTCTTCCTTTGTCCCGTGTGCACACCCGGAGAAAGACACCTCTTTATAATTTTTTATTATTTCCCTTTTTCCCCCCAATTTTCGATCTGTTTCTAATTTGCCAGAAGAAGCTGTAAACATTCAGTTATATTCCATTATATTCTTTAAATATATGTGTTGACTGAATATACGCAAGTGATGTCTGATAAATGAACAAGTTGATGGTGCAGCCATATAGCCTCGGCTAGTAAGCACAGATAAATAAAACTCAAAACATGCTATTCTGTTATATTGAAATACATTGCACTTCATACTGCGGTATGACACAACTTTTAAATGAGGAACCACTGTACTAATGTTTTAAGGAAGACCTAGAGACAGCCTCAGGGGAAGGAAGGACACCTGCTGGGACCCACCAGCTTCTCGGGAGTTAACATGGAAACTCCTAAAATTTCACCAGTTGCCAGCCTGCTGGGCTGATGAAGATCTTTTAATAAAGACAAAAAGGTTAATGAAGGCGAGGCACTGGAGTGCGTTATCGCTGGTCTCTCTCTCTCTCTCTCTCTCTCTCTCTCTCTCTCTCTCTCTCTCCTCTGCTGTCTGTGACTAAGGGGAAGATTTGACCTTGTAGGATCAGAACACTAAGTGGATTTTTAATCCATCCCGTGCCCTCTAGACTAGCGGGGAGCCGCCTGTTATTTATAGGTGAAATGTCATGTCTTTCCTAACGAACACTTGTTATTTTTCTCCTCAAAATAATGGCCCATCCAGTCAAATATATTCTGCACAAATGAGGACGCGAGCATTAATCAGCTGACTTCATTTTGTAGGTAGCAATATTTATAACGTTGGATTTGCATAATGAGATTATTTTGTTCTGATCAATAAACCCTTCAGAACATTGGTCCTATGTGGTAGGTAGTATGCCTTAAAGCTTCAAAAACCTTTTTTTTTTTTATCTTGTGTCGTTGAGTTTGTACCGTAATATTGTGGCCTTTCAGGCCTTGATACCAAAGCAAATGTGCCTTTTTATTTTGCCTTGTTAAATAATAAATACAGTACATAAACCACTGCTCCCTTTCAGATGTTTTTTTGTCAACGAGAATCATGCCACCGGACACAAGCGTTAACCAAAATGTCAATAGTGATCTGCAGTGTAATGTTTGGTTTATTACTCTGGACCCCACTCTGTTGATTGAATGGGCCTTGTTATCAGCATTTAGACAGCTCTCACTAACGCCTTCTCAATCGATACCCCCTTCATTGTGTTCAAGGGGCTTAGTAGTCGATCAATGCTCAGCTGTGTGACCCCTCTCTACCCCCCTCCGCCTGCCTGCTCTTAAAACTACCATCACTACACCTCAACACTGCTGCTGCACAGTGCTGCCTGCTGACGGTGGCCTTGGGATGATAGACAGCACAGTGAAGTCAATTCCCTCTTCCCACCCAGCATCTACATTATCTATACAGTATCTCATTCTCCTTCATCATCAACTAGCTCCTTCTTCATCATCCTTTATCATCCTCACTCTGCCTACTGTATGTCACAAATCAAAACGTCATCTTCTTAATTGGATGTTTTTTCCTGCTCCATGATTAGATTTTGTGGCCTGATGCCTTTCAAAACACAATGTTCACATTTCACTTCCTCAAAGATGATACCGTTGTTTCCGATGTGAAAAAGGAAACTGTAAGATATCTGTCTTTCTGTCACTTACTTGAAGTCCAAAGTACTTGTTGTCTAACTTGTCTTGTGATAACTTTACCTCAGTCTGTTGAAGGCACTCTGCACAGAACAGATTTGCTGCTTGATGTCAGTTTGAGTACCGGTAACTCGTCACTGCAAACTTGAGTGAAACAGACACTAATTAGTGTGATGAAGTGAGGGCTTATAAATAACAAGTCCCCTCTCTCTGTTCTCAGTGTGTCTATTGGGATCAGCTATGTCCTAGCTGGCAGCGAGGCCTACGCCGCTCTTCTACATGTGAGGTAAGTCGGCAGTGACAAAAACACAAAGGCAGTGACAAAGACATAGTGGTCAAAATATTGTCTCATTACAGTGTGTGGGTAGTTTCCATGTTCTACTGTTTACCCCTTTTGAGGTGTAAGTACTTCTCATAGTCTTTGACAATGTTGACTTCAATAGGGCGGATGAGTGATTGACTGGGGTAAATTAGGGTTCAAATGTTAGGATTAGGGCCATATCATTAAAGCGAGACCATTTGGCTTACAAGGTCTTCTTTATCTAACTGGCAGTCTTCAAACATAACACTCAGCTTGAGTTGTCATAACACTAGACTATTTTGAGAATAGTATATTTGCTGTCACAACATCATTTCATTTTTTTACCAGTTAAGTTGACTGAGAACACATTCTCATTTACAGCAACAACCTTGGGAATAGTTACAGGGGGATGAATGAGCCAATTAGAAGTGGGGATGATTAGGTGGCTATGATGTTATGACAGCCAGATTGGGAATTTAGCCAGGACACCTGGGTAACAACCCTACAATAAGTGACATGGGATCTTTAGTGACAACAGAGAGTCAGGACACCCGTTTAACGTCACCCTACACAGGGCAATGTCCCCAATCACTACCATGGGGAATTGGGATATATCAAAAAAAAATACCAGAGGAAAGAGTGCCTCCTACTGGCCCTCCAACACCACTTCCAGCAGCATCTGGTCTCCCATCCATGACCAACCCTGCTTAGCTTCAGCGGCAAGACAGCAGTGGGATGCAGGGTGGTATGCTACTGGCATGCTTTTGTAGCTAAGCAAGGTTGGTCCTGGTCAGTCCCTGGTATGCTTCATTACCCAATAGTACATCAAGCGTTATACACTGAGTGTATAAAACATTAGGAACAAATTTTTACATTAAAAAACAACAACATTTTTTGTCATTTAGCAGACGCTCTTATCCAGAGCGACTTACAGTTAGTGAGTGCATACACAATTGTTTTTTTTATTTAAAAAATGTCATACTGGCCCCCCGTGGGAATCAAACCCACAACCCTGGCGTTGCAAACGCCATGCTCTACCAACTGAGCTACATCCCTGAGCTACATCTTATTTGCATAATGAGATTATTTTGTTCTGATCAATAAACCCTTCAGAACATTGGTCCTATGTGGTAGGTAGTATGCCTAAAACTTCAAAAACCTTTTTTTTTTCTTCTAATATTGAGTTGCACCCCCTTTTACTCTCAGAACAGCCTCAATTTGTCGGGGCATGGACTCTACAAGGTGTCGAAAGCATTCTACAGGGATGCTGGCCCATGTTGACTCCAATGCTTCCCACACTTGTGTCAAGTTGGCTGGATGTCCTTTGGGTGGTGGACCATTCTTGCTAAACACGGGAAACGGTTGAGTGTGAAAAACCCAGCAGCTTTGCAGTTCTTGACACACTCAGACCTGTGCGCCTGGCACCTAATACCATACCCCGTTCAAAGGCACTTAAATCTTTTGTCGTGCCTATTCACCCTCTGAATGGCACACATACACAATCCATGTCTCAATTGTCTCAAGGCTTAAAAATCATTTTTAGTCGCGATGTAAGGAAAGCATAATTAAGACTACACCATGATGTTTAAACATGAACATAAAACATTGTGGCTTTTTGTATTTTATTTATATATTTATTGGATTCGGGCAGTACCTCCTCGTGAATATTGCTCCTCATGTTTCTGTAATTTTGTAAGACCGTTTCTCTTTAATGTCTCAGTCTTTAGAAAGCTTTGCTTTGAACAATTCATTCCCTTTTATCATTACTCTAAATGTTTTACTTTTAACTCATATTTGAGATTTATCCTGTAACTACTGTCATATCCGAAAGGATTACGGCCTCTGTCTGTATGAGAAAAACATATTTTCGTACAACTTGAAACACCACAACTTAGAAATGCACTCATTATATCTTGCCCATAGGCAGGGTGATCTGATGACTCTCTTTTTCAGTACAAACACCAGTTTTACAAGAAGAACAAAACAGAAATAGTACTTTATACAATATCTGAGAAATCTTTTTGATATAGAGAAGACATTATTTTTGTTTTTCTCTCTACACATATCAAGATGTAGTCCTTTCTCGGGTCAAAGCAAAAATATTTTTACCTTGAAAATATCTGTTTTCACATTGTCCTATATTAACAAAAAATAAATGGTATTTCTTTAATCTATTCATATGACAACATATAAAATAGGTGCTTATTTTTCTCCAACATCTTAGAAATCAAAGGTGCCCTTTCAGAAAGTAACCGGTCAAATTCAAGGCAGTATCTGGTTCCATGTTGAAGTGGCCATCAGTATTCAGCACTAGCTCCACACATAAACAGGAAAATTGAATAAGCAGACTCTGGTAGCCTCTCCAAGAACAGCATATGGTATCTTAATTCAATAAAAAAATGGCTCTAATTGCAACCTGGTGCTAGTTTCTGTCATTTCTGCTGGGTCTGTCCTTGAGATAGTTCCATATCTTCATCTCTTTTGCCAGTCTGGAAATTCTGTGGGGCCTCTGATGGGAAATGGTGATAATGTTTGAGGAACAGGATAGTTAGTTCTGTGTATAAACTTTCACACACTGTATTCCCAGGTTTGATGAGTTGTTTGTTTGGATGTTTATATTTTTGCTTAGAAATTATCGTAACCTCTTATGTGAAAGAGTGTGAGGTATCTCACAAAGGCTGATATCTAAAATGAAAACATAATTTGATCTCCTAAACTTGCCTCTTACCTCTTAAAAGTGGCTCTGATGTTCCTTTTGCCCTTGAGTTAGGTGGAGCTCGGAGCACAGAGCTTTTTCATTTTAATTAAAGCACTTCCTCTAGCTTTCCTCTGAAAACATACACTAGAGACAAATTCCACAACAAGAAATAATACTCTGTTATCAGGCTGAAAGGATCCATTTATCTACCAAGCAACCAAACCAGGAAAGCACTTTAAAGTTCCTTGGATATGAATAATTAATCTGTTTATTTATCAGGGAAAATTATCCTTAAGCGCTTTGAGCGGTGTTATTGCTTAATGCTCTCTCCCCTCCCCTCCCCTCCTCTTGGTGTGGCCTGCTAGAGTATTTCATTTGAGAAGTGCTTTGTGAAGAGGAGCCCTGGGATGGCAGGCTGATGAATCGACACAGACAGCTAGCCTCACTTTATTACCATACTAACAGATATCCTCCTGGCATGGATTTGAATAGCCAAACTGCCCAAAAGTAGTAAGTTAGTAAGTAATAAGAATAACACTAATGGGTGAAAACTGATTATCTTGCTGATTAGTTAGTAAAAGTCAGCAAAGCTAGCCCTAGATGTTTCTTTTCCAGTGAGCTTGTAGTGAGCGATTCAGTTTATTTTCCAGTATGCTTGTAGTGAGCGATTCAGTGATTCAGAGTACAGGCTTTAAGAATGGGGCTTGTTTCCCTTATGGCGGTATGCCCTGTGAAGCTACTCTGGTGTGATGTCAGCTCCAGCGTGCGGAAATAAGGATGTTACAGACAAATGCACACTGTCAATACTCCCATCTGGACTGTGGATGCTGTTATTTCACACTGTCGCTCTCCCCACATAGCCTATGCTGCCCCCAGCCTCCCAGCACACCCTCTCCTCTGTACCCACATGCTTACAGCACTCATTTGGGAAAACATGCAGACAAACATGGCCTTCAAAGCAAATGCATTTGAAAGAGATGTGTGGGACTTTAGACAAGGTTTATTGACTGTCTGTTTTAACTGTCACAGTAATATTCAGCAGCTCAGCAGTTAATAGTGGAAAGAGCTCTTTATGATAATACATTTGGGGAAGAAAATAATGCTGTAAGCAGGAAATCACAAGGAGGATCGATAGGTTTGGCTGCTGAAAGTTATACAGGACATTTATAGTACAGGTGTATCAGAAATATGTATTTTATACCATGCATAACCAAGCACAGCTCATGGAATCTTTAACCTGTCTTCTCCCCTTCATCTACACTGATTGAAGTGGATTTAATAATATAATAATAATAATATGCCATTTAGCAGACGCTTTTATCCAAAGCGACTTACAGTCATGCGTGCATAATTTTTTTTGTGTATGGGTGGTCCCGGGGATCGAACCCACTACCTTAGCGTTACAAGCGCCGTGCTCTACCAGCTGAGCTACAGGTGATATTAATAAGGGATCATAGCTTTCACCTGGATTCGCCTGGTCAGTCTATGTCATGGAAAGAGCATCATGTTTTGTACACTCTGTGTATATTATTCAGGACACATTTTTTTCTAGCACATATACTGTATGTACAATAGGCTAAGAATAGGGTTGAAGGGGAATTGCAGTGCAAGAGCACAGGGCCACTTGCCTGGCTAGATGTATTAGATGTTCTGTATTGTAGCAGCTGTTGCAAGGTGGCTCAAGTGTGGAGTCAAAGTGAGGTCCCTGAATCTTTTGTTTTTGTCTTCGTCTGCATGGGAATTAGGCTGTAATTACCTTTATCAGTTTGAAGAGGTAATTTATTTTGTTCCACCCCAGTAAATACTTAACCTGAATATTATTCACAGTAACTGCTTCCAGTTGGAATGGGTGCAGCCATGTGAATGCTTGAGTGGTTCATTAAGAACATGTTATTGGCTGGGGATATCTGCTGGATATAGGCTCAGAGAGCAGGCAAGTTATTGGAGAGAAAAACCCCAGTGAATTTCAAGTGATCCCCCTGGAGGCACTAATCAATAGGTTATTTCAGTCCCTCTTAGTGGGATCCACCGTCCCCACCGTCCATTCTGGCCAAACCAAATGATCTGAGTGAGAAATGAGGCCATTGTACTCTACTATGTATGCTAATCGTATTTATTAATGGCGTTAGTAGTCTTTGACAACAGACATATAGGCCTATAGTCCATAGGGAAAACCAATTACTTTGTGTGCATATTAAAATTGCTTGCCTTCCAACAATTTATGTGTAGGCTCTTTTTATGTGATTACCGATGCTTTCTGCTGATTGAGGGAAACTAAGGACAGGTCTTTGTTGAAAAAGAATGGCGTCTCTTTAGAAAAAGATGTCACATGTACAGCTATTAGCCTAACACACAAAAAAAGCTCTGTATTAATCTTGGGAGCTATTCTGATTGTGTGCCATTAATGCTGTGGTTTGCATGTCTGTCTGTCTACCTACAGCCATATCTATGTCATCCCTGGGTTTACCTGGACGCTCTCTCTTGGAATCCTGCTGGCTCAGATGGTCATTCAGCCAATCACGTCACTGCTGACCCTCCTGAAAGGCATCATGCTGATCATCACAGTAAGTGTTCCATTTCAATAAGTCATACTGGGATTCTGATCTGCTGCACAGTGTTGCTAGTTATGTAAATCACAGTTTGCATTCAAAGAGAAACTAGATGTATTTCATTACAGGCATTTTTTTAATCATAAGCTCAATTTCCCAAGATGACAATGTTGAATGATGCTGTATATGTTAGTGTTTTATGGGAGTATACAGTCCCTTTAGAATAGTGTAAAAGGGGGTTTGGATTCCGCTCAGTTTGGCCTTCCATGTTTACAGCTATGCCTTAATTATTCTCATGAGGTGACTGCTTCATTAGATTACATAAAGAGTCATAAAGATGAATAGAAGTTAATCCACAGAGATGAAGACAAGGATATGACATAATTGGATGTAATTATTAAATAATAATGGTTTCTGACGTGTGAATTATTAGGCCAAAGAAACTCACAATGTGAGCACAAATCTTTCTTTTAACCCCCGAGGTAAGAAAGGAATGAAATGCACATTATTTCTCTTAATGAAAATACCAGAGCCTGTGAGTGACGTCTCGTACCCTCAGTAGTTGAATGCAAATACAGAAATGCAATAAAAACTCATATTAAAGTGCCACCTCTGAGAGATTGTGATGGATATTGTTGCAGAAGATTAGATTATTATATTACCTTCACAGGACCTTTTGTTTGATATTGGCAAACTTAATATAATAAATGGAATATTTTATATCAATTAACAGTCACAGTGCTTGATCCTTCTCAGATTTACCCTAGCAGTTAATTTATGGTTTCACTCTCTGTCAGTGCCAGTCGCTGTGCAGTTGATTCTAGAAACATAATCTACTGTAGTCCAGAGTGTGAATATATCAGTGAAACACTGTTCTGCGACGCTGCACTGTATTGATACTATGAATAACCACGCTCAGTCATTCATCAAACAGGGGAGTTGTCCTCTTGCCCCCTGACACTTAGGTACTTGACATTAATTTTCATCCAAGTCTCATCAGTGGACAAATCGGCCTCATCACTCACCTTCATTGATGTATTATCCTTGTCCGTGGCGTCTGGGCTTATCTGTAATTTGGACGCTTATCATTTGTGTGTGCCAGCTTTATGGGCTGCAGCAGGAGCAGCCTCAGCATCCAGGGCCCCACACTACATCAGCTAGGACCAAATCCCATTACATACTGGGGGACATATCTGATCTGACACTGTTGTACAAGGTACTACTGAAATGTGCTCCACACCTAAATGTACAACATAATTCAAATGTAATGGGAGGGCTTTTATTTTATTTCCCTGCCAGTAATAGAATCAAACAGTCAATGACCACACATTAACTCTAGTGATAATAGTTGTTTTTTGTTCACAATCCACCGACATGCACTCTCTCTCTCTCTGGTTCCAGTTCCTTGGGTAACACAGAATCCACAGATACTCCTAGATCCTCTCCTGTTGGGTCCGTCATCTCTGGTTCCATTTCTGTAAGGGTCAGGAGTAATGTTAAACAGTCCGAGGACGTGTGTGTCTGGCTGCCAAGCCTGCAATTGAATATGCAAATGAGTTAGATGGCTGCCTGGAACTCATTAAGAGGAGACCGGGACAGGAAGTGTGTTAGCTGCTGGCCTGCTAATTGCCATCAGTCAGGGATTTACTGTTAAGATTGGCTTGGCCGCCTTTAATTTCTACTGAAATGAATAATCTGAAATATAGATCCATAAAAAATGCATATGGTTTCTTACTTGGATTTGGCTACTGTTTAAATGTATTAATAATGCATAGGAAATGTAAGACAATGGTCTGGCGTGCTAGTTAAAACACCTATGTGCTCATAATTCAACAATTCTGCTGCCTTAAATAATCATCCATAATGGATTTCAATCTTAGAGGCTGAGAGAATAGTGTCTCTTTCTGGGGCGGATGTAAAGCCACTCTGTCCCTGGTTGGCAGACCTAGATAAGGCAGGGTTATGAACGTTGAGTTTGATTACCCAGTCAGAATTCAAGGACAGCAATCAAGATTGCCGTGTTAAATAAAAGACTGTAATGTTGTTATGACTGCTTGAGCAGTCATTACTGTCCTTTTTACTCTGTCTCTGTAGTTGGTCTTCTGTCACATTACATTTACATTTTAGTCATTTAGCAGACACTCTTATCCAGAGCGACTTATAGGAGCTATTAGGGTTAAGTGCCTTGCTCAAGGGCACATCGACAGATTTTTCACCTAGTCGGCTCGGGGATTAGAACCAGCGACCTTTTGGTTACTGGCACAACGCTCTTAACCACAAAGCTACCTGCCATTACATGCTGGGAGTTAGGATGAAAGTGGCATGGTATATTTTTCACTTCATGCAGATGGCACTGGATCCCACTGTGTGTGTAACACGGGCGGCCATTCAATGTTTTCAGGTCAGTGATTCTCAATGTCAGAAACGGTGTCAAAAGCACTGCTGGAGATGTTCTAGTCAGTCGCTACTGTTGGCTTAGCCAGAACAATAACAGGATGTCACATGCTACAAGGTTGTGGTCTCTTAGCTTTGTCTAATTATTGTTGAGTTATCTGACACAAAAATTACTCAAGGTGTTAGGAAATGGTGCTAACATAGTCCTTAGTGTTATTTTCTATCATGTGTCCTGAACCATGTATTTGCCCTATTGCTACATACGTAGTAGAATGCCTAGTGTGTACTAGCAATTGAAAATGGTTAGTCTCATTCTGGATCTGTTTTTGATTAATATATTAACTTTACACTACACATACACACTAAATCTACGTAGTGAGAAACGCTTAGTTTCAAGTTATAGATATTAACTTACACTGGACACCCCTTCGAATTAGTGGATTCGGCTATTTCAGCCACACCCGTTGCTGACAGGTGTATAAAATCGTGCACACAGCCATGCAATCTCCATAGCCAAACATTGGCAGTAGAATGGCCCGTACTGAAGAGCTCAGTGACATTCAACGTGGCACCGTCATAGGATGCCACCTTTACAAAAAGTCAGTTTGTCAAATTTCTGCCCCGCTAGAGCTGCCCCGGTCAACTGTAAGTGCCGTTATTGTGAAGTGGAAACGTCTAGAAGCAACAACGGCTTAGCCGCAAAGTGGTAGGCCACACAAGTTCACAGAACGGGACCGCTGAAGTGCGTAGCGCGTAAAGATCGTCTGTCCTCGGTTGCAACACTCACTACTGAGTTCCAAACTGCCTCTGGAAGTAATGTCAGCACAAGAACTGTTCGTCGGGAGCTTCATGAAATGGGTTTCCATGGCCGAGCACCCGCACACAAGCCTAAGATCACCATGCGCAATGCCAAGCATCGGCTGCAGTGGTGTAAAGCTCGCCGCCATTGGACTCTGGAGCAGTGGAAACGCGTTCTCTGGAGTGATTTTACATTTACATTTTAGTCATTTAGCAGACGCTCTTATCCAGAGCGACTTACAGGAGCAATTAGGGTTAAGTGCCTTGCTCAAGGGCACATCGACAGATTTTTCACCTAGTCGGCTTGGGGATTAGAACCAGCGACCTTTCGGTTACTGGCACAACGCTCTTAACCACTAAGCTACCTGCCGAAGAGTGATGAATCACGCTTCACCATCTGGCAGTCCGACGGATGAATCTGGGTTTGGCGGATGCCAGGAGAACGGTACCTGCCCCAATGCATTGTGCCAACTGTAAAGTTTGGTGGAGGAGGAATAATGGTCTGGGGCTGTTTTTCATGGTTCAGGCTAGGCCCATTATTTCCAGTGAAGGGAAATCTTAACGCTACAGCACACGATGATATTGTAGATGATTCTGTGCTTCCAACTTTGTGGCAACAGTTTGGGGAAGGCCTTTTCCTGTTCCTGCATGACAATGCCCCGTGCACAAAGCGAGGTCCATACAGAAATTGATTTGTCGAGATCGGTGTGGAAGATGCTCACTAATGCTCTTGTGGCTGAATGGAAGCAAGTCCCCGCAGCAATGTTCCAACATCTAATGAAAAGCCTTACCAGAAGAGTGGAGGCTGTTATAGCAGCAAAGGGGGGTCCAACTCCATATTAATGCCCATGATTTTTGAATGAGATGTTCGACAAGCAGGTGTCCACATACTCTTGACCATGTAGTGTATGTCTGGTCAATCTGTTGCTTCCTTCCTTTACAGTGGAGTAGTTAGAGTGGATGTTTCACAGTATATTAGTAGAACATAGCTATAATTGGAGGAAATGACAAATAACATCTCATTAAAACTAATAACACTGTTTATTGGATACAATGGCATTTCTGAAAGGCAACACTAAAGAGGACTATATTTATCTTGTCAGATGAGAGACAAATTTGATATTTGTCTGTGAATAACAAACATTTCTCTCCAACTAAAATCATACTGAAGGCAAACTTCTTAGATGACCACAGAATGCTGTTTTGTTCTCTCCGTAGATACTGTGTTTTCTATTGTAATGCCCCATCATAATGATCATTTGTGTGAACATGAGCCGAAACATGTCATTTTTAAATAGGAGAACAAAGGATGTGTCACTTTGTAAACAAGTCCTTAAATTTTTATAAAACCACCCGATTTTTTGTCAGGTCAGAATGTATTTTTATGGAAAGCAAAGTTTTATCAGCTCTGCCACTGGAAGCCAGAAAAGCACCATAAGTTTTGTTGTAGTTACTGTGGAAACTGTTGGTAATTGTTAATATCTGATGGTACTGTCTGGTCGACTCCCCTATCTACAGGAAGCTCTGCTAGATGCTTTTGTTGGATAGCTAAGAGCTGGAATTTATCAACTATGTCTCTCTCTTTTTTATGTCATTTATGGTACCACAATGGTCCCAAAAATATATATTTCTACCTTGTGATGCTTTATTAATTCCGTCTGCAGCTTCACACCCACACTCAGTCACTCATAAACATACAGTGGTAATCTATAACGTTGTAACCTCATCATAACAATTCACTGGCTGTGATGAGGTGGTGTTGAAGAAGTCAGGCGCAGGAGGGTAAATCACAGAATAACAGGCATTAATCCACAAAATACAGGTTTACGCAGAAATGCGTCAAACACACTCCAGGGCACAAAACAGCCGCACTAGAAAATACAAGGCACACAGGAAATACTCCCGTCGATACAAAATACACAATCTCCACCGAGTTTCACTAACCTCCACAATAAACAATCACCCACACAGACAAGGAAGCAGAGGGAACACTTATACAATGACTAATGAGGGAATAAGGACCAGGTGTGTGTGATTGAAGACAAGACAAATGGAGTGATGATAAATGGATCGGCAGTAGCTAGTAAGCCGGTGACGCCGAACGCCGAAACCTGCCCGAACAAGGAGGGGAGGCAGCCTCGGCGGAAGTCGTGACAGTACCCACCCACCCCATCCCTTGACGCGCAGCTCCAGCAACGCGCTGACCCCGGCCTCGGGGACGGCCAGGAGGACGTGGAGCAGGGCGAGCCGGATGGCGACGGTGGAAATCCCGCAACAGGGAGGGATCGAGGATATCCCTCACCGGCTAACAGCACCGATACTCCGGACCGTACCCCTCCCACTCCACGAGGTACTGAAGGCCCCCCACCCGACGCCTCGAATCCAGGATGGAACGGACGGAGTACGCCGGGGCCCGCTCGATGTCCAGAGGAGGTGGAGGGACCTCCCGCACCTCAGACTCCTGGAGCGGACCAGCTACCACCGGCCTGAGGAGAGACACATGAAACGAGGGGTTAATACGGTAATCAGGGGGAAGTAATAACCTATAAGTGACCTCGTTGACTCTCCTCAGGACTTTGAACAGCCCCACAAACCGCGGGCTCAGCTTCCGGCAGGGCAGGCGGAGGGACAGATTCCGGGTCGAGAGCCAGACCCGATACCCCGGTACAAAGACGGGGGCCTCACTGCGGTGGCGGTCAGCGTTGGCCTTCTGATGATGCACGGCGCGTTGGAGGTGAACGTGGGCAGCATCCCACCTCTCCTCCGCGCGCTGAAACCAGTCTTCCACCGCAGGAGCCTCGGTCTGGCTCTGGTGCCACAGTGCCAGAACCGGTTGGTAACCTAGAACACACTGGAAAGGCGTTAGGTTAGTGGAGTAGTGGCGGAGAGAGTTCTGGGCATATTCTGCCCATGGCAAGAACACCGACCACTCACCCGGCCGGTCCTGGCAGTAGGACCGCAGGAACCTACCCACGTCCTGATTTACCCGTTCCACCTGCCCATTACTCTCAGGGTGGATCCCAGAGGTCGGGCTGACCGAGACCCCCAGACGTTCCATGAACGCCTTCCAGACCTTGGACGTGAACTGGGGACCTCGGTCAGACACTATATCCTCTGGTACCCCATAGTGCCGAAAGACGTGTGTAAACAGGGCCTCCGCAGACGTGGGGAGACCAGGCAGAGGACGGAGGCGGCAGGCTTTAGAAAAGCGGTCCACAACAACCAGGATGGTGGTGTTACCTTGGGAGAGGGGAAGATCAGTTAGAAAATCAACACTTAGGCGAGACCATGGTCGTTGTGGAACTGGTAAACGTTGTAACTTACCAGCTGGGAGGTGCCTAGGTGCCTTACTCTGGGCGCACACTGAGCAGGAGAAGACATACACCCTCACGTCCTTAGCCAAGGTAGGCCACCAGTATTTTCCGGTCAGGCAGCGCACTGTACGGCCGATACCTGGGTGACCAGAGGAGGGTGATGTGTGTGCCCAGTAGATCAGACGATCACAGATAAGAGCAGGCACGTACTGTAGCCCGTCTGGACACTGAGGTGGAGAGGAATCCGTGCATAATGCCTGCTCTGTATCCGCGTCCATCACCCATACTACCGGCGCCACAATGCAGGAGGCCGGCAGTATGGGGGTGCTGTCGCTGGGCCTCTCCTCTGTGTCATTCAGCCGGGACAGTGCGTCTGCCTTCAAGTTCTTCGTACCCGGGATGTATGATAGAGTGAAATCAAACCGGGTGAAGAATAGGGCCCACCTGGCCTGGCGAGGATTCAGCCTCCTCGCTGCCCGGATGTTCTCCAGGTTACGGTGTTCTGTCCAGACGAGGAAAGGGTGTTTCGCCCCCTCGAGCCAAAGCCTCCACACGGTCAAGGCTCGGACAACAGCCAACAGCTCCTGATCACCAACGTCGTAGTTCTTCTTCGAGAAGAATGCACAGGGGCGGAGCTTAGGTGGCATACCCGAGCGTTGAGACAGGACAGCTCCTATCCCAACCTCGGAAGCATCCACCTCCACTACGAACGGTAGTGATGAATCGGGGTGGGCCAGTACTGGGGCTGAGGTGAACAGACCCCGCAGTTGGCTGAAGGCCAGGTCAGCCTCAGCAGACCAGCAGAGCCGGGACAACCCACCCTTCAGCAGGGAGGTAATGGGAGCTGCAACCTTACCAAAGCCCCGGATAAAACCTCCGATAGTAGTTGGAAAAGCCAAGGAAGCGCTGCACCTCCATAACTGTGGTTGGAGTCGGCCAATTACGCACGGCTGAAATGCGATCTCCCTCCATCTCCACACCTGAGGTGGAAATGCGGTATCCAAGGAAGGAGACGGACTACTGGAAAAACATACACTTTTCTGCCTTAGCATAAATGTCATTTTACAACAGTCGGGCCAGCACCTTGCGAACCAGGGACACATGCTCGGCGCGCGTAGCAGAATACACCAGGATGTCATCGATGTAGACCACTACACCGCGACTAAGCATGTCCCGAAACACCTCGTTCACAAAGGACTGGAAAACTGAGGGAGCATTCATCAAACCATAGGGCATCACCAGGTATTCATAATGCCCTGTGGTTGTGCTGAATGCTGTCTTCCACTCATCTCCCTCTCGGATACGTTCCAGGTTGTACGCACTCCTGAGATCTAATTTGGTGAAGAAGCGCGCCCCATGCATTGATTCAATCACTGAAGGAATGAGAGGGAGAGGATCTTATCGTCTCCCTGTTCAGTGGTCGATAGTCAATGCACGGGCGCAGACCTCTGTCCTTCGTCTTCACAAAGAAGAAACTCGAGGAGGCGGGTGAAGTGGAGGGACGTATATACCCCTGGCGCAAGGACTCTGTGACATATGTCTCCATAGCCACCGTTTCAGCCTGTGACAGGGTGTATACAGTGAGGGAAAAAAGTATTTGATCCCCTGCTGATTTTGTACGTTTGCCCACTGACAAAGAAATGATCAGTCTATAATTTTAATGGTAGGTTTATTTGAACAGTGAGAGACAGAATAACAACAAAAAAATCCAGAAAAACGCATGTCAAAAACGTTATAAATTGATTTGCATTTTAATGAGGGAAATAAGTATTTGACCCCTCTGCAAAACATGACTTAGTACTTGGTGGCAAAACCCTTGTTGGCAATCACAGAGGTCAGACGTGTCTTGTAGTTGGCCACCAGGTTTGCACACATCTCAGGAGGGATTTTGTTCCACTCCTCTTTGCAGATCTTCTCCAAGTCATTAAGGTTTCGAGGCTGACGTTTGGCAACTCGAACCTTCAGCTCCCTCCACATATTTTCTATGGGATTAAGGTCTGGAGACTGGCTAGGCCTGTCTATTCTGTCTCTCACTGTTCAAATAAACCTACCATTAAAATTATAGACTGATCATGTCTTTGACAGTGGGCAAACGTACAAAATCAGCAGGGGATCAAATACTTTTTTCCCTCACTGTATATGACTCCTGGGAGGTCTACCCGGAGGTTTATCGCGCAACCCCCCACCCGATGAGGTGGTAAATTAGTCGCCTGCGTTTTAGAGAACGCTTGCGCCAGATCAAGGTATTCAGGGGGAATGCGCACGGTGGAGGTACTGTCTGGACTTTCCACCGTGGTTGCACCAACGGAAACACCTAGACACCTCCCTTGACACTCTCGCTACCACCCCGTGAGAACCCTCTATGGCCATGAGAAGGTGGGGTTCTGGAGTTCTAGCCAAGGGATACCTAATACCACAGGGAAAGCAGGAGACTCAATTATGGAAAAAGTAACCTGCTCACAATTAGTCTCCTGGGTAATCATGGTGACTGGTGCAGTAAATTCCTTAACCAACCCGGACCCTAATGGTCGACTATCAAGTGCTCTGATGGGGCGTGGAATGGATAGGGGAATCAATGGAATGCCTATACGTGTGCGAATGCCCTGTCCATAAAGTTCCCAGCTGCGCCTGAATCGACTAGCGCCTTACACTGGTGAACTACCATGTGCTCAGGAAAGGAGATGTGTATTTTACAGTGCGCAGCAGAGGGCTCTGAACGAGTGTGGGTGTTCAATATCTGGGGTGATGCGAGAGTGCCCTGCCTGTCGCCTCCAAACCCAGAAGAGTGTTGACGAAAACGTGTGGTGAAATGTCCCTTCGCGCCACCAGTGTGGCACTGGCGCTGTCGTCCTCCGCTCTTTCGGCTAGCGGCTCCACCCATCTCCATCGGTTCTGGATCCGAGTCGGCCGGGATGGAAACGGGCAGACCTCCTCCAGGACGTCCTCTGGTTGCCAGCAGGTTGTCCAAACGAATGGCCATGTCCACCAGTTGCGAGAAGGACAACATGGCGTCACGGCAGGCTAGCTCCCGTCGGACGTCCTCTCTCAGACGGCACCGGAAATGGTCGATCAGGGCCTGCTCGTTCCACCCGGACCCAGCTGCCAGAGTTTGAAACTCCAATGCGAAGTCCTGTGCAGTCCTCATCCCTTGCCTCAGGTGGACCAGCCGCTCGCCCGCCTCTCGACCCTCGGGCGGGTGATCGAAGACCGACCGGAAGAGGCGAGCGAACTCCCCGTAGTTCTCCAAATTGGCTCCTCCTTCGTTCCACACCGCGTTGGCCCACTCCAGGGCTTTCCCCGAGAGGCAGGAGACGAGGGCGGATACCCTCTCCCGCTCCGAAGGGACCGGCCGGATGCTGGAGAAGTGGAGCTCCAGTTGGAGCAGGAATCCTTGGCACAGCGCCACTGTCCTGTCAAACTCCCGTGGTCGGGATATCTGGATCCCTCCGGGTGCTGGGGTGTAGGTGGCGGGATCCGGTTGGCCAGCTGATCTCGACGGATCGGGCTCTCTCCTCTCCAGGCGTTGGACGACCTGAAGAACCCGATCCATCGCTTCACCGAGGCTGGCTAGCATATTTGAATGCTCCTGGACCCGTTCCACGACTCCAGGCATGCGCGTCTCTCCCGCTGACTCCATAGCGGGTGGGTGATTCTGTGATGAGGTGGTGTTGAAGGAGTCAGGCGCAGGAGGGTAAATCACAGAATAACAGGCTTTAATCCGCAAAATACAGGTTTACGCAGAAATGAGTCAAACACACTCCAGGGCACAAAACAGGCGCACTGGAAAATACAAGGCACACGGGAAATACTCCCGTCGATACAAAATACACGTGCTTCACTAACCTCCACAATAAACAATCACCCACACAGACAAGGAAGAAGAGAGCACACTTATACAATGACTAATGAGGGAATAAGGACCAGGTGTGTGTGATTGAAGACAAGACAAATGGAGTGATGATAAATGGATCGGCAGTAGCTAGTAAGCCGGTGACGCCGAACGCCGAAACCTGCCCGAACAAGGAGGGGAGGCAGCCTCGGCGGAAGTCGTGACAGTACCCACCCACCCCATCCCTTGACGCGCAGCTCCAGCAACGCGCTGACCCCGGCCTCGGGGACGGCCAGGAGGACGTGGAGCAGGGCGAGCCGGATGGCGACGGTGGAAATCCCGCAACAGGGAGGGATCGAGGATATCCCTCACCGGCTAACAGCACCGATACTCCGGACCGTACCCCTCCCACTCCACGAGGTACTGAAGGCCCTCCACCCGACGCCTCGAATCTAGTAAGCCGGTGACGCCAAACACCGAAACCTGCCCGAACAAGGAGGGGAGGCAGCCTCGGCGGAAGTCGTGACACTGGCAGACTGGTAAATAATTTTGCTTGGCTGTCACTGCTCGTAGTGGACCTGAAATCTCTTGGCCGTGTGGATAGCAGTATTCCTCTAATCAGAGAGAGTTCCCAGTGTGTCTCACAATATCTGCCAAACTCTGATCAAATCTTGTATCTCATAGACAGTTAATCAAAGACGTTTTGCTAAGCATGTAAATGTCAACCTCGCTCTCATCCAAAAAGAGTGCCTTCAGCTATGGCAATTAAGCACGCTACTGTGAGTTCCAGTCTTTACAATGCCTCCCATCTTTGAAAGTGAACATCAGTGGGCAAACTGCCATTTTCTTTTTGTCTATCTTGTTCCTGCAGAATTATTGTTTCAGATATAAACCAGAAAAAGCAACCACTGTAGATGTTTTCTCTACAAAGAGGCAGGTTTGATTAGTTTTAGTTTGCCTGTGCAGTGACCTTGTTCTCTCTATCTTATAGTGACATAGTGCTATTACACCACAACCTTGTGTTCCTATACTGAAGTTCTAAATCTTAACCTCTGCTAGAGTTGTAGCTCCGGGACTGTGTGTGTGTGTGCGTCACTGTGTGTGTTATCAAAGCAATCTAAAATCAATCTCTTCTATTTCTCTGTTGTTCCTCAAGGACAGAATAATATCCTTAAGGGAGTCATAAAAAGTCCACTCCCGAGAATGGCTTTGTTATAGATAAACCCATGCTCTGAAAAGCCCCTAATGTCCGCATGCATTCTAACAGTGGTTGATACAGTACATTTGACCTTTGCACCTCTCTAATGTACATGTTTTTGAATACAGTCTGGCATTTTGTCATATATTTTGTGTGATATATACTGTACTGTAGCTATGTGTGAACTAAGCTATGTGTGGAATGTGAGGTAATTATCTAACTACATGAAATATGAAGATATTTGCCATTATTTTGCTCATCACATTTACTGCATTTAAAAGAAAAGTTGCATTGTGAATCATATTCCGCTAGGTGCACTTGTCCTCCCTCTACACTCACTCCCAGCACATACACTATATGTACAAAAGTATGTGTACACCCCTTCAAATTAGTGGATTTGGCTATTTCAGCCACACCCGTTGCTGACAGGTGTATAAAATCGAGCACACAGCCATGCAATGTCCATAGACAAACATTAGCAGTAGAATGGCCCTTACTGAAGAGCTCAGTGACTTTCAACGTGACACCGTCATAGGATGCCACCTTTCCAACAAGTCAGTTCGTCAAATTTCCCCGGTCAACTGTAAGTGCTGTTATTGTGAAGTGGAAACGTCTAGGAGCAACAACGACTCAGTTGTTCGGGCTAGGCCCCTTAGTTCCAGTGAAGGGAAATCTTAACGCTACAGCATACAGTGACATTCTAGACGATTCTGTGCTTCCAACTTTGCGGCAACAGTTTGGGGAAGGCCCTTTCCAGTTTCAGCATGACAATGCCCCCGTGCACAAAGCAAGCTCCATACATAAATGGTTTGTCGAGATCGGTTTGGAAGAACTTGACTGGCCTGCACAGAGCCCTGACCTCAACCCCACTGAACACCTTTGGGATGAATTGGAACGCCGACTGCGAGTCAGACCTAATCGCCCAACATCAGTGCCCGACCTCACTTATGCTCTTGTGGCTGAATGGAAGCAAGTCCCCGCAGCAATGTTCCAACATCTAGTGGAAAGCCTTCCCAGAAGAGTGGAGGCTGTTATAGCAGCAAAAGGGGGACCAACTCCATATTAATGCCCATGATTTTGGAATGAGATTTTCTATGAGCAGGTGTCCACATACTTTTGGTCATGTCGTGTAAGTGAGTGGTGGATACTGGATATGGTATGAGACTATGAGTAAAATGTAATTATATAAATCTCATAAGGCTGTTTTGTAATCTCTGTGAAGTGTCACAATAACTGAGTAGGCAGCAGAGTTTCACAAATATGCCATGGCTCGTAAGTGACTGCAAAAAGTGCTCTCTCTCCACTGCTGACACAGTGGTTATGAACAATTACTGAAAAATGTGTCAGCTGACAATGAATAATGGATACAGGCTCAGCGCTGACCTCCTTGTGAATTTGGCTGTAAATTGAATCTTTATGGGGGTCCCTAAAAAGCAACTCCGAAAATAACTTGGCATTGCGTTGCTGTCGCCAGTAGTATTTCTCTTTAAGCTGCTCACAGTCAACCCTGCTGAGTTGGGCTTTGCATCACTGGTGAGCTGCTGAAAGGCCCTCCACCCATTTTGGATACATGCATTGTATATCTCAATTTTCACTGTTGTGGAACTAAGTTGAAATTTATAGTAGACTACCATTTTTACTGTTAAACAGACATGAGTGATGAGAGACATAGCCACTGTACCTCTAAAGCACGCGTCAAACTCATTCCACGGAGGGCCGAGTGTCTGCGGATTTGTACTTGATTGATTAATTAAGGTCACTGATTAGTAAGGAACTCCCCTCACCTGATTGTCTAGGTCTTGATTGAAAGGAAAAAACAAAAACCCGTAGACACTCGGCCCTCCATGGAATGAGTTTGACACCCCTGCTCTAAAGGTATGCATTGCCTGAGAAGAGTTACCCAGTCCTGACTTACAGGGCTGGGAATGGGATGGAGAGTACAGGCTAGGGTTGAATGGTGGGAACCCAGTTACCAAGATTTACTGGGATTTACTGCCCATAACCATAAAATCAAATCAAAACGTATTTGTCACATGCTTACTTACAAGCTCTTAACCAACAATGCAGTTTTAAGAAAAATAAGCGTTAAGAAAATATTTACTAAATAAACTAAAGTTTAAAAAAGTAACACAATAAATTAACAATAACGAGGCTATATATTCAGGGGGTACCGGTACCGAGTCAATGTGCGGGGGTAAAGGTACCACTCCCTTTTCCCGGGATAAATAACTGCGAGAAACCGGTACATTATAATAAATTATTTATATGAACAGCATGGTGTGAAATGGAACTGTTAAATTATATGCAATGTCTAAATCTGGCTTCTCTACGGCCTATGCATGATGAATCATCAACGCTCAGGGTGGGGACAGACAACCCATCTCAGTATGGAACGCAGTTCACAATGCATGTAGACCTATCATCTCATCATGGTCACTTTTTTTCTTTTGATATAGCCTATGCTACAGTAACATCAAGGCCGAATGCACATCTAATTGACCCATCACATTCTGGCTTTCATCACCTTATATTTTTATTGTAAATATTTGTTGTTTTTTAATTGCAGCTGCAGAGTTTTAAAACAACCTATCACTCGAATATCGTTGCTTTAAATCAGTGCACAGAGGAGCACTCTCTCGCAGTCTTTCTCTCTCTCCATCAACTGCATTCAAATTGCATCCAACATACAGTGAGGGAAAAAAGTATTTGATCCCCTGCTGATTTGGTACGTTTGCCCACTGACAAAGAAATGATCAGTCTATAATTTTAATGGTAGGTTTATTTGAACAGTGAGAGACAGAATAACAAAACAAAAATCCAGAAAAACGCATGTCAAAAATGTTATAAATTGATTTGCATTTTAATGAGGGAAATAAGTATTTGACCCCTCTGCAAAACATGACTTAGTACTTGGTGGCAAAACCCTTGTTGGCAATCACAGAGGTCAGACGTTTCTTGTAGTTGGCCACCAGGTTTGCACACATCTCAGGAGGGATTTTGTCCCACTCCTCTTTGCAGATCTTCTCCAAGTCATTAAGGTTTCGAGGCTGACGTTTGGCAACTCGAACCATCAACTTCCTCCACAGATGTTCTATGGGATTAAGGTCTGGAGACTGGCTAGGCCACTCCAGGACCTTAATGTGCTTCTTCTTGAGCAACTCCTTTGTTGCCTTGGCCGTGTGTTTTGGGTCATTGTCATGCTGGAATACCCATCCACGACCCATTTTCAATGCCCTGGCTGAGGGAAGGAGGTTCTCACCCAAGATTTGACGGTACATGGCCCTGTCCATCGTCCCTTTGATGCGGTGAAGTTGTCCTGTCCACTTAGCAGAAAAACACCCCCAAAGCATAATGTTTCCACCTCCAAGTTTGACAGTGGGGATGGTGTTCTTGGGGTCATAGGCAGCATTCCTCCTCCTCCAAACACGGCGAATTGAGTTGATGCCAAAGAGCTCAATTTTGGTCTCATCTGACCATAACACTTTCACCCAGTTCTCCTCTGAATCATTCAGATGTTCATTGGCAAACTTCAGACGGGCCTGTATATGTGCTTTCTTGAGCAGGGGAACCTTGCGGGCGCTGCAGGATTTCAGTCCTTCACGGCGTAGTGTGTTACCAATTGTTTTCTTGGTGACTATGGTCCCAGCTGCCTTGAGATCATTGACAAGATCCTCCCATGTAGTTCTGGGCTGATTCCTCACCGTTCTCATGATCATTGCAACTCCACGAGGTGAGATCTTGCATGGAGCCCCAGGCCGAGGGAGATTGACAGGTCTTTTGTGTTTCTTCCATTTGCGAATAATCGCACCAACTGTTGTCACCTTCTCTCCAAGCTGCTTGTCGATGGTCTTGTAGCCCATTCCAGCCTTGTGTAGGTCTACAATCTTGTCCCTGACATCCTTGGAGAGCTCTTTGGTCTTGGCCATGGTGGAGAGTTTGGAATCTGATTGATTGATTGCTTCTGTGGACAGGTGTCTTTTATGCAGGTAACAAGCTGAGATTAGGAGCACTCCCTTTAAGAGTGTGCTCCTAATCTCAGCTCGTTACCTGTATAAAAGACACCTGGGAGCCAGAAATCTTTCTGATTGAGAGGGGGTCAAATACTTATTTCCCAAATTAAAAATTATTTTGTTGTTATTCTGTCTCTCACTGTTCAAATAAACCTACCATTAAAATTATAGACTGATCATTTCTTTGTCAGTGGGAAAACATACAAAATCAGCAGGGGATCAAATACTTTTTTCCCTCACTGTAGAGAATCTTGTTCTAGATTGATAAATAGCCCTATATATAGATGTCCTAGACCAGGGGTTCCCAGACTTTTTTTAGTCGGGCCCACCTTCCACCATTGGGGAACATCTCGCCCCCACCCCCCTTCGCGTGCACGCACCACGTCTATTTCTATGGGCACAAGCACTGTTCATGACACAAACTGTTCACACCCCTCTTGTTGGTGGAGAGAATTTTGCAGGTTTAAAGCTTATTTCCTGCAATTCTACACATTTTGTCATGGTGTGCAAATAATTTTTTTCTTGCAGTTTTATACATTTTGCCATGTCTAATGTGTATTCATGTGATATTTGAGTGACAAAAAAGTTACAACAATATCTATGGGCTAAAAAACCTAAATGAACAACGTTAGCTGACATGGGCTAGTTGATCTGGACATTTCTGACAAGTTAAAAATAGCTCTCTTAAGGTATGCAATGACTAACATGAAATTGCACCTTGTGCATTCTACTATTACAACTTTCAAGAGTAAGTTTAAAGCCAGACTGAGTTCCTTTAAAAAAAATATATATATATACAGTACCAGTCAAAAGTTTGGACACACCTACTCATTCCAGTGTATTTCTTTATTTTTACTATTTTCAACATTGTAGAATAATAGTGAAGACATCAAAACTATGAAATAACACATATGGAATAATGTAGTAACCAAAAAGTGTTAAGCAAATCAAAATATATATTTGAGATTATTCAAAGTAGCCACCTTTTGCCTTGATGACAGCTTTGCACACGCTTGGCATTCTCTCAACCAGCTTCATGAGGTAGTCACCTGGAATGCATTTCAATTAACAGGTGTACCTTGTTAAAAGTTAATTTGTGGAATTTCTTTCCTTCTTAATGCGTTTGAGCCAATCAGTTGTGTTGTGACAAGGTAGGAGTGGTATACAGAAGATAGCCCTATTTGGTAAAAGACCAAGTCAATATTATGGCAAGAACAGCTCAAATAAGCAAAGAGAAACAACAGTCCATCATTACTTTAAGACATGAAGGTCAGTGAATCTGGAAAATTAAAAAAACTTTGAAAGTTTCTTAAAGTGCAGTTCAAGTGCTATGATGAAACTGGCTCTCATGAAGACCGCCAGAGGAAAGGAAGACCCAGAGTTACCTCTGCTGCATAGGATAAGTTCATTACAGTTAACTGCACCTCAGATTGCAGCCCAAATAAATGCTTCACAGAGTTCAAGTCACAGACACATCTCAATATCAACTGTTCAGAGGAGACTGCGTGAATTAGGCCTTCATGGTCAAATTGCTGCAAGAAACCACTTCTAAAGGACACCAATAAGAAGAAGAGACTTGCTTGGGCCAAGAAACACGAGCAATGGACATTAGACCAGTGGAAATCTGTCCTTTGGTCTGATGAGTCCAAATTTGGATTTTTGGTTCCAACCGCCGTGTCTTTGTGAGACACAGAGTAGGTGAACGGATGATCTCCGCATGTGTGGTTTCCACCGTGAAGCATGGAGGAGGAGGTGTGATGGTGTGGGGGTGCTTTGCTGGTGACACTGTCAGTGATTTATAAAAAATTCAAGTCACACTTAACCAGCATAGCTACCACAGCATTCTGCAGCGATACGCAATCCCATCTGGTTTGCGCCTAGTGGGACTATCATTTGTTTTTCAACAGGACATTGACCCAAAACACACCTCCAGGCTGTGTAAGGGCTATTTGACCAAGAAGGAGAGTAATGGATTCTGCATCAGATGACCTGGTCTCCACAATCACCCGACCTCATTCCAACTGAGATGGTTTGGGATGAGTTGGACCGCAGAGTGAAGGAAAAGCAGCCAAGTGCTCGGCATATGTGGGATCTCCTTCAAGACTGTTGGAAAATCATTCCTCATGAAGCTGGTTGAGAGAATGCCAAGAGTGTGCAAAGCATGGCTACTTTGAAGAATCTCAAATATAAAATATATTTTGATTTGTTTAACACTTTTTTGGTTACTACATGATTCCATATGTGTTATTTCATCGTTTTGATGTCTTCACTATTATTCTACAATGTAGAAAATAGTAAAAAATTAAGAAAAACCGTTGAATGAGTAGGTGTGTCCAAACTTTTGACTGGTACTGTTGATATATATTTACAGTACCAGTATACAGTGGGGGAAAAAAGTATTTAGTCAACCACCAATTGTGCAAGTTCTCCCACTTAAAAATGTAATTTTCATCATAGGTACACGTCAACTATGACAGACTAAATGAGAAAAAAAAATCCAGAAAATTACATTGTAGGATTTTTAATGAATTTATTTGCAAATTATGGTGGAAAATAAGTATTTGGTCAATAACAAAAGTTTCTCAATACTTTGTTATATACCCTTTGTTGGCAATGACACAGGTCAAACGTTTTCTGTAAGTCTTCACAAGGTTTTCACACACTGTTGCTGGTATTTTGGCCCATTCCTCCATGCAGATCTCCTCTAGAGCAGTGATGTTTTGGGGCTGTCGCTGGGCAACACGGACTTTCAACTCCCTCCAAAGATTTTCTATGGGGTTGAGATCTGGAGACTGGCTAGGCCACTCCAGGACCTTGAAATGCTTCTTACGAAGCCACTCCTTCGTTGCCCGGGCGGTGTGTTTGGGATCATTGTCATGCTGAAAGACCCAGCCACGTTTCATCTTCAATGCCCTTGCTGATGGAAGGAGGTTTTCACTCAAAGTCTCACGATACATGGCCCCATTCATTCTTTCAGAAAAACAGCCCCAAAGCATGATGTTTCCACCCCCATGCTTCACAGTAGGTATGGTGTTCTTTGGATGCAACTCAGCATTCTTTGTCCTCCAAACACGACGAGTTGAGTTTTTACCAAAAAGTTATATTTTGGTTTCATCTGACCATATGACATTCTCCCAATCCTCTTCTGGATCATCCAAATGCACTCTAGCAAACTTCAGACGGGCCTGGACATGTACTGGCTTAAGCAGGGGGACACGTCTGGCACTGCAGGATTTGAGTCCCTGGCGGCGTAGTGTGTTACTGATGGTAGGCTTTGTTACTTTGGTCCCAGCTCTCTGCAGGTCATTCACTAGGTCCCCCCGTGTGGTTCTGGGATTTTTGCTCACCGTTCTTGTGATCATTTTGACCCCACGGGTGAGATCTTGCGTGGAGCCCCAGATCGAGGGAGATTATCAGTGGTCTTGTATGTCTTCCATTTCCTAATAATTGCTCCGACAGTTGATTTCTTCAAACCAAGCTGCTTACCTATTGCAGATTCAATCTTCCCAGCCTGGTGCAGGTCTACAATTTTGTTTCTGGTGTCCTTTGACAGCTATTTGGTCTTGGCCATAGTGGAGTTTGGAGTGTGACTGTTTGAGGTTGTGGACAGGTGTATTTTATACTGATAACAAGTTCAAACAGGTGCCCTTAATACAGGTAACGAGTGGAGGACAGAGGAGCCTCTTAAAGAAGAAGTTACAGGTCTGTGAGAGCCAGAAATCTTGCTTGTTTGTAGGTGACCAAATACTTATTTTCCACCATAATTTGCAAATAAATTCATAAAAAATCCTACAATGTGATTTTCTGGAATTTTTTTCCTCAATTTGTCTGTCATAGTTGACGTGTACCTATGATGAAAATTACAGGCCTCTCTCATCTTTTTAAGTGGGAGAACTTGCACAATTGGTGGCTGACTAAATACTTTTTTCCCCCACTGTATACACTACCGTTTAAAAGTTTTGGGTCACTTAGAAATGTCCTTGTTTTCAAAAGAAGAACAAATAAATGTGGCCATTAAAATATCAGTGTAGACATTGTTAATGTTGTAAATGGCTATTGTAGCTGTAAACAACTGATTAATGGAATATCTACATAGGCGTACAGAGGCCCATTATCAGCAACCGTCAGTCCTGTGTTCCAATGGCACGTTGTATTTGCTAATTCAAGTTTATTATTTTAAAAGGCTAATTGATCATTAGAAAACCCTTTTGCAATTATGTTAGCACAGCTGAAAACTGTTGTGCTGATTAAAGAAGCAATAAAACTGGCCTTCTTGAGACTAGTTGAGTATCTGGAGCATCAGCAATTGTGGGTTCGATTACAGAATTAAAATGGCCAGAAGTAAAGAACTTTCTTCTGAAACTCGTCAGTCTATTCTTGTTCTGAGAAATGAAGGCTATTCCTTGCGAGAAATTTCCAAGAAACTGAAGATCTCGTACAACGTTGTGTACTACTGCCTTCACAGAACAGTGCAAACTGTCTCTAACCAGAATAGAAAGAGGAGTGGGAGGCCCCGGTGCACAACTGAGCAAGAGGACAAATACATTAGAGTGTCTAGTTTGAGAAACAGACGCCTCACAGGTCCTCAACTGGCAGCTTCATTAAATCGTACCCGTAAAACACCAGTCTCAACGTCAACAGTGAAGAGGCAACTCCGGGATGCTGACCTTCTAGGCAGAGTTGCAAAGAAAAAGCTATATCTCAGACTGGTCAATAAAAATAAAAGATTAAGATGGGCAAAAGAACACAGACACTGGACAGAGGAAGATTGGAAAAAAGTGTTATGGACAGACGAATCAAAGTTTGAGGTGTTCGGATCACAAAGAACATTTGTGAGACGCAGACCAAATGAAAAGATGCTGGAGGAGTGCTTGATGCCATCTGTCAAGCATGGTGGAAGCAATGTGATGGTCTGGCGGTGCTTTGGTGGTGGTAAAGTGGGAGATTTGTACAGGGTAAAAGGTATATTGAAGAAGGAAGGCTATCACTCCATTTTGCAACGCCATGCCATTACCTGTGGACGGCGCTTGATTGGAGCCAATTTCCTCCTACAACAGGACAATGACCTAAAGCACAGCTCCAAACTATGCAAGAACTATATAGGGAAGAAGCAGTCAGCTGGTATTCTGTCTATAATGGAGTGGCCAGTACAGTCACCAGATCTCAACCCTATTGAGCTGTTGTGGGAGCAGCTTGACCGTAAGAAGTGCCCATCAAGCCAGTCCAACTTGTGGGAGGTGCTTCAAGAAGCATGGGGTGAAATCTCTTCACATTACCTCAACAAATTGACAACTAGAATGCCAAAGGTCTGCAGGGCTGTAATTGCTGCAAATTGAGGATTATTTGACGAAAGCAAAGTTTGAAGGACACAATTATTATTTAAATTAAAAATAATTATTTCTAACCTTGTCAATGACTACATTTCCTATGCATTGTGCTATATTTCCTATTCAAACTCATTTCATGTATGTTTTCATGGAAAACAAGGAAATATCTAAGTGACCCCAAACCTTTGAACGGTAGTGTACATGCAGTCTATACAGTATGTATTTGATAACAGCACAATCATTTGGGCTTTTTTGGGCTTGGGCTCACATGTCTTTAATGTAGGGCTCATAAAATGTATTTAATGTATGGCTCATCAGGCTCAGGTAGCAACAGGCTTGAATTTTCTATCAAAGCGCTAATCAATTCCAGACATAGGCCTTTTATATGCTTTATAATGCTTTTGAATGACAATTCTGGTTTTGGTGGAAAGGATTGATGCAAACATCATGAAGACAGAGAACTAACATCTTATAATCTCTAATAACTAATAATCTCCTTTTATCTTAAACTAAATAGAGAATTGGCAACTTTGGTGATAAAATCTAATAAAAAATGAAAAATTGTCATGATGTTTAGTAATTAAAGTTTATTCGGAAACCCTAGGACAGGCGGTGTGAGGAATAGTTTAGCCCAAGGAGGTCTTTGGACACTTTGATTGATTTTACAGAGACAAAAGGCGATGTAAGCATAATGAATACTGTGGTTATGGAGGTAGAGCCTTGTGTTAAGAAAATGGCTTTTTACTTCACATTAGGCCTAGGCGTATGCTAGTGTGTGTGGGTGCATGCCTGCCTGCCTGCCTGTGTGTGCATGCACGTGTACTGAATGAATCAGTGTGTATGCGTGCGTGTGTGTGTTTTCCTACTGATGGATCTGTGTATATCCCAGTGGTATTTTATTAGTTTCCTATTGATTTCCGCTCTTTCTGAAGTTGGCATGAAGGGGTCTCATCTCCCCTGATACTGCCCCTGCTGAGAGCTGCTTAAGGTATCTATTCCAAACAGATCCATTTCTGGAGACCAATGCTTCTATTGTGGCATTTCATCTTAGGACACTTCTTCATCTTGATTGACAACCTTGATAAAATATTAACTCCAAAAATGATTTGTTTAGAAAACACTCCTCTCTATGGACTCAAGTTCCTTCTGTGACCTCTGCAAGTTAAATGTAAGGTAACTGGGTTGAAATTAGTAATCAAGTGTGTATTTTACATATATTAATTGTGCCAATTATCCTTGAGTAAACTTTGCTGACACTGTAGATTAATCAGAATGCTAAAAATATTCAGACACAGCCTCTCACTAGCACAGTGAGTGAGGCACTGAGGAGACCTTGGTTAGAATTTCATCTAAATGACAAATTGAATAGACTGGTATTCATGCAGGCAGTAACATGCCACAAATCAATTAATAGCCATGAAAAGCAGTTTTCTACAAAAGGCAGCTGTGATGCCCAAAAGTGTATGCTTAATAAATAATGACACACCAGGAGAAAATAAATTGTTACACTGTAATAAGCACTCAATTAAGTCATTTGAAATGAAGCAGGCTATTTACCAAATGTATCAGTTTCTGTTTAAATTGATCCACCCCCCCTCCCCTCTCATATTTCCAGCAATAAATTGCAGACAGAATTGTATTGGGGGCAAATTATGCATGGGAAATCAAGTACAATTTTATGGTTTCATAGAATAATTAGTGACATTTATACTGCATAATTGTTAAAGATTTCAAACCTCTCCTCCAGTCTACTGCCACCATGACTGTGAGCGTAAAGATTGAAAGCTGTGTCTCAACAGTTTAGCTTGGCACGGCTGCAAAATCTTTCACAGGGTGAAAAACTACACTTGTCTTATGTGTGTTGTGTGTGTGTGTTTTAGAGCATTGATTAAGGAAAGAGCACATCCCTCTTTGTCATCTTCTCACTACGAGGTGCAATGTGTGGGGGGCTGAGGGGGTCAGAGAAGCGTGCTCTGTAGTCTAACATGCTTCTCTCCAGGACAGAGATGGGTTGATGAGAGATGCTTTTGCCTTGGCATATCAGCCCTCTCAGCTCTCCCATCAGTCTGCCTGGCTGCCTGGCCATGACAGTGCCACCTTCCTCCTTCCCCAACCTCCACTCTTATCCCTCTCCTCCGTCTTATCCCTTGTGAAATGGATTCACTCAGTTCATCACAAGGTCCCCCGTGTGCATTAGGAGATATAATGCCCCAGTATGCCCTCTGTTCCTTTTGGTGGGACTTGCTTTTTTGGTGTGTTTGTGTGTGTGTTTTTGGTTGGAATCGCTGTGGAAATTGCATTCTTCTCCCAAGCATTGCATGAACAGCTGCAGCTGCAAGTGCCAAAAACGTTTGCCGGTGAGTGCTTCTATGCACGATCGTGCTTTGTTCTCTGTGCCCAAGCTGCCCCTTGTTGCATTACAAGCAAACAAGGAGAGGTGGAGAGAGAGAGAGAGAGAGAGAGAGAGAGAGAGAGAGAGAGAGAGAGAGAGAGAGAGAGAGAGAGAGAGAGAGAGAGAGAGAGAGAGAGAGAGAGAGAGAGAGAGAGAGAGAGAGAGAGAGAGAGAGAGAGAGAGAGAGAGAGAGAGAGAGAGAGAGAGAGAGAGAGAGAGAGAGAGAGAGAGAGAGAGAGAGAGAGATTGCATTACAGGCGAATGAAGAAAGAAGTGGAGAGAGAGGAGGAGGAGGAGTGAGCCGGTGAGAGAGGGGTGTTAGATGGATACACTCAAACAAAGAGCAGGGACTGAGGGAACACTCTCTTTGTTTTGTAATGTGTGCTTTTATAGTTCATTTCTTCCCACACACCCTGGGCTTCTGACAATGTCACATTGGGAGCAGGGTAATCACAGCTCTCGCCTGATATCTCCTCCATCACACAGTCCACTGAGACTTTTTAGTGGAGATGGAAAGACACTTAAACCTATTTCTCTCTGGAGCTCAAAGAGACTTGGGCACCTAATGGAATCTTCTTCCCCCTAATCCAGGGCATTCTTCACATGTGCTTAAAAGCAAAATGTTTACTTCTGGACAATTGTTATCCCAGTATAAGTGCCAGCTTTCTTTGAGCCCATGTAATTCACCTCTGTCAATATTCTTCACAGCCAAATGCCCTCTGTGAAGTATTTAACCCTCAAGTAGTCTCATTTTCAGTTGGTATAAAGGCTTTAAGATGCTTTACAAACAGTTTACTGCTTATTGGTCTATTTAACATCATCTAATTATTTTTAATAGAATGGAATCAGCTTTGTTTTGTTATTTATGTTATAAATTCAATGGACTCTGTGGAGAGATTTCTCAGATCTGGTACATGTCCTGGTTGCTGTGCCTTCAGAGCCTGTGACTCTCTGAGGCCAGGGTATAAATCCCATTAACAGCATCTGTGCATCTTAGTGCCGACACCAGTACACACCAGTCCACTCTGTGGCTTCACCAGACTGGCCTAATGCACCAAAGATACACATGAACCAGGGCCAGGTGGACGTTAATGCTCTCTCTCATACAAAAAAATATTTATGGCCGAAACAAAAGGGGAATGCTTCCTTCTCGAAGAAAGGCTGTATTTTTGTCAGGCTGTAACGATAATGTTCTCCTCATCACCTGATAGGAAATTAGGATTTAAGTGAAAGATGTGTTGCTCACTCTCTCTTCTTCCTGGTTGTATATTATGGGATATATGGGTTTTTTACTACGCCTTAAGACAGGCAACATGCTTACGGCCCCTTTTCTATTTTAACAGTCCTCGATTAATATTTATGAACATTATTCTAGATACAGGACTGTCTGCTCCTCCACTGTAGCAATTCTTCACAATTGTGCGTTTGTGTTTCATTCAGTGATCCATCGTTTTATTGATATGATCACGACATGAAAGCATTTCGATTTGTGCAAGGAATCAAATGTTGTTGTAGCTTACAGGCATGTCTTGCCTGGCCACTAGGGTATTCATCACTTTCCCCTCTCTGCCATTGTAACATCCACCAACAGAAATGTCCTTTAAAGTAAAAATGTCACTTGAAATGAGAATATATGGTCTGAGTTCTATCTGAGATGTTGTTGTTTTGTGACTTGTGCATCTTGTAACCCTGCTGGTCATTTGTCTCCCCAAGGTGGCCGTGACATTTGCTGTGGGGTCAGAAGTTCAACAGGAGACCACAAATGACTTCAGCCAAATTGGTAAACCTTTCCTAATGGGCACCGTTGCACTGGGTAAGAACTAACACACACTACTTTATCTGTGAGTCCTCCTGCTCCACCTCCATCACATAGAACAAAAACACATAGTGAGGGAAAACAGAACACAGATGTCCGTCCCCCCTTAGACATGAAGAATGTCAAGAAGAGCGAAGATGTTGCCATAGGTGTGTGGAGAAGTGCTGGACTGGCTGGAGGTTGGAGAGGCTCCCTTTCAGTGGTAATTGGGAGGAGAGCTGTATGTTTCCTGAACAGTTAATGGAGGTGCTTGGATAACCCTGGCTGTCGCTCTGACAGTGGATGTGGGAGCAGATGGAGTGAGTGGAAATTACACTCTTCTTTCTCTCCCGCCTTCACCCTCTCTCTATTTGTCTTTCTCTCTCTCTCTCTCTCTCTCTCTCTCTCTCTCTCTCTCTCTCTCTCTCTCTCTCTCTCTCGTCTCTTCATCTCCCCTTCACTCTCTCTCCAATCCAGTTAATTGGTTAGTACATTGAGAGCGGCGAGGTCCTGGTGCCTGTGAGCCCTGAGCTGCCTGGGACTGGTGTCTAGAGAGCAAACAAGCCCTGGGAGTAGGAGTGGAGGGAGTCTCATTTACAGCCCGCTCTCCTCTCCGCAGCCCTCCTCTGACACCTTCCTCAGCAAAGCTGTTAGCTTACCGCGGCTTTGTCAGTGTCCCAGAAGCCTTTGTTGAGTATCTGCGCTCCTAATGGGCTGTTGCTTTTAAAGAGTCAGAGGGCAGCCTTTTGCTTACAGTGAGCGTAGAGTACCGCTACTCACAGCTATTCACAGCTACATCCACAGACCTGTCTATGTGTTGACTGATTAAGGGGTCGATGTGATGCTGTTCAAGCAAGCGGGACAGAGAACACAGTACATACACAGTTAAGATAGTAATGGTATACTATACAATATGTATGTGTTTACTGATAAAACAAAAGCTGTGTAGTGGTTGTGTGGATAGTTCTATATTTCTATAGATAGCGGAGGTTAAGCAGTCCCCATAGGGTTCTGGTGCTTTGTTTATTTGTCTAAAACGAATGATAAGCCCGAGGGGAAAACAGTGCAAATTACAGGCCTCATACTTTTCTCATTCTGCCATCTGCTGCAATATAGCACTTTAATCCCCTGCCTCTATTTCATAGTTTCATAGTTTTGTACTTTGTAAAGTGAAAACAGGCCCAAGTCTACTGCGCCAGCACAATTCAAATTCTAAACAGTATAACTGTGATAAGCTGTCACACTGTTGCTTACTGTAGTATGAGTGGATTATCACACAAGCAAACTTCTAAACTTTTTGCTATGAGCAAATCCCTTCAATTAATTAATAATAAACAGCACAGAAATCATCTCATTTTAAATCAAATGTGTTGAAAGGAAGTATGGTGTTGCTTACTGTCATTTTATGTCTTTGCAGGGGGGATTGTCAACGTGATGCCTCTCCTGTTCTCAGAAATATCTCACAACAAGACACAGGTATTATGGATTTGCATTATTTTATTGTGTTTGCGCACACATTTGATTCACAGTACTTTCTAGGTGAAATTCTACCTGACATAACTCTGCTTATCAGCATAAACTGCACACCAGTTGTGCAGCCATCCACCACTAGAACAGGGACCAGGATGCCACTGCTGTGTAGGGCTGAAATGGCCCTTCTCCATTGAGGAGGGCCATTGTGTTGTGATAGGGAGATGGCAGTTTCCATTAGAGCGGTTTCTCCCTGCACAGCATGTAGCCCAGCACAAGATACCCACAGGATAATAGCTTCTATACCAGGGGTCCTGTCACACAAATGTCCTAGGTGGCAAAGATCTGGATGGATATTGTCATTTATCGGCGTAGTAACAAACCCCCACCTCGCGACCCATGCAACCCCAAACTGTTCAAACTGTTCACACCCCTCTTAATGGCAGAGAGAAAAATTTGCAGTTTTAAAGCTAATTTCCTGCAATTCTACACACTTTACATCCGGATCTGGATCCGGCCCACGGTCTGCCTATTGAGTATGGCTGTTCTATACTATCCTCTTATAGTGGAGCAGACAGCACTCCATCCACACTGAGAGGAAATGAGTTGATTGCATTGACTGTCATGTGCTGTTGATGTCGACTGGCTCTTTCATTCATCTCTATTTATAGATAATGTGGTTCAGAAGAGTCATACTGGGAGGACTAGCCACATGCACCGTTCTGAATATATTATGGTAAGTGTTTTTTCCCATACTGTCTATGGCTGCGTTTACACAGGTAGCCCAATACTGATCTGTTGCCCAATTATTGTTAGAAGAGCTGATCTGACCAATTAGTGGGGAAAAAAGATCAGAATTGGGCTGCCTGTGTAAACTCAGCCTAATAGCTTGATCAGTATTCTGGTCAATTACCTCCAATACAGGTGTGTATGAGGCACATGGTCCTACACATTCACAGTGCCAATGTAGGACAATGTATTCAGGTGGATGATCACATATACTGTACCTCATGTCTTTGGTTGCCAAGGTGACGTGTGCTAGACTCTCACAACATGTCAGTTGTCCCAGCTAGTGGTTGTGGTACTGTGTAAATCGTACAGGCCTAGTACCAGACCCCCTCTGTGCCTGCTGGGTTGATGTCTGCTCTCCATGACAGATGGTACTGGTGCAACCCAGTGAGTCCCAATATGATATGCTCCTGTAAGACTGGCACCACCTCAGACCACAGAGAGGCCCAGTAAAATGATAGTCAGTCTCCTGGTTTTTTTCCACAATGTAAATGTCTGCAGCACAAACATTGGAACAGACAAAGCGGGAAGGAGTGGGGCTTCAGACGGGCACTGGAGTGTTCTTTGTCTTTGATGTCTCTCTCACTAAAGTACTGCCAAAGTTTTTCAAAAGGGCCTCCGTTGCATCTAATCATGTGTAAAGAAACTATTGAGTTTGCAATCAGTGCTTTGTTACTCGAGAGAGAGTGAAAGCAATTATGTTGAAGCAGATGAAACGAAAGGAGTTTGATCCAGGAGATAAACTCCCATCAGCCACTGGAGATGGAGCTGGGCTGCTGATTCGCCAGCAGTAGACTTTTCCCTCCTAACCCATCGTTTATCAACCTCCACCATCACAGCGCCTCTGAAGACCACAGCTCATCGCCACACTACATTTAACATTCAACAACAATACTAGATTTTCTGACATCTTAGTATAGATTTTAAAAAAGACTCCAATATACAGAGCAGAGGGAAAGAGAAGGATCGAGACAGAAAGGATAAACAACATAAAGAGGTTAAGTAACAGAAGTGGCATCCACACCTTTTAGTAAAATTGGACACAACACTAAATGACGCTATACAGTACTTGCTATGTTCTGAAAACTATTATAATGTAAACGTATTGTATAGCCAATAATTCATTACTCAACACTGTAATTGTATTTTGTATATTTTATAGTATACAGAAAAAGGAACTTCCGTTTCAGTGGTTGATTACATTGGATATTCTAATGAACCGAGTATTTTGTGCTGTCCCTCTTTTTGTTTTATGCCTGCACAGTCTATATATTTATCTTTGTATATTACTGTTTGGTTCAGCAATCTTATGCTCGGCAAGCAGTAGTTCTTGTCTACGCAGAACTTTATTTGATTTGCTACATTTGTTCCATCCGTATTTGTTTATTTGGAGCTGGTGATTACCGTTTTATTTAACTGTGCTCTGCTTGGCCCATTCATTCTCCGGAGGCGTCAGTCTCACGCGGCACTCTTAGCAATAATTTTAGCGCTGTTGCCACTGTGAAGTTTATCTCTCCTGTCGGCACCCATCACTTCTTTCAGCACGGTAACATATTCTCTGTCTGCTTCATTTGCATCCCGCAAATTGGCTGCATCTGGTCTTTTGGTGACAAAGGGAAGTTAATCAGAACAGCTCGAGCCACTCTCCTTACATCTCCTCCTCCACACAACAACAACCCCACCAACAACAATAACACCACCACCAACAACAACAACAACACCAACAATAACAACACAACCAACAACAACACCAACACCAATTATTATACAAAATTCTTGCTACCAATAGAATGTTATTTATATGGGGGATGCAATCTTCCCAGCTCTGCAGATTTTGCTGTGAAGAGACGGAATCATTAGATCATTTGTTTTGGTACTGTCCATTTGTAGCTTGTTTTTGGTCACAGGTCCAGAAATGGCTGAAGGATTGCAATATTTACCTGGAGCTAACCCTGCAGATAGCACTACTGGGTGATCTGAAAAGTCATAGTCAATCGATCAATAATATATTTATAAAAAATGTTTATTTTCAATTTACAATCTGTAGAAACAATGAGATAGAAGGGTTCAGAACTTTTGTGAAACATCACAGTACAGTTGAAAAATATATGGCAAATAGAAATCCAATATGGATGGTGTTATGAGATAGATGGGTGGTGTTGAGTTGAAGGACGGGACTAATAACAACTAACAACAACTAATAACAACAAGATAACTAATAATGTAAGCATACTGTGTCCATAATAAGTATATAGGTTATAGGTTGAGAGGTTTTGTGAAAGAGCACAGTTAGAAAGATATGGCATATAGAAGCAAACCGGATGGACATCATGAAAATGATCGGAGAGGTTGAGGGTAGAGGAAGTTCAGGAGTAAAAACAAACAAAATAGAATTATTGTAAAATTGACTGTGTCCATAAAATGTATATAGTATGTAGAAGCTGGAAGTAGAGGCCTAAGCATTGTTGTTCACTAGTTTACTCCAATTAGGGAAGGGGTGGTGGGGTTGGAAAGTAATAAAGGGAAATATATTTTAAAAAAGGAAATGTATATGTATGTGTATATATGTATGTATTTATGTATGTATGTATGTATGTATGTATGTATATGTGTATATATATATATATATATATATATATATATATATATATATATATATATGCGAGAAAAAAATACATATGGGGGATTGGAAGTGATGCAGACAATTACATTGATAGAAGTTACAATCTATCTGCAATATTAAAGATGATCTACCCCCGAAAAAAATAAAATAATCTACCCCCCTACATTTTACAATTATTTTTTATTAAATAAAATAAACAATTAAAAACATAACCACCAACAACAACAACACCACCAACAACAACAACACCACCACCAACAACAACAACAACAACAACAACAACAACAACACACCTCATCAGCGCCAATAGGATGCATAATGTCCACTAGTTATGAAAAGGGAAATGGTCTTTCCATGCTGTGACTGTGGTATTGAGATGTGTCATATGGCAGGACTATCTTTAAAGAGCACTTCCACAGAGACTCACATAGAATGTAATTACCTGGAGTGTGAGACAAATATCCTGATGTTCTGTTTGGTAATGCATCAATAAGTGGTTAATGGCTTTGAGTTGGACTGCACATGTGTTAGGATCGAGCACGCACGCACGCACGCGCGCACACACACACACACGTACTTCCTTCAATTCATTGTAGTTCATCCAAGCTAGAGTTAGCGTTATTTGCAGCTCTTTCATTCAACGCCTTCCAGGAGGTCTTGGCCGAACTTGACATCTTGTCAGACCATAATTTTGATGTATAATTATCACCCTGAACATAATTCTATAGTGCAGCCTTTCAGAGCAAGAGAACAGTGGAATAAAATAGAAATGGTCTTATGTTGGGCTTGCTCAAGCATAGCCACAACAAATTAACAGATAAATCTCCACAGCACTGCTCCCGAAGTGCAGAAATCAACAGTTGGAGATGTTGTCCATTACTTTCTTTGCATACCCTGTGTTCTGCCCCTTGTGTCCAAATAATGATTATTAAGCATATTTCAGTTTCTGTTTTTCATTTCAATTTCTCCAAATGTCAGTAACACCTTTTCCCTGCTTTGCCTGAAGACCCATTGTTTTATTTGATATCTCAGCAATGTTCCTTTTTCATGTCCACTGTTAGCAATAGGAAACTGTACTCTAATTGTCTAATCTGTTTTGGGGTTTATTTATTTTTTTATAATTAGACTAGGGCCTGTTTAACTCCCATGTAAGTATGGGTGGTGAGTTGTTTGTGTCGCCAGTGGTTGATTTGTGTGGGTTTTTGGCAAAGGAGGGCGATGGCTGTGGCATGAGTCTGTTGACACTTTCCCAGCTGTTGTAGCCGGGCCCAGGATATGCCATGCCATCCAGGCTGCAGGCCCTGTGTTGTGTTGGTTGTTTATTTATGTCATCACCCGGCCCTGTACAGTGAGGGAAAAAAGTATTTGATCCCCTACTGATTTGGTACGTTTGCCCACTGACAAAGAAATGATCAGTCTATAATTTTAATGGTAGGTTTATTTGAACAGTGAGAGACAGAATAACAAAACAAAAATCCAGAAAAACGCATGTCAAAAATGTTATAAATTGATTTGCATTTTAATGAGGGAAAAAGTATTTGACCCCCTCTCAATCAGAAAGATTTATGTCTCCCAGGTGTCTTTTATACAGGTAACGAGCTGAGATTAGGAGCACACTCTTAAAGGGAGTGCTCCTAATCTCAGTTTGTTACCTGTATAAAAGACACCTGTCCACAGAAGCAATCAATCAATCAAATTCCAAACTCTCCACCATGGCCAAGACCAAAGAGCTCTCCAAGGATGTCAGGGACAAGATTGTAGACCTACACAAGGCTGGAATGGGCTACAAGACCATCGCCAAGCAGCTTGATGAGAAGGTGACAACAGTTGGTGCGATTATTCGCAAATGGAAGAAACACAAAATAACTGTCAATCACCCTCGGCCTGGGGCTCCATGCAAGTCTCACCTCGTGGAGTTGCAATGATCATGAGAACGGTGAGGAATCAGCCCAGAACTTGACGATGGACAGGGCCATGTACCGTCAAATCTTGGGTGAGAACCTCCTTCCCTCAGCCAGGGCATTGAAAATGGGTCGTGAATGGGTATTCCAGCATGACAATGACCCAAAACACACGGCCAAGGCAACAAAGGAGTGGCTCAAGAAGAAGCACATTAAGGTCCTGGAGTGGCCTAGCCAGTCTCCAGACCTTAATCCCATAGAAAATCTGTGGAGGGAGCTGAAGGTTCGAGTTGCCAAACGTCAGCTTTGAAACCTTAATGACTTGGAGAAGATCTGCAAAGAGGAGTGGGACAAAGTCCCTCCTGAAATGTGTGCAAACCTGGTGGCCAACTACAAGAAACGTCTGACCTCTGTGATTGCCAACAAGGGTTTTGCCACCAAGTACTAAGTAATGTTTTGCAGAGGGGTCAAATACTTATTTCCCTCATTAAAATGCAAATCAATTTATAACATTTTTGACATGCGTTTTTCTGGATTTTTTGGTTGTTATTCTGTCTCTCACTGTTCAAATAAACCTACCATTAAAATTATAGACTGATCATGTCTGTCAGTGGGCAAACATACAAAATCAGCAGGGGATCAAATACTTTTTTCCCTCACTGTATGTCTGTCGGCAGTGGGAACCCATGTCCTCTGGCTTCCCAACACAGGCCAAGCAACCACAGCCTGGGCCCTCTGCCAACCCTGTCCCTACACTATGTTGTGTTCCTCACAGCCACTGCTGCCTTAGACCCTGTCCCTGCCCACTGTCACTGTCTAATTACTGCACTTACTGCATGGGGGAAACATCAGCCACACCGCCATCACTTCCCTGTCCACCAGTTCCCATGAGTCAGCTCTGTAATGCATCTACTTTATGAGTTTCGTTAACTATTTTAGATACTCCATCCTACTATCCAAGCCCCATTAGTCCATATCTAACTGGGAAAATAGCAAAGTGAATTAGACATGAGGAAAGCTGGTGAATTTGATGGTAATAGAGCAATTTGTTTTGAAGGGAATGATCAGCTGCACCACAGCAATCAACTGTTTTAATTGCCATCACAGGATTTAAACTCAGCACCGAGGCTCTAGACAGTTTATGTAATATCAATCTTCTTAACCAATCTGTACCTTCCACCTTACCCATCTTTGATTTACCTAGATCAATGAGCAATAAGGTCTGTGCCCTGAGCCACCTTGTAGAACGCACTTTCATTGCCTAACGTTCGGCTCCTTTGTCATCTCATAGGCCAAAAAAAACGATTTCAAACAAATGATGCGGCTTATGCTCCCTGGTTTTGATTCAGTTTGCTTAAAGGTCCAATGCAGCCATTTTTTTCTCAATATCAAATCAAATTCTGGGTAACAATTAAGTACCTTACTATGATTGTTTTAAATTAAAATGGTTAAAATAATAAACAAAAGTAGCGTCTTAGAAAATAGTAATGTTCCAAGCAACAATTTTGCCAGGACTGTCTGGGAGTAGTCTGAGGAGGGGAACACTTAAAAGTAGCTGATATTGGCAGAGAAGTTTGGAACTCTTTCTTATTGGTCTGATATCAAGCCACCACAACAGGCTGAAATTTCAGCCGGTCTTCAAACATCTCTTACACTAAAAGGACATTATCATCTTTTTCACAATTTCACAGTATTATTCCAACCTCATAGTGTGGTAATATATATAATATATATCAATATATATAAATCACGTTTTTGACTGCCCTGGGCCTTTAAAGTAGATGGCGTCCTACAGTACGTGGCAAATAATTGAGTCATCAGCGTGCCAGTCGCAGTGTGAGCCGGCGCCGGTGGCACTTCATTAATGAACACGTAGGCGAGTGTGGACTAATCATTGATCAACGGGAGAACGCCTACTGCGAAGACTGCCACTGATGAGCTATTGCAGTACACTCACGTGATTTGAAATGTGACCCCCTTTATCACCTAGAGTACATCTAGAGAGCACAGCTCCTACAGCCAAGCAGTGAACCTCTGATAAACAGTCCCTAAGCCATCAAAGAACCACCCATTTCCATTAAACATGTCTATAAATCTGGGGATGTTTGAGAAGTGACACACTGATAGATGTAAGAGGGCATTTCACAATGTACCACTACAAGGCCCCCCACAGTTAAAGGGCCCATTAGGAGGCAGAATTAGAGTCATTAGAAGGAATTGGACTTATAATCATTTCTGACCATGGAAAGGTTAGCACTGCGATATTTCCCCTCACAGTTTAGATGGCATTGATTTGCAGGTTGTGTCAGGGAGCTTGGCTGACACAGGGTTTTAAGACTCAAACATTTAGGGGAGAGCCGGGATGAAAGGACTGTAACACGGGGCAAAAGTAACGGCCATTCTCTCAGAGAAGACAGAAGCTAGAATGAAGTAGTGAAATCAGCATGTTCCTAATGACGAGGATGAGCTCCCTGCAAAAAAACAATCCAGTCCGACCATGTTTCACCGAGTTATAAACAAAAAGTGTATTTGAGTGATGTACGTTTTAAAAAACGGACCCAGAAGTTTTTTTTCCAGTTGTAGAGTTGTGTTTAGTTCTTTAAGGTTCCAAACATACAGTATGTCGTTTTCTTAACCCATCTAGTGACTAAATGACAGCATAGGTTTCAAGTATCATGCTAGCTAGTCTTGGGTGTTTCCCTGGGAGAAGTTACAGGAGAGACGGGTGTGACGATGACCAGAAAAAAAAGAAGAAAAAACGTTTAAGAACAGGCCATTGTCTCCTCTAGTTGCTTTTATAATGTTAGCATAATATCAATAAGTGACTGAATGTTTGAAAAGTATGTATGAATAATGCCATAAAGCTGCAATATGTCATTTTTTGGGCGACCCGACCAAATTCACATGGAAATGTCTGTTATAGATCTGTCATCCTCGTTGAAGCAAGTATAAGAAGCGGTAGATCTGTTCTATGTTAGCTTTTTCTATGCTTCCCGTTTTTAACTTTTGTTTTTGCGTCTTTTACTCTCGGTTTTGTACACCATTTTCAAACAGCTGAAAATACAATATTTTTGGTTATTGAAAATATATTTCAAAGTGGTTTAGATAGTACAATGATTCTCTACACTAAACATTGCTTGTTTTGTCACATAAACTGAAATTAGGCGAACTATTCGAATGTATGTGATTTCTGCATATTGCACCTTTAATCAATTGACTTGATGGATCAGATTCTCACATAATATTTCAGTGACAGATTAGTAGTAAAAAATGTATATCTTTATGATTCTGGAGTTAATTACCTTGTGTCAAGCCATGGAAATGTGATACGCGTGATGAGTTTGCCATTTGTGAAGAGAATAAAAATGTTTATTCTATCAATGCACAAGGAGCGCGCATGACAAGGACAGCTGGAGTGCATCTGATTGTAAGGGCTAAGCATGAATAGTCATTGAAAAACATCCTGTGGGGTGGGGGGGTTCATGGTAAGCTGAGCTGTTGTTATTGTTTTTTTGTATTTAGTTGCGAATTAGAAAGTTATTTAATTTGCCCTCACTGACATTGCATTTTTTTTCAGTAATGATGGCAACTGCAATCTCCATCTGATTCCAACTTTAGTGCTATCGTTTCCGCCACACATATTCAGAGTATTCCTCCCCAGTTATGCCCCAGTTTAAATCAGGGAATATACTTCTGTGTAACTATATTGATTCCTGTGCTGATTCTTTCCTTGAAACCTCACTCACCCCTAGTTCAATAAACGTGTTGGGATTATGGCTCCACAAAAGCATGTTGGCCTCCCCAACAGATAGTCAACAGGGTTTGATTTTCCCTCAATTTGGACTGAGAATGCTACAACATTTATCACTGATGGCGAGAGAGAGAGAGGGAGGGAGAGGGGGAGAGGGGGAGAGGGGGGAACTAGAGAGAGCGTGGTAGACCCTGTTTGGTGATCTATTCTATCACAGCCAGGCTGCAGAATGAATGACACAAGGCATTGACCCGTTACTATCTCAAATTTCCAGGTAAAATCTAGAGCAAAAGATCTGTAGCTAGATAATCTTATGTGCCCAAAATGGCCTTCGTACCACACAAGTAATACAGTATATGGTCCATTTATCTAGAGAAATTGAGTTATCTTTGATTTGTTTACATTTACATTTTAGTCATTTAGCAGACGCTCTTATCCAGAGCGACTTACAGTTAGTGAGTGCATACATTATTTTTTATATTTTTCATACTGGCCCCCCATGGGAATCGAACCCACAACCCTGGCGTTGCAAACGCCATGCTCAACCAACTGAGCTACATCCGGCCATTCCCTCCCCTACCCTGGACGACGCTGGGCCAATTGTGCGCCGCCCCATGGGTCTCCCGGTCGCGGCCGGCCACGACAGAGCCTGGATTCAAACCAGGATCTCTAGTGGCACAGCTAGCACTGCGATGCAGTGCCTTAGACCACTGACAGGCTTGCTCTGCCTGGGTTGAAGTCTACTGAAGTGTGAAATATGTCTATAGAACAAGATAGAAAGCATGATGACACAGACACATGCATACATGTTGGAGGAATTAAATTAAAGCATATAGTGCCGGTGATTGAAGTAGTGAAACTTCCTTAACCATATGAAAAACTAACATGTACCCATCAAATGTATCTACCGTACACAGTATACTTGTCAGCTGCTACATACAGTATAGGCCTTTGCTGAGGCGTATCATACCTACTGTATATCCATAGTGTCTAACCGGTTGAGAAAAAGGAGAACGCTTGTGACAGATGGATGACTCTGAGTCTAGTAGTTTTGTCAGATGTTCTGTCCAAGACAGTATGCTGTGTTTATAGGAAATGTCAATTACCTGTTCAGTTGCTTCTTGTCACTAGTGGATGCAATGTTATGTGTAGTCAGTGGCAGACTGTACATGATTCTGTTAAACAGTGAGATGTAGAAACAAGCAAACAAGCAATGCACCCCGAGTCTTTAGACAACAGGGTTGTCATGGTGCTGTGTCAGTGCAAGGATATAGAATTACATATATTCAGAACCCTTCCCTTTTTCCAGATTTTGTTACATTACAGCCTTATTCTAAAATTTATTAAATAAAAAAAATGCTCATCAATCTACACACAATACCCCATAATGACAAAGCAAAAACAGGTTTTTAGAAATTTTTGTAAATGTATTACAAATTAAAAACAGATACCTTATTTACCGTACATAAGTATTCAGACCCTTTGCTATGAGACTCGAAATTGAGCTCAGGTGCATCCTGTTTCCATTGATCACAGAGCTTGAGAGGATCTGCAGAGAAGAATGGGAGAAACTCCCCAAAAACAGGTGTGCCAAGCTTGTAGCATCATACCCAAGAAGCCTCGAGGCTGTAATCGCTGCCAAAGGAAAGGTGCTTCAACAAAGTACTGAGTAAAAGGTCTGAATACTTTTTTTTATTTTTAATACATGTTTTCGCTTTGTCATTATGGGGTATTGTGTGTAGATTGATGAGGGAAAAAACAATATAATCAATTTTAGAATGAGGCTGAAACGTAACAAAATGTGGAAAAAGTCAAGGGGTCTGAATACTTTCCGAATGCACTGTATATGTTTTTATATTAGAATTCTTTCAATATGTCTCTGGTGTAAGAACCATTTATCTGTAATAGAAAGCAATTTGGCTTTGTCCTTTATTTTCTGTGTTACATATTGTCGACTCGTTTGTTTTCATTTGAGGACAGAAATAATACTGTATGTTGAGATGTCACACTTGTCAACCAACATGAAAGAGACGGAAATTACCCAATTAATAATCTCTCAATGTCTGTCTCTCTATATCTAAACTCAGCAAAAAAAGAAACTTCCCTTTTTCAGGACCCTGTCTTTCAAAGATAATTCATAAAAAATCCAAATAACTTCACAGATCTTCATTGTAAAGGGTTTAAACACTGTTTCCCATGCTTGTTCAATGAACCATAAACAATTAATGAACATGCACCTGTGGAACGGTCGTTAAGACACTAACAGCTTACAGACGGTAGGCAATTAAGGTCACAGTTATGAAAACTTAGGACACTAAAGAGGCCTTTCTACTGACTCTGAAAAACACCAAAAGAAAGATGCCCAGGGTCCATGCTCATCTGCGTGAACGTGCCTTAGGCATGCTGCAAGGAGGCATGAGGACTGCAGATGTGGCCAGGGCAATAAATTGCAATGTCTGTACTGTGAGACGCCTAAGACAGCGCTACAGGGAGACAGGACGGACAGCTGATCGTCCTCTCAGTGGCAGACCACATGTAACAACATCTGCACAGGATCGGTACATCCAAACATCACACCTGCGGGACAGGTACAGGATGGCAACAACAACTGCCAGAGTTACACCAGGAACGTACAATCCCTCCATCAGTGCTCAGACTGTCCACAATAGGCTGAGAGAGGCTGGACTGAGGGCTTGTAGGCCTGTTGTAAGGCAGGTCCTCACCAGACATCACCGGCAACAACGTCGCCTATGGGCACAAACCCACCGTCGCTGGACCAGACAGGACTGGCAAAAAGTGCTCTTCACTGACGAGTCACGGTTTTGTCTCACCAGGGGTGATGGTCGGATTCGCGTTTATCGTCAAAGGAATGAGCGTTACACTGAGGCCTATACTCTGGAGCGGGATCGATTTGGAGGTGGAGGGTCCGTCATGGTCTGGGGCGGTGTGTCACAGCATCATCAGACTGAGCTTGTTGTCATTGCAAGCAATCTCAACGCTGTGTGTTACAGGGAAGACATCCTCCTCCCTCATGTGGTACCCTTCCTGCAGACTCATCCTGACATTACCCTCCAGCATGACAATGCCACCAGCCATACTGCTCGTTCTGTGCGTGATTTCCTGCAAGACAGGAATGTCAGTGTTCTGCCATGGCCAGCGAAGAGCCCGGATCTCAATCCCATTGAGCACGTCTGGGACCTGTTGGATCAGAGGGTGAGGGCAAGGGCCATTCCCCCCAGAAATTTCCGGGACTTGCAGGTGCCTTGGTGGAAGAGTGGGGTAACATCTCACAGCAACTGGCAAATCTGGTGCAGTCCATGAGGAGGAGATGCACTGCAGTATTTAATGAAGCTGGTGGCCACACCAGATACTGACTGTTACTTTTGATTTTGACCCCCCCTTTGTTCAGGGACACATTATTCAATTTATGTTAGTCACATGTCTGTGGAACTTGTTCAGTTTATGTCTCAGTTGATTAATCTTGTTATGTTCATACAAATATTTACACATGTTAGGTTTGCTGAAAATAAACGCAGTTGACAGTGAGAGGACGTTTCTTTTTTTACTGAGTTTATATTACTCTCATTCTCTCATTATTTTATTATCTCCCCTCTCTCTCTCTTGTTCTCTCTCGTTTTCTCTCTCTATCGTTCTCTCTATCTGTCTCTCTCTCGCTCTCTCTCTCGTTCTCTCTCGTTTTCTCTCTCTCTATCGTTCTCTCTATCTGTCTCTCTCTCTCTCATTCTCTCTCTCATCTTCTCTCTCTCTCTCTATCGTTCTCTCTCTCTATCGTTCTCTGTCTCTCTCTCTCTCTCTCTCTCTCTCTCTCTCTCTCTCTCTCTCTCTCTCTCTCTCTCTCGCTCTCTCTCTCTCTCGCTCTCTCGCTCTCTCTCTATCAGGTGCTGGGCTGTTTTGGAGATCGTCCCCCAGATGTCAGTTCAGAGGGTTATGGAGGAAGGTGTGGTGAACACTACAAGTGGTGTCATCTCTGAGTCCTCTCCAACAGCCTACTCCATGGTCTACTCCAACATCTCCCTGGAGGAGTGAGTACAGTACTATATTTCATACACTCTTTTCTGCAGATTCTGTCACAGACCCTATAACTTCAAAGAGTTACAGTTCATATAAGGAATGGATTTCACATAACTGGGAATACAGATATGCATCTGTTGGTCACAGATACCTTAAAAAAAGTTGTGGATCAGAAAACCAGTCAGTATCTTGTGTGACCACCATTTTCCTCATGCAGCGCGACAGATCTTCGCATAGAGTTGATCAGGCTGTTGATTGTGGCCTGTGGAATGTTGTCCCACTCCGCTTCAATGGCTGTGTGAAGTTGCTGGATATTGGCGGGAACTGTAACACGCTGTCGTACACGTCGATCCAGAGCATCCCAAATATGCTCAATGGATGACATATCTGGTGAGTATGCAGGCCATGGAAGAACTGGGACAGTTTCAGCTTCCAGTAATTGTGTACAGATCCTTATGATATGGGGCCGTGCATAATCATGCTGAAACATGAGGTGATGGCGGCGGATGAATGGCATGACAATGGGCCTCAGGATCTCGTCACGGTATCTCTGTGCATCGATAAAATGCAATTGTGTTCGTTGTCCGTAGCTTATGCCTGCCCATACCATAACCCCATCACCACCATGGGGCACTCTGTTCACAACGTTAACCTCAGCAAACCGCTCGCCCACACGACGCCATACACGCTGTCTGCCATCTGCTCGGTACAGTTGAAAGCGGGATTCATCCTTGAAGAACACACTTCTCCAGCGTGCCAGTGGCCATCGAAGGTGAGCATTTGCCCACTGAAGTCGGTTACGACGCCGAACTGCAGTCAAGTCAAGACCCTGGTGCGGACAACGAGCACGCAGATGAGCTTCCCTGAGACGATTTCTGACAGTTTGTGCAGAAATTCCGGATGTGGAGGTCCTGGGCTGACATGGTTAAACATGGTCTGCGGTTGCGAGGCCGCTGGACCTGCCAACGACGTTAGAGGCGGCTTATGGTAGAGAAATTAACATTCAACAGCTCTGGTGGACATTCCTGCAGTCAGCATTCCAATTGCATGCTCCCTCAAAACTTGCGACCTCTGTGGCATTGTGTTGTGTGACAAAACGGCACATTTTAGAGTGGCCTTTTATTGTTCCCAGCACAAGGTGCACCTGTGTAATGATCATGCTGTTTAATCAGCTTCTTGATATGCCACACCTGTCAGGTGGATGGATTATCTTGGTAAAGGAGAAATATTAACTAACAGGGATTTAAACAAATTTGTGCACAACATTTTAGAGAAATAAGCTTTTTGTGCTTATGGAACATTTCGGGGATCTTTTATTTCAGCTAATGAAACATGGGACCAACACTTTACATGTTGCGTTTATATTTTTGTTCAGTATATAATAGTGTGTCCCTGTGTGGTGTACTGTATAGTACCGCTAGCCAGCCTCACTAAGGAAAGTTGGTTAGTCAAATAGCAGCATCTGTTTCACCGTGCACACACGACTTTATTACATGATTTGATTTGATTTGATTTGCTCTAAAGTGCTATTAGAGCCTTTGATGAGCATCCCTTTGCTTCTTTCACTGTAAAAGGATTGATTGTCAATGGTTTTTGATTTCTGAAATATTATGAAATTAAGTGTATTACTTTTATTTTATTTTGAAGGAAACGCTTCTAGGGTACACAGTAGGTCATTGTAGATAGAAGTTGCTCTTTGGTAAAAGGGTTAAATTGGTCATCAAAAGGAAAGGAGGACCAAGATACTCTTCGTATAATTAAAATGCCTTTATTTGTATGGGCATGTTCAATGGAACAAAGATTGTAAAACTCTAATGCATTTCAGATTAAGGCTATGCTGCCGAAACATCAGAGTTTTAAAATCTTTGTTCCATTGAAAATGCCATACAAATAAAGGCATTTTAATTATATGAAGAGTGCCTTGGTCCTCCTTGCTTTTTGTATAATTTTTTTTTGTTTGAATTAGATTTCCATGGAAACTGTGGTGATAGTTTATTACTGCATAGTCTTGATGCACTTTCTCCTCTGGTAACTTGTGTGGCCATGCCTGCCTCCACTTCCAATAGAAGGAACAGATGAAGCACCAGAACAGGGTTTGTGGCAGTTTGCACCAAGACATGAATTAGGCAATGAAAACTAGTTAGGCAGAAAGAGAGTGTACACAGAATGTTTTTGTTTCTGTCCTCTTCCTCTCTTCATGGTTGAAGGCATAAGATGTGATGTGCCCAGTCGATGTCTTCTAGTTCCTCAGGCTCAATGATTCAGCCAGCTTTCTGACACTCAAGCCATTTTACAATCCATACAGGGTTGTATTTATTTATATTCTTATGTCCTGGTTTCATCTGTACATGAGAGCGTGTGGGCGGATGGTTGGATGTATTATATATCAGGCGAGATTAAGATTAATTATTCAGTGTTGTTTGTGTAAGGTTGGGGAATAGCAAACCCCTGGGGTTGGTTGGGGACCAAGTGTCAGGGTTTGCCTCAGAGATAAAATACAATGAGGAAATGTATTCCCCTCCAGTCCTGCTTCATTTCCACTGACTGTCACTGCTCTGGTGGAAAGTCCTCAACAACATGACATTCAAAGTAGGGGAATTCTCACAACCAATCCACACACCAATGCTATAACATGCATGCACCTTGTACTCACTTAAAACTAGCAGTCAATTGGTAATGAGAAGGGATTTACGTTTATAGAGCATTGCTTGTTTTGTCAAGTTAATGTAAAGCAAAGTGGCTCAAGGGTATTGTTTTTGATCAAACATGGCATGATATCGCTACTATCCATTTATGCATAGGTCAAAGACAGGGCCACTTATACATAAACACTCATAAATATGTCAATAGTATAAAATCAGTTGTATCAATTCAGTTGTAAAGAGAGGTTAAACAGGTATTCTGCCATTTGGATCATGTTGACCTGCAAAACTGTTATTTTCAATATGATAACTTCACATTTATTGAATTTGAAACGTTTTGTTAGTATTTTTGCTCAAAATGGCTCCGAATGCTATTGACAGGTGTCTTATGCTCTGTAGCATCTTGGTATTGGTGCTTCCAGAGAGCAACAGTGCCCCCTAAAGGCCAGTGTCTGCCAGTCACCGTAACAAGGATCAGCTATTCTTACACATTTTACATTTTAGTCATTTAGCAGACGCTCTTATCCAGAGCGACTTACAGTTAGTGAGTGCATACATTTTTCATACTGGCCCCCCGTGGGAAACGAACCCACAACCCTGGCGTTGCAAGCGCCATGCTCTACCAACTGAGCTACAGGGGACCTACACCATGCAAACAGTCTGCCAGCACATGGAGAATACGTAATAAAACAACTGGAGTCATAACTGTCTATATTTACCAAACAGATGCCCTTTTCCCTATGTGTATGTGTGGGTGGAGGTAGCGGTGATCCTAATTTTGTTTTGATTGTCCTTGACATTTCAGTATTAAAGATCCAGCTGCTCTTTACAAATCAACAGCATATCACTTTATGGTGGGGGGTTGGTGTGTGTATGTGTGTTTATGAGTGGCTTTAAAGCACAAGTACAGTAGTAGTTAAATCCAGGCCTGTTTGTTTTGTTGTGTGTTTTCCCCTGACAGCTTGGACAGTGTTTTGACGAGATTTCAACCGTTAGCAGTAAATCTGCCGTCCCCCCTCTGCTACCATGTCTCCAACACCCCGTTCCCTTAGCCTCACATCATCCTGCCTCTAGGATGGTGATGAAGGGAAAGGTATCCCTGATGGGAAGAGAATGTTTAGCAGGATTTACTTACCTTTGCAGAGGGATTTGAAAGGATTACATCCCCACATCTACACCCAAATTGTTTTTCTACTCCAAGGTCATGGAGTGATTGTTGTACACAGCTCCTGAAGTGCAGAACTGCAGTAGCTCATGAGGCTCGGACTCGGCAGACAGACATGGCTTTATGATAGTGTAGGCAGAACTAAAGCTCCACTGTGAACATACCCAGCCTGCTTATTCAGACCCAAACACTGATTGTTTCTGTCAGCAGAAGTGCGCCCACATTTGGTTTTGCTTATTCCACAGAAAATTTGACAAAGACTTGGGGGACAAAACCACGAGGGTATCTGGGCTCGATTGAAAATGTGGAGCATCCAATTTCTTAGCAAATCTGTGGAACGTTTTGAAAATTGGAGGTCAGACACGGAACGTTTCACACAATCCGGGGCGAGAGAGACGGCGGCTCCAGAGGCGTCCTGAGAAAGAAATAATTAAAGCCGGAGAAATTCATTTGCACCGGAGTCACAGGAAGTCATGGAGGATGTCATCACATCCTAAGTACACTATATATACAAAAGTATGTGGACACCCCTTCAAATTAGTGGATTCGGCTATTTCAGCCACACCTGTTGCTGACAGGTGTGTAAAATCGAGCACACAGCCATGCAATCTCCATAGACAAACATTGGCAGTAGAATGGCCCGTACTGAAGAGCTCAGTGACTTTCAACGTGGCACAATTTCTGCCCTGCTAGAGCTGCCCCGGTCAACTATAAGTGCTGTTATTGTGTAGTGGAAGAGTCTAGGAGCAACAACTGCTCAGCCACAAAGTGGTAGGCCACACAAGCTCACAGAACGGGACCGGCAAGTGCTGAAGCGCGTAGCGTGTAAAAACCGTCTGTCCTCGGTTGCAACGTCAGCTTAAGAACTGTTCTTCTGTAGCTTCATTAAATGGGTTTCCATAGCCAATCAGCCGCACACACAAACCTAAGATCAGCATGCGCAATGCCAAGCGTCGGCTGGTGTGGTGTAAAGCTCGCCGCCATTGGACTCTGGAGCAGTGGAAACGCATTCTCTGGAGTGATAAATCACGTTTCACCATCTGGCAGTCCGACGGATGAATCTGGGTTTGGTGGATGCCAGGACAATGCTACCTGCCCAAAAGCCTAGTGCCAACTGTAAAGTTTGGTGGAGGAGGAATAATGGTCTGGGGCTGTTTTTCATGGTTCGGGCTAGGCCCCTTAGTTCCAGTGAAGGGAAATCTTAATGCTACAGCATGCTATGACATTCTAGACGATTCTGTGCTTCCAACTTTGTGGCAACAGTTTGGGGAAGGCCCTTTCCTGTTTCAGCATGACAATGCCCCCGTGCACAAAGCGAGGTCCATACAGAAATGGTTTGTCGAGATCGGTGTGGAAGAACTTGACTGACCTCCACAGAGCCCTGACCTCAACCCCATCGAAAACCTTTGGGATGAATTGGAACGCCGACTGCGAGCCAGGCCTAATCGCCCAACATCAGTGCCCGACTTCACTAATGCTCTTGTGGCTGAATGGAAGCAAGCCCCTGCAGTAATGTTCCAACATCTAGTGGAAAGCCTTCCCAGAAGAGTGGAGGCTGTTATAGCGGGAAAGGGGGGACCAACTCCATATTAATGCCCATGATTTTGGAATGAGCTGTTCGACAAGCAGGTGTCCACATACTATTGGTCATGTAGTGTATTACCTGTCTCGTTCACAAGAACCCTAGTTAAATGTTTTAAGCATCTCACTGAGAGAAACTTGTGATTTTCTCTTCAATTGAATCTAAAAGAGACACATACTTTAGCTGACTCTGCTAATAAATGGGTGGAGGGATTGTGTGTGTGACTAAGACCTATTCAGTAGAAATGTACAGTCCTCAACAATTGACAGTGGCCATACAGCACTCCTTTCCTTTGGCATAGCTGCTAAGAAATGAGCTCAGGAGCAGAGGAAGACAAATGGACTACAATTACAATAAAAGCACAGTAATTCATAGTTTTACCCCATATTGTATTGAACCAATGTTTCAATTTTTTTCTCTACATAATCTCCCCAATGATTTAAATTGCCTCCAACCGACTGTTATAAATATTTTGTGCATACTGTAACTGCTCCAAATAAAGATACATCCCTGAGAAAATAGCCTTCTGGCTACCAAGAAAATCTATTTGCATTTCAAAGGCATTTCACCAGAAGCGAAGCCTTTATGAAACTTTACATTGTGTGAAAAAGTGAATGGAGAAATACCCCACACAATCTCTATGGGCAGCTTGACACTTCCTGTGACTGTGTGTAAAACTACAAGTGAGATGTTGACCAGTTGTACCTACTACTCCATAACAGGAGACACATTAGCCTGATTCAATTGCTGTTGAATTGTAGTGAAAATCCAGCCTGCTAAAAGCCAGTCCTTAGAAGCCATACAAAGCCTGCAATTAGATATTTCTAATGATGTTGGAGCTCCCACTTATTATCTTAATACATGTAGCCCACCCTAATGTATCTGTTTTAGTTTGTAACTAATTGAAATCCACAGAAATCACCAAAGCAGTAGACAAAAGTATATCTAGGACATAACCTTCAGATGAGCTTTTGATCTTTCATCAGCCGATTCGTTAGACAGACGGATGCTTTGTGCCCATTTCTCCCAAAGGTGAACCACTAATCATTAGCTCTGCCACTGCAACTGTCTGGGAGTTTGTTTCAAGGGATGCAGATGTGTGCAGCCAACTGTGAAGAGGAATCAGCCTCCTCATCCTGGGAGAGCAATTATGTGGGGACAATGCACAAAGGAATTGTTTGCAGAGGAAAAGGGAGTAGAGCAGCTTACTGCTGTTTTACACCACACTCTTCAATGTCTTATTCTCCTGTGCCAGCAATATGAAGGCTGTAACACGTCAACACCAACGCCATTACATTCCTGCAATTCTATTTATTAGGGATTTTTAAGAATTCTATTTCCTATCACAGCTGTCAATACACAAGGAAAAATAGGGAATAGTGCACTACTGAACCAATGACAAGTGTCTGTAAACTTTTTCTCTGGAGTTTATATGACTGATCATTTGAGTAGAGATATTGTTCATTACAGATCTCAATTGTGGTTTCTTTTCTTACAGGTCTGAGAAAGCAGGAGAGATTGCAACAATCCCACTGACTAAGGTAGGAGAGTTTACTCCGTCAGATTTACTCAATCTTCCCTGTCATTTAAAGACTGAATGTATGGACTGACATACTCAGCCTGTTATACATCATTATGGTCTTCATAGAGGCACATTTTAAAGACTATAGTCACTATCACATTTCTGGTCAAAACAAGGTTTGTCAAACTAGTTCACTAAAACTGGTCATTGGTTGGATATTAATAAAGGTAACTGCCAAAATAAAGGAAACACCAACATAAAGTGTCTTAATAGGGCGTTGAGCCACCGCGAGCCAGAACATCTTCAATGCACCTTGGCATAGGTTTTACAAGTGTCTGGAACTGGGGAAATGCAACACCATTCTTCCACGAGAAATTCCATAATTTGGTGTTTTGTTGATGGTGGTGGAAAACGCTGTCTCAGGCGCCGCTCCAGAATCTCCCATAAGTGTTCAATTGGGTTGACAGTCCCGTGTAGCTCAGTTGGTAGAGCATGGCGCTTGCAACGCCAGGGTTGTGGGTTCGATTCCCACGGGGGGCCAGTATGAAAAATGTATGCACTCACTAACTGTAAGTTGCTCTGGATAAGAGCGTCTGCTAAATTACTAAAAATGTAGAAAATGAGACGGCCATGACACATTGTTTTCATGCTCATCAAACCATTCAGTGACCACTCATGCCCTATGGATGGGGGCATAGCCATGGTAGCCAAAATAATGGACCGCCCAGCATTTTTATACATGACCCTAAGCATGATGCAATGTTTTAATTGCTTAATTAACTCAGGAACCACACCTTGTGGAAGCACCTGCTTTTAATATAATTTGTATCCCTCAAGTGTTTCCATTATTTTGGCAGTTACTTTATGTACAGTTGTTCAGATACTGTATGTGAATAGCTTGAAGTGGACTACCCTCTAGTTGTCTTTTTATGGCTGCCATTACCTCAAAGCAAAGAAAATATATATTTTTCATAGCACCTCAGGTAGCCACTCCGTTTTACTCCAAAATACATCATTATCGATAATGAGGATACTCCGGTAGTATAAATGTACCAAATCACATTGTACAGTGCCTTGCAAAAGTATTCATCCCCCTTGGCGTTTTTCCTATTTTGTTGCATTACAACCTGTAATTTAAATGGATTTTTATTTGGATTTCATGTAATGGACATACACAAAATAGTCAAAATCAGTGAAGTGAAATGAAAAAAATAACTTGTTTTAAAAAATGCTAAAAAATTAAATTATGGAAAAGTGGTGTGTGCATTTGTATTCACCCCCTTTGCTATGAAGCCCCTAAATAAGATCTGGTGCAACCAATTACCTTCAGAAGTCACATAATTAGTTAAATAAAGTCCACCTGTGTGCAATCTAAGTGTCACATGATCTGTCACATGATCTCAGTATATATACACCTGTTCTGAAAGGCCCCAGAGTCTGCAACACCACTAAGCAAGGGGCACCACCAAGCAAGCAGCACCATGAAGACATAGGAGCTCTCCAAACAAGTCAGGGACAAAGTTGTGGAGAAGTACAGATCAGGTTTGGGTTATAAAAAATATTAAATCCATTATAAAAAAATGGAAAGAATATGGCACCACAACAAACCTGTCGAGAGAGCCGCCCACCAAAACTCATGGACCAGGCAAGGAGGGCATTAATCAGAGAGGCAACAAAGAGACCAAAGATAACCCTGAAGGAGCTGCAAAGCTCCACAGCGGAGATTGGAGTATCTGTCCATAGGACCACTTTAAGCCGTACACTCCACAGAGCTGGGCTTTACGGAAGAGTGGCCAGAAAAAAGCCTTTGCTTAAAGAAAAAAATGTGGTTTGGTGTTCGCCAAAAGGCATGTGGGAGACTCCCCAAACATATGGAAGAAGGTACTCTGGTCAGATGAGACTAAAATTGAGCTTTTTGGCCATCAATGAAAACGCTATGTCTGGCGCAAACCCAACACGTCACATCACCCCGAGAACACCATCCCCACAGTGAAGCATGGTGGTGGCAGCATCATGCTGTGGGGATGTTTTTCATCGGCAGGGACTAGGAAACTGGTCAGAATTGAAGGAATGATGGATGGCGCTAAATACAGGGAAATTCTTGAGGGAAACCTGTTTCAGTCTTCCAGAGATTTGAGACTGGGATGGAGGTTCACCTTCCAGCAGGACAATGACCCTAAGCATACTGCTAAAGCAACACTTGGGTTTAAGGGGAAACATTTAAATGTCTTGGAATGGCCTAGTCAAAGCCCAGACCTCCATCCAATTGAGAATCTGTGGTATGACTTAAAGATTGCTGTACACCAGCGGGACCCATCCAACTTGAAGGAGCTGGAGCAGTTTTGCCTTGAAGAATGGGCAAAAATCCCAGTTGCTAGATGTGCCAAGCTTATAGAGACATACCCCCAAGAGACTTGCAGCTATAATTGCTGCAAAAGGTGGCTCTACAAAGTATTGACTTTGGGGGGGTGAATAGTTATGCATGCTCAAGTTTTCTGTTTTTTTGTCTTATTTCTTGTTTGTTTCACAATAAATAAATAAATGAATGTGCATCTTCAAAGTGGTACGCATGTTGTGTAAATCAAATGATACAAACTCCCCAAAAATCAATTTTAATTCCAGGTTGTAAGGCAACAAAATAGGAAAAATGCCAAGGGGGTGAATACTTTCGCAAGCCACTGTAAACAGTATGGGGTGGTAAAGAAGTTGAATTAAAGGTATAATCTTTAGGGGTCTATAGAAAGTTAATAAGAAAAGTCTAATTTTGACAAGAGGCAAGCAAAGCAGACCACTCAGCCAGACTTTTGCATTTACCCCCCTTACACTTGGTGTCTTAAAAAAATAAAAAAATAAAAATGTCCTCCTGTTTTGTACCTGGAAGAAATGCAATCTGTTTGTCTGAAAATGTAGATGACCAAGCAGCAGAAACTGTAGTAAACTGTTAGTATATGTGTGGTACTAAAACAACACCAATGGCTTGGTGGTGTTCCTCTCACAAACGTGTATCAGTGTGCAAATAGAATGTCAACCAAGCAAAATGGATTTTTTGAGAAATGCACAATAGTATTGTAGCACCAATTGTAATATTTAAATGGATTTAGAGTTGTAATATCACAGTGCACCTGCAACATTTCAAGGGCAATATATTGTTAAAAGGGGGGAGATGGGGTGGGGAAGAGAAACAGAATGCTTGTCTGGTAATGCATGGAATGAGATGAGTGCACAGATAGCATGGTAGTCTTCCACAGAGAACACATACACATGAGAAAGAGGTGTTTGCTGTGGCAGTTCAAGCGTGAAAAACATGTATTTTTCTGTATCATCCCTGTGGCCTGTTTTCTAAACATCATCACAGAGGGAGAAAATATGTGAATCACACATGAATAATGTATGCATCTTTCCAAATATTATCAAGCACACTAGAACCCTTACATTTTCTTGAGCTTTAAGCTCCACTGAAATGGACCTCTCCCCCACTATCTCCTATACAGCCAGTGAAAAGCCCAATGGGCTCTAGAATGTATTTCCTATATGCACTATGGTATGTAGCATTTATATCATTTATTCAGCTTGTGGCTCAGGAGATATGGTTAGTAAAGCCAGTTAATTTGAAGGTTATCATTGAAAATCTTACATTGCGCATGCAAACATGCCATGATCAATTGTCTCTGTGTGTCATTTAGTGCTTTATGATAATATCAAACGTAAACCCATCATCCACATTATTATCTCTCCGCGTTTGCAAACAACAACAACACCAGAAGGAAAGTCAGAGAGACAGCTTGTCTCCCAGATCTGGGCTTTGGGATAAAGAATGAATTATTCATTATCGTTTTTTTCTGTTTCATAATACTTAACATTCCTTTTCTGTCTGTTGAGAGAAACTTCCCTGTGCTTGCAGCGTGCTCACTGCTGTACCCGTTGGTAAACAGAGGTTTAGATACGGTCACGTTGGGTTCATCAGCGTGAGGACCCTTTCCACTAGTTGTGTTGCTCTGTCATCTGACTCCACCTCTCATGGCCAGACTGCAGCCTGCAGCTAAATGATGATGTATTACCCTGTCCCCCAGAGATGAGAGGTCTCTTTTCACTCTCATAGATGAACCAGTCAAGCACTCTACAGCCTAATTACATAACCTTCAGCTGGACAGACATTTAAATACCATCTGACTGGAGACTCTGATGGAATAGATTCTACTCAGGTTACCAGTGACTGCATAAGCCATTTTTTGTTATGTGAGGCAAACGTTTGTCAGCAACCTTTGGTTTATATCATTGTTGCTGTTTATTTATGATTATGAATCCTGATTTCCTGCTGTATATCTATATGACACTACGTGTCTTCTAATGTCTCACCATCACTTTGTTTATACCTAATGTGGAATAAAAATGGGATGCAATCAGTTTATCTGCAGGGGTTGAACCTCTCTAGCAGAGTCTGACCTGAGCTAACCTCACAGCACTGTCGCCTGCTATGAGGTGGGGTTGTGGAGGGGTTAGCGCTGTGTAGTGTATGGCTCAGGGTGGATTGGCACTGTAATGTCAGGAGGCTTGTCTGAACCCTGAAATTGGTAGTGGTGGTGGGGCAGTACTGTATGCTGACTTCATAATTAGCCTGCTCCTAATCCTTCCCCAGTGGTCCTTTATCAGCCCAACCTCACTTAGATTCTCCCTGTACTCCTCTGGACAATACAGCAGATCAATTTGTATGTGTGAGAGAGTGTGTGCGTGCATGCGCTCAAGTCTGTGTGTGTGTGAACAGTGTCTGTGTATGTTTCTGTCTGTGTGAGTGCATGCGTGGGTTACTTTGCTAGCATACTCAACCTGCCACCGTAACCATGGGGATTAAGTGGCAACTCACAATAGTGGAGAGCTGCATGAGTGACAGCTGTAACTCAGCCTCTCTGGGGAGAGATTGTGATCCAGCTTCCCAGACCACTGGTCCTCCCATCACACAGTCTCCTTCCCTCAGCAGCACACACATTATTCACTGCTACAGTAATCCTCATGCACTTCTCCTGAGGTGGATACCAAGCTTTATTTAAATGATGGATCGTTTCAGTGTGTTGCTACTGCGCATAGCTGTGTGAGTATATCTACTGTACTGTATGTTTTATGGGTGTCTGAAGAGACTACGTGTTTTCATGCTGCCACCTCTTGCTGACCCTGTGATATCACTTGGCCTGGTCAGGCTCACAGAGCGTGGTAGGGCAAATCTGTAGAATATGACACGCTATTATCCATTTTAACAAACAGGCTGGGCTTGTTCCATCTGCAAAACAATTAAGCCAATTTAACCTCCGCAGCGTGTATGATAATGGGACTGCATTAAGAGTGTCTCTAGCCCAGTGCGGTCCCTGTGCCTGTTGTTTCCACTGATTCTCTTTCCCCCTCCAATGTTTCTGTAAGTGCAGTGAGTCGGAACAGGGCGAGATAATAGGTTATGATGGTGATGTGCTGGTTTGATGTGATCAGGATATGTTTTGAATCATTTACAGTGGAACTGCTCAGATAAACCAGTAATGACTTCCTGGGGCTCTAATGAAAACATGCAGCAATTACTTTACCTAGGGTTTGGCTAATGTGCTAATTGGTACACTTGGTGGATACTAAGTGTATAGCACAATAGCACTGACCTGGCATACATAAACAGAGCCATTTAACACCCTCCACTGTGACTGTTTTGTTCTAGTGATTTGTCAACCCATATGCACCTGTCACTCTTGTCTGATTATTGAGGATGGTAGCTAGTTGATGATGAAGCCCATGTTCAGTAGTAGTTTAAATACTCTCCGACACCTTATGAATATTGATTGGTGTGAAGAAATGTATATGGTGCCAGAGAAAATTTAAAACACAAGCGGCTGGAGCTAACAGCTGTCAGAAGGCTGCTCCCATAAGGCATATTTAGAGATGTTTCTTGTAAAAGCTTTCACAGAGTGGGATTCTGTCGATGAACAAGTATCTGGCTTCCTGCTTAGGTTAAATTATTTGCGGAGGATTGTAGCATACTACAATTGCTGTTCTTTCCCCCAAGTTGTGTGTCCTCTTCCTTGATGATTGTAGAGCATGTTCCAGTTTTGTAATAGTAATTTGATTCAAATTTGTATCAACTTGGGAGTTAAATCGTGTCAGTCAATTGTGCTGGACGTAGCTTTTCCTAAGAACCCGAGCAGTTTAGTAGTGAAATGAAGGCCCTCCCACAGGGCACACAATGGTTTAATCAATGTTGTTTCCACGTCATTTCAATGAAATGACGTTGAACCAACGTGGAATAGACACTAAATTGACATCTGTGCCCAGTGGGTTGTCTGTCTTCATGAAGGCCTTTTCCCTAAGTAGCTCATCAATAAACATTTCCAATGAAGTCTTCCATTATCCACCATTTCAATGTTTTCCTTCTCACTTTAGGACTAATTCTAAACAACATCGATAATCAAAGCGCGTTCTCTTCACTTTCAAAAAGGGAGCTGGGGAGAACTTTGAAGTGCTCTCATGGGCCTGAGACAAGTTGGCTGAACTTTGGTTCTCCCCCACTCACATAGATCAGCTGTACATCAACCCACCACCAACCCCCCGCAGCGCCTCTGCTGTAAACCACTAGATCAAGCCGGAGTGACGCCAGCACAGAGGTCATCTGCTCCCAGATCAAGCTGCACCAGGACCCTCCCTGTTAGGGGGAAAACACGCCATCCCACCTGCCAAATAAATCACAGCAAAGTTCAACAAAGCTTTTGATTTACTGAATGCACCCGGTGGTATTTAGCAACAATACAAGCCATTGATTCGAGTCGCTGTGGTGCCAACCTTGATGTATATGTAATTACGGATGATTGAGTGTCTGAATCCGCAAAATATGGGAAGGGATTATGCAAATGAGTGTGTAAAAGAAGCCTAATGAGATTTTCCAAAGCCGAAGGCGACAGCAGGAGGTATGATGGGACCTGTCATCATCTGTTATGACGTAGCCATAGGAAATGTTGCTGTTTATGTTCAAGCAGGATGTTTCCACCATCATCAGAGGAGAAGTCAAGTAAATAACTCAAGAGAAGAGAAAGACCATGTTTGGGCTCGCAACACCAGTGATATGTGGTTAACGTTTTAGAATTTCAACTATACAACTGTAGGATTTTAGCTACACAAATTGACAGCTGTCATCAGGCTCTTTCCCCAAAATATTTGTGTTCTTTCATGATGTGTTCATAGGGCCTAAAATTAGCCAAGATTAATATTTCAGGTAAATATTTGAATTCATCAATGCAGTATGTGATTTACAAATGAGTGTTGACAGCTGAAAGTCGATTTGTAGATTGACAAGACAGCCAGAGTAAATCCAAGGAATGTTGGCAGTGTATGAAGATTTTTTGAGGTCTTGGCAATCCCTGAGCATCTATTACTTACAGCACCGGGGTCTGTGGCTCTGGTCTATCTGTTTTATATGTGCTGATGCGTTATAGTGTGCCCGTAGCTTCTACCTTCCTTCTTTATCTCACCTTAAAAGTGATACAGTGTGCTGCTGATTGAAAACAGCTAGAGAGATCCCAGCTAGTTGGTGTCCTTTAAGTCCTTCTTTCATGCTGAGATTGTTTTGGTTCCCATGGAAACCATGCCATATTAAATAGCGTAGCACAATGTGCTTGATTTCTTTTTGTGAGAAAATACAAGTCTTTAGTTAGATCAGGTGGACGGTTTCTGACTAGCCAGTGGTCTTCCTCATCACCTAAGGAATGTTTCAAGGCCAGTAAAGATTTACTTGGCATGAATGTGTATTGTGTATTTTGATTAAGGTTAGAATAGTATAGCTGTTATTTCAATATAGATTACCTGAGTAGTGTAGCAAAGTACAGGTAAGTGCCAAAATAAAGGAAGCACTTGAGTAAATGAGGGATACAAAATATATTGAAAGCAGGTGCTTCAACACAGGTGTGGTTCGCTGAGTTAATTAAGAAATGAACAGCCCATGCTTAAGGTCATATATATGGGAGATTGTGAATGGGAGATTCTGGAGCGGCGCTTGAGACAGCGTTTTCCACCACCATCAACAAAACACCAAATTATGGAATTTCTCGTGGAAGAATGTTGTTGCATTGAAGCTGCTCTGGTAGCTCAGTTGCCCAAGGCCCTATTAAGACACTATGCTGGTGTTTCCTTTATTTTGGCAGTTACCTGTAGGTGATATATGAAACTAATGGCTTTTGATGTCGACAGCTAAATTGAAAGAAGATCCTCATCAGCAAGACGCACAGTGTGTTCTTTCTCAAAAGGTCATCTCAGTCTTGGTTAGGGAAATATATCTGAGCTACACAGCCTTTAGGGCTTGTCGGAGGCAGAGAGAAGCAGATCTACTGTCTTTCCAAGCCAACTGGGGGGCATTTACGCAGAGTTATGAAGAAGCCTGAGTCGAGGTATAACTTTGTCTGCATCTCTGTTACTGGAGGCACTGCAGAAGTGGGTTATGTAGTATTTATGGTTTCAAGATCCTTAATTTCACCTACATTGCCATTTGTCAGAGAGCCGCCTCTTCCATATTCTGGCAACACCTCATGGGCTTTCCATTTTTGGAACTTGTCCTCAAGCAAAATTCCCTCTGATTAATCCCCAGATGAAACTTGGGAGGACTATTCAACTTTTCGCTTCCCAAAGATCTATATTATTTTGGGCCATTTTACTCAAGAACCATAGTCTACACATAGCAGAGATATTCCTTATCTCCCTCTGAGCCGGGGTGCTCAACCGTTTGACTTATATCACAGAGGAGTGATAGTAATGTAGACCACAAAGGCTGTCTGAGTCTGTTTGATGTGTAGTCCATGAACAAATGTATGATTTGATCTGGAAGCCATCCAGACACTGAGACAGATTATCAGGAGCAATGGAAAAGTTCTTGACTTAAGCCTTGCTCAGAGTAGCCTAACCCAAATTCATGTTCATACGAGAAACTAAAGGGCAAGGTTTACTCACTTCTAATCAAGTGAAGACATAATACCCTGCTTTAGTGGACGCTTTACACGCTTAGTCTGAGACAATGCATATTAAAATGACATTTCCAAATGTGATGCTTCTCAGATATGAATATAATTTCACTCCTCTCCAGAGATCAACAGTTATAAAGCGCCTGCATAATATTTTTGGAAACATCCCAAGCGCTGACTTTTGTGAAGTTATAAAGTAATATTATGTATTTCAGAACTCTCCATAAGCTGACATAAATGATGCATCCACAGTGAATCTGGTGTAGTAGGCGATCCTGTTGGTCTTCTCATTGCCAGTGTGGCCTCTACACTAAAAGTTACAGGTCACACTTCCCAGTTTAACGTCTCCACCACATTTACAGTCCTTGGTTGTCCTCAAACTTCTGGTAGTCTGCTAATGCCATAGTTTTAACAATACCCAACATCATTGTGATTTTTTTGACCATGTGAGAAGAAGCATGTTTTTAATGCCACTGCAATGTCTTCTTGTCTTAATTGAGCTCTATAACAATCTTACATCCCTGATAAGGCTCAGTATATTGGTATCAATTTTTTTCCGTGATTATTTTGCTTATTTAGCAAACAGCCTTTGTTTCACAGACACTGGGTTTGGGATGTCAATTGTTTCTGAGAATCAGCTATTTTCTCTGTCTAATACTGTATGTTTTTAGAATTCCTGGTGTAAGGGTTTCCTGTCTGGGCAAAAGAAAGCCGGCCATTGAACAATAATCTGGCCAGCAGTGTGCCTTGGGGCACGCAGTGAGACACTGCCATGAGCAAGAAAATGTGTGATCTAATTTAGGGGCAGCGAGGCGTTCAGTCTTTTCTCTGCGGACTGTTGGCACTCCACACCATTCAGTTCGCCTTTGTTTTGGAGAAAGATGCTTTCACTGCTGTTCAAAATGCATTCTGTTCATGCCATCAGGGTCAAACCCAGTAGGATATGTCATGCAACAGTTTATTCTGCTTCTCTCGAAGTCCCTGATGGTTTAAATCCATTTGTGTTTGTTTGTGAGGCTGAGATTCTGTGAACTCATGCATCACTACATTGAAGAAAAGGCTAAGAACAGGCCATGTTGTTTATGGTCTCCTTTGAGCTTCTTTAGATGATGAGATGCACTGTACTTTATTGTACTGTATTGTTCAGACGTCCTTGTATGGCTTTATGATGGGACATAAACCTAATACCACAATGCCAGGAAATTACATAAAATATGGACAAGGCTTCATACCATGTTTTTATCACTATCTGGGAGGATATTTTTGATTAAATGGCAGGAATAAGAAGTGAATGTATGGACACTGATGCTCTAAACGATTTAAATCATATTACCTTGCAGATCAACTGATCAAACATACTAAAACTGTTACTGTATGCCTCAACGCATACATCCTGTATACAAATGTACAGTATGCACCATGGTGGGAGAGAGGGAGGAAGAAAACCTGCATTACTATTATTGTTAAAGATATTTTCAGAAACCCAGAACCCTGTCTTTGAACTCAGTCTGCTCAGTGCCTGGAGGGCTGATTCTAAAGATCAGTGCTGTTCCTTATCGCCAAAACACACTTTCTGTTTTAGCCTGTAATGCCATAACACAATGTGTCCCTGAAGTGAAGCGTGGCCTTTCAAACGTCACCTTGGAGTAGATGTGAAGAGTGGCTCCTTGTGGCCCGCAGCTCTCTGCTCTGTTTTATCCAGGGCAAGGTGAAGGAAGAGCAGATTGGCTTTGAATATTAACCTGATTCTTATTCTAGTCCAGGTACTACTGCCATTTTAAAGATAGCAGTAAGCGCTAGCTGATGACAGGTTGATGTTTATTGTCATAAATCTTGCCCTGGAGGCAGAACTGAGCGATTTCCACTAGATGGGCCAGCTGCTAAATAGCTAGTTAAATAGTTAACCTATAGAGTACCACAGTATGAGTCATAATACCCATAAAACCTAGTGGTCAAACAAGGAAATTGTTCCAATCGTTTTTCCACCATTCATTTTTCCCTTAGGGGATTTTAGAAACACTTAAAATAAGGGCTGTATTTTGTGTAGGCTTACCCTGGCATGACGTTTTGATAACCGTGTAAATCTCTAGGACAAGGTGACTTTTATCAATAAATTCAGATGTGACACCTCCAATGTGGGGCGCTATAGCAAACCGGACTATCTGCATTGACCCTTTTTGTACAAACTTTTTTGACTCGTCACATGCTGCTATTACTGTTTATTATATATTCTGTTGCCTAGTCACTTTATCCCCACCTATATGTACATACAGTTGAAGTCGGAAGTTTACATACACTTAGGTTGGAGTCATTAAAACTTGTTTTTCAACCACTCCACAAATTTCTTGTTAACAAACTATAGTTTTGGCAAGTCGGTTAGGACATCTACTTTGTGCATGGCACAAGTAATTTTTCCAACAATTGTTTACAGACAGATTATTTCACTTATAATTCACTGTATCACAATTCCAGTAGGTCAGAAGTTTACATACACTAAGTTGACTGTGCCTTTAAACAGCTTGGGAAATTATATGACTTTAGAAGCTTCTGATAGGCTAATTGACATAATTTGAGTCAGTTGGAAGTGTACCTGTGGATGTATTTCAAGGCCTACCTTCAAACTCGGTGCCTCTTTGCTGGACATCATGGGAAAATCAAAAGAAATCAGCCAAGACCTCAGAAAAAAATTGTAGACCTCCACAAGTCTGGTTCATCCTTGGGAGCAATTTCCAAACGCCTGAAGGTACCACGTTCATCTGTACAAAAAATAGTACGCAAGTATAAACACCATGTGACCACGCAGCCGTCATACTGCTCAGGAAGGAGACGCGTTCTGTCTCCTAGAGATGAACGTACTTTGGTGCGAAAAGTGCAAATCAATCCCAGAACAACAACCTTGTGGACCTTGTGAAGATGCTGGAGGAAACAGGTACAAAATTATCTATATCCACAGTAAAACGAGTCCTATATCAACATAACCTGAAAAGTCGCTCAGCAAGGAAGAAGCCACTGCTCCAAAACCGCCATAAAAAAGCCAGACTACGGTTTGCAATTGCACATGGGGACAAAGATTGTACTTTTTTGAGAAATGTCCTATGGTCTGATGAAACAAAAATAGAACTGTTTGGCCATAATGACCATCGTTATGTTTGGATGAAAAAGGGGGTGCTTGCAAGCCGAAGAACACCATCCCAACCATGAAGCACGGGGGTGGCAGCATCATGCTGTGGGGGTGCTTTGCTGCAGGAGGGACTGGTGCACTTCACAAAATAGATGGCATCATGAGGAAGGAAAAGTATGTGGATATATTGAAACAATATCTCAAGACATCAGTCAGTAAGTTAAAGCTTGGTCGCAAATGGGTCTTCCAAATGGACAATGACAAAAGCATACTTCCAAAGTTGTGGCAAAATGGCTTAAGGACAACAAAGTCAAGGTGTTGGAGTGGCCATCACAAAGCCCTGACCTCAATCCTATAGAACATTTGTGGGCAGAACTGAAAAAGTGTGTGCGAGCAAGGAGGCCTACAAACCTGACTCAGTTACACCAGCTCTGTCAGGAGGAATGGGCCAAAATTCACCCAACTTATTGTGGGAAGCTTGTGGAAGGCTACCCGAAACGTTTGACTCAAGTTAAACAATTTATAGGCAATGCTACCAAATACTAATTCAGTGTATGTAAACTTCTGACCCACTGGGAATGTGATGAAAGAAATAAAAGCTGAAATAAATCATTCTCTCTACTATTATTCTGACATTTCACATTCTTAAAATAAAGTGGTGATCCTAACTGACCTAAGACAGGGAATTTTTACTAGGATTAAATGTCAGGAATTGTGAAAAACTGAGTTTAAATGTATTTGGCTAAGGTGTATGTAAACTTCCGACTTCAACTGTATCTACCTCAATTACCTCGTACCCCTGCACATTGACTCGGTACTGGTACCCGTGTATATAGCCGTTGTTACTAATTGTGTATTTATTCCTTGTGTTATTATGTATTTTTTCTTTCTCTCTGCATTGTTGGGAGGGGCCCATAAGTAAGCATTTCACTGTTAGTCTACACCTGTTGTTTACGAAGCATGTAACAAATACGATTTGATGATTTGCAAAGTTATAATTGGCTATATCGTAAAAATGCATGAAAACAAACATTTGCTTTTTGGTCTTTATTAAGGTTAGGGTTAGGCATTAGGGTTAGCAGTGTGGTTAAGGTTAGGGTTAGGTTTTAAATCAGATGTTATGACTTTGCCTGCTAGCTGATGTGGAGACTATCAAGACAGATCATATAGGACAGGTAGGGGTTGAGGCCTGCACTGTAAGGTCCTTATCATAGCACCACTTTTTAGGGTTTTGGATTAGGGGAGTATTGTCTGTGGAATCAACCTGTGATTTTGGCATTATTGAACATATAGTTTATTATTTTCAGATGTCATTTCATATGTATGGATATGTACAGTTTATATAGCTAACTGCCAAAATAAAGGAATCACCAACATAGTGTCTCAATAGGTAATTGGGCCACGATGAGCCAGAACAGCTTCAATGCACCTTGGCATAGATTCTACAAGTGTCTGAAACTCTATTGGAGAGATGCGACACCATTCTTCCATGAGAAATTCCATAATTTGGTGTTTTGTTGATGGTGGTGGAAAACGCTGTCACAGGCTCTGCTCCAGAATCTCCCGTAAGTGTTCAATTGGGTTGAGATCTGGTCACACACACACACACACACACACACACACACACACACACACACACACACACACACACACACACACACACACACACACACACACACACACACACACACACACACACTGTAAACCCCCTATGCTCCTTTGAGACCCCTCTTTCAAAGTCACTGAGATCTCTTCTTCTAGCCATGCTAGCCAAAATAATGGGCAACTGGGCATTTTTATACATGACCCTAAGCATGATGGGATGTTAATTGCTTGATTAACTCAGGAACCACACCTGTGTGGAAGCACCTGCTTTCAATATACTTTGTATCCCTCATTTACTCAAGTGTTTCCTTTATTTTGGCAGTTATCTGTAGATTTCATCATGAACATCTTTAGTGTCATCTAGTGGTGCTTGGTTCAAATTGCATGTTGTTTCTTTAGAATGTCTTCTGAATGTACATGCATATATGCACAATAATGAATTAAACTGGTAATATATCTAAGTTTCATACACAAGATTGAGTAAACAGAATCCTCGCCTCATCCATCTCCCCCTATTGACTGTGCATAATGTGTAGCTTGACAGGGGGTTTTGGATTTGCTGGGGTTAGATTTCAAGTAGAATTATACTCCAAAGCCCTCTTGGTGTTACCGACATTTTGTGGATCATTGAATAGTGCTTGCTGAACAACAAATGTGTACTTCACTTGCTAGGTCTAAAAGGGATGTTTGTATTATGTTTCTAGTCTGCCAATTACATATTCAAACTCTGAACTAGACTCCATTCCAGAAGACAAACTCCTATGATGTTGATACATTGTGTAATTTAATTTTAAGCGCTTTTCAAGACAACCTAAGTCAGTTTACATACACAAAATAATTAACAGGATAAAAAGCAGTACAATCACACATTAAAATGAGTAGTTATATAAAAGTAGACTAAACATAAGGACAGACTAACCAGGGAGAACACAAAACAGGACGACAGACTAACCAGGGAGAACACAAAAGAGGATGACAGACTAACCAGGGAGAACACAAAACAGGATGACAGACTAACCAGGGAGAACACAAAACAGGATGACAAACTAGCCAGGGAGAACACAAAACAGGATGACAGACTAACCAGGGAGAACACAAAACAGGATGACAGACTAACCAGGGAGAACACAAAACAGGATGACAGACTAACCAGGGAGAACACAAAACAGGATGATAGACTAACCAGGGAGAACACAAAACAGGATGACAGACTAACCAGGGAGAACACAAAACAGGATGACAGACTAACCAGGGAGAACACAAAACAGGATGACAGACTAACCAGGGAGAACACAAAACAGGATGACAGACTAACCAGGGAAGTGACTAGACAGAGGATAAAAGCTAAGACAACAGAGAATCTGGGTAAGCCTGTGTGAAGAGGTGTGTCTTTAGTGTGGACTTGAATATGTGTATGGATTGTGAGAGCCAATACAAAATAATGACAGATCATAGTTTCATTTACTTTTTATTAATTTTGTGTCAATATCCATCTGTCTTTTTAAATGGATGATTTAGATAGATGCCTATAGGTTACAGAACACTAACCACATGTCATGTTGTCACTCTACAGATAATCAGTCTGAAGTACCATCACTACTCTTGGGTGGCAGAGCTGATCCATATTTTTATTGCTATCAGTATAACAGTGTCATTTCTGGTGATGGGATCTGCCATGAAGCACACAAGTATGTTCCCTCTTAATACATCTCAATCCCTGCTGTTCTCTATGCATGGCAATGTTCTCTGAAGAGGGGGGAATACATTTTTGATAGCATGAGTTAGAGACATTGACATGCAAATCCCTTCGCCTACACCAATGGCTATTAAGGTCTAACCTCATATACGATGTACTTATGTGACCACACTCTCTGTTAGTCGGTTGTTTACTGGTAGTCAGTTTTATCTGTGTAAAGGGGTTATACAATTAATGTTAATATATAGTCATATTTAGCTAAATAGAGGGACTTGTTTTTTTATGTTTTTAGGCCTGAAAATTAGGAAAATAAGATGAACAATGAATATAATATAATTTTCCTAAATGTTAAGTTGGCTCAGGCTGAGAAAGTAATTTAAATGATTCAGCATAACATCTCTATTTTCAAAATATCTGCAATAAATCACGTTTCACGGTAGCACAATTATGCCTTTCATTGATGTGGCTATGTGGCATCATTATCTCTCCTTTTTCCAGTCAAGAGGGAACAAAATACTCAATGATATGAATCATGAAAAATACCAATTGCATGTATTTACATGTACAATTGTATAAACCCAGGGCTTTAAGAAGCTGTAGATTTCGTGCCTTGTAGGTACATTGTGTTTGGTTGTTTTGTTTCAGTTGATGGACTTGTGAACTCACACTGGAACACAAAGTTGGAATCGATGTCTAAAGTCTGGGAGAGGACATTACCACAGAGCTTCCACAGATGCAGTTCAAGAGGGTATACAGTTCTACTTCTCCGTCTGGTTTTGAATTCCTCCCATCACAAGATGATTTCACAGGCCGTTTGCTTTCTCACTCGCTGACCATTACCACTCCCATAAAAATAGAATATTTCTCTGCCCCTGTAATAGAAACGGTTATGAAGCATTCAGGATGCTTACTTTTACTAATTAAGTTGATTTCATGATATTAACCAAACAATCCATGTTGTCTTTTCTCCTTGACAGCCTTGCCAATGGGCTCATATCTCTGCTTGCATTTGGAATCATTTTTATTGTCTCTTCGTGTGATCCAAGGGTAAGTGCCTCATTCTTCATCCTGCTACAGCAAAATAAAATGAGTCACCTGTTCCTATCACTTCATTTCTAACTGGATCTAGGCAAGAGTAGGAATTTGTGCTTGATTGCTGTTTCAAACTATTCGCATGAGCTATGCTTATCAAGTATCCAAACCAGTTATTATGGTATGTAGGAACATAAGGATAATACAGCAAGCTATATTTATGTGTACCCTTTAACTAGGGATTTGTGGTGATGTTGGACAAAGTGGTGTCTTTCTCTTTGAACACTGAAGTTGGGTTGTTCATCTTTGTGATGCTGCGAGCCTCCAGATCAGAGCGATTTCAGTGAGTAGCCTACTGTTTTATCAGTGATACAGAAAACGAGTTCCTACAGGTTCTCATCTCTTCCTCTCCTCCCAGACACCTGACTGTGCCTCTGCCCGTGGGCCAGCGGGTCTTCCAACTCCACTGGACCCTGCCTGTTTACTTCCTGTTCGCTGTGGCCTACGATGTCATCCAGAGCATCGTAGAGATAGCAGAGCACAATTTACAGCACTCCTCCCAACCTCTCCTCGCCAACTCTTCTCTGAGCTGAGCACTACTGTGAAGGATAGACGGTAGCCACGAGCCTGGGAGCCGTGTGGTGGTGATTACAATGCTGTGTTCATTTGCCCATTCATGGACTTCATGCAGCTTCCTCTCGAACATTAACAGCATCAGGGATGTCTCCTACGGTCAACTATTTCATGTACTGTAAAGGGCTCGATTCAATTAGATCCGCTTTAGTCAACATCCGCATAGCGGTTGTTTTGGCGGTGGCAGAGATGGAACTGCGTTAGCTGTCAAATCCAAAAATGGCTCCATGCATTACACCTAAAGTGGACATTGCCATTGGCTGCACGAAGTCGCATTAACAGAAATCCAGCCTTGTTTACAAGTTGGAACACTGGAATATGAGATGTAATCTACACCTCCATTAGGATGATAGAAATCCTCATTATTTAGTTTAATGATTTTCAATTTGAGCGTCATTATTTCAATATAGCCTACACTTTCTTATTCTGAACTTCTAAAGAGAGTTGGGCGGGTGTGGCTTTGTGACAATGGAGGAAGAGCAGCTGCTCACCGATTTGATGGCTCCGATGCAGTTCCACCTCCGACATCACCAAAACATACACTATGAGGGTGTCTGCCATCGCCAGTTAACGCTTGATCTGATTGAATCTAGGTCTAAGTTTTGTTTCCATGTAATTGTTTTCAGAGGGCTGTATTGAATTACCAGCAGTCATGCTGTTAGGGAGTCTTTACAGCTCAATATATGCATTGTTTAACAGCATAACCAGAGAATATACAATTATTTTAAATGTACAGACTGGTGCGTCATCAAAACAGCCAATAACTGGTATGATGCCACAGCATGATGTCTGAGATCACCGTATTGAAAAGTTGCCTACAGCTTCTTTCCCCACAAATAATGCTTTCATATTTATGTATCTAACTAGCTTACACATTTGACTTTGGGGTTTTAGAACATGTTTAGAATAAACAGATAAACAAGGGGAAAATCCAATAAAAAAGCTATATAAATATCAAAATATATTTTATTCTGGACTTTTTTTCAGATCTGGTTCAAATTACAACAGATCAATGCAATGCAAGGAGAATCTGCAAAAACACATTTTGACTTGAGAAACCATGGGTGGGGTGTGGGCACTCATGATGCAATGTGGAACCAAAGAATCATTAACTGGAACTCCATACTGTACTTGATTATCTCCAATAATCTTACGTTTTACTCCTTTAGGCTACAAAGAAATATGAATTACAAAAGTTTTAAAAGAGTACAAAATGTCCTGAGGACATACACATCATAAGAATATGATTAGAATTCAGGTAGTGAAAATGAAGGGCAAAGCAGACACTAGGACAGCAGATTTATCATAAAAGAAAACCTAAAATAACCTTCCACTGTCATAAGACTGTATAATAAATAGTGTGCAGATGGTACAATCTACTTAGAGTAGACAGTTTTTACAGATTTAAAAGGACTACACTCTGTATAAAATGCACATTTATGGGCTGGTTGCACAGACTCTGATTAAACCTACTCTAATAATAAACATCCTCAATGTTTCAATTGAAAGTGCTTTTTGAGACCAGGAGTAGGCTTCATATGGGCCCATGCATCTGCCCCTATACGTGTAGTGATATCCCAAAAAATTAACCGCTAACATATGTCTTAAACCAGGGGAACAAGGAATCCTGGCCATCACAGTTGCTGCTGGATCCTCACATTTCCATCAACCCAAAACCTCATTCTGCCATCTGTAAAATAATACGGCTTTGTTTAAAAAAAACAAACAAAAAACTACATTTAACAGGATATCTAGAATGTAATTGGTGAATATTCAGATTACTCCCATTTCAAATTAGGATTGTTGAAAGTCATCAAAAATGATTTCAACTATTGATTGATTACTGTCCATTAGGGGAATTCTCTTCTCATAATGATTTGAAAAGATACATTTACATGAATGTGTGATACCACACAGTGTCACGTCTTTAAAAGGATATGCTTCAAATTCTTTTGAACTACTTTTTAAATATTGAGCAGCACAAAAATAATGTATATGGTGTATGTTACTCCATATGATGTCTGATTCCTTGCCCAACACCCAGACTTGCTTTAAGATGATATATTTCCTCTGAAAACAGCATTGCTTGTGATCCAAATAACCTCTGTCAATATCTAGTTTGGGAAATCATCTATGGGACTTGAGTGAAAAACTTTGCCTAATCAACATGTAAACCATTTTGAGTAAAAGCCTAATGGATGTTTTGTTGTGACAAATGATACATCAGCAATATGAAATGTATCTGGAAATTATCAGCTAAGTTTTCATTAGAAGAATACAAAACTTAAAGCAAGTCTTCCCTTTTTGCTACACTATATGTTGTAAAAGGGGCCTCAGTTTGCCAGGTGGAAGCACTCTGTGGTGAAAGGTCCAGTGGACATCACAGTTCCAATCATTCACACTGGAGGGGGGAACAGTCATTGGGTACTGACTCGTCTGCTTCTCTTCTTTAACCGATCCAATACTGGATGTTTCCACATGATAGCTACAGCAGTACAGCTTTGTCCAGGGGGGAATCATGGAACGTTTTTCTAGCTCCATCGAGGGTGCACAAACCAACCATAAAAATGGTTTTCAAGCATCCAGCTGTACAATGCCTCTTCTTTCATGTGCACCCATGTTAATTTGTAATAATATTAAGTCAGGAGAATCAATGTCTCCTGTAGAGGAAATAATAAAAACTACTGCATTTAGATGTCAACAGTACAACCGATGTAAACAGTAAAAACTACAATTGAAAAAAAATCCCCATATTGTTTTGAACCACAAAGCGTACATTACCAAATACAATTTTTTTAAAGAACTGTTTTGTGAGTGTGTATAAAAAGAGAACTCCTTCACTTCATGCAGCTGTGACCCAAAAACATTAACTTAAACGCTGAAATTATTGAAATTATTTTTAAAAACCTAACTGCCTGCCGCAGGATGGGAAAGCCGATATGTCTGTACACAGAGACTGAACTACCAACAAAGTTAAAAATAATTTTTTTTGTCTTGATGAGCATGGTTTAAAGATCAAAAAGCAAAATAGCTTCCAAATTTTGGTACATATACGGATCTGTTTTTTTTTCTTGTTTTTTTGTTTTTTTTTGTCTGTGTCCCTTTAATGTCTCTGGAAGGATTTGCTGCACAGATTGTGTCCTTGCTCCTGAATCTGCTGTGTCGGGGTTAATGGTGCTTGTTTCTGGTCTGTAGTGGCCGGCCATGGTTCAGAGGGACTAGCAGTACATGGGGCAGGGACAGTTATTTTGGCTATGTACACATTCATTGTCGGTCCATGGCTTCCAACAAGCAGTGTTACTTCCGCAGATCTAATACACAAACCTGAAAAACAAGAGATAGGCTTTTTAATATATATTATGACCAGTATATCTCAGAGTGATAAACCCTTAAAAATGTTATGCTGACACATTTGTATTTATTTTCATGAAGTATATGAAAATGCTAAAATATTTGTACTCACAGATCCATCTGATGCACTTGCTCCCACTTTGTCACCTGCTGCATTCCAGCAAACTTCAAAGATTCCCCCTGTCCCCCTGTAACTATGGACTAAAGCACCAGTCTGTGGAAAGGGAAGCGAAGACAGTTTTATCGTCTCAGATCAACAACCACAAGCCACAGGCTAAACCATAGCTTGCTTAGATTTAAATCCATTCGAAAGCCTAATTAAAGTATCCAAAATAAGCACTACCACTGACCTAAGTAACTAACTGCATAGAACTACAGGAAGCTAATAGGTAATATCACTAACAGTTCTCCGCTCCATGCAAGGCAGATAGCAGGACAGTGTCGGGATAGATGGTGTCAGACTGTACCTGCGTGTTCCAGATGTGAACACACTTGTCGAAGGAGCCGCTGGCCAGATGCCTGCCGTCAGGGCTGAAGGCCACACTGTAGACAGGCTCCTGGTGTTTGGTTAGCGTGTGAATGCAGATACCTCGGTCCACATCCCACAGCCGCACCGTCGAATCAAAGGACGCGCTGCAGGGAACACAGGAAAAACACTAATCGATTCTGCCTCTTCCACAGAAGCAATACTTAGCTCATAGTCATAGCTGACTTCAAACATAAAGCCCCAATTCAGCAGGATGAAAACTGGGGCAATTCAGGTGAAGAATTTTGGTTCAGGGCACAAAGACAGTGTGGCTGGCCCAGAAACAGTGTAGTCATCAGTCTATTACCCTGTAACAGGGCCACATCGCTGTTATCACAGCCAGTAATGCTGCTTTCACATCCAAACTAATGAATGCCCACATAGAGGGCGCAGCAGTGCTTCTGTTTCAGTACCTGGCAAGCATGAGATTGGCATTGGGGTTGTTGGTTCCAGGACCGGTTGGGCTCCATTTGATAGTGTAGATCTCTTTGCTGTGAGCTTGCAGGTCATGAACGCACGTGTCCTGTTTCATACTCCAGATCTAGCATGGTAAAATTACATGATTGTTAACTTGATGGTGACTATCCAAAACGCTGAATGTTCAGATAGATAAGAATATTTGGTTGGTTTTATACTTGGTTTATTTTTCAGGTCGACAATTTGTTGAGTGGTATTCATCACAATTGAAACTAAGAAAATTATAGAGTGATATATACTAAACATGAATTATTTGAATTTCTGGTATATAATCCAGAGCAAAACATTACAAAGTGCACATCTATTTATATAATTTATTTAACAGGGACAGTAATCAACAACACTGACAATACTAAAGTGTAAGAGTGCTGGACGTAGCTAGACAGTTTTAATTCATATCTTACCTTCAGCGTCATGTCGTCTGAGCAGGAGGCCAGCAGGTTACCGGTTGGATCCCATTTGATTGCATTTACTTCATTCTGGAGCGGAGGGGAGCAGAGTTATCAGAACAGACAGAGGAGGTAACGCCTCTAACCCAGAGAAAACTGGACAAATTGGCTGTGGGGTGATAGGGCTGACTTACTGTGTGTCCTTGGAATGTCTTGATGGGCCTGTCCTGGCCAAGCTTACACACATGGATGCACATGTCTGTACTGCAGGAGGCAAACGTGTTGTTGCTCTGCCAGTCCACATCCAAAGCAGGGGCTGTTGAGTCACAACAAGAGGAGGAGCGGAAGAAAACGCAATGAATAAACAACATAGAACTCTACTTCTTTCTTTCTGTGCTTGACAGAAACTAGGAATGAGTCGGCACAAAAATACCCTTACTGTATATATTCATGTAAGTATGTACCGATACATGTCTAGTAAGGGTTAATGGAGAGTCAGGAAAGAAGCCATTGGATAATTCAGTGCACCTGAATGGAACGGGAACTGCTGCTTGGCTTCTCCTGTGTGAGCATCCCATATGATTGTAGTCTGGAGGGAGAAACGCACACAAAGAAAAACATCTCAATTAGAACACGCCTGAGAATAACAGAATGTTATTTTAGTCCTGAATACCAGAAGAGGTGAATGAGTCATCATAGCATTTCAAGTCTTGAGCTCATAACAAAAAGAAAAGGCTGTTGGGTTCTTACCTTATCTACTCCGGCACTAAGAATGAAGTTTCCTTTCTTGTTCCATTTCAATGCAAAAATGGGACCTTTGTGTTGACCCAGGGTACTGGCAAGATTACCTAGTGTTCAAATCATTTATATTAGAGAGGCAACAGTTTCGGAAACTGACAACATGTTAAGTTGAAAAAGCAGGAAAAAGAGGCAACCCACCATCCTTTGTCCAGATCCTGGCAAATCCATCATATGAGCCGGTTGCTAGTAACGTACCCTCACTCTGTCAGGGGGAAGAGGTAGAATACATATCAATTAAGTTAAACATCAGCATAGGCACATCATTCTGCACAATGAAACGTCCCCTTGCCAGGATAACAAGGGCACAGTACAACTAAACAATATCACACCTAAAAAATATTTGGAGTAATTCAAATATTTAAAATATAAAAGCAGTTTGAAGCGGCTCCTAGTAACAGCATTCAGAACAGGAGCAGTGGACACAAGTGGAAATAAAGTTATGGAATGTGTGAGGGGGGAACATAGAGCAGGGGTGTGTGTGTGTGTGTGTGTGTGTGTAGACCCTTGACTCACATTCCAGTCTAATGACGTGACGTCTTTGTTGCTGGGGACATCCTGGCCTCCCTCCCGTATGCAGTGCCTCAGTACAAGCTGCGTGGAGCTGCTGGTGCTGTTCTCACTCAGGTTCCAGATCCGCGCCGTCGAGTCCCCAGACCTGCACCAGGGAGGGGAGGGACAGTCAGCACAATACAACAACAAAATAGAAACACAGAAAGGTCCTGGGTCACGTATTCATTCAATTAGGGTTGCAAAATTATGTTAACTTTCCCATAATTCCCAGGTTTTCCAGACATCCCGGTTGGAAGATTCACGGAATCAGGAAGAAATAAGTTGGAAATCCAGATGCTACAACCAGCATTTCTGGAAAATTGGGATTTTTGGGAAAGTTACCAGAATCTTGCAACTCTAACCAGGATACAGATCGAAATAGGACTTTAATTATTTGGGCTTAATGCAATAACCTCTGAAAGTGACTGATATTATCTCAGCTTCCTCAGTGTTGGCAGTAAATTAACCTTGTCAGCAGTAACAGTAAGGAAGAGCGCGCGAGAGATAGACAGACACTGACCCGGAGGCGAGCAGGTCGGAGACAGGGTTCCAGGCGCAGATGAACACCTCTGACTCATGACCTCGGAGCACCATCGCTTTGTTTTGGGGAATCTCCATGTCCCCGTCCACCTCCATCAAGTCTACATGGTTGTCTGTATGGCACACAGAGAGCACCTCATCAGCATGTGCATGATCTGAATAACAAAACATCCAGTATTGGCATTGACTCCTTACATTACATTCTCAACCACAACAATGATTTTCAAAATAACAGAACATGCACAAACTAGCCATAAGGAGCGAACTCATAGCAGCATTTTTTTAGGGACATTATCCTCTTCCTCTCTCTGTACGTTATGGTTAATAAACACTAAGCCCAGGGCCGTGGACTGAGACTCACTAGCTAAGGCGTGCGCTCCGTTCTCCTCGCCGTTGGCCGTGTTCTCTCCGTTCTTGGCGTTGGCCGTCATGTTGGTGGCGTTGACCGGTGGGGCCTGGGCCGCATGCTGCTGGGCTAGCTTGTCTCGGTAGGCCTGCTGCCGCGTCTGCACCACGTCCGGCATTACCGCATCGATGAGCGACAGGGACTCGATCGGCCGCCCGTCAAACAGCGTACCGTCCTGGGGACAGCAGACAAGCTGGTTAGACTCAAATCAAACTGCTAAATAACTACTGTAGCTGTAAGCAATGGTAGGTTAAATCCAGTTGAGGCTGCTGAGGGGAGGACGGCTCCTAATAATGGCTGGAACAGAGTAAATGGAATGGCATCAAACACATGGAAACCATGTGTTTGATATAATAAATAAATAAATAATATGCCATTTAGCAGACGCTTTTATCCAAAGCGACTTACAGTCATGCGTGCATACATTTTTTGTGTATGGGTGGTCCCAGGGATCGAACCCACTACCTTGGCGTTACAAGCGCCGTGCTCTACCAGCTGAGCTACAGAGGACCACTAAGTGTCTGTGATTATGGCCAGGTGTGGCCTGATATCATTGGTTAATTCACAGATAAACAAAAAACATACAAAACATGTATATAAACTAGTGACCCGCAGTGTTGGGCATTATACCCTGATGAAGACAGCCCGTCTGTCGAAACGCTGGTCATTAGGTTATTAAATTATTGCATCTGAGCTCCCAGAGTGTGTGCACACCCGTCGCTATGGGCCCGCCCCCAAAAATGCTTGTGCCCCCCCACTTGAGGGAATGTATTATTAAATATATGTACAGTAGGCTAATAATAATTGTGTACTGCCCTCCCATGCATTTCATATGCCCCCCCTTAAGACTGAGGTCTGGCGACCCTGTGTGTGTCTCTCCTTTTCTTTTTCAAACGACATCTACCAAAAGCATAATCCATTTCCCTGCATTGTCTGCTTCACGATAGTATATGACCCTTAAAGTAGCCTTTTAAAATAGCGACACCTGCTGACCGATTGATACCAAATGCCTTCTCCATTCCACAGAAATCACAGTTATAGTCAATATTCAGCTTGAATCTTTCCAAAACCATTTCACAGGATAAATTCTACGTAAAATGTTAAATGAAACTTCCTTTACCTTGTTCCTGATACAATATTTGTTAGGAATTTTCCATGCTTTCCCCCATTGTATATCCATATTGGAAGTTGTCTGGGCTGATGTATACAGATTCTGATAAAACTGGGCAACATGCTGGGAGATTTATTTTGGATTTTCATTGGGAGTATTATTGATCATTAATTTACATATAGAAGTCATTTCGCCTGCCTTTTTTCTAAATTAAAGAAAAATACAAAATATATCTCCATCTTTTTTTGTCTTGATCTTACAAACACTCCCCGGGCCGTTTCCTCGTAGATACAGTCTAACTGCATTTGCAGTGATGATAGCTCCAGTAATTCCTGATTAATTAGATCTGTTTTTTTTTGTATAATCCATTATTCCCTTTATGATGCTATATTCTTTCTCTCTCTTGGCATGAGCAATTTCTTTCCCCATTGAAATAGCCAAAAGCCTTATATCAAATTTCATTACTTCCCAGTAACTTCCAAACATATTCTTAACACACGCACAGTTCCAATATTTGTCAACAATTCCTGCTACTTCCTTCTTAAATACTGCATTCTCTAGTAAAGTCTTATTCAATTTCCAGTGACTTTTACTAACTTTTTTTTGTTGACAAACCATGCATATTTATCTTCATTGAAATCCCTTTGTGGTCTGTTAAAATGGATGTTTCAATTAAGACTGTCTCAACCTTGTCAGCTTCAGATATCAGCCAGAAATCAATACGGGATTCTATAGATACAGCTTTGATACTCCATGTAAACATAATCTTATCTGGGGACAGACTAATTCCGCTCCAGCCATTACCACGAGCCCGTTCTCCCCAATTAAGGTGCCACCAACCTCCTGTGACTCAAATGAAAGGATAAAACACTGTAAAACAAATCACTGGAGAACCATCTATTAAAATGTAATAATGCAAATGTATTATAAAGCTAAATTTGTTGATAACTGCATAATAACTGAAGAGCAGAAACCTAGCACTGCATTCATATGCTTTCTGATTTGTGATCAAACTGATGTGGATTTCTGCATTTAATCACAGTTGCTGGGCTTGCAGTAATAAAGTCCACTGATTCCCTGATAAGATGTGATGCTGTGATAATAATGACTTGTGTGAATGAGGAGATGAGCTCACCTCATTAATGCTGACTTCAGCCTCCACGTACTGCAGGCCCTTCTGTATGATGGAGATGAGGGCAGCAGGGGGCACCAGGGCTCCATTGATGTTAGACTGACTGATGTGGCTCTCTATGCCAAACGTGAAGGCTGAGTGGGAAAACCCTGTCGGGGAGGCATGAGCAGCAGGTCAGGAGGCAGCATATTACACAGAGCAGATCCCTCCCTCTGGTGCCTCTGGAAATGGCACACTTCAAATAGCTCTGTGGTTGTTCTCAGAGTGCACATTTTCAGGGCACCCTTTAATAGCTATAGAACATTATATAAGGAGAATATACGGTACATTATTTAGACAGCTGTCTGGCTTAAATTGCGTTTGTTTCCAGATGTGTGGTTGAAGCATCAGATTGAGCCTACCTGACTCCTGTAGGTATCTGTACACCAGGAAGTTGACCTCATCACTGCTTATGCTCATCTTTATACCTGGTTACACCATGAGGTCAGCAAACAGGACACAGGCCTGGAGGGAAGGGAAGGGAGGAGGTGGTGAGACAGCTGTTTTATCCAAACTCAGAGCAACATATTTTCACACTACACCAATCACACTACATAGTGCTGCTAAGTAAGAACTGAAGCTAGGGCTGGAGAGTGGAGACTTCCTCCCAGAAGATGCCACTACCACTTACACATTGTCTGTGTACAAAAATCCTTTCACAATCTACTGTACACACAGTTCACACCAGGGCAGGGCAGTGGTGACCTGCTGTTGGGGGCTAACTGTGGACAGGAGCAGCAGCACTGCTACAGTGAGTCTCTCTAGCATGGCAAATAACAAGGCGCAGTACCCATTTCCGCCATCACACCGCAGTGGCACTGTTGAGTTAAGCATAATCTCAGGGTCTCTGTTGACAGTGTGTGTGTGAGTGGGGGATGGGAAGGAAGGGGATTCTCTTTCCATAGCGGAGCTGTGCTCTGGGCTCTGATGTGGTCCATCAATGACAGCAGTGGAGTTTATCTCAGCCAGGTCTGACTCGGAGTAGCACAGGGCTAGTCTGGGACCTTGCAGAATCTTGGTAGTGACAAACAAGCAAGCATGGGCATGACCACAGAATGGACAGTCTGTCTTAACTGTGTTCATTCATTCAGAGGGACATAGAACAGGAGCACAAACATCCTTCTCTCTGGAGAAACCACTTCAGGACCTGTGCTACTGGTGTTTCACAAGAGTCTGACACATCTGAAATAACGAATCAATACACGAGTACAAAACACAAACCAAAAGGTTCCATAGGATTAAAACGGGTCACTTTCTGTAACTAGGCTATGTTATGTGCTGAGCAATTCCCATTAAGGAGCAGCATTGCAGAACTGTACATTCACCCAAAGATACCTCACATCTGAAGAGCCATATTGCCGGTAGAATACTGGAGCACATTCTAATTTCCATGTCAAAACATAGCATAACCATAACAGAACTCTACAGAGGAGGTGCAATCTTAGTAGTCCTAGCTACTGAAGATGGTATTATTGAGGACGTTTCAATGCCTTGTCGACCATCATCAATTCTCTTAAGAGAAGTGTAGGCCTATTCTTGACAAAAACTGTCATAGGATGTGGTTTGTTTGCAAACCCAACAGAATTTTGTAATCTGCTCTTATACTTGAACACACCCCTACAGACGTAGTTCATTCTCTTTTCATCGCCATATCAAAGTGATGAGGTGTTGGTCTATTTTGAGAGAGTGAGAGAGCACAGCTGTAGAGATGGAGCACTTCACTTTCCCTTCCTGTAAAATAAATGTACGCCTCTGCCCCATCTTCAGTCTCCGAAATTACGTTGTTTACAACTTGCACATATCCCGAAGTGATTGTGATTGTGGTAGGCATTTCATATGATCTTCTAAGGTGTATATCCGTGGTCTTCTATACTTTTAACAATTGACATAAAACACTGGTTCAGACGTTTCTGTCCTGCATGATGTCCGATCATGCCACTTTTACAGCCATTGTTCTAGAATAGAGCATACATGTAGAGGTGTGACGATAAACCAAAAATGATCGACACCGACCATACAAATCACTTATCGCAGGCAATTTTCTGATATCGTTCATTACGATAAGTATAATATAATAATAATATGCCATTTAGCAGACGCTTTTATCCAAAGCGACTTACAGTCATGCGTGCATACATTTTTGTGTATGGGTGGTCCCGGGGATCGAACCCACTACCTTGGCGTTACAAGCGCCGTGCTCTACCAGCTGAGCTACAGAGGACCACGATAAGTAGCCTATACTAGAGAAATGTGAAGTTTGAAATGAAATAAGTTTGCTAATATGGGTTATTGTTAAATGGGACAATTGATGGCTACAACCATCAAACTAGTTGTAGTAGTTTAAAGGATAACAAAGTAAACTGTGGTGCACATTAATGTTATAAACTTAGCGTTCTATTATCGTTATTGAATCAATTCAGGCAATTTATCTCAATATGGATTTTTGGCCATATGGCCCTGCTCTAATAGAACATAACATGCACATTGCCTATGGAGCCGAGCTGACTCACGTTGTAGGCACAACTATTGTTTCATACTGAGACAGACAGAGCGACTTACCTCAGAATGCTTTAAATCGAGCTAAAAAGTAGGCTACACATATACCCACAGATACACACACACAGATGAAAACACAAATGCACGCATGTGCACACACATATGGGCACACACAAAAACAAACACACTTGACCTACATGCCACACGCTAGCAGTGTCACAGCAGATTAAAGATTGATGTGGCGGATAAAGTGCCTTGTGATGCTACAACAACAACAACAACAACAACAACACACTCCAGTGTGCAGGGGAAACAGGATACAGAAACTGACCGGTCATCTATCTTGACCTAGGCCTACTTTTACAGTTTAGTTCCTACCTGGCAATGTTGTGCATGAGGGGAATATGCTAGTATGGGGGGAAGGGTGCATTGATGCATTGTAAGAGTCTGCTAACTAGGGTGGGGAAATAAAACGAAAAATAAAAATAAAAAGAACTGATGTAAAATATACTGTGTCTGTAAAATGTATATAGTATGTATCAACTGGAAGTAGAAGCCTAAGTACTGTTGTCCATTAGTTTACTCCAATTAGGGGAGGGATGGTAGGGTTAGGGGAAAATAATAAAGCAGAAAAATATATATTTAAAAAATAATATATTTTCCTGCTTTATTATTTTCCCCTAACCCTACCATCCCTCCCATATATATATATATATATATATATATATATATATATATAAAATGCCCCTTTTTCAGGACCCTGTCTTTCAAAGATAATTAGTAAAAATCTAAATAACTTCACAGATCTTCATTGTAAAGGGTTTAAACACTGTTTCCCATGCTTGTTCAATGAACCAAAAACAATTAATGAACATGCACCTGTGGAACGGTCGTTAAGACACTAACAGCTTACAGACGGTAGGCAATTAAGGTCACAGTTATGAAAACTTAGGACACTAAAGAGGCCTTTCTACTGACTCTGAAAAACACCAAAAGAAAGATGCCCAGGATCCCTGCTCATCTGTGTGAACGTGCCTTAGGCATGCTGCAAGGAGGCATGAGGACTGCAGATGTGGCCAGGGAAATAAATTGCAATGTCCGTACTGTGAGACGCCTAAGACAGCACTACAGGGAGAAAGGACGGACAGCTGATCGTCCTCGCAGTGACAGACCACGTGTAACAACACCTGCACAGGATCGGTACATCCGAACATCACACCTGCGGGACAGGTACAGGATGGCAACAACAACTGCCCGAGTTACACCAGGAACACACAATCCCTCCATCAGTGCTCAGACTGTCCGCAATAGGCTGAGAGAGGCTGGACTGATGGCTTGTAGGCCTGTTGTCTGGTCCCACTCTTCACTGACGAGTCACGGTTTTGTCTCACCAGTGGTGATGGTCAAATGTGCGTTTATCGTCGAAGGAATGAGCGTTACACCGAGGCCTGTACTCTGGAGCGGGATCGATTTGGAGGTGGAGGGTCCGTCATGGTCTGGGGTGGTGTGTCTCAGCATCACCGGACTGAACTTGTTGTCATTGCAGGCAATCTCTGGGAAGACATCCTCCTCCCTCATGTGGTACCCTTCCTGCAGGCTCATCCTGACATGACCCTCCAGCATGACAATGCCACCAGCCATACTGCTCGTTCTGTGCGTGATTTCCTGCAAGACAGGAATGTCAGTGTTCTGCCATGGCCAGCGAAGAGCCCGGATCTCAATCCCATTGAGCACGTCTGGGACCTGTTGGATCGGAGGGTGAGGGCTAGGGCCATTCCCCCCAGAAATGTCCGGGAACTTGCAAGTGCCTTGGTGGAAGAGTGGGGTAACATCTCACAGCAAGAACTAGCAAATCTGGTGCAGTCCATGAGGAGGAGATACACTGCAGTACTTAATGCATCTGGTGGCCACACCAGATACTGACTGTTACTGAAAACTGTTGTGCTGAATAAAGAAGCAATAAAACTGGCCTTCTTGAGACTAGTTGAGTATCTGGAGCATCAGCAATTGTGGGTTCGATTGCAGGCTCAAAATGGCCAGAAACAAAGAACTTTCTTCTGAAACTCGTTAGTCTATTCTTGTTCTGAGAAACGAAGGCTATTCCATGCGAGAAATTGCCAAGAAACTGAAGATCTCGTACAACGCTGTGTACTACTCCATTCACAGAACAGCGCAAACAAAAGATTAAGATGGGCAAAAGAACACAGACACTGCACAGAAGAATATTGGAAAAAAGTGTTATGGACAGACGAATCGAAGTTTGAGGTTTTCGGATCACAAAGAAGAACATTTGTGAGACGCAGACCAAATGAAAAGATGCTGGAGGAGTGCTTGATGCCATCTGTCAAGCATGGTGGAGGCAATGTGATGGTCTGGGGGTGCTTTGGTGGTGGTAAATTGGGAGATTTGTACAGGATAAAAGGGATCTTGAAGAAGGAAGGCTATCACTCCATTTTGCAAAGCCATGCCATACCCTGTGGACGGCACTAGATTGGAGCCAATTTCCTCCTACAACATGACAATGACCCAAAGCACAGCTCCAAACTATGCAAGAACTATTTAGGGAAGAAGCATTCAGCTTGTATTCTGTCTATAATGGAGTTGCCAGCACAGTCACCGGATCTCAACCCTATTGAGCTGTTGTGGGAGCAGCTTGGACGTATGGTACGTAAGAAGTGCCCATCAAGCCAATTCAACTTGTGGGAGGTGCTTCAGGAAGCATGGGGTGAAATCTCATCAGATTTCACCCCAGATTTCTAGATGTCAAATTGACAACTAGAATGCCAAAGGCCTCCTGTAGCTCAGTTGGTAGAGCATGGCACTTGCAATGCCAGGGATGTGGGTTCGATTCCCACGGGGGGCCAGTATGAAAAATGTATGCACTCACTAACTGTAAGTCGCTCTGGATAAGAGCGTCTGCTAAATGACTAAAATGTAAATGTAAAAAAAGTCTGCAAGGCTGTACAGAGAGGGAAAAAATTATTTGATCCCCTGCTGATTTTGTACGTTTGACCACTGACAAAGAAATGATCAGTCTATAATTTTAATGGTAGGTTTATTTGAAAACAGAATAACAACAACAAAAAATCCAGAAGAATGCATGTCAAAAATGTTATAAATTGATTTGCATTTTAATGAGGGAAATAAGTATTTGACCCCCTCTCAATCAGAAAGATTACTGGCTCCCAGGTGTCTTTTATACAGGTAACGAGCTGAGATTAGGAGCACACTCCTAATCTCAGCGTGTTGCCTGTATAAAAGACACCTGTCCACAGAAGCAATCAATCAGATTCCAAACTCTCCACCATGGCCAAGACCAAAGAGCTCTCCAAGGATGTCAGGGACAAGATTGTAGACCTACACAAGGCTGGCATGGGCTACAAGACCATCGCCAAGCAGCTTGGTGAGAAGGTGACAACAGTTGGTGCGATTATTCGCAAATGGAAGAAACACAAAAGACCTGTCAATCTCCCTCGGCCTGGGGCTCCATGCAAGATCTCACCTCGTGGAGTTGCAATGATCATGAGAACGGTGAGGAATCAGCCCAGAACTACACGGGAGGATCTTGTCAATGATCTCAAGGCAGCTGGGACCATAGTCACCAAGAAAACAATTGGTAACACACTACGCCGTGAATGACTGAAATCCTGAGGCGCCCGCAAGGTTCCCCTGCTCAAGAAAGCACATATACAGGCCCGTCTGAAGTTTGCCAATGAACATCTGAATGATTCAGAGGAGAACTGGGTGAAAGTGTTGTGGTCAGATGAGACCAAAATCGAGCTCTTTGGCACCAACTCAACTCGCCGTGTTTGGAGGAGGAGGAATGCTGCCTATGACCCCAAGAACACCATCCCCACCGTCAAACATGGAGGTGGAAACATTATGCTTTGGGGGTGTTTTTCTGCTAAGGGGACAGGACAACTTCACCGCATCAAATGGACGATGGACGGGGCCATATACCATCAAATCTTGGGTGAGAACCTCCTTCCCTCAGCCAGGGCATTGAAAATGGGTCGTGGATGGGTATTCCAGCATGACAATGACCCAAAAAACACGGCCAAGGCAACAAAGGAGTGGCTCAAGAAGAAGCACATTAAGGTCCTGGAGTGGCCTAGCCAGTCTCCAGACCTTAATCCCATAGAAAATCTGTGGAGGGAGCTGAAGGTTTGAGTTGCCAAACGTCAGCCTCGAAACCTTAATGACTTGGAGAAGATCTGCAAAGAGGAGTGGGACAAAATCCCTCCTGAGATGTGTGCAAACATGGTGGCCAACTACAAGAAACGTCTGACCTCTGTAATTGCCAACAAGGGTTTTGCCACCAAGTACTAAGTTATGTTTTGCAGAGGGGTCAAATACTTATTTCCCTCATTAAAATGCAAATCAATTTATAACATTTTTGACATGCGTTTTTCTGGATTTTTTTTGTTATTCTGTCTCTCACTGTTCAAATAAACCTACCATTAAAATTATAGACTGATCATGTCTTTGTCAGTGGGCAAACGTACAAAATCAGCAGGGGATCAAATACTTTTTTCCCCTCACTGTAATTGCTGCAAATGGGGGATTCTTTGATGAAAGCAAAGTTTGAAGGACACAATTATTATTTCAATTAAAAATAATTATTTCTAACCTTGTCATGGACTACATTTCCTATGCATTTTGCTGTATTTCCTATTCAAACTCATTTCATGTATGTTTTCATGGAAAACAAGGAAATGTCTAGGTGACCCCAAACTTTTGAACGGTAGTGTATATATACAGTTGATGTCGGAGGTTTACATACACCTTAAACTCATTTTTTCACAATTACCGACATTTAATCCTAGTAGAAATTCCCAGTCTTAGGTCAGTTAGGATCACCACTTTATTTTAAGAATGTGAAATGTCAGAATAATAGTAAATAGAAATGATTTATTTCAGCTTTTATTTCTTTCATCACATTCCCAGTGTTTACATACACTCAATTAGTATTTGGTAGCATTGTCTTTAAATTGTTTAACTTGGGTCAAATGTTTCGGGTAACCTTCCACAAGCCTCCCACAACAAGTTGGGTGAATTTTGGCCCATTGACAGAGCTGGTGAAATTGAGTCAGGTTTGTAGGCCTCCTTGCTCGCACACGCTTTTTCAGTTCTGCCCACACATTTTCTATAGGATTGAGGTCAGGGCTTTGTGATGGCCACTCCAATACCTTGACATTGTTTTCCTTAAGCCATTTTCCCACAACTTTGGAAGTATGCTTGGGGTCATTGTCCATTTAGAAGACCCATTTGCGACCAAGCTTTAACTTCCTGACTGATGTCTTGAGATGTTGCTTCAATATATCCACATACTTTTCCTTCCTCATGATGCCATCTATTTTGTGAAGTGCACCAGTCCCTCCTGCAGCAAAGCACCCCCACAGCATGATGCTGCCACCCCCGTGCGTCATGGTTGGGATGGTGTTCTTCGGCTTGCAAGCACCGCCTTTTTCCTCCAAACATAACGATGGTCATTATGGCCAAACAATTCTATTTTTGTTTCATCAGACCAGAGGACATTTCTCCAAAAAGTACGATCTTTGTCCCCATGTGCAGTTGCAAACCGTAGTCTGGCTTTTTTATGGCGGTTTTGGAGCAGTGGCTTCTTCCTTGCTGAGCGGCCTTTTAGGTTATGTCAATATAGGACTCGTTTTACTGTGGATATAGATACTTTTGTACCCGTTTCCTCCAGCATCTTCACAAGGTCCACAAGGCTGTTGTTCTGGGATTTATTTGCACTTTTCGCACCAAAGTACGTTCATCTCTAGGAGACAGAACGCGTCTCCTTCCTGAGCGGTATGATGGCTGCGTGGTCCCATGGTGTTTATACTTGCGTACTATTGTTTGTACAGATGAACGTGGTACCTTCAGGCGTTTAGAAATTGCTCCCAAGGATGAACAAGACTTGTGGAGGTCTACAATTTTTGGCTGATTTCTTTTGATTTTCCCATGATGTCAAGCAAAGAGGCACTGAGTTTGAAGGTAGGCCTTGAAATACATCCACAGGTACACCTCCAATTGACTCAAATTATGTCAATTAGCCTATCAGAAGCTTCTAAAGCCATGACATCATTTTCTGGAATTTTTCAAGCTGTTTAAAGGCACAGTCAACTTAGTGTATGTGAACTTCTGACCCACTGGAATTGTGATACAGTGAATTATAAGTGAAATAATCTGTCTAAAAACAATTGTTGGAAAAATTACTTGTGTCAAGCACAAAGTAGATGTCCTAACCGACTTGCCAAAACTATAGTTGGTTATTTTATGAGTGGTTGAAAACAAGTTTTAATGACTCCAACCTAAGTGTATGTAAACTTCCGACTTCAACTGTATACAGTGGGGAGAACAAGTATTTGATACACTGCCGATTTTGCAGGTTTTCCTACTTACAAAGCATGTAGAGGTCTGTAATTTTTATCATAGGTACACTTCAACTGTGAGAGACGGAATCTAAAACAAAAATCCAGAAAATCACATTGTATGATTTTTAAGTAATTAATTTGCATTTTATTGCATGACATAAGTATTTGATCACCTACCAACCAGTAAGAATTCCGGCTCTCACAGACCTGTTAGTTTTTCTTTAAGAAGCCCTCCTGTTCTCCACTCATTACCTGTATTAACTGCACCTGTTTGAACTCGTTACCTGTATAAAAGACACCTGTCCACACACTCAATCAAACAGACTCCAACCTCTCCACAATGGCCAAGACCAGAGAGCTGTGTAAGGACATCAGGGATAAAATTGTAGACCTGCACAAGGCTGGGATGGATTACAGGACAATAGGCAAGCAGCTTGGTGAGAAGGCAACAACTGTTGGCGCAATTATTAGAAAATAGAAGAAGTTCAAGATGACGGTCAATCACCCTCGGTCTGGGGCTCCATGCAAGATCTCACCTCGTGGGGCATCAATGATCATGAGGAAGGTGAGGGATCAGCCCAGAACTATATGGCAGGACCTGGTCGATGACCTGAAGAGAGCTGGGACCACAGTCTCAAAGAAAACCATTAGTAACACACTACGCCGTCATGGATTAAAATCCTGCAGCGCACGCAAGGTCCCCCTGCTCAAGCCAGCGCATGTCCAGGCCCGTCTGAAGTTTGCCAGTGACCATCTGGATGATCCAGAGGAGGAATGGGAGAAGGTCATGTGGTCTGATGAGACAAAAATATAGCTTTTTGGTCTAAACTCCACTCGCCGTGTTTGGAGGAAGAAGAAGGATGAGTACAACCCCAAGAACACCATCCCAACCGTGAAGCATGGAGGTGGAAACATCATTCTTTGGGGATGCTTTTCTGCAAAGGGGACAGGACGACTGCACCGTATTGAGGGGAGGATGGATGGGGCCATGTATCGCGAGATCTTGGCCAACAACCTCCTTCCCTCAGTAAGAGCATTGAAGATGGGTCGTGGCTGGGTCTTCCAGCATGACAACGACCCGAAACACACAGCCAGGGCAACTAAAGAGTGGCTCTGTAAGAAGCATCTCAAGGTCCTGGAGTGGCCTAGCCAGTCTCCAGACCTGAACCCAATAGAAAATCTTTGGAGGGAGCTGAAAGTCCGTATTGCCCAGCGACAGCCCCCGAAACCTGAAGGATCTGGAGAAGGTCTGTATGGAGGAGTGGGCCAAAATCCCTGCTGTAGTGTGTGCAAACCTGGTCAAGACCTACAGGAAACGTATGATCTCTGTAATTGCAAACAAAGGTTTCTGTACCAAATATTAAGTTCTGCTTTTCTGATGTATCAAATACTTATGTCATGCAATAAAATGCAAATTAATTACTTAAAAATCATACAATGTGATTTTCTGGATTTTTGTTTTAGATTCCGTCTCTCACAGTTGAAGTGTACCTATGATAAAAATTACAGACCTCTACATGCTTTGTAAGTAGGAAAACCTGCAAAATCGGCAGTGTATCAAATACTTGTTCTCCCCACTGTATATATTTTTATTTATTTTTATTTCACCTTTATTTAACCAGGTAAGCCAGTTGAGAACAAGTTCTCATTTACAACTGCGACCTGGCCAAGATAAACAAAGCAGTGCGATAAAAACAACAACACAGTGTTACATATGGAATAAACAAAACGTACAGTCAATAACACAATAGAAAATCTATATACAGTGTGTGCAAATGTAGTAAGTTATGGAGGTAAGGCAATAAATAGGCCATAGTGCAAAATAATTACAATTTAGTATTAACACTGGAGTGATAGATTTGCAGAAGATGATGTGCAAATAGAGATACTGGGGTGCAAATGAGCAAAATAAATAACAATGTAAATAACAATATGTGGATGAGGTAGTTGGGTGGGCTAATTACAGATGAGCTGTGTACAGGTGCAGTGATCGGTAAGCTGCTCTGACAACTGATGCTTAAAGTTAGTGAGGGAGATAAGTGTCTCCAGCTTCAGAGATTTTTGCAGGTCGTTCCAATCATTTGCAGCAGAGAACTGGAAGGAATGGCGGCCAAAGGAGGTGTTGGCTTTGGGGATGACCAGTGAGATATACCTGCTGGAACGCATACTACAGGTGGGTGTTGCTATGGTGACCAATGATCTAAGATAAGGCGGGGATTTGCATAGAAGTGATTTATAGATGACCTGGAGCCAGTGGGTTTGGCGACGAATATGTAGTCAGGGCCAGCCAACGAGAGCGTACAGGTCACAATGGTGGGTAGTATATGGGGATTTGGTGACAAAACGGATGGCACTGCGATAGACTACATCCAATTTGCTGAGTAGAGTGTAGGAAGATATTTTGTAAATGACATCGCCGAAGTCAAGGATCGGTAGGATAGTCAGTTTTACGAGGGCATGTTTAGCAGCATTAGTGAAGGAGGCTTTGTTTCGAAATAGGAAGCCGATTCTAGATTTAACTTTGGATTGGAGATGCTTAATGTGAGTATGGAAGGAGAGTTTGCGGTCTAACCAGACACCTAGGTATTTGTAGTTTCTAATATTTGTAGTTCCACATATTCTAAGTCAGACCTGCCGAGAGTAGTGATTCTAGTCGGGCGGGCGGGTGCAAGCAGCGTTCGATTGAAGAGCGTGCATTTAGTTTTACTAGCGTTTAAGAGCAGTTGGAGGCCACGGAAGGAGTGTTGTATGGCATTGAAGCTCGTTTGGAGGTTTGTTAACACAGTGTCCAATGAAGGGCCAGATGTATACAAAATGGTGTCGTCTGCGTAGAGGTGGATCTGAGCGTCACCAGCAGCAAGAGCGACATCATTGATATACACAGAGAATAGAGTCGGCCCGAGAATTGAACCCTGTGGCACCCCCATAGAGACTGCCAGAGGTCCAGACAACAGGCCCTCCGATTTGACACATTGAACTCTATCTGAGAAGTAGATGGTGAACCAGGCGAGGCAGTCATTTGAGAAACCAAGGCTATTTAGAATGCAGTGATTGACAGAGTCAAAAGCCTTGGCCAGGTCGATGGAGACGGCTGCACAGTACTGTCTTTTATCGATCGCGGTTATTATATCGTTTAGGACCTTGAGCGTGGCTGAGGTGCACCCATGACCAGCCCGGAAACCAGAATGCATAGCGGAGAAGGTACGGTGGGATTCGAAATGGTCAGTGATCTGTTTGTTAACTTGGCTTTCAAATACTTTCGAAAGGCAGGGCAGGATGGATATAGGTCTGTCACAGTTTGGATCTAGAGTGTCACCCCCTTTGAAGAGGGGGATGACCGCAGCAGCTTTCCAATCTCTGGGGATCTCAGACGATACGAAAGAGAGGTTGAACAGGCTAGTAATAGGGGTTGCGACAATTTCGGTGGCTAATTTAAGAAATAAAGGGTCCAGATTGTCTAGCCCAGCGGATTTGTAGGGGTCCAGATTTAGCAGCTCTTTCAGGACATCAGCTATCTGAATTTGTGTGAAGGAGAAGCTGGGGGGGCATGGGCAAGTTGCAGTGGAGGGTGCAGAGCTGGTGGCCGGGGTAGGGGTAGCCAGGTGGCAAGCATGGCCAGCCGTAGCAAAATGCTTATTGAAATTCTCGATTATCGTAGATTTATCGGTGGTGACAGTGTTTCCTAGCCTCAGTGCAGTGGGCAGCTGGGAGGAGGTGCTCTTTACAGTGTCCCAAAACTTTTTGGAGTTAGTGCTACATTTCTACTTGAAAAAGCTAGCCTTTGCTTTCCTAACTGATTGTGTATATTGGTTCCTTACTTCTCTGAAAAGTTGTATATCGTGGGGGCTGATCGATGCTAATGCAGTACGCCACAGGATGTTTTTCTGCTGGTCAAGGGCAGTCAAGTCTGGGGTGAACCAGGGGCTATATCTGTTCTTAGTTCTGCATTTTTTGAATGGGGCATGCTTATTTAAGATGGAGAGGAAAGCACTTTTGAAGAACATCCAGCCATCCTCTACTGACGGAATTAGGTCAATATCCATCCAGGATACCCGGGCCAGGTCAATTAGAAAGGCCTACTCCCTGAAGTGTTTTAGGGAGCGTTTGACAGTGATGAGGGGTGGTCGGTTGACCGCGGACCCATTACGGACGCAGGCAATGAGGCAGTGATCACTGAGATCCTGGTTGAAGACAGTGGAGGTGTATTTAGGGGGTAAATTAGTCAGGATGATATCTATGAGGGTGCCCATGTTTACGGATTTAGGGTTGCACCTGGTAGGTTCCTTGATAATTTTTTCACCTTTTATCAGCTTTTAGACTGCAGTCAGTGAAGGTTGTTTATAGCATGTCTGTACATTGGCGGTTTGGCAGATTTGCCATATATATATATATATATATACAGCTCTGGAAAAAATTAAGAAACCACTGCATATTTTTCTTAAATCAGCATCTCTACATGTATGACAGCCATTCCATTCCAGTGTCTGTTGAATTCCAACACAGGCACACCTCATTCTACTGAATTAGGTACTGATTAGGTGATCACCTGAACCAAATCTTATTTAACGAGGAAAAGTATAAAAATCACTGCTATGGTCATCACTATCCTCTTGCAATAGGACCAGCTGGATGGCAAAAACAGTGCTAATAGTACCTCAAAAGTAATATTAATCAAAAAATAACTATTGACCATGCCAAAAGAGTTGAAAAGGAACGTTTTGAGTGAGGAAAAGAAGGGGTCAATTCTGGCTTTACTGGCAGAGGGATACAGTGAGCGTCAGGTTGCTTCCATCCTTACAATTTCAAAGACGGCGGTTCATAAGAACAAGGTCAAGCAGCAGACATTGGGGACAACAAAGCTACAGACCGGTAGAGGGCGAAAACGACTCTCTACTGACCGGGATGACCGCCAACTCATTCGAATGTCACTCAACAACCGTAGGATGACATCAAGTGACCTACAAAAACAATGGCAAACGGCAGCTGGGGTGAAGTGTACGGCGAGGACGGTTCGAAACAGGCTCCTAGGGGCATGGCTGAAGACGTGCAAAGCTAGATAAAAGCCCTTCATCAATGAGAAGCAAAGAAGAGCCAGGCTGAGGTTTGCAAAAGACCATAAGGATTGGACCGTAGAGGACTGGAGTAAGGTCATATATACACACACAGTGAGGGAAAAAATTATTTGATCCCCTGCTGATTTTGTATGTTTGCCCACTTTATTTGAACAGTGAGAGACAGAATAACAACAACAAAATCCAGAAAAACGCATGTCAAAAATGTTATAACTTGATTTGCATTTTAAATGAGGGAAATAAGTATTTGACCCCCTCTCAATCAGAAAGATTTCTAAAGGGAGTGCTCCTAATCTCAGCTTGTTACCTGTATAAAAGACACCTGTCCACAGAAGCAATCAATCAATCAGATTCCAAACTCTCCACCATGGCCAAGACCAAAGAGCTCTCCAAGGATGTCAGGGACAAGATTGTAGACCTACACAAGGCTGGAATGGGCTACAAGACCATCGCCAAGCAGCTTGGTGAGAAGGTGACAACAGTTGGTGCAATTATTCGCAAATGGAAGAAACACAAAAGAACTGTCAATCTCCCTCGGCCTGGGGCTCCATGCAAGATCTCACCTCGTGGAGTTGCAATGATCAAGAGAACGATGAGGAATCAGCCCAGAACTACACGGGAGGATCTTGTCAATGATCTCAAGGCAGCTGGGACCATAGTCACCAAGAAAACAATTGGTAACACACTACGCCGTGAAGGACTGAAATCCTGCAGCGCCCGCAAGGTCCCCCTGCTCAAGAAAGCACATATACAGGCCAGTCTGAAGTTTGCCAATGAACATCTGAATGATTCAGAGGAGAACTGGGTGAAAGTGTTGTGGTCAGATGAGACCAAAATCGAGCTCTTTGGCATCAACTCAACTCGCCGTGTTTGTAGGAGGAGGAATGCTGCCTATGACCCCAAGTGGCCTAGCCAGTCTCCAGACCTTAATCCCATAGAAAATCTGTGGAGGGAGCTGAAGGTTTGAGTTGCCAAACGTCAGCCTTGAAACCTTAATGACTTGGAGAAGATCTGCAAAGAGGAGTGGGACAAAATCCCTCCTGAGATGTGTGCAAACCTGGTGGCCAACTACAAGAAACGTCTGACCTCTGTGATTGCCAACAAGGGTTTTGCCACCAAGTACTAAGTTATGTTTTTCAGAAGGGTCAAATACTTATTTCCCTCATTAAAATGCAAATAAATTAATAACATTTTTGACATGCGTTTTTCTGGATTATTTTGTTGTTATTATTCTGTCTCTCACTGTTCAAATAAACCTACCATTAAAATTATAGACTGATCATGTCTTTGTCAGTGGGCAAACGTACAAAATCAGCAGGGGATCAAATACTTTTTTCCCCTCACTATATATATATATATATATATATATATATATATATATATATATATACACACACATACCAAAAAATATATGGGGGATTGGAAATGATGCAGATAACTACATTGATAGAAGCCACAATCTATCTGCAATATTAAAGCTGATCTACCCCTTAAACAAAAACAAAAAAAGTCTGCTAGCTAAGTGTTGTCAATTGCTAGGCTATAAAGTATATTGGCAGAGCACACATCTGCTCGCACAGTAGGACCTGCATCATTTCCATTTCCCTCTAGACTCAAAAAGTCAGAACCAAAGTCAAAGGCAACTCATCTTTCAGGGTGTAGAAAAGTGAAAATCTAATTGTTTAGGCCTATTGAATATGTATCTTACATAATAAAACACCAAAAAAATGCACTGCATGTTTTCCATAAGGAATGTGTCACTCGGCCAAACCTCCAATGTACAGACATGCTATAAACAACCTTCACTGACTGCAGCCTGATCTAAAAGCTGATAAAAGCTGAACCAATGAAGTTCTGGCTAGACATTTTCAAAGAATGAAGTTAATGTATTAACACACAGTTTGAACCTGTATTGAAAATGACCTTGCAAATGCAATATTGACCAGAGATTAATACAGTTTACTATAGCAGGTTAGGGTCAGCATAAAAAAAGTATTGAGGAAATGCCAACTTGTGATGTTAACATAGGTTGCAGATCCCATCCCCCTACCATTTGGAAGGCTTTTTTTGCTGCTCTAAAAACACTGCTTGAGTGTCTTTGTCAATATTTGCCACACACACTGATTCATCACTGATGCACTGATTTACCATATATGCCTAGTCAGTACAAATTCACGGCTAAACAGACCAAACCAATCATGTTGCTGACGTCAGTAAAAACATAGGCCTAAATCAAACACAGGCAGAACTGTTGCCATGCTGAGCTAATAATAGACTGTGTGAGATAGGCTTTGCAAAAAGCAATGGCTTCAATGTAATACCTAGTTGACACATCTCAACTGAAAGATATTGGGAAATGGAAGCACTATGGCACGTCATGGCAAGGTCATTTGTCAGTGAGTCCTACTAGTGTGGTGCGAACACTGACATACTCAGACGCAAACTTATTTCATCTCCGGTACACAGATAGCATTGAGATCAAAGGAAATGCAATCATAAGGCTTCTCCACAGCGGTCACAAAAAGAGAGCGTTATCCTGGGACGTGCTCCGATGTAGAGGGTGACATTTCTGGATTCCTTGAGGACAAAATGGACATCAGAGTTTGACATATTTTTCTGAGATACATTCAGTATAGTTTAGCCTACCTCAGACATTCTATGCAAGCTCACACTGCAATAATATGCATTCTACACCAATAGCCTAGCCTACATAAGGTGTGATTCTATCTGCATCCAGTCCACATTCTGTAGATTCACAGGATGGAAATGGGAGCACCCGTGTTTACAAAGAAATACATCTTCCCTAACATGCTGACCACACCACACGCATCGCGTTGCAAAATAAATGTACACATACATGTTATTCAATCATTGCACCCACACTGCTCGCGAGCGTCTGCGTGGCCACGCGCTAAAATAGAACTCGGTTGCATTTGTGACGCACTGCAAGTCCTGCCTCTCCCATCTCCTCATTGGTTTTTAGGAGCATCTACCCACGTGGGTGATTGAAAGATGAACTGAGGTCTACGCTCCAGTCCAGTTGGTTGTGGTAATGCACCATAAAGTTGGTTGCCAACCGCCATATGAAGTCCAAAGAAGAACAAGAAGCCTGAAGGAGGAGAGATTACTAGAAAACAAACTACCGTTTTATCTGTGGATTAATTGTCGGAGTAGAGGACCTTGTGCATTTCAGGTAAAATAACAACCCAATGTTTATATCCCAGGACAAATTAGCTAGCAACAGCAAGCTAGCTAGCAAAATTGCCATAAATGTTTAATTCTTTTCGACCTGTCCCGAAATTAATCTAATTGGTTCAGAGTTTGTTTTTATGGTTTAACCTGCGTGTCCTGATCGCGTCTGGTGTGTGTGTGGGGGGGGTCAACTTGTGTAGCATGTAAGAAACTATAAGCATTTTAGGAAATTAACGTGATTTGTTAAATGATTAGAGAAGCGGAGATTGTGTCGTGCCTCACCTTCCAATGCATCGACCCTTAAAACTGCAAGATTATCATATTGTCAGGGCACTGAACCTCACTGAATGAGCTTAAAAACTATGCAAGTGGATTCTGGACCTGTATAGATTTATTAACAGACTGGTCAGTATGAAATTGTATTTCCATCTTACAGCTCCCATCTCTCCAAAAGACTATTCTCCTGGATCAGTGGTCATGCCAACATTCATCAGGCTGCAGGCCATTCTGCATCTGATACTGCTGGACTCACCAGACAATAGGTAGCCTGGTTTTCACAAAACACAACCTCCAGAATGATGTTCAAATAGTGATCCCCCATTTAGAACTTCGAAACAGCCAAATATGATTCCCCATGTCGAACCAAATATGATATGTCAACACGTCCTGTCAGCCGCCAGTCAACTGCACAACGACGGTGCTGTCATTCACTAATCAAACTGAAACTAACCTCGAGGGTTAAGTTTAGGTGTTCATCCTGAGTAGTTAAGGTTAGAAAAAAGCCTAAATTAAAAAAACATGTGCCTAGCACTGGGATTGAACCCACAATGTTCGGAGCCGTAGCTCACGATTTAGCTCTTCCTCAACCCCATCCACCATGCCCTAGCTTGTTGTGAGACTACTAGGTGTTAACAGGCACTCGCATTGCCCCTAGTGGACGACTAATTGGCATGTAAGTACATTGAATTGCCATCACGTAACATCACGTACCTTTGAGGTGAACGTGTGTAATCCACTGGAGTGCTGGCTCCTTTCACATTACAGTCTAATCAACTTCCCAACACTAACTCAATCCATATGTTGAAATGGTGAATGTTCACCACTGGAAGGAGGAAGTATGGGCCTTAACATAGCCAACGTGCATAATGCTGTCGGAATTGGAAGTTAATTGCATAGTAGCCTTCAAAACATTGAGAAAATTCAAAATAAAGTTTAGGCTAGTCCTATTCTTACATACTGTATTTTTAGCCTAGCCATTTTGTGGCTAGGCCAAGATTAAGACAAAAGACCACAACAACAAAAATGCAAATCACATTATTAATTCCAATGTGCCACGCAAATGTTATTTTCATCTTATCGCTAATCAGTTTATCTTAGCGCTCGGCAAAGTTAAATGATTACAAATTTCCTGTTACATCAGGAAATGACGGTTGTTATTATTATTATCATCCATACAAATTCTCACACGTGCGTAGCCTATACTTCCTCATACATCCATCCTTAGCCTACTCATCAACTACAGGATTCCCCTTGCATCCAATTTTAAAGTAAAAAATTAGAGACCTTCAACAACACACTACATGGCCAAAAGTATGTGGACACATGCTCATCGAACATCTCATTCCAAAATCATGGGCATTAATATGGAGTTGGTCCACCCTTTGCTGCTATAACAGCCTCCACTCTTCTGGGAAGGCTTTCCACTAGATGTTGGAACATTGCTGCGGGGACTTGCTTCCATGCTGCGGGGACTTGCTTCCACAAGAGCTTTAGTGAGGTTGGGCAATGATGTTGGGCGTCTAGGCCTGGCTCGCAGTCGGCGTTCCAATTCATCCCAAACGTGTTCGATGGGGTCGAGGTCAGGGCTCTGTGCAGGCCAGTCAAGTTCTTCCACACAGATCTCAACAAACCATTTCTGTATGGATCTCGCTTTGTGCACGGGGGCATTGTCATGCTGAAACAGGAAAGGGCCTCCCTCAAACTGCCACAAAGTTGGAAGGAAAGAATCGTCTAGAATGTCATTGTATGCTGAAGCGTTAAGATATCCCTTCACTGGAACTAAGGGGCCTAGCCCGAACCATGAAAAACAGCACCAGACCATTATTCCACCTCCATCAAACTTTACAGTTGGCACTATGCATTTGGGCAGGTAGCGTTCTCCTGGTATCCGCCTAACCCAGATTCGTCCGTCGGACTGCCAGATGATGAAGCGTGATTCATCACTCCAGAGAATGTGTTTCCACTACTCCAGAGTCCAATGGCAACGAGCTTTACACCACTCCAGCCAACGCTTGGCATTATGTGCGGCTGCTCGACCATTGAAACCAATTTCATGAAGCTCCCGACAGTTATTGTGCTGACGTTGCTTCCAGAGGCAGTTTGGAACTCGTTAGTGAGTGTTGCAGAGGGCAGACGATTTTTAAGCGCTATGCACTTCAGCGGTCCCGTTCTGTTAGCTTGTGTGGCCTACCACTTCGCGGCTGAGCTGTTGTTGATCCTAGACGTTTCCAATTCACAATAACAGCACTTACAGTTGACCGGGGCAGCTCTAGCAGGGCAGAAATTTGACAAACTGACTTGTTGGAAAGGTGGCATCCTATGATGGTGCCACGTTGAAAGTCATTGAGGTCTTCAGTACGGCCATTCTACTGCCAATGTTTGTCTATGGAGATTGCATGGCTGTGTGCTCGATTTTATACACCTGTCAGCAATGGGGGTGGCTGAAATAGCAGAAACCACTAATTTGAAGCGGTGTCCACATACCACGTACTAGCATATCAATCCCAATGTCAGGAGCACATTTAAGGTCCTTTTAATAAGAGACATCGCTTCCACATCAACATACAAATCGCCAGTGTAGACCTGTGAGAGGTTTTTTTTATTCAATATTCTCCATTCAACATTACCAAGCTATTAAGCTTTTCACAAGACAGTGTTCTGCAGAGGATCCCTGCCTCTTCAATGCATAGAGGTCTGAGGTATGAAACCTGATCATGCCTGAGTGAGGTATGCAAGAGTGACCTTACGTCCCTCTCTCTCCATCCTGCCTACTATCCATTCACTACAGTGCTCAGAGCCATAACCCATAGAGCGTTTCTTTCCCCCAGTAACTAGGCTACACTACAATGACAATTGTCACATTTATGCTCAAAGAGCTGAGGAACAAAGAGACAAAGCCATCCAATAAAGAGAGAAAATCCTACCCAGAAATTAAGGCTGATTACACAGCATTTAGCCAAAAACGGAGACCATAAAGAAATACATCTGTAGCTTCCTACAGGCTACTTACCACAGTAGTAAGTCTGTTTTCACTACAAATATGTTTTGAAAGGGTACAGTCCACCAGTTTCACAACCTGCAAGAAAAACAGAGGGTCAAAATTAAGCAATTGACAAACATACTGCAGCACTACAAAATGTCAAATCCTCTTTTGTATGTTAAAGGTTTATGAGATAATGTTGGATATCTAGGCTATTTGGGAACAGAATACACGCTGCATGGTCTGTAGGGCATACACTTGCCAAGCTATCTTCACTATCTTTAGAGCAGGTTTCCGCAACTGGCAGAACTGATTTTATTTGGCCCCCCAAGTTTTCAGATGTTTTATTGCTGGACATAAGACTAAAAACACCAGCAAATCCGCTCCAAGTGATTTTAATTTTGGAAATCTGTTCCAAAGTATTCCCATGCATAATAGAGAGAAAAACACTCAGTGGCCAGTGTATTAGGTACCACCCCGTTCATGAAAATGGTTAGCTCCTACAGACACAGACAGTGAGTCACGTGGCCGTGGCTTGCTATATAAAGAAGGCAGACAGGCATCCAGTTACTGTTCGATTGAACGTTAGAATGGGCAAAACGAGTGACCTAAGAGCGTGGTATGATCGTCGGTGCTAGGCGCCGGGCACGCCAGTTCCAGTACCTCAGAAACAGCCAGCCTCTTGGGCTTTTCACACACAACAGTATCTAGGGTTTACAGAGAATAGCGAGACAAACAAAAAACATCCAGTCAGCGGCAGTCCTGTGGGCAAAAACAGCTTGTTGATGAGAAAGGTCGAAGGAGAATGGCATGAATCATGCAAGCTAACATGCGGGCCACAAACAGACAAATAATGGTGCAGTACAACAGTGGTGTGCAGAACGGCATCTCGGGAACGCACAACTCGTTGGTTGGGCTATTGCAGCAGACGACCACACCGGGTTCCACTCCTATCAGCTAACAACAAGAAGAAGCGGCTCCTGGTCCGAAGAATCCCGGTTCCTGTTGTGTCATGCTGATGGCAGAGTCAGGATTTGCCCAGTCCATGGCCCATCCTGCCTGGTGTCAACGGTACAGGCAGGTGGCGGTGGTGTGGGGAATGTTTTCCTGGCACACGTTAGGTCCATTGATACCAATTGATCAATGTTTGAACACCACACCTTGTAGAATACATGCCCTGAAGAATTCAGGCTGTTCTGGAGGAGGGGTCCAACCTGGTACAAGATGGATGTACTTAATAAACTGTATGTAATCGCATACAAATGTGGGCAAGGTTTGAAATTATGTTTTTTGGGCTTCTTGCGGTCAATTATGTAATTATGTTCCGGCCCCCTGACCATCCGCTCAAGAAAAGAATCGGCCAGTGGCTGAATCTAGTTGATGATCCCTGCTTTAGAGTATATTTAGGCCTGTTTAACCCAGGCAGATCGCTCAAAAGTGACTTCGAAATTGGACGTCTATCCATGTCCTGAGGACATTGGGAAATGCCTTCAAGACCGGCCACTAGGGGCAACAGTGAGCGCTATTACCATCAAGTAATCCCATGACTCTGGATCAGAAGGTTTGATCCCAGTGGTGGACACTAGTTTTTTTGTTTTAACCCTATCCCAAACCTTAACCCTTACTTTAACCATTCAGAATGAGTGCCTAAACGTAATATCCAAAACCTTAACCTTCAGAATCTGACGTTTGGAGCAACTTTGAAATTTGACGTTTGGAGAAACGTGGATAAACGTCTAACTCTGCAGTGAGACTGTGAGAGCTTGTTGGTTTAGCCAGCAGCAGGCTTGAAACATTCATTCCAGACCCAAGATTGTTTAATTACAATGTCAACAGAACATTTGTATTTATTGGAAAGGAGCAGCAAGCTCATCACCGTGCACTTTCACCACCCTGTGAAGTTCATCATAACTTTATCTGTAACATAATAAACTGCATGTTTTCCGGAGTTGTAGTGGGAGGACCATACAACATATCACGTGACTCCAAGTTTACTTCAATATGATGGTTATTATATCAATATTTGCGCATAAAAGCGTTTCCACCGACATTTCTCACATAATACATTTTACAGACACAAAAAGATCCAACCTTGTCTAGCGTATTTTGTTTTGTCGACATTTGGAAAGTTTACCGACAAATTTGCTGTTTCCATCAGGCCTGTCGTGACATTATTTATCCAACGTACCTTACTCGCATAAAATGGTTGGATGGAAACCTGGTTATAGTTGGCAATGTTTTTGGAGGGGAGTTCCCCTTTAATCAAAGCTTTATAAAGATCATCCCAAAAACATGTTAGGGGCCCCAAGGTAAGAGGCTAACGCTTCCTAATTTAGCCCAGATTAAATCCACCTCTCACTGAGTGCCCTCATAAAATACACACCGCTGTCTTGCAGCAGGAACAGGGCCTAAAATTATGGCGCGTAAGATGTCTATTTCCCCAGCCACATTGGCGGATGGTCAGGGCTCCACAGTGTGAACATTTCACTCGCATTTGTGAATACATATAGTCAAGTATGATCACATTTATAGTAAAATAAATGCAGCAGTAACTGTTTTCAAAGTATTTCTGCCGTTATGTTTCATAGCTGGAAAATGAATTGCACAAAGTCAAAGAACTACGAATCCTATATAGCCTATCCCACCATGGGCTGCAACACTGCTTAGCTGGGGTCTGTGCGCACCTGAAGAGCTAATTTACTTGAAATTAAAGTCTACTGAAGTGAGACTTTGTCCTTATGTTTATTGGCTATTTACATTGTTTTGTTCACGAGCTAGGTTGTTTTCAATGTTTGAGTTTCAACTGCTAGGGAAAAGACGACAACGCTGCTACTAGTCAGACTCAATCTCACAGGCACAAACATGACTCTTCACGTTAACACGGTAACCTCCCGCCCTTAAAGGGGCAGGTGAAAATTTTTGTCTCATCTGTGATATTTTAGTTAGTGCTTCTTACTAGTAATATATTTATTGTTTTAGAAACATTACAAAGCACGCTCATCTGTTTTTTTGTGTTTTGTTGGTGTAATTTGAATGGAAAAATAATATTTTGGCTGGTAAAGAATCTGAGTGGCTGGTAGTTTTTGTTAGCTACCTGCCACATTGGCTGGTGGACCAAAAAGTTTATTTTAGGCCCTGAGCAGGAAGATGTCTTCATTGTGTCATCGAACTGGGTTGATAGTAATCTTAGCTACATATAGGCCTAGCTGCAACATTGTCGTTAAAAAGTACATCTGACTTCTAGCTGACATGTAAAATAAACTGAAGAGTTGACAATTGTTTCCCCTGCAGTGTGAAAGCATGAGGTATGTAGCCTAAAAATTTCTGTTGACTGCTACGTAAAGCCTTCTGCCGTTCAAAGGCAATGTTAAAGAAAGCACTTCAACCACTGCACCAGACTGATATTGTAAGACCTTAACAAGCCCATGTTACACTAATCACTTTGTTTCAATGGTTGCAAAACAACAGTAACTAGGCCTTAGACAAATGTTTTTTGCATATGGTACCATGTCATTACAGATAGCCTACCTTGATGGCTATGACAAAAGGCCCATACCAGGATAGAAGCCTTAGTAAACTAAGCTCCTGATAACGTGGCTCCACTCTAGTGGATTAGATATTTCAATAGCAGAACTGCTTTAATCTACAGGGCTTAGAGGCAGGTTTATCAAGCAGCACATTTAGACCACTAATGAGCGAAAGTTACAGTGATCATTGTAGTATTTGACAGTATACCGAAACATCTGTACTTTTTAAAAACTAGAACATAAAAAACGGTTCGGTACTAGAATTTTTGTTACCTTCAGCACTTCTGTCAAATGCGTCTAACATCCTATACGGATTGAGAGGATCGAGTCTTTCTAGTAATTTGTCTGAATCTTCTCAATGGGCAGTAGCTAGCCAGGCTGTTCTTGCGCTTGCAACTGACACAGCACCAGCCACTTTTGAGAAACAAGCAAGAAGAGAGAGAAAATGCAGACAGCATGGCTTCTTCTAACGAAAACATCATACCTCCACGCCCACAGCTTGTTGACAAAACTGGCTCCAGAAGCAAACTATGGGAATACTTTACTCACAGAGCAGATGAGGGCAAGCCGTCCTATGCAAAAGGTGTTACAAAGCAGTGCAAAGGTGGTTTAGTTGAAAATGACCAACTATTTTACACATTACATTTTGCATTGTAATATTCTACTAGCAACTAAATTCAAATTATTTTTGATTGACAAACATATACTGAATAAAAATATAAATGCAACATGTAAAGTGTTGGTCCCATGTTTCATGAGCTGAAATAAAAGATCCCAGAAATGTTCCATACACAAAATACTTATTTCCCTCAAATGTTGTGCACAAATTTGTTTACATCCCTGTTAATGAGCATTTCTCCTTTGCCAAGATAATCCATCCACTTGACAGGTGTGGCATATCAAGAAGCTGAATAAACAGCATGATCATTACACAGGTGCATCTTGTGCTGGGGACAATAAAAAGGCCACTCTAAAATGTGCCGTTTTGTCACACAACACAATGCCACAGTCAATATTTGATGGAGCGTGCAATTGGCATGCTGACTGCAGGAATGTCCACCAGAGCTGTTGCCAGAGAATTGAATACTAATTTCTCTACCATAGGCCGCCTCCAACGTCGTTTTAGAGAATTTGGCAGTATGTCCAACCGGCCTCACAACCACGCATAACCACGCCAGCCCAGGACCTCCACATCCGGCTTCTTCACGTACGGGATCGTCCGAGACCAGCCACCCAGACAGCTGATGAAACTGAGGAGAATTTCTGTCTGTAATAAAACCCTTTTGTGGGGAAAAACTCATTCTGATTGGCTGGGCCTGGCTCCCCAGTGGGTGGGCGTATACCCTCCCAGGCCCAACAAAGCTGCGCCCCTGCCCAGTCATGTAATATCCATAGATTAGAACCTAATGAATTTACTGATTTACTTATATGAACTGTAAATCATTGAAATTGTTGCACGTATATATAAATATATATATATATATATATATATTCAGCATGATATTCATGTAAGCATTATAATAGGATTACAACCCAAAGGTAACGTGAAATGCGCTCATAATTTAGCTATGACAAGCAATATATTTAGACTACAGTACTTTGCATTCGTCTGGGCTTGCTAGCAGTAGCCACTAGCCAGCAGCCCTGGGTGGAGCATTGCACCCTGGGAGTTTAAATGCATTCTGGGAATTGTAGCATGTTTCCATTGATCATCCTTGAGATGTTTCTACAACTAGATTGGAGTCCACCTGTGGTACATTCAATTGATTGGACATTATTTTGAAAAGGCACACACCTGTCTATATAAGGTCCCACAGTTGACAGTGCATGTCAGAACAAAAACCAAGCCATGAGGTCGAAGGATTTGTCCATAGAGCTCCGAGACAGGATTGTGTCGAGGCACAGATCTGGGAAAGGGTACCAAAAGATGTCTGCAGCATTGAAGGTCCCCAAGAACACAGTGGACTATCATTCTTAAATGGAAGAAGTTTGGAACCACCAAGACTCTTCCTAGAGCTGGCCGCCCGGCCAAACTGAGCAATCGGGAGGGAATGGCCTTGGTCAGGGAGGTGACCAAGCTCCAGAGTTCCTCTGTGGAGATGGGAGAACCTTCCAGAAGGACAACCATCTCTGCAGCACTCCGCCAATCAGGCCTTTATTGTAGAGTGGCCAGATGGAAGCCACTCCTCAGTAAAAGGCACATGACAGCCCGTTTGGAGGTTGCCAAAAGGCACCTAAAGGACTTTCAGACCATGAGAAACAAGATTCTCTGGTCTGATGAAACCAAGATTGAACTCTTTGGCCTGAATGCCAAGCGTCACGTCAGGAGGAAACCTGGCACCATCCTTACGGTGAAGCATGGTGGTGGCAGCATCATGCTGTGGGGATGTTTTTCAGTGGCAGGGAGACTACTCAGGATCGAGGGAAAGATGAACGGAGCAAAGTACAGAGAGATCATTGATGAAAACCTGCTCCAGAGCGCACAGGACCTCAGACTGGGGCGAAGGTTCACCTTCCAACAGGACAATGACCCTGAGCACACAGCCAAGACAATGCAGGAGTGGCTTCAGGACAAGTCTCTGAAAGTCCTTGAGTGGCCCAGCCAGAGCCCGGACTTGAACCCGATCTAACATCTCTGGAGAGACCTGAAAATAGCTGTGCAGCGACTCTCCCCATCCCACCTGAGAGAGCTTGAGAGGATCTGCAGAGAAGAATGGAAGAAACTCCCCAAATACAGGTGTGCCGAGCTTGTAGCGTCATACTCAAGAAGACTCAAGGCTGTTATCGCTGCCAAAGGTGCTTCAACAAAGTACTGAGTAAAGGGTCTGAATACTTATGTAAATGTACTATTTCCATTTTTTATTTTTAATACATATGCAAACATTTCTAAAAACCTGTTTTTGCTTTGTCATTATGGGGTATTGTGTGTAGATTGATGAGGGGAAAAAACAATTTAATCCATTTTAGAATAAGGCTTTAACGTAACAAAAAGTCAAGAGGGCTGAATACTTCAACGTTTTTATGTCGTTTTGGAACTAAATTACTCATTGAATAGATTCAATTATTTAGCTCTAATGAATGTCATTTGACCCAATATTATGGCCATAGATTGAATTAACCTTGATATGTATCAAATTACATTTTTAAACAGTTTATATGTAATTAGTAAAATTATTTTGAAATTTTAATGAAATTGCGTATATAATAGAAGATATTCAATTTGTTATTTTAGTTGTTCTACCAATTATCAAAATAATGTTCAATGTTTAAAAAATAAAGCTCAGTGGTTATTCTGTGACTTGAGCTAATAAGCTTTCTTTATTTGCCCTGGTATCGTTTCGGTATAGAGTATCGTCTCGGTATCGAGTATCATCTTGGTATTGTGTATCGTTTTGGTATTGAGTATCGTGATACTAAACCAGGTATTGAAGTCCAAATTCTGGTATTGTGACAACACTAGATCATTGTGTGGGTGCAACAAGTCTGCCTTTTGCTTGGAACCACGCAAGGTAAGGATAGTTCGTCATGAATGGTCTATAGCCACCTTCATTCCTCACTCACAATCCAACAGCCTGCAACAGCTTTGATAGTACAAGCAGGCATTTATGAAAATGTTTGTTTACACAAAGACTCAACCTTAAAGATTTAGCTCAGATATCAGATAGGTTATAGAGGGAGGTTAGTGTGCTTACCATGTGCCTGAATGTCATTCAGATATCTGACAGTATCCCTCTTCAGTCTGAGGACAAAAGAAAGAGATTCTGATTAAAATCAATTAATACACGTTAAGAAATGAAATTGCCATCTCACTCAACCTTTAGTGTAAGGCTAACCCACAAACAGTCAGAAGTCAACCAATTATAATCTTCAAGTCTGCTTCTCCATACTACTTCAGCAAGCAACATCATACGTTTTTCTAAATTAGAGCCTTTAGATTTGTCTAACTAATAAGCCGAAGCAGGATGGTCCTTGATGCCAAAAATCAGTAAATAGCCTAGCCTAAGTAACACAGTTTTCAGATTGAAAGGTGCTAAGAGAGGGGATCCTCTTGCTATTTGATGAGAGTCAATACAGTATACACCAGGGATTAGTATTTAATTAAAGCTTTAAGAGATGTTGTAAGTGATGGCCTACATGACCTATGAGTAAGTGAACTCCTCCTTTCCCTTTCCTTCCCCCACTGTTATCGCAGCACAGATCACATTCCATAGTAGAGTTTCTAAGATGGGCAAAGGTAGTAGGCTAGCATTTCACTGGGCGTGTACAGATCCTGGAAAATGCTTTGCAAGCTAGTCAGACTACTTGGCTCAGTGCAGGAAGAGCGAGATCCTACAGACCCAGCATGTCATTAAATAGCAGTTTAACGTGTTTGGTAGCTTGCTATATTTTCATTGTAGCATACATTCAGCGTGTGAACATTCTGTCGGAACTTCATGTGAAACTCTCCGGTGTTTGTTTAGTTAGTGTTGATTTATAGCCTACTTCCCTGATTCTGGAATCTAGACATTGGCTCATCATTCACACAGTTTGTAGTGCATTGTACAGTCGACAACTACCAGGCTATTTCATGCGAGTCAGAAATTACATTTGGTAATCCTAATAATGGACATGAAGGTTTCATTAGGTTTCACTGTTTAACTTGTGCAACACATTTTTTGATACCCATGGGAAGACAATCTAAATTCACCTTCAACGGTCAATTGCCACCCTCTACTTCGCTTCCAAGTCCCTACTCCTTTTCAGTCTTCCTCGTGACCAAGGGTGAGACAGAGCTGTTACCACAGCCCTAGCCCCAGTGAAAGCTGCAGTGAACAGTTTAATTAGGCCGTCTGTGACCCGTGAAATGGTCTATGCTAAATCCTTGATAACTTCAGTTAGATTTAATAGATAGCAGAGCACAGAATCTAGTCATTGTGCTCAAGTTTAGGCCTAAATATAACACCTCTCCTCTTGGTTGAAAATGAAGGATATAAGGAACTTAGCCAATCTACTAGCACTTCATGAGCCAAACAAACTGTAATATGCTGGGAAAGAAAAAGAAAACCCATGTAAAATGTCATGCGAATATACTGTAGGTCTACTCCTCATTTATTAGTCCTAAACTCAGTCAGTGAAATAAGAGACTACCATTTAATTCATATGGCCTACAGTCCTTAACTGGTTCATATGATTCACACAAATCTGGTTCACGTGATTTCTCATATTAGATCAGACTTCTCAGGAAGTTGTGCACACCATCTAAAAGACCAGCCCATGTAAACACAGCCTTTGTCACCAAGCAGGTCACTCTTAGCTTACTGCTACTAGCAAATAGTAAGGGATCTATTCAATCTGTATCGCTGAAGCGTTACAGATTGGGCGATAGAAATGTAAAGGTAATTTCCTATTGAGCAGACATCTGCAGCGTTTATCGTGAATGCAGTCTCCGCTAATGCGGGAACATTGCCTTTCAATTTAAATCACGCTGTACCGCTGAATTTCTGCGATACATATTGAATAGGGCCCTAAACCTGCCTTTATCCTACTTTGCCGCAAACAAATGTTTTGCACACTGGCCTACATTTAATGTGCTCCAAAGAAAAGCTGCCTCCTCCTCCTCCATTGATCGCTCTGCTTGACCAATACAATCATTCTTCTCAGCGTGTTTCACTATTACAAAATAGCCTCCAACACTCTACACAGCAAATTGGATGTAGTCTATCACAGTGCCATCCGTTTTGTCACCAAAGCCCCATATACTACCCACCTCTGTGACCTGTACGCTCTTGTTGGCTGGTCCTCACTACATATTCGTCGCCAAACCCACTGGCTCCAGGTCATCTATAAATCACTGCTAGGCAAATCCCTGCCTTATCTTAGTTCATTGGTCACCATAGCAACACCCACCCGTAGTATGCGCTCCAGCAGGTATATCTCACTAGTCATCCCCAAAGCCAACACCTCCTTTGGCCGCCATTCCTTCCAGTTCTCTGCTGCCAATGACTGGAACGAACTGCAAAAATCTCTGAAGCTGGAGACACTTATCTCCCTCACTAATTTTAAGCATCAGTTGTCAGAGCACCTTACCGATCACTGCACCTGTACACAGCCCATCTGAAATTAGCCCACCCAACTACCTCATCCCCATATTGTTATTTATTTTGCTCATTTGCACCCCAGTATCTCTATTTGCACATCATCTCTTGCACATCTATCATTCCAGTGTTAATAATAAATTGTACTTATTTTGCACTATGGCCTATTTATTGCCTTACCTGCATAACTTGCTACATTTGCACACACTGTATATATATTTTCTGTTGTATTTTTGACTTTATGTTTCATTTACCCCATATGTAACTCTGTGTTGTTGTTTTTATCGCACTGCTTTGCTTTATCTTGGCCAGGTCGCAGTTGTAAATGAGAACTTGTTCTCAACTGGCTTACCTGGTTAAATAAAAGGTGAAATAAAAAATAAAATAGGGTTGCATGATTAATCGAATTGAGATCGAAATAGTGATATTGACATGTCCAATATCCATATTGCAAGAGGCTGCGATTTTCTCCTTTCTTTGAAACTCCGTTAATAGGACAAAAACTACTACGGTACCTCTTCCAATGAGATGTGCTAGACTCCCCGTTCATTCTCTCTCTACATGCCGAGAGGATGCTAACCAATCACAAGTGGGCTCTCTCACTCTGCATGGCCTGCACATGCTGGCCAATCACAAGCGTCCCCGCTTAGAGTGTACAGTTAGATGCTGGTGAGGAGAGAAAGGGCTTTACCCAAAGACAGTACAGTATGAGGTTTAGAAACTATGTGCCTTTACCTCAGTGTGTGTCGGAAACATGAGTCCTGCTAGTTCCAACGAGAACGTCGATTTGGTGCCAAAGCAGGGCACATCTTCAGTGGCATGGCAGTATTTCGGCTACAGGCAAACCAATGTCAACCAAATGCAAGTGTTGTTCAAAAGTGCTTCAGCATTGTGGCGACAACAAGAGGCAACACGACAAATGTATTCAATCATTTGATGAAGAACCATCCCCTACTTTATGACGATTGCATGGTAAAAAATTAAGCGACCGACAGGAGCAAAGCTCCTCAGCCACAACCACCCACCTACGTTAAACAGGAATTGATTGCGGATGTGTTTTCAAGTGTAATGCCCTACAAAAAACATCCTGTGGACACAGAAATCACTGAGGCCATCACATTTTACATTTACATTTTAGTCATTTAGCAGACACTCTTATCCTGAGCGACTTACAGTTAGTGAGTGCATACATTTTTCATACTGGCCCCCCGTGGGAAACGAACCTACAACCCTGGCGTTGCAAGCGCCATGCTCTACCAACTGAGCTACAGGGGACTATCACAAAGCCAAAGACATGGTTCCTATTTACACAGTCAGCTTCAAGAAGATGATAAACAAGCTGGACAGGCGATACAAGATTCCATCTTGCACATATTTCTCCCAAGTCGCCATCCCAGTACTGTATAATAAAATTAAGGGAGAAGTTGAAACATGTAGCGTTGAATGACTGGACCGGACTCCAATGTTTTGGACACATGCTGCACCTTGCAATCGTTAGGCTACGTGTTACATGTTTTTAAGGCACTTGGACTTAAAAGTTTCAATTATAATAAGGTTTGAGCCTACTTACAGTGGGGGAAAAAAAGTATTTAGTCAGCCACCAATTGTGCAAGTTCTCCCACTTAAAAAGATGAGAGAGGCCTGTAATTTTCATCATAGGTACACGTCAACTATGACAGACAAAATGAGAAATTTATTTCCAGAAAATCACATTGTAGGATTTTTTATGAATTTATTTGCAAATTATGGTGGAAAATAAGTATTTGGTCAATAACAAAAGTTTCTCAATACTTTGTTATATACCCTTTGTTGGCAATGACACAGGTCAAACGTTTTCTGTAAGTCTTCACAAGGTTTTCACACACTGTTGCTGGTATTTTGGCCCATTCCTCCATGCAGATCTCCTCTAGAGCAGTGATGTTTTGGGGCTGTCGCTGGGCAACACAGACTTTCAACTCCCTCCAAAGATTTTCTATGGGGTTCAGATCTGGAGACTGGCTAGGCCACTCCAGGACCTTGAAATGCTTCTTACGAAGCCACTCCTTCGTTGCCCGGGCGGTGTGTTTGGGATCATTGTCATGCTGAAAGACCCAGCCACGTTTCATCTTCAATGCCCTTGCTGATGGAAGGAGGTTTTCACTCAAAATCTCACGATACATGGCCACATTCATTCTTTCCTTTACACAGATCAGTCGTCCTGGTCCCTTTGCAGAAAAACAGCCCCAAAGCATGATGTTTCCACCCCCATGCTTCACAGTAGGTATGGTGTTCTTTGGATGCAACTCAGCATTCTTTGTCCTCCAAACACGACGAGTTGAGTTTTTACCAAAAAGTTATATTTTGGTTTCATCTGACCATATGACATTCTCCCAATCCTCTTATGGATCATCCAAATGCACTCTAGCAAACTTCAGACGGGCCTGGACATGTACTGGCTTAAGCAGGGGGACACGTCTGGCACTGCAGGATTTGAGTCCCTGGCGGCGTAGTGTGTTACTGATGGTAGGCTTTGTTACTTTGGTCCCAGCTCTCTGCAGGTCATTCACTAGGTCCCCCCGTGTGGTTCTGGGATTTTTGCTCACCGTTTTTGTGATCATTTTGACCCCACGGGGTGAGATCTTGTGTGGAGCCCCAGATCGAGGGAGATTATCAGTGGTCTTGTATGTCTTCCATTTCCTAATAATTGCTCCACAGTTGATTTCTTCAAACCAAGCTGCTTACCTATTGCAGATTCAGTCTTCCCAGCCTGGTGCAGGTCTACAATTTTGTTTCTGGTGTCCTTTGACAGCTCTTTGGTCTTGGCCATAGTGGAGTTTGGAGTGTGACTGTTTGAGGTTGTGGACAGGTATCTTTTATACTGATAACAAGTTCAAACAGGTGCCATTAATACAGGTAACGAGTGGAGGACAGAGGAGCCTCTTAAAGAAGAAGTTAAAGGTCTGTGAGAGCCAGAAATCTTGCTTGTTTGTAGGTGACCAAATACTTATTTTCCACCATAATTTGCAAATAAATTCATTAAAAATCCTACAATGTGATTTTCTGGAGAAAAAAAATCTCAATTTGTCTGTCATAGTTGACATGTACCTATGATGAAAATTATAGGCCTCTCTCATCTTTTTAAGTGGGAGAACTTGCACAATTGGTGGCTGACTAAATAGTTTTTTTCCCCACTGTATACATAATTTCACAATCAAAAGCTTCCTATTCCATCTGCAGCCTATGGCTTCCTGAATAAATAGCCTGATTAACTTAGGTTATTTATTAACTCATAATGGTACAATAGGAAATAGGAACTCATGTTATTCATTAATTAATTAATAAGTGCTGCGCTTAGTCCTATAGCACACTACATTTTGATGATCATGTTAAAATAATGTTTTGTTAATATGTAGTTGTGTAATAATCCTATCTATTATCATATGTAGCCTTTAACAATGTTGGAAAATATTTGTTTCATTTGGTTTTGTATTCAGTTAGCACAGTATGAATTCATTCATATAATCTGCTAGCATGCTAGTCGATACCCATAGACTTCCAGTCATTGTGCTAATGCTAGTTAGCATTGTCTCGCGAAACTACCTCTAACTTATTTTATACTGGACACAGAGATGTACAATTTTTATCCACAAGTACATCTGACTCTGGGGAAGTATATAAAGGGCCTCATTGCCAAAATCCCGAAGTATCCCTTTAAGGGAAAATATGACCGCAGTATCCACATGACAGATGTATTTGGAATGTTACTCTTCCCCTCTCTGTTACAGCACAGGGAAGGTATGCCTTGGGACTTAGAGGCACTACTCTAAAGTGGGAGGGTGCTCTGGGCTCTGGGGCATTCAGAATGTTGAACTTGACCTCTGGGGTCACAACACACACCATGTGATTAGTGTCAACAGGGAGAGAAGAGGAGAGGGGCTGCTGCTTGTCTCCCTGGGCTTCCCCAGAAGAAAAACAAACTACAGAGCAACGGAAAGGTCGCGAACACACAGCCTGGCACTGATTTATATTAGCTTGTGAATAAGAGTTAACTTCACATCTCTCTAGCTACGCATTAGACCTTTATTATTTATCCTAACCCCCTTCAGATTAGTGTAGAGGTCAGCATTATTAATATTGGGCCTAGGCTAAGTCTCGCTCCCTCAGTCATGTCACTTGATTTCCCTTTGGGCAATACATTATTTAGGCATAATAAGGCTCATTGTGAAGGTGTAATGTTGCGTTCACATGCTCCTTGCAAGAAGAAAATTCAGAACTGTCTAGCCTAACTGGGAAACGCGGGGTACAACGATGCTATCCAGGTTTCCCACTAGTATTCCCAACTTGGAAGCTCACATTAATGGTTTTGGACATTGTAAACGTGTAGTTCTGATGATTCCGGGAGCTTGGCGTATCCGGGAGTTTCATCAGTAGTCCCAAGTTTCCAATAATAATAAAGCACATGAACACACAATAAGAACTAGCCTGAACTAAGATCATAATTCTGACTGCATTTCTGATTGTAAATGACCTTTTCTGCCTATGTGTACCATTTAAATTAAATATGGGTTGGTATGAGAACTAATGATAGATGATTTTATATTGATGTCTTGTTCTGTCATGGTCCTGGCAATCTATGAAACAAAGAACTGCCGCTGAAGAACTGAAATCCACTCATCCCACCCCTCCCCCACATGTTCCTTCAGTCTACTGTCAAGCACCTGTTACATAACTGTGCTACTCCACCACTAGCTACATAAGAAGGTGAGACTAAGCTATGTATTTCCATAGCAAATATGATCAACTTAATTTCTCTATGAAATATGAATAGGCATCTTGTGTGTAAAGCAGATAATTAACTAGGCTAGTGTTGTGTTAGGCCTTTGTTCTATTGTTATCATAGATCATTTCACTGATTGAATATCCCCATAATATAATAAAGCATAGTGGTCAGACTGTACTGGGTCAATACCATCTTAAACAGGAGCTAGGTTTACCTGCAACATTTAAATTCAATATTAATTCTTAAGTCAGGCAATACAACTGGAATATACACTGGGTGAGCAAAATATTAAGAACATCTGCTCTTTCCATGACAGACTGACCAGGTGAATCCTGGTTAAAGCTATGATCCTTTTTGATGTCACTTGTTAAATCCACTTCAGTCAGTGTAGATGAAGGGGAGGAGTCAGGTTACAGATATATTTTTAAGCCTTGAGACAGACATGGATTGTGTATGTGTGCCATTCAGAGAGTGAATGGGCAAGACAAAATATTTAAGAGCCTTTCATCAGTTAATGGTAGTAGGTGCCAGGCACACCGGTTTGTGTCAAGAACTGCAATGCTGCTGGGTTTTTCATGCTCAACAGTTTCCACAGGGATGCTGGCCCATGTTGACTCCAATGCTTTACATTGACATTTTAGTCATTTAGCAGACGCTCTTATCCAGAGCGACTTACAGTTAGTGAGTGCATACATTTTTCATTCTGGCCCCCCGTGGGAATCGAACCCACAACCCTGGCGTTGCAAGCGCCATGCTCTACCAACTGAGCTACAGGAGGCCTATGCTTCCCACAGTTGTGTCAAGTTGGCTGGATGTCCTTTGGGTGGTGGACCATTCTTGATACAACTGTGGGAAGCATTGGAGTCAACTGCTGTGTCAGTAGGTTGAGCTGTGCTGCTTTTCGACTGTAACACCCGTTACACTAGTAGTGTATACACCCTTATGTTAGACTAGTGAAATTGTGTTGCCATAGCTAGGGCTGACACTGTGAGGACTTCTAAAAAGCAGGATCAACAACCTCTGCATAATCAAAACACTTGCTTTGTGAAAAGGTGTTCAAGTTCACAGTGAGCCATTGTTATGTAAATGAAAGCTGAAAAGTACCAGTGGTCTGGCTTTGGCCCCAAGTGAGAGCAGGTCCGCCAGAGCCATGGCCCAGTGCGACACGGTACCGGCCGCATAGATGGAAACAGCAAAGTCTGAGCCTTTTGGGTAAAACACTGGGGTAAATGCGCCACTAGAGTAGCACTCTCTGACTCTGGGTTCCCTTCCCCCACAATCATGGGTTACATTGCTGAATTGTCAATAAGCTCTGATTTTGATTCTTTATTATATAAAAGTGAACATATGGCTAAATAAATGTTTCCACATATCCACATCCATTTTATATTGCTAGCACCATTTAATGGTAACATGCTTTTTTGTGTCCATGTGTCACAATAAAGCTTGCATTACAGCTAGATGTGGCCACAAATCTGTGTTTTCAACCTCTCATATGTTAAAAGTTTTCTAATGGTTTAGCTAAAATGCTTGGCAGTGATGCTCATACATGTAAAGTGGCTAACAAGCAACCTTACAAACCCTCTGAAGTTATAGATATGCTTAGGAAGCAAGCTTCTAGTCACCACACGCGCACATATATACATACACACACAATCACACACATGCGCGCGCGGACACACGCTGACGCTGCCCATCCCCCACCTTTGTGAAATCACCAAAATAAATGTCAGTGACACTGAAACAATTGACCATAACCACCTACAAACAATAGTGTACAATGAATGCGTCTCGTAGTATATTTTATATGACCTACAATCACGAGAAAAGCCAAGAAAACACTTACTTAAATGCCCAGATCACACAAGGGGTGCCTTCTCTGCTGTGCTCCTTATATGGAATCTCCTCCTCCACCGCTATTTTCTAAAATATAGTCACAATAAAGCGTTATAAATCTACTCCGAGATGGCGGCTTGGTAGTTAAAATCCCAAATGAGCGATGTGTTTTGATTACATAAGTGTAGCATTTGATAAATCCTTTAAAAAATTACATTGAAGAGCAATTGGGGTACATTGTAAGGTTGCTTGCTAGTGGAGAAAGAGCCAAACGGTTCACAACCAGCCAACCGCCTCAGACACTGAAACACTGAGGAGGTGACTTTCCAGGCAAAAATGAGGCATGCAATTGTCTGCAGTTAGGTAGAAACTGTAGGACACAAAAACATTAAAATAGGTGTAGCAGTATAAAGCAGTGTTTTATGTACCTATATACCTAATGTTGTTGGAATAGTCTTTGTAGAAAATACACATAAGAGCACATTTTTGTCGCAGATGCAGAACTCTATATAAAAATATGCAAATATCTACAACATAATTTATCACACACTGGCCTGAAATAGGTGAATTGTGTAAAAATACCACGTCTGGTGCGTTTGTAAACAACAGCTTTTTCATCTTGGCTAAACAGCTAGCTACTAAGTCTAGTTGTTTTCACAATGTCAAAATGTAAATTTGTTCACTGGTGGCATGGTTTCTACTACTGGGGAAAAAACTATTTTTGGATATTAAAGTTGACCGATTTCCCAAAGAAGATGTAAAAATGTGTATTTTATATGAGTTTGACCTGTTATAGGCCCAGTGCAGTCAAAAAAAACGTGATTCTCCTATGTTTTATATATATATATATATATTACCACACTATGAGGTTGAATAGTGTGAAATTGTGAAAATGATGATAATACCCTTTTAGTATAAGAGCTGTTTGAAGACCGGCTGAAATTTCAGCCTGTTTTGGTGGGATAGAGTTTTGGCCTGCCTGGCGCCATCACCAGGCGGTAAATTAGTTATTACACCAATAAGAAAGAGAGTTCCAAACTTCTCTGCCAATAACAGCACATTTTCAGTTTTCCCCTCCCCACTCAGACCACTCCCAGACAGTCCTAGCTAAATTCTTGCTTGAGAAATTGCTAGGAAGCTATTTTTGTGTATTTTTCATCATTTTAATTGAAAACAAATCAGAGTAAGGTACTTCATTGTTACGCAGAAATGATTTGATATTGAGATAAAAACAGCTGAATTGGACCTTTAAAAACAAGATGGTGCTAATGAACAGATGTTCCAGTCCCAGCCCCACAGAGAAAAACTAGCTATGATGATACAAATACACAACAGCAACAAAATACCCAATGTTAAGAATAATGAAGCCTGTCCTGATCTAATTACTCTGGTTATGATAACATATAAATAACAATCTAACTAACAAACAATCTAATCTAGGCCTAACCATTGGTTATAGTATTGCTATAGGCCTATATTGATGTGAGCAGGATCTTTGTTGGATTGTGGCATTATACGATTAGAAATTATTGTATAATATTATTGGCCGCTACTAGTGCACACACAGCTAACTAGGTTGTGGGTTCAAAATGCACCGCTGACCTTTAAATACATCACTCATTGCTTCAAGCCACACCCGCCAAACCCACCAAACTGAGCAAACCAGTGGAGGCTGCTGAGGGGAGGACGGCTCATAATAATGTCCGGAATGGAGTCAATGGAATGGTATCAAACACCGCTTTTTGGGTTTCCATGTGTTTTTTTGGTTTCCATGTGTTGGATACCATTTCAGTCACTCCATTCCGGCCATTATTATGAGCCGTCCTCCCCTAAGCAGCATCCACTGGAGCAAACGTACCTCAAAGTCTGTTCAAGAACATTGAAGAACGTTTTGGGGAAAAATGTCATTCAGTACAAACCGTCACGCAACTTAGCAAACGTTGAATCGAACTGAACGCACTCCAGGTCGGGATAGGGAAAGGATACTCTGTTACACTTGTACAAACTGCAGCGTCTTCCTGTTTCACAATTGTCTCTCATTCTCATTGGTTGAAAACATGAATAATATCACAATACTTCACGCTCCTGCAACAGATGTTTTTGTTTGTATCATGATACTGTAAAGTAAGAGAGTATGCCTAATATAGTTTGCCGAAATGTAACATGCAACAGCTTTAAATGATAGCCCAATTATGCTTAAGGTTTCATGTCACCAACACACTCCCAAACCCTACAAGGTTTAGATAAGGAGGATATTCAGATGTATATTTTGCTTTGTAGGTTGGAATCACAAAACCACATTTTAGTCTTGTTGAATAGGCCAGTGAGGTGAGGATAGAGAGTAGAGACAAGATAAGGAGGAGCTGTTTGAGACAACACAAAAGCACTGAGGAGGGAGTCTCTGGAAACAAAGCAGGGGAGTGATGAGAGGCAGAGTAGAGTCAGAAGCTCCTCTGGGCAGAGGACTGCCAGTGTAATGGCCATTACTGCACACACCAGGGAGAGACAAGTGAACAGTGGTGGGGAAAATAGGTGAAGAAGGAAGGCAGTTATTTTCAGACATCTCACCCCTCGCTGGGATCTCAGGAGAAGGCTGTAGCAATAATCTTCAGCAATCCATGGCCATATCATGATGTGTAAAATACTGTATGATGGCGCCTGTTGTATTGCATGAAGGTGTGTGTGTGTGAGTGTTAGAGAGAGAGAGAAATACTCCCCCTTTTCAATTCAATTGGGCTTTATTGGCATGGGAAACATATGTTTACATTGCCAAAGCAAGTGAAATAAAGAAGAAACAAAAGTGAGAACAAAGGTTTCAAAAGGATAAAGATGTTTCAAATGTTATATTATCAGTGTCTTTAACAATGTGCAAATAGTTGTAGTATGAATAGTAGGGGAAGATAAGTAAACAGATAAATATTGGTTGTATTTACAATGTTGTTTGTGCTCCACTGGTTGTCCTGTTTTCATGGCAATGGGTCACAAATCTTTCTGCTTTGATTGTACATGCTATATTTCGCCTAACAGTTACCTTTTCTCTTTCTACTAATGAGGTTTTAGTGTCCCACTCAATGGATCTATAGCCCCTAGGAGGTCTCCACAACTTTACGTGACCCTGGCCATCTAAACAGCAGAGCCAGTCGATGCCCTTTGCCGTTAAACCATGACAATGCAAGCAATTGATTACATCTCAACCATCCTTCCCCACTTCCCCACTGACAGGGAGACATTTCTTCCCTTTCAAAACAGGTTATCTCTGCCTATCAATACTGTGTGATGGTACAGAATTAGTATTTGAAATGTCCGCAGCATCTAGATCTGCCTATACATAGCGGAAGGAAACTATCTTTACAGGTCAAGGAAAAGTTATTTGAGCATTTCTGGGTTCTAGCAAAGAATAATTTTGTGTAATATGGCTTTATAAAGACTCAGTAATGTAGATACGGTGATATGGTATAATTTGAGTGTAACCTTAATCATTAAGATTGAAACTCCTGCTGTAGATAAGTGAATAAATTATTCAGAAGCACAACCAAGTGCTGCTTGAGATGGCATACTTTCCTTTCAGTCGATATGCATGAAGCCTGGGCTGTTCTATTTCTGAATCGATCCAAACCTCTGCACATTAACATTTACAAATGGTAAATCTAACTTAGACAGTTAACTGTCCTCCAGAGAGAAGACAGAGGAAACCACATGTTAGCATAGAAGGGAGAAGCTGCTCTTATTTGAAACCAAAATAATACAAGTTGGTAATCGTTTATACAATTTGAATGTAAACCATCCTGTGAGATCTGTATCAATATCTTTATTTATATTGATTTATTTTACATAATATATAAACAAATGGGTTGTGCTTTTATAGATAACCCAGTTTTTGTTTTTGTTTACAGGTTTCGTAAGTATGCTTCCATGTTGTTTTAGTAATCTGTGAGTTTTTAATGTGTCATTTATCAAATAATACATTATTAATACAGTTTACATTAACTTGCCATCAATGTAAAACGGAGTTAGAAATAGCTCAATATCGATTTAGATGTTGTGTTTGTATGTACATCTCATTTTGACTATATGAATACAACCCCGAATCTGAAGGAATTTATAAGGCACCACGAAAATACACACAGAATATTTTTTATTGTGTGCTGAGGGGTGGGATAGAAAAGTGTGTGTGATCATCCAACTCCTACTTCGCTCTTACTCCCCTATGCAGTCTGAGTCAGGACTGTGGTTTTGGCAGCAACAGAGAGGCATTTCCTGTAAAACATGTTACGTAATGTGTAATTTAGTATTTTCCCCCTTTTAATAAATCTGCACCTCCTTCATTCTACCCTCTGTTTGTAACGTGGTATCCATTTCAACATTACCCTCAATTATCTTTGTCGTGACGTTCCAATTTGTCCATAATGGCAGCTTCTGCTCCTAGCTATTCTAATTGAGTTCTCATCAGAATACAGGGATAAATTATTGTAAACTATTTAAAAGCTGCGCAGCTACTGGGAGCGATTATGTCTGCGGAAACGAGACTGCAGGATCCCACCCATCCCCCACATTCGCTTGTAAACCCAATTTTGCCTGGCTGGTCACTGACTGCAATAGATAGATTCCACCCCACCCCCTATCCTTTGCTCAGTCATTCAACTTGGAGAGTCAATAACACGCTGACATCATTGGTTTGTACGTACGTTACACTGCTACTTTCATTCTACCCACAATATCTTAAGATAGGAGCATTTTGGTTCAAGATATAAACTTAATAAGGAGATGTTATATGGGAAACGGTGGAACTAGATAAGAAAGGCACTGTTGGTGGTAGGGTAATACTTTTTCTGGGCCTCAGCCTTTTGTGACTGTGGAAATATCAAATCAAATTTCACTTGTCACATGCTTCGTAAACAACAGGTGTAGACTAACAGTGAAATGCTTACTTACAGGCCCTTCCCAAAAATACAGAGAGGAAAAAAAGAGAAATAATAGAAAAATAATAACACAAGGAATAAATAAATACACAATGAGTAACAATAACTTGGCTATATTTTACCTTTATTTAACTAGGCAAGTCAGTTAAGAACAAATTATTATTTTCAATGACAGCATACCCTGGACGACGCTGAGCCAATTGTGCGCCACCCTATGGGACTCCCAATCACAGCCGGATTGTGACACAGCCTGGAATCGAACCAGGGTCTGTAGTGACACCTCTAGCACTGAGATGCAGTGCCTTAGACCGCTGCGCTACTCAGGAGAGTACCAGTGGGGTTTCCAGTATCACATAGTGCAGAGGATGTCTCTAGGATAGATACTCTTTCTGGGGCTAGAGTGTTTCACACATTAAACTGATTTCTAGAAACAGTTACACAAAGAGTTACGAATATGCTTCGAACATATTGGACATAGTGAATCGCTCCAGTCCACAGGGCAGAACAGTTTGTGCTATAAGGTGACAATGCCACACAGAAACCACCTCTACATTTTAGTTTTGAGATGCTCTATTTTAAGTATTTTAATCCACTGACGCCGAACTGGGCTGAGAGCCGTCCACTCTCCTAGAATGTGGTCCACGTGAAACACCCCCCAGTGCAGTGCAAGGTAGACACATATGGTCAACAGAATTCCAATCAATTAGCCAAAGTGGGGCTCTGCATTTCATCCCTCCCCATAGTTTTTTTTTGTCCAACTGCCCTTCAGCTCTAGTGGAGCTGGAAAATCTATATCAAAGGGCCCCAGCAAAGACTCTCTAGAACACCTTTTTAGGGGTATGCTTAATCCCTGTCTATTGGAGGCAGTAGAGGGATTATTATTTTCTCAAATTGGCACCATTCAATTGGAGATACTGTGGTCTTCCGCATCTCTGTGATCTCTCTTTATAAATACTCTTTGGCAAGTATTATGCATAAAGATATGTGTGATAAAGGTGAGAGGGTGGTAATGGCCATGACTGGGAAGGGGGAGATCCATTGCAGGCTTTTGTCCAGGATAAATGTAATTAGGTAGGTTGCTTAGAAAATAAAAGTGCTCCTGGCAATTTGGACAGCATCAATGAAGTGCCTCCACCTGAGCATTATCATGTAATCTTGGCTGGATATAATCTGAAACTGTGTGTAGAGCATTATTTTAGAGATTTTTTTAATACCTTGGTTTCACAGCATTGTCCAGACTCCCCACATCGAGCATTATCGTTTAATCTGCAAAAGTGAGCAGATTAATTTCAGCTGGCTCTTTTTTTGCTCTCTACAATCGATTCCAATTTTCTCAGCCAAACATAAGGGCATCGTCCCATCTAATGAGAGGAACTGTATGGTGGAAAATGCTCCTACTGAATACATCTTCATTCATACAGTAAGAAGTAAAAGACTAAGATTGTGCTTATTAAATGTTCTATTGGCCAACGTGCAATCATTGGAAAACAAAATGGATGATCTACAATCAAAAATATCCTACCAACGGGACATTAAAAACAGTAATATCATATGTTTCACCGAGTCGTGGCTGAACGACGACACGGATAATATAGAACTGGCGGGATTTTCCATGCATCGGCAGGACAGAGAAGCTACGTCTGGTAAGACGAGGGGTGGGGGTGTGTGTCTATTTGTCAACAACAGCTGGTGCGCAATGTCTAATATTAAAGAAGTCTCGAGGTATTGCTCGCCTGAGGTAGAGTACATTATAAGCTTTAGACCATACTATCTACCAAGAGATTTCTCATCTATATTATTCGTAGCCGTCTATTTACCACCACAAACCGATGCTGGCACTAAGACCGCACTCAACGAGTTGTAAAAGGCCATAAGCAAACAAAAAAATGCTCATCCAGAAGTGGCGTTCCTAGTGGCCGGGGACTTTAATGCAGGCAAACTTAAATCCGTTTTACCTCATTTCTACCAGCATGTCACATGTGCAACCAGAGGAAAAAAAACTCTAGACCACCTTTACTCCAAACACAGAGAGGCATACAAAGCTCGCCCTCGCCCTCGACCTCCATTTGGCAAATCTGACCATAATTCTATCCTGTTTCCTGCTTACAATCAAAAACTAAAGCAGGGAGTACCAGTGACTCGCTCAATACGGAAGTGGTCAGATGACGCGGATGCTACCCTACAGGAATGTTTTGCTAGCACGGACTGGAATATGTTCTGGGATTCATCCAATGGCATTGAGGAGTATACCACCTCAGTCATCGGCTTCATCAATAAGTGCATTGACGACATCGTCCCCACAATGACCGTACGTACATATCCCAACCAGAAGCCATGGATTACAGGCAACATCCGCATCAAGCTAACCAACTGGCAAGTGTCTTCACTGACATTTTCAACCTCTCCCTGACCGAGTCTGTAATACCTACATGTTTCAAGCAGACCACCATAGTCCCTGTGCCCAAGAAAGTGAAGGTAACCTGCCTAAATGATTACCGCCCCGTAGCACTCATGTCGGTAGCCATGAAGTGCTTTGAAAGGCTGGTCATGGCTCACATCAACAGCATCATCCCAGATACCCTAGACCCACTCCAATTCGCATACCACCCCAACAGAACCACAGATTACGCAATCTCAATTGCACTCCACACAGCCCTTTCCCACCTGGACAAAAGGAACACCTATGTGAGAATGCTGTTCATTGACTACAGCTCAGCGTTCAACACCATAGTGCCCACAAAGCTCATCACTAAGCTAAGGACCCTGGGACTAAACACCTGCCTCTGCAACTGGATCCTGGACTTCCTGACGGGCCACCCCCAGGTGGTAAGGGTAGGCAACACCACGTCTGCCACGCTGATCCTCAACAAACACGACTCCAACACCATCATTAAGTTTGCTGATGACACAACAGTGGTAGGCCTGATCACCGACAACGATGAGACAGCCTATATGGAGGAGGTTAGAGACCTGGCAGTGTGGTGCCAGGACAACAACCTCTCCCTCAATGTGAGCAAGACAAAGGAGCTGATCGTGGACTACAGGAAAAGGTGGGCCAAACAGGCCCCCATTAACATCGACGGGGCTGTAGTGGAGCGGGTCGAGAGTTTCAAGTTCCTTGGTGTCCACATCACCAACGAACTATCATGGTCCAAACACACCAAGACAGTCATGAAGAGGGAACAACAACAACTTTTCCCCCTCAGGAGACTGAAAAGATTTGGCATGGGTCTCCAGATCCTCAAAAAGATACAGCTGCACCATCGAGAGCATCCTGACCGGTTGCATCACTGCCTGGTATGGCAACTGCTCGGCATCTGACCGTAAGGCGCTACAGAGGGTAGTGCGTACGGCCCAGTACATCACTGGGGCCAAGCTTCCTACCACCCAGGACCTATATACTAGGCTGTGTCAGAGGAAAGACCAAAATATTGTCAAAGACTGTTCTCTCTGCTACCGCACGGCAAGCGGTACCAGAGCGCCAAGTCTAGGACCAAAAGGCTCCTTAACAGCTTCTACCCCAAAGCCATAAGATTGCTGAACAATTAATCAAATGGCCACCAGACTATTTACATTGACCCCCCTCGACTAACCTGTACCCCTGCACATTGACTCAGTACCGGTACCCCCTGTATATAGCCTCGTTATTGTTATTTTATTGTGTTACTTTTTATTATCTTTTACTTTAGTTTATTTGGTAAATATTTTCTTAACTCTTTCTTGAACTGCATTGTTGGTTAAGGGCTTGTAATTAAGCATTTCACAGTAAGGTCTACACCTGTTTTATTCGGCGCATGTGACAAATAAAATTTGATTTGATTTTGATGCCGGGAAAACAATACACCTGTGAAGACATAGTGCGTATAACAATGTGACTTCCCTCAGGATCAACGTAGAGCCCTTTACCGTTTACGCTTTAGTACCATCGGCTTCTGTAACAATTGCAAGTCGTCTTGACAAAGATGTAGGATGTAGTCTTCGGCTAGGTACAGTAAATCATGCCATATAGACCATTAATCAAATAATAGGCATTTCGTGTACAGTTTGTTGATGTGAGGACAAATAATTGAGTTTTGTGACAGTAGCCTAATTGGTGCCACTATTATACAGAACCTTATATAAAAATTTTGCCCCACATAATGCATTGTGACCAGCTTAGGCTGCTTCTGAAACTGCCATTACTATAACGTACAAACAGGAAGTGTCAGTGTGCAGCCAAGTCATTTAATGCTACGTTAATTATCCTAACCTGCTGTGTAAGTTCTCCTAAACCTGCTACGAAAAGTCAAATCTGACAAAAGCTGTACCCCATCTAGTCAATACCATCTGGATTAGGATTGGATAATGGGGAGCAAAACTTAAAGAACTTACAAGCGAGCACACAAACACCACAACATACACAAGTAAACACTCAAACAATAGACGCTTATCTAACACACAGTGGCAGGGTAAGAAATTATTTTGGGAAAAAAAACAGTTGCAAACTCATGGAAACACGCAGGTTACACAAATACACAATTCTGAAATGACTACAAATGACCTTTGCCTCCTTCCTGTGAATTCAGCCCCAAGTTCTTTATTTTACAGCCATTCATATGGTGTTGAGCTTGCTGAGTGAGCAAAATTAAGGTAATTTCATGGTTGGGTCGATCCAGACATGTTGCTGTTTGCATTCTTTAGTGCAGTGGCGGGAGAAACACCCTTTGATAAATAGAGGCTGCTGTGTGTTTGAGAGGCATTTAGAAAAATGAAGCAGAGAGAGAATAAATTATATTCACACTGTAGAGCAAAACGTTTGCGACTGAGAAAAACACCAACTCAAAGGATGCTGACCAACACACTTTAGCGTCAACACATGTTCCAGCAGATACTGAGACTTTTGATAACTCAGTTACATGACAATCGTTCTAGACCTCAGTCCTTGAGTGCGATCAGCGTTGGCTCAGTCTATCAAACTAAGTCTACCCAGATGGTATTTTTGCATTGACCTAGTTTAGAATGAGCTGAAAAGCATTTAAGCTCCCATGTGGCTTCCCAATTAAATATGTGTATGTGGATGTTTTTATTCCTAGCATAAAGAAGGAGATGCGTTCTGTCTCCTAGAGATTAACGTACTTTGGTGCGAAAAGTGCAAATCAATCCCAGAACAACAGCAAAGGACCCTGTGAAGATGCTGGAGGAAACAGGTACAAAAGTATCTATATCCACAGTAAAACGAGTCCTATATCGACATAACCTGAAAGGCCGCTCAGCAAGAAAGAAGCCACTGCTCCAAAACCGCCATAAAAAAGCCAGACTACGGTTTGCAACTGCACATGGGGTCAAAGATTGTACTTTTTGGAGAAATGTCCTCTGGTCTGATGAAACAAAAATATAACTGTTTGGCCATAATGACCATCGTTATGTTTGGAGGAAAAAGGGGGTTGCTTGCAAGCCGAAGAACACCATCCCAACCGTGAAGCATGGGGGTGACAGCATCATGCTGTGGGGGTGCTTTGCTGCAGGAGGGACTGGTGCACTTCACAAAATAGATGGCATCATGTGGAAGGAAAATTACGTGGATATATTGAAGCAACATCTCAAGACATCAGTCAGGAAGTTAAAGCTTGGTCGCAAATGGGTCTTCCAAATGGACAATGAACCCAAGCATACTTCCAAAGTTGTGCCAAAATGGCTTAAGTACAACAAAGTCAAGGTATTGGAGTGGCCATCACAAAGCCCTGACCTCAATCCTATAGAAAATGTGTGGGCAGAACTGAAAAAGCTTGTGCGAGCAAGAGGCCTACAAACCTGACTCAGTTACACCAGCTCTGTCAGGAGGAATGGGCCAAAATTCACCCAACGTATTGTGGGAAGCTTGTGGAAGGCTACCCGAAACGTTTGACCCAAGTTAAACAATTTAAAGGCAATGCACAGGCCCCATATTGAAACCCCTGCTCTGTATACCTATATCTTTCTCTCTCACTTGCTTATGGTTTTCTGCAATTATACACATTTAGTTTACATACATGTCTTTTATGGTACTGTGATGAGATCATAATAATCCATAATTTGGCTAAGGTGTATGTAAACTTCTGACTTCAACTGTACATGTCTCTTCCACTGTATGCGTTCCACTGTGGCACATCACCCACAGCAATGATCATCATCTTGGATCCTCTGTTGGCAGAAACGGGACAGCTAGGCTTTTCGCTCTGTATTCAAGGTGGATAAATATACCACCAACATGTCAACATAGAACCCCCAAGTCCTTCCCCTTCCTCCTGATCTAAGCAAAGTGCCTGCCACACTGAGCTACCTCAGAGGATTGCCTAGTGTTGATATATGCTGGTCTGAAAGGAAACTGGGCGTTGCTTATCTTCATGGTGCGGTGGAGATGAAAGTGTTACAATAGAAACATCCCCTGCAGAGTTGTAAGGCTGGAGCGTCAAACACGAAGCGACAGTCTCTCACATGTCAGCAGCCTCTTCCAGGCTGCAACACAGGCACAAGGCAACAGAGGAGTAGACACAGACAAACAATTCAGGCAGCAAACATGAAATAAAATATTTAGAAGGCTGATTGGGGTCACAGTAAAAGAGGGCATCTAGTGAGGGCAAATTTAAGTGTTTTAAAATGTATGGTATTATTGGGCATGGGAATCCCACTCCACTGTACAGTATGTGTGCATATTTTAAACAAATGTACATTAGGTAAAATATGACTACTATGAACGTGGCAGTTACTACATTGTCCTCCACCATTGAATTAATAATGGATCTGGTGTTGGTATGTCTGCATAACAGGTAAGACACAATGAGATGAAAATAAACTTCTGTGTCGTGTTTCATGAGAGGACCAAAGCTTAGGGCAATACTCATAGGAATGTCTGCTTCTCCATTTGTCATACAACTAAGCTGACAGTGTCTCAAACCAGCTCTCCCCAGCTGCAACACTCAACGTTGGATTTAAAGAGCTAGGGAGAGACATAACGGTTTCAAGGGCTAGGGAGAGAGAGACAAACAGTACAGCAGCAAATGGCTGTAGTGGTATTAAGCTTCAGCAATTGTTTTGTTTGTTTCCTCAGCTCAGACAGTACACAATATCTCCTGTCTTTCTCTGACTCTAGGGGACATGATTGCCTGCAGCAAGTTTTATTTCTGTGTCTGGGTGCAATTAGTGTGGACGTCAGGCTGGGTTAATGGATTGTAATTAAATCCATATTTCTGGCATCGCTCTGTGATGCTTTAATATTGCAGCCCATGGTAACGCTGTAACCCAAAATTTTTATTTTGGACCTACAATGGGGAGAACAAGTATTTGATATACTGCCGATTTTGCAGGTTTTCCTACTTACAAAGCATGTAGAGGTCTGTAATTTTTATCATAGGTACACTTCAACTGTGAGAGACGGAATCTAAAACAAAAATCCAGAAAATCACATTGTATGATTTTTAAGTAAATAATTTGCATTTTATTGCATGACATAAGTATTTGATACATCAGAAAAGCAGAACTTAATATTTGGTACAGAAACCTTTGTTTGCAATTACAGAGATCATACGTTTCCTGTAGGTGTTGACCAGGTTTGCACACACTGCAGCAGGGATTTTGGCCCACTCCTCCATACAGACCTTCTCCAGATCCTTCAGGTTTCGGGGCTGTCGCTGGGCAATATGGACTTTCAGCTCCCTCCAAAGATTTTCTATTGGGTTCAGGTCTGGAGACTGGCTAGGCCACTCCAGGACCTTGAGATGCTTCTTACGGAGCCACTCCTTAGTTGCCCTGGCTGTGTGTTTCGGGTCGTTGTCATGCTGGAAGACCCAGCCACAACCCATCTTCAATGCTCTTACTGAGGGAAGGAGGTTGTTGGCCAAGATCTCACGATACATGGCCCCATCCATCCTCCCCTCAATACGGTGCAGTCGTCCTGTCCCCTTTGCAGAAAAGCATCCCCAAAGAATGATGTTTCCACTTCCATGCTTCACGGTTGGGATGGTGTTCTTGGGGTTGTACTCATCCTTCTTCTTCCTCCAAACACGGCGAGTGGAGTTTAGACCAAAAAGCTCTATTTTTGTCTCATCAGACCACATGACCTTCTCCCATTCCTCCTCTGGATCATCCAGATGGTCATTGGCAAACTTCAGACGGGCCTGGACATGCGCTGGCTTGAGCAGGGGGGACCTTGCGTGCGCTGCAGGATTTTAATCCATGACGGCGTAGTGTGTTACTAATGGTTTTCTTTGAGACTGTGGTCCCAGCTCTCTTCAGGTCATTGACCAGGTCCTGCCGTGTAGTTCTGGGCTGATCCCTCACCTTCCTCATGATCATTGATGCCCCACGAGGTGAGATCTTGCATGGAGCCCCTGACCGAGGGTGATTGACCGTCATCTTGAACTTCTTCCATTTTCTAATAATTGCGCCAACAGTTGTTGCCTTCTCACCAAGCTGCTTGCCTATTGTCCTGTAGCCCATCCCAGCCTTGTGCAGGTCTAAATTTTTATCCCTGATGTCCTTACACAGCTCTCTGGTCTTGGCCATTGTGGAGAGGTTGGAGTCTGTTTGATTGAGTGTGTGGACAGGTGTCTTTTATACAGGTAACGAGTTCAAACAGGTGCAGTTAATACAGGTAATGAGTGGAGAACAGGAGGGCTTCTTAAAGAAAAACTAACAGGTCTGTGAGAGCCGGAATTCTTACTGGTTGGTAGGTGATCAAATACTTATGTCATGCAATAAAATGCAAATTAATTACTTAAAAATCATACAATGTGATTTTCTGGATTTTGTCTCTCACAGTTGAAGTGTACCTATGATAAAAATTACAGACCTCTACATGCTTTGTAAGTAGGAAAACCTGCAAAATCGGCAGTATATCAAATACTTGTTCTCCCCACTGTACATTTAAAATAATTTACTTGTATGATTTATTTATTATTATGATCTCATCACAGTACCATAAAGGACATCTATGTAAACTAAATGTGTATCATTGCAGAAAACCATAAGCAAGTGAGAGAGAAAGATATAGGTATACAGAGAGAATTCAGCAGGGGTTTCAATATGGGCCTGTGCATTGCTTTATCCATTAATTTCTGCCTTTGTATCGATGCATTTCCACATAATTAAACCCCAGTGCCACATGAAGCTGTGCACATTATTATATTGTCCACTTTTTCCCAACACCAAGGAGTGCACAGTGGGAACAAGCTGCACTATTCCTCATGATATGAAACCACACAGTGAAATGTGCAAGAGAAACACATGAAGTTGTTTTATTCTTAACTGAGTTCACTGTCTTGGCTTTTACCGTGAATGCAGAACAATGCCTTTACATTTCTATCGGGCTGTAGCGCAGCTCTTCAGCGCTGAAATTGAATCGAGCCCTAAGCTTTCAGTTTTTCCTGATGGAATTGTAACCATGTGTTATGGGTACACCTCAAACTTCACTGAAGCTGGGCAATTTTTAATTGTATTCGAGCTTCAATATTACATAATCAAATACATTTTTCATTTTGGCTGTAGCACTGTTCTGAGGATTTGCTAAGTGCCTGCGTTGTGTAGCATTCACACAATACAAAGGTTTATGTTGGTCATTGCACAGCACAAAAGCAGATATTTTTTTCTGTGAGGAAGTCCTGGAATGTTCACAGCTCAATATTTTTGTTCAGTATGGGGAATGGGTGTAACTGATTGAGATGTGCCAAGCTTCCTGTGGCCTGATGCAAGATTTAACAAGAAAAACATGTTTTCCCAGAGAGCACTAGAGCTAACCTAAGAGATAAAGCCTTCATAAATTGTACCTTGTTTAAAGTGGAGCTGATAATCCATACACATTTGACAGAACACTTCTCACCATTTTTATAATATTGATGTTATAACACCCTTACCTATTATTATCCTTAACAGTTTGAACCATAACATAAAGGGCCTCCGTTTGTAACGCATACTTTTCCCCTTATCCTTAAATTGCAATCAAGTTAACTTCCACAGTTTTTTATATATATATATATATATTTATTGTATTTTTTATTAATTTTATTTTTAGGGGGTAGATCAGCTTTAATATTGCAGATAGATTGTAACTTCCATCAATGTAATTGTCTGCATCACTTCCAATCCCCCATATATATTTTTTCACAAATATATACAGTACCAGTCAAATGTTTGGACACACATACTCATTCAAGAGTTTTTCTTTATTTTTACTACTTTTTACATTGTAGAATAATAGTGAAGACATCAAAACTATTAAATAACACATATGGAATCATGTAGTAACCAAAAAAGTGTTAAAGAAATGAAAATATTTTTTAGATTATTCAAATAGCCACCCTTTGCCTTGATGACAGCTTTGCACACTCTTTGCATTTTCTCAACCAGATTCACCTGGAATGCTTTTCCAACAGTCTTGAAGGAGTTCCCACATATGAAGAGCACTTGTTGACTGCTTTTCGTTCACTCTGCCGTCCAACTCATCCCAAACCATCTCAATTGGGTTGAGGTCGGAGGATTGTGGAGGCCAGGTCATCTGATACAGCACTCCATCACTCTCCTTCTTGGTAAAATAGCCCTTACACAGCTTGGAGGTGTGTTGGGTCATTGTTCTGTTGAAAAACAAATGATAGTCCCACTAAGCCCAAACCAGATGGGATGGCATATCGCTACAGAATGCTGTGGTAGCCATGCTGGTTAAGTGTGCCTTGAATTCTAAATAAATCACAGACAGTGTCACCAGCAAAGCACCCCCACACCATCACACCTCCTCCTCCATGCTTTACGGTGGGAACTACACATGCGGAGATCATCCGTTCACTCACATCGCATCTCACAAAGACACGGCGGTTTGAACCAAAAATCTCCAATTTGGACTCAAGACCAAAGGACAAATTTCCACAGGTCTAATGTCCATTGCTCGTGTTTCATGGCCCAAGCAGGTCTCTTCTTCTCATTGGTGTCCTTTAGTAGTGGTTTCTTTGCAGCAATTCAACCATGAAGGCCTGATTCACACAGTCCCCTCTGAACAGTTGATGTTGAGATGTGTCTGTTACTTGAACTCTGTGAAGCATTTATTTGGGCTGCAATTTCTGAGGCTGGTAACTCTAATGAACCTATCCTCTGCAGCAGAGGTAACTCTGGGTCTTCCATTCCTGTGGTGGTCCTCATGAGAGCCAGTTTCATCATAGCGCTTGATGGTTTTTGCGACTGCACTTTAAGAAACTTTCAAAGTTCTTGAAATGTTCCGTATTGACTGACCTTCATGTCTTAAAGTAATGATGGACTGTCGTTTCTCTTTGCTTATTTGAGCTGTTCTTGCCATAATATTGACTTGGTCTTTTACCATATACGGCTATCTTCTGTATACCCCTCCACCTGGTCACAACACAACTGATTGGCTCAAATGCATTAAGAAGGAAATAAATTCCACAAATTAATTTTTAAAAGAAACACCTGTTAATTGAAATGCATTCCAGGTGACCACCTCATGAATCTGGTTGAGAGAATGCCAAGATTGTGCAAAGCTGTCATCAAGGCAAAGGGTGGCTATTTGAATAGTCGCAAATATAACACTTTTTTTGGTTACTACATGATTCCATATGTGTTATTTCATAGTTTTGATGTCTTCACTATTATTCTACAATGTAAAAAATAGTACAAATAAAGAAAAACCCTTGAATGAGTAGGTGTGTCCAAACTTTTGACTGGTACTGTAAATGCCTGGACTATTTTAATTTTGGAGAATAATGGCTACTTCTCAGAAAGTATTAAAGAGGAGTAAGAGTAAGAGTACGAGTAAGAGGAGTAAAACAAGGTTGTCCACTATCGGCATATCCATTTATTATGGCCATTGAAACGTTAGCTATTAAAATCAGATCCAACAATAATATCAAGGGGCTAGAAATCCAGGGTTTAAAAACAAAGGTGTCATTGTACGCTGACGATTCATGTTTTCTTTTAACTCCGCAATTTGGATCCTCATAGAGGATCTAGAAAATGTTCTAACCTCTCTGGATTACAACCGAATTATGATAAGTGCACCATATTACATATTGGGGAAAAAATACAACTTTTACATTACTGTGTAGTTGACAAAAAAAATTGTCCAACGGTGAAGTGAACATACTCGGTATTCATATCCCAAAAGAAAAAAATTATGTTACTACAATACATTTTAATAAAGTTAGCCAAATTAGATAATATCTTGCTAACATGGAAATGACAACACCTGTCTATTTGTGGAAAAATCATCCTGATTAGTTCTTTAGTAATATCCCAGTTTTACCTATTTACTTATGGCCCTGCCTACACCTAACGACTTTATGAGCAAAAAAATATATTCCACTTTATTTGGAACGGCAAGCCAGATAAAATTAAACGGCCCTATTTACATAATGAATATACATTCGGAGGGCAGAAATGAATAAATATTAAAGCATTGGATCTCTCACTTCAGTCATACAAAAACTATACTTAAATCCGAACTGGTTCTCTAGCAGATTAGTAAGAATGACTCACCCAGTTTTCAAGAATGGCCTTTTTCCCTTCATTCAGATTACAACCTCTCATTTTTGGTTATTTGAAAATGAAATAATCTCCAAAATATTGCTATTTTTAAATCAAGCCATAGAAAGCTGGTTGCAATCTCAGTTTAATCCACCAGAAAAGACTGAACAAATATTACAACAAATATTATGGTTAAACTCAAATATACTAATTGACAAAAATATATGGAAATGTCTGCTCTATCCAAAATTATAACCAACTGATTGCAGCATTACAGTAAAAATTAAGGAGGCAAGTGGAAGTGGGAGAATCTAAAATATATTTTGATTTGTTTAACACTTTTTTGGTTACTACATGATTCCATATGTGTTATTTCATAGTTGTGATGTCTTCACTATTATTCTACAATGTAAAAATAAAGAAAAACCCTTGAATTAGTAGCTGTTACTGTCTTCCAATTCGGTCTTGAATATTGATATACAGTACATGACTCTTCACAAGATGACTTGGAAGGGATTCTGTGTAGAAACAAGGACAGTCATAACAATCTTCCATTGAGTTTACCACAGGATGTAAACCGTAGGGGGCTGCTACTAATGCTAAGCAGTATTGTATTACAGCAGAGCAGCACTATGTTCTCAAACCCGTTTATTTAACTAAAAAATAGTTTTCAAATCAATATACTTGGAGCTTCTTATAAGTAGACTGTACTTGTAAGTCTACCTACATGTTTATATGACCTCAATTACCTCGACTAACCCATACCGCGGCACATTGACTCGGTACCGGTACCCCCTTTATATAGCCTTGTTATTGTTATTTTATTGTGTTACTATTTTCTTGCTCTGCACTGTTGGTTAAGGGCTTGTAAGTAAGCATTGTGACAAATACAATTTGATTTGAAGTAATACTGTCCATGTAGTTGAACAATTTAGAGTTTCCCCCTATAGCTCATAGATCTAGGTTTTAAAAAAATTGAATCAAAGAGAATAGATCATCTGTGAGTTTATTGTAGTTCAGTCCTCTAGGTCAGCAAGTCTGTCTTGACAAAGGTTTCATAATCCCAATGCATTGAGTATAATATTGCAGAGTTTGTGAGTGAGCAGTCTGGGGAAGTCTGTGTGTACCTCACACAATGGGTCCCTATTGCCTCCCTCCCTCATACAGTTTCAAAGCTCTCTCACAGACACAGTACAGAAGAGTGAGTGCTGCAGAAAGTGGGTTACAACACTGTTTTCAATTACTGCAGTATGGGCAGAGAGAGAGGGGGGGAGAGAGAGAGAGACAGAGAGAGAGAGAAGAAGAGGGATAGAGAGAGAGACAGAGAGAGAGAGAGAGAGAGAGAGAGAGAGAGAGAGAGAGAGAGAGAGAGAGAGAGAGAGAGAGAGAGAGAGAGAGGGACATAAAGAGAGAATGAATGCACAACATCTGCTCCTCTTTAGCTGTTTGAAATGTCATCCTGATGAACGTCATCTTTTTGGTACCAAAGAGGAGCGATATTCACTACAATCAGAAGATGTGAAGGAATGTGTTGTGACTTCTTGCTCTATCTGTGAAAATATATGATGTCTTACACATTATTACACCAACTCACTTTCGGTTACATTTTTTGTAGACGCCACAGTGGTTATTTTAGTCAAATCAGTTGTACAGTCTTCCTGCTAGCTATAGGTGAATGACACTATGGCTCTGCATTGTTGTGCCGATAACATTTCTGTAAATAGCTAGTCCTACATTATATTATTATGGGTGTTATATCAAGTGTAGTCAACCCACTTTTGAAAGACCCTCTTCAAATGAGGGCCCTGATACATGCTCTAATACAGTATCTGCTACAGGCAAGTCCACACAGCACAACCACCTTAGCTGACCCTACCTTCTGTGACTCACACCTGCTCAAACCAGTTTGCACCCTGTTATACTGTGGCTCTGTAGGAAAGCATACAAATTCACATTGGCTGATTATCTGCAAAAAGGCTTATAATGATTTCCATATATCTGATTCTGCCCCTCACACAACAGTCACCTGCCTTGCTGCCTTGTACAGGATCCTGTTGGGTAATTTCTGGATCAGTTTCTATTGTCACATTTGCTTTTTATGTCAGAAAATAGAGAATCCATGCATCATACTAAACTGTTTTAGTTTTTTTCTCTCTGCCTACTTCTAGGAGAACTTGAGCTCATGGTGATGATGATGGTTTATTGCTTATGGAATGGGCCATAGACCTTTGTCATTCCTGAGGCCAGCTCACCCTTAACACTGTTTGACATGTTTGACATCACAAACTGCTAAAGTAATGGGGAGCAATGGGAACAGCTGAAAAGCTGTGTGCTTCTGCCAGAGACAAAGACCTTTGTGGCGGGAAATATGCCTAGCTCTTATTTTTCTGCTTCTTATTAATGCCAAAGACACACCAGGGCCTGTTTCCACAAAGCGCCTCAGACGCTTTGTTCTGCTCAGTTTGTCTGGACAGTCTATTAACATCATTCTAAAACCTCCTCTGAGCTGAGAGTAGTTTTTCTGTCTTAAAACAGGTTTTAACAGAATTCATAGGACCTTTTCTGAAATGCTTTGTGGATACGGGCCCAAAATGCCTTTCCTATAGGTGTTGAGTGTTCCTGAATAGTCCAGTCTCAGCCCTGACTTAAATCTGCTTGAAAATCAGAGACAAGTTTTGAATATTTATGTCCATCAATGACTCCCAACCAAATTTGCTGATATTGAGCAATTTTTTACAAGAACAATGGATATATACATGAATACATGTTGCCCTGTGGCGGGTGATTTCGGACGGAGTCAGGCGCAGGAGGGTAAATCACAGAATATACAGTTTAATCAGGAACACGGCGGTACGCATCAATGCGTAATACACTCCAGTGTGGTCAATACGGCGAACTGGAGAAAACATGGCACACAGGTGAATATCCCGGCGATACAAATACAAAGTAGCTCCACCGAGCTATAATACCTCCACAATAAACAATCACACACAAAGCCAAGGGGGCAAAGGGAACACTTATACAGGTACTGATGAGGGGATATGAACCAGGTGTGTGTAATAAACAAGACAAAACAAATGGAATGATGAGATGAGGAGCGGCAGTGGCTAGAAAGCCGGTGACGACGAACGCCGAAGCCTGCCCGAACAAGGAGGGGAGGCAGCTTCGGAGGAAGTCGTGACATGCCCTAAGAGTTGTGCAACGTTGGTAGAATTCCATTCAAAATGTTTCACAGCTGTAATGGCTGCCAAAGGTGCTTCCACCAAGCATTAACTCTAGAGTGTGAAGACATACGCAATCAAGACGTTTTCATTTTTCATTAATTTGGAAAATGTTCAAGAATTTTTCATTCACTTTGGAAATGGGGAGTAGGTTGTGTAAAAAAAAAATCTAATTTAATTAATCCGATTAAATTTTAAGGCAGCAAAATGTGAAGACTGTGCAAATGGTGTGTAGACTTGTACTAGGCATTGTAGTTAGTGTAGTGGTTTTGTTTGAACTGTAGACAGGGCTTTGGACCGAAGAATGTGTCACCTTAAAAAAAATGGTTTTGTGCATTTGCTCACTTCTACAGCACTCTGCTTGGATCCTGTACGATGCAGACACACTGTACACTTCATATAAGCACTTGGACTTGGATATTCTAATGTAGAACATAGTTCTGGACAGGTCTAAAATAAAATCAACATTGACATAAACCCAGGAACGTGTTCGAAATTATATAAATTACTCTCCAAAGATTCAAACAAGAGATTCACCCCCTGGTAACTATCCTTGGTACTGCCATTTATAGCCCAGATTCACATGTTGCAATGTGCTTTCACGCCATGCCATCTGATCTCAGAGATAAATCCAGTGAGGGGCTTTGAGCTTCTCAAGCTGCCATGAACCCTTTGATATTCCCTCTTAATTTTCTGTGCCTTCATCTGGGGGTCTCTCTGAAGCCTAATGAACAAATCCATTTGACTAGCCATTTAGATCTCAGACGAGCAGGACGTCTTTTTTCCCTTCAACTCACTGCAGGTGAACATGGTATTATAGGGGTAGAAGGTAATAGACAGCCCTGATGCTATATCGTATATGCACCTCACAGAGTGGCTCAATACCTTTGAACATGACGGTGTGTTGTTTTCCATAAGATGCTTCACCTAAGGGGAGGTTACAGAGGAAGAATCTTATTCCAAGAAAAAAGCATTTCTTTTTCCTTTGGTAATGGCTCACGCAAAGTTCCCATGCTATCGGAGTTATCGGAAATTCCTAGTTCTGACAGGGAAGTTTCACTTGAACGACCCTCCAAGTAGGAATTACAAGTGGGAAACCTTTTCAACCAAAAGATGACAATAACTCAGTTTTTGAAAACTAGAACCTTATCAATATCGATAATGTAGCTAGTTTGACCATATTGTCAATGTTAAGCAAGCTAGCTAACTTTATTATTAACAATGTTAGCTAGTTTATTGAACGCGGCATTATACATCATGGAGCCCCAAACACCCATGTTCCATACAAACAACATCTTACTCAACTGAAACTATTTTGTATAATCGTACCTATCATGCCAGTACATTAGTGTTTGTGCGTTTTATGTTTTGGTGATAATGGGTGAGCATAATATACAAGGATTTTCTCGAAGTGGAGTACCCCCACCCAGGTAGTGGCAGTGCTGGCAACAATGGCTGCAGTAACCCATGGGGAGGGAGTCATACTCGGACAATCATAGGGGGGGCATATTATTGTGGCCCTGGCGGCACAAAATAATCAATAGGTCTGACTGCACAGAGGTGCTTGGGAAGATGGGTTACAACGGGGGAAGTCTGTGTGTACCTCACACAATGGGTCCCTATTGCCTCCCTCCCTCATACAGTTTCAAAGCTCTCTCACAGACACAGTACAGAAGAGTGAGTGCTGCAGAAAGTGGGTTACAACACTGTTTTCAATTACTGCAGTATGGGCAGAGAGAGAGGGGGGGAGAGAGAGAGAGACAGAGAGAGAGAGAAGAAGAGGGATAGAGAGAGAGACAGAGAGAGAGAGAGAGAGAGAGAGAGAGAGAGAGAGAGAGAGAGAGAGAGAGAGAGAGAGAGAGAGAGAGACATAAAGAGAGAATGAATGCACAACATCTGCTCCTCTTTAGCTGTTTGAAATGTCATCCTGATGAACGTCATCTTTTTGGTACCAAAGAGGAGCGATATTCACTACAATCAGAAGATGTGGAGGAATGTGTTGTGTCTTCTTGCTCTATCTGTGAAAATATATGATGTCTTACACATTATTACACCAACTCACTTTCGGTTACATTTTTTGTAGACGCCACAGTGGTTATTTTAGTCAAATCAGTTGTACAGTCTTCCTGCTAGCTATAGGTGAATGACACTATGGCTCTGCATTGTTGTGCCGATAACATTTCTGTAAATAGCTAGTCCTACATTATATTATTATGGGTTTTATATCAAGTGTGGTCAACCCACTTTTGAAAGACCCTCTTCAAATGAGGGCCCTGATACATGCTCTAATACAGTATCTGCTACAGGCAAGTCCACACAGCACAATCACCTTAGCTGACCCTACCTTCTGTGACTCACACCTGCTCAAACCAGTTTGCACCCTGTTATACTGTGGCTCTGTAGGAAAGCATACAAATTCACATTGGCTGATTATCTGCAAAAAGGCTTATAATGATTTCCATATATCTGATTCTGCCCCTCACACAACAGTCACCTGCCTTGCTGCCTTGTACAGGATGACTGCACAGAGGTGCTTGGGAAGATGGGTTACAACGGGGGACTAGCATGTGTGTGTGTTGGGGGGAAAGGGGTATACGAGCTCCATCAACTAGGACTAGATATTGGTTAATCAAATCTTCCCATTCCTGCTCAATTTGGCATGCCTTCTTATACGCATTCAGACATCAAGTCTTCTCTTGAGTTGGGCTCGGGGATGGAACAACTGTTGAATATTTGAGCTTGTGGTTGTGTATGGTTGTGTGTGTGCGTGTGTGTGTGTGGGGGGGGGGCGTGTGGTGAGTGAGTGTATGCATCCCACTTCTGTTGACAACTGCCAGTCCTTGTTATAGGTAACAATCCTTTGTAGAAGTGCTTATATTATTACGCATATTATTTGTCAATTGTGGGAATAAATTAAGATATGCATTTTTTATGTATATATATATATATTTTTTTTTATAACTAGATGTAGTACAACTGAGGCGAAGGCGTTACAAATACTGTTGGCTGCGAATCTGGTTATGTACTGTAGGTGGAACCATGTGCTCTTTTTAAAGGATTGGCCCCTATCTCTCAAAGTTCCTAGGACCCATGTGTACAGGGGTGGTCAGCCAGTCACAGGGACGATAACCCAACTTGGGATGGGGGGAGGTAATAGCGGGTGGAATATTGGAGGACAATTAGATGTTTACTTAGTTGCAGCTACAGTATGCTTAACAGTGCAAATATCATGGTACAGCTACACTACCAGTCAAACGTTTTTAGGACACCTACTCATTCAAGGGTTTCCACACAGAATCCCTTCCAAGTCATCTTGTGAAGAGTCATGTACTGTATATCAATATTCAAGACCGAATTGGAAGACAGTAACACCTACTCATTCATGGGTTTTTCTTTATTTTTGCTATTTTTTACATTGTATAATAGTGAAGACATCAGAACTATGAAATAACACATATGGAATCATGTAGTAACCAAAAAAGTGTTAAACAAATCAAAATATATTTTAGATTCAAACACTTCAAATAGCCACCCTTTGCCTTGATGACAGGTTTGTACACTATTGGCATTCTCTCAACCAGCTTCATGAGGTAGTCACCTGGAATGCATTTCAATTAACAGGTGTGCCTATTTGTGGAATTTCTTTCCTTCTTAATGCGTTTCAACCAATCAGTTGTGTTGTGACAAGGTGGGGGGGTGTACAGAAGATAGCTCTATTTGGTACAAGACCAAGTCCATATTATGGCAAGAACAGCTCAAATAAGCAAAGAGAAACGACAGTCCACCATTACTTTAAGAAATGAAGGTCAGTCAATACGGAACATTTCAAGAACTTCGAAAGTTTCTTCTAGTGCAGTCGCAAAAACCATAAAGTGCTATGATGAAACTGGCTCTCATGAGGACCGCCACAGAAATGGAAGACCCAGAGTTACCTCTGCTGTAGAGGATACATTTATTAGAGTTACCAGCCTCAGAAATTGCAGCCCAAATAAATGCTTCACAGAGTTCAAGTAACAGACACATCTCAACATCAACTGTTCAGAGGGGACTGTGTGAATCAGGCCTTCATGGTCAAATTGCTGCAAAGAAACCACTACTAAAGGACACCAATAAGAAGAAGAGACCTGCTTGGGCCAAGAAACACGAGCAATGGACATTAGACTGGTGGAAATGTGTCCTTTGGTCTGGAATCCAAATTAGAGATTTTTGGAGGAGGAGGTGTTATGGTGTGGGGGTGCTTTGCTGGTGACACTGTCTGTGATTTATTTAGAATTCAAGGCACACTTAACCAGCAAGGCTACCACAGCATTCTGCAGCAATACGCCATCCCATCTGGTTTGGGCTTAGTGGGACTATCATTTGTTTTTCAACAGGACAATGACCCAACACACCTCCAGGCTGTGTAAGGGCTATTTTATGAAGAAGGAGAGTGATGGAGTGCTGCATCAGATGACCTGGCCTCCACAATCCTCCGACCTCAAGCCAATTGAGATGGTTTGAGATGAGTTGGATGGCAGAGTGAAGGAAAAGCAGCCAACAAGTGCTCAGCATATGTGGGAACTCCTTCAAGACTGTTGGGAAAGCATTCCAGGTGAAGCTGGTTGAGAGAATGCCAAGAGTGTGCAAAGCTGTCATCAAGGCAAAGGGTGGCTATTTGAATAGTCGCAAATATAACACTTTTTTGGTTACTGCATAATTCCATATGTGTTATTTCATAGTTTTGATGTCTTCACTATTATTCTACAATGTAAAAAATAGTACAAATAAAGAAAAACCCTTGAATGAGTAGGCGTGTCCAAACTTTTGACTGGTACTGTAAATGCCTGGACTATTTTAATTTTGGAGAATAATGGCTACTTCTCAGAAAGTATTAAAGAGGAGTAAGAGTAAGAGTATGAGTAAGAGGAGTAAAACAAGGTTGTCCACTATCGGCATATCTATTTATTATGGCCATTGAAACGTTAGCTATTAAAATCAGATCCAACAATAATATCAAGGGGCTAGAAATCCAGGGTTTAAAACCAAAGGTGTCATTGTACGCTGACGATTCATGTTTTCTTTTAACTCCGCAATTTGGATCCTCATAGAGGATCTAGAAAATGTTCTAACCTCTCTGGATTACAACCGAATTATGATAAGTGCACCATATTACATATTGGGGAAAAAATACAACTTTTACATTACTGCGTAGTTGACAAAAAAAATTGTCCAACGGTGAAGTGAACATACTCGGTATTCATATCCCAAAAGAAAAAAATTATGTTACTACAATACATTTTAATAAAGTTAGCCAAATTAGATAATATCTTGCTAACATGGAAATGACAACACCTGTCTATTTGTGGAAAAATCATCCTGATTAGTTCTTTAGTAATATCCCAGTTTTACCTATTTACTTATGGCCCTGCCTACACCTAACGACTTTATGAGCAAAAAAAAATATTCCACTTTATTTGGAACGGCAAGCCAGACAAAATTAAACGGCCCTATTTACATAATGAATATACATTCGGAGGGCAGAAATGAATAAATATTAAAGCATTGGATCTCTCACTTCAGTCATACAAAAACTATACTTAAATCCGAACTGGTTCTCTAGCAGATTAGTAAGAATGACTCACCCAGTTTTCAAGAATGGCCTTTTTCCCTTCATTCAGATTACAACCTCTCATTTTCGGTTATTTGAAAATGAAATAATCTCCAAAATATTGCTATTTTTAAATCAAGCCATAGAAAGCTGGTTGCAATCTCAGTTTAATCCACCAGAAAAGACTGAACAAATATTACAACAAATATTATGGTTAAACTCAAATATACTAATTGACAAAAATATATGGAAATGTCTGCTCTATCCAAAATTATAACCAACTGATTGCAGCATTACAGTAAAAATTCAAGAGGCAAGTGGAAGTGGGAGAAGGTACGGAACTTGTCTGTCGGCCCTGCATGCATTAAAGACCAAGATTGGCTAAAGAAAATTGTGATAAACAAAAAAGTATACCAGTTTCATTTAAGGACCAAAAAACTGACAGGTGCGCTATACAGGTTGCAAAATAGTTGGGAGAAGATTTTCGATATACTGATTCCATGGCGCATGGTTTATTGACTGATACACAAAACCATGCCAGATTCAAAACGTAAGAGTTTTTCAATTTAAATTATTATACAAAATTCTTGCAACCATTAGAATGTTATATATATGGGGGATACAACCATCCCAGCTCTGCATATTTTGCTTATCAATCTACACACAATAACTCATAATGACAAAGCAAAAACAGGTTTGATAAATGTTTGCAAATTTATTAAAAATAAAACATTTAATTATCACATGGCAGTGCATTCGGAAAGAATTCAGACCCCTTCACTTTATCCTAATTTTGTTACGTAACAGCCTTATTCTAAAATTGATTAAATTAAATGTTTTCCTCATCAATCTACACACAATACCCCATAATGACAAAGCGAAAACAGGTTTTTATAAATGTTTGCAAATGTATTAAAAATAAGAAACATAAATATCTTATTTACATAAGTATGCAGACCCTTTGCTATGAGACTTGAAATTGAGCTCAGGTGCATCCTGTTTCCATTGCTCATCCTTGAGATGTTTGTACAACTTGATTGGAGTCCACCTGTGGTAAATTCAATTGATAGGACATGATTTGGAAAGACACACCTGTCTATATAAGGTCCCACAGTTGACAGTGCATGTCAGAGCAAAAACCAAGCCATGAGGTCGAAGGAATTGTCCATAGAGCTACGAGACAGGATTGTGTTGAGTCACAGATCTGGGTGTACCAAAACATTTCTACAGCATTGAAGGTCCCCAAGAACACAGTGGCCTCCATCATTCTTAAATAGAAGAAGTTTTGAACCATCAAGACTCTTCCTAGAGCTGGCCGCCTGGCCAAACTGAGCAATCGGGGGAGAAGGGCCTTGGTCAGGGAGGTGACCAAGAACCCGATGTCCACTCTGACAGAGCTCCAGAGTTCCTCTGTGGAGATGGGAGAACTTTCCAGAAGGATAACCATCTCTGCAGCACTCCATCAATCAGGCCTTTATGGTAGAGTGGCCAGACAGAATCCAGTCCTCAGTAAAAGGCAAATGACAGACCGCTTGGAGTTTGCCAAAAGGCACCTAAAGGACTCTCAGATCATTAGAAACAAGATTCTCTGGTCTGATGAAACCAAGATTGAACTCTTTGGCCTGAATGCCAAGCATCACGTCTGGAGGAAACCTGGCACCATTCATCACCTGGCCAATACCATCCCTACGGTGAAGCATGGTGGTGGCAGCATCATGCTGTGGGGATGTTTTTCAGTGGCAGTGACTGGGAGACTAGTCAGGATCGAGGGAAAGATGAACGGAGCAAAGTACAGAGAGATCCTTGACGAAAACCTGCTCCAGAGCACTCAGGACCTCAGACTGGGCCAAAGGTTCACCTTCCAACAGGACAATGACTGTAAGCACACAGCCAAGACAATGCAGGAGTGGCTTCGGGACAAGTCTCTGAATGTCCTTGAATGTCCCAGCCAGAGCCCGGACTTAAACCCGATCTAACATCTCTGGAGAGACCTGAAAATAGCTGTGCAGCGACGCTCGAACCTGACAGAGCTTGAGAGGAGCTTGTAGCGTCATACCCAAGAAGACTCAAGGCTGTAATCGCTGCCAAAGGTGCTTCAACAAAGTACTGAGTAAAGGGTCTGAATACTTATGTAAATTTGATATGTCCGTTTTTATTTTTAATACATTTGCAAAAATGGGGTATTGTGTGTAGATTGAAAATGTATGCACTCACTAACTGTAAGTCGCTCTGGATAAGAGCGTCTGCTAAATGACTAAAATTTAAAATGTGATGGTGCTTGATGAATGGCACGACAATGGGATCTCGTCACGGTCCTAGGCTGGCGGGGTAACATGTGGTCTGCGGTTGTGATGCCGGTTGGACGTACTGCAGAAATTCTCTAAAACAACGTTGGAGGCGGCTTATGGTAGAGAAATGAACATTAAATTATCTGGCAACAGCTCTGGTGGACATTCCTGCAGTCAGCATGCCAATTACACGCTCCCTCAAAACTTGAGACATATGTGGCATTGTGTTGTGTGACAAAACTGCACATTTTAGAGTAGCCTTTTTTGCCCCAAGCACAAGGTGCACCTGTGTAATGATCATGCTGTTTAAATCAGCTTCTTGATATGCCACACCTGTCAGGTGGATGGATTATCTTGGCAAAGGAGAAATGCTCACTAAAAGGGATGTAAACAAAATTTTGTGGACAACATTTGAGAGAAATAAGCTTTTTGTGCATATGGAAAATGTCTGGGCTCTTTTATTTCAGCTCATGAAACAAGGGACCAAAACTTAACATGTTGCGTTTATATTTTTGGTCAGTGTATATATTTACAAAAAATATATATGGAGGATTGGAAATGATGCAGACAATTACATTGATAGAAGCCACAATCTATCTCCAATATTAAAGCTGATCTACCCTTAAAAAAATAAAAATATAAAAACAATCCCCCTATGAGCCTGCTCTCTGACATATTGCAATTTTTTCCAAGCTGATGTCAACCCTCTTTCACAACCCGGCTCATTTATTTTTCAAACTTGCTAGGAGAAGAAGTGTCACAAAAGATTGAATTTTAAGCAGCCTTCTCAAGTGTAAATGCTCGGGGCAACACGAGGGGAGGAAAACAACCCCCACAAACAAATCTGTGCCAACAACACACATACATGCATACAACTATCTGCACACACCCACACCCAACCACCCATGATGCACATGGAGACACGGGGGTTATGATGGTGAATTAGTCATACCTTTCAGTCAAGTCAAGCGAGATGCATGAAGGTATTAGCCACCTCTAAACCAAAAGCAAACCAAATGGGAAAAATAAATACATCTTGTGCTTTCAGACCTACAGTACCAAAGACCAGTTCATATTGGTTCTGAAAACACTGGCATGTGTTGTGTATATGAAACATAACCATAGATGAAGAGACCACACAGGGCTGCAGCAATATGTCACAACAGATGGCTTGAATGGATCTAAATCCCTCATTGAAAGGGAAATAAGGACTGAAGAGGCACATTTCACCTAGGATTCATATCAAGCCTCCAGTCAGATACCTGAGGATAACATTATTGTTACCTGACATTAACTGCAATAAATTGTTTTAGCCTCAAGATAATGCTGTCTAACTCTAATCTACACCTGACAGTGACAAATCCTTGTTAAGTGTTTAGAGAAAGAATTCAATCAAACTGCATTAATCATACAATATTATTTCACCCAACAATGCCTAGGGATGAAAAAAGTAAGAAAATGTCTACACTCACTATTGTAAGTCGCTCTGGATAGGAGCATCTGCTAAATGACTAAAATCTGACATGTAAAATAGGGAGTCTACGGTTTAGAGTTTGCAGATGGTTTAGAGTTTGCAGTTGGCATGAGCCCCAGCTAACAGCAGCAGTATAGGGCTACTTGTCTTCCCTCTCTGTTCTTCTCTGTGACCCTATCACACTGTCACACTTTCTCCATGCTGTACTCTCTCTTTGAAGATCCATACAACTATAGTGTGGCTTCTGATGAGTGAGTTCAGAGAGGTCTAGAGAGTGAGAGGGGAGAGGATTGTTCACTTCCCCTCCCCCACTCTACCTCTAACTCATCCTGCCCCCTCCCTACTCCTCCTCACTCACTGGCACTTCCCCCCTCTTTCTATCTCACTGGCTGGCAGCTGGAGGGAGCGAACAGCAGTAATACATCATCTATATTTTAAACCTGCTAGTTGAGTGGAGAGAGGGGAGGAGGAGGCGGAATCTCAATCTTAAAGATATAGTGGTCTCTGTGACCCAAAATATTTTCATAGTTAAGAGAAAAAAGACTTGGCTGGCTATAGGCCTATTCTGTCTGCTATGGATCAAAACAAGTTCGAGAACACAGATAGTTTTGCATCCGCATGGTGTTGGTCCATGTAGGAATAGCCTTTGCCTTTCCCGTATCTGCCCCCTTGCCCACACCAGCATTTTGGCTTTTGTTCTAAAATCTATGGAAGGATGAATGAATGATGAGCTACAGTATATGCTTGGGCTATTTCATCTCCCAGTTGACACTCTGAGCGCTTTTCCTTCTGCAATACAAACATTGCAGGCCGGGCTGTCGGTTTACCCAGTTAACCTCTCTGACACAAATGCTTTTAGCATTACAGCTTTTATATTCTAAATTCTCTGCACCATCTTTGTGTTTAATTCAATCAAACCCCATCCCAGCCAGCTCTCTCCTACTGTCCCCATATTTCGTCTCATTTTTTTTGAGGACAGTGGCATGAAGACTTTCAATAGTTCCATATCATCTGCCAAATCTACCTTTTGGCCTTCTAAACGTTGGCTCACACACACAGCTGTGTCTAATTGAAGCTGGATTAAAATATTATTGTGCCCTTTTCCCAACGGAGATTAGTTTCCCAGGCAGGTTCCTGAGATGGAGGAACTCCAGGTAATTAACTCCCAAATATGACCCTGGCGAAAATAGTGAGGGACATGTTGAGGGACAAAGAACACAAGTATCCACTGTGAGAGTAGAGGGAGGTTACAGTACATGCCCTGGTGCTGGAGGTCAGGGTTGATCTACTGGCCAACATGGAATGTCCTAGCTAACCCCGCATCCCAACTTCCTCCTTCCTTCTGGTGGAGTCATTGAGAGGCAGGCAGGACAGCCCAGGCCTGAGCAGAGCAGACAAGGCAGGGATCTTCCTCCCGGGGGACTGTCTACTCTACTGCATGGCCTCATTACTGTAATGAGAAACCCTCTCATATCTCTACAGCACACACTCAACACAGCCCAGTCACTAAACCAGGGCTCACAAGGGAGGCACAAGTGTTACTGGTCCAACTAGGATTCAGATCTTTCAGAAGATTTTCACACATACAGTATAGTGTTGTCAGATGATTTCTAACTTGATTGTTTCTGACACATATCTCAATGGGTGGTGCCGCTTTTCCAAGTATCTGTTCATATCCAAGAAAGGTATCCACCTGTTTAGTATGCTTCTCATGGGGAGGATGATTATGTTGCTCCCCTCCATATGGATGCCAAAAGCAATCTGTGCAGACTACTTTCATAGTCTGGAATTGACTCTGTATTTACAGTGCCTTCAGGAGGTTTTTTTCTACACACAATAACCCATAATGACAAAGTGAAAACATGTTTTTAGAAATGTTTGCAAGTTTATTGAAAATGAAATATCGTATTTACATAAGTATTCACACCCCTGAGTCAATAAATGTTAGAATCACCTTTGGCAGCGATTCCAGCTATGAGTCTTTCTGGGTAAGTCTTTAAGAGCTTTGCACACCTAGATTGTACAACAATTGTTCAAGCTCTGTCAAGTTGGTTGTTGATCATTGCTAGACAGCCATTTTCAAGTCTTGCCATAGATTTTCAAGCAGAACCAAGTCAAAACTGCAACTAGGCCACTCAGGAACATTCAATGTCGTCTTGGTAAGCAACTCAAGTATATTTGGCCTTTTAGGTTATTGTCCTGCTGAATATGAATTTGTCTCCCAGTGTCTGTTGGAAAGCAGACTGAACCAGATTTTCCTCTATGATTTTGCCTGTGCTTAGCTCTATTCCATTTATTTTGATCGAAATAAACTCCCTAGTCCTTCCTGATGACAAGCATACCCATAACATGATGCAGCCACCACCATGATTGAAAATATAAAGAGTGGTACTCAGTGATGTGTTGTGTTGGATTTGCCCCAAATATAACACTTTGTATTCAGGACATAAAGTTAATTTCTTTGCCACATTTTTTGTAGTTTTACTTTAGTGCCTTATTGCAAACAGAAACATGTTTTGGAATATTTTTATTCTGTACAGGCTTTCTTCTTTTCACTGTCATTTAGATTAGTATTGTGGAGTACCTACAATGCTGTTGATCCATCCTCAGTTTTCTCCTATCACATCCATACAACTCTGTAACTGTTTTAAAGTCACCATTGGGCTCATAGTGAAATCCTTCCTTCGTCTCCGGCAACTGAGTTAAGAAGCACGCCTGTATCTTTGTAGTGACTGGGTGTATTGATACACTATTCAAAGTGTAATGAATAACATCCTCATGCTCAAAAGGATATTCAATGTCTGTTTATCTTTTATTTTTTTATCCGTCTACCAATAGGTGCCCTTCTTTGCGAGGCATTGGAAAACCTCCCTGGTCTTTGTGGTTGAATCTGGGTTTGAAATTCACTGCTCGACTGAGGGAACTTACAGATAATTGTATGTGTGGGGTACAGGGCTCGAGGGACTTCCCCATCTCTCTTGCAGCAGGAAACTGGAAACTCTGCGAGGTGACCTTAGAGCGGATGGTGGCAGGTAGCCAGGAAAGCTTCTTGTATTCTCTCCATAAAAGCACTGATTGAAATAGAAGAAGCAGGCTGTGCCTTCTCTGTAGAGTGGGAGAAGAGCTGAGGAGTGAGAGAGGGAAAAGAGAGGGAGAGACTGGGGGAGGGGAAGAAGTACATTTATTTTTTTCTACCCCAGACTAGCCTGTCTGGGTTCCCTATACACACTAGAAAATGGGGAACACCCATGGTTGCCGTCTCTCTCTACAGAGGACTATAACACTAAATTAGTTTTCAAACAGATAACTAGCTAACCTAGAAAATAAGTCAACCCTATCATTGTATGTTCATGTTAGAAATTATATGCCTCCTGTTTCCAACATTCTTAGAATTTCTCACCAAGATTACCTCCTCCCCCCAGCCACTTCTTCTTGGCAACACCATATTTTGCTTTCACAGTGAGTCCATTTGATATGGATCTTTTTTGGAAACCCTGAATGGGTGTATTGTCGAAAAACAAAACTCACTAAATCAGCATCTTTTACTTTGTACTTGGTGCAAAAGCTGGAAGCCTCAAGGGAAACTGTCCAAAATAAACATTACTCTTTGGCCACTAAAGCACACTGAAAAACAAGGCTCTAATATCTAGCCACTGTGAATGTGAGAGGGCTGCTAATAAGCTGTCGAGGAGTGCCTGGGAGGCAGTGCATTGGAGTCATAACATTGAAGGTGTGTGGAGTGAGTGCTAATCCTACTGCCTCATTTACAGTGTGAACCTGGCCTACAAAAAACATTGAAATGTGTGGTGCTTCAACTGGTATTATACTGTTGAGGGGAGGCTGTTAATTGTATGCTTATGTAACCTGCAGAAAATTGTTGACAATCAGTGGGTAAATGGTGAGATGCAAACCTACTGATTCATTATGACACTCATAAAGAACAACTGGCCTCAAGAGTTACTGTTGCTAATGGCAATCTTACAGATATTGTTCATAATATCAACCTAGAGACATTTGTCAGGCTTTGCAATCAAAGCATGATCCATGGAGTGTAGATTACTCTTACATTCATAGCCAATTAAATTAATCTAATCCATTGTGTGTGTGTGTGTGTGTGTGTGTGGTGTGTGTGTGTGTGTGTGTGTGTGTGTGCGTATTTATGTGTGCGCCCGCACATGTGCTTGTGTGTGTGTGTGTGTGTGAGAGAGAGGGAGAGCTCTCTGCTTTACTGGGCTTGTTTTCTTTCTGACTCATTCTGCTTCCCAGGCATTAATGGCACAAATATGCGTACCGATAGCCCACGACAAGCGTGGGTGGATTTTCAATGCTAAATCAAACACAGAGGAGGAATGTGGACTTTGCTACACAACCTAGTCTGTACACTGCTGCAGGATCCCTTATCTTCCAGCCATGGAGTATTAAGGTCTCAAGATACAACTGCAACATGACACCCTCCTCTCCATTTATTCTGATTTATTATCTACTGTATAATATGTCTGCGGTACAAAGTCCATAGGAGAAATACTTTAAATATATTGGTACATTTAAGTGTACAAACACTTTATTCATGGTTTACTATCCACCATGATGCAGTAAGTTATGCAAAGGCGTATGCCAGCAATGTGGCAATAATGTAATTCAACAAAAATCTATGTTGTTTTATGTCTGAACATTGAAACACTAGAGTGAACATTTCTGTGTGCAGTCTCCGAACTGAGAGATACAGCTTAATCTATCCTCCAATACATCATGTGATGGGGAGAAAACTGAAAAGGTGCATGCATATAACTGATGCTCATTGGACGATACCCGGAAATCCAAAAGGTGTGTGTGTGTGTGTGTGTGTGCAGACTACTCTCAGGTTGAGCCTGGCTGGGGCTTTCTGGGGAATGGTAGAGGGGTGTGCAGGTATTGCCTAACTGCCTGGATACAGTTTAGCCAATAAAAGCTATCCCCGTTTCCTTAGCAACAGTATGTAAGTACTCGCTCTAAATGAAGCAGTGTATGATCTGAAAATCATAAAGGGAAAATCCTTGAAGATCCTTACTTTCTAGGCATTTATTGACTTCCTTGAGACTTAGCAGAAACCCAAAGACAGAGAAAGATAAAAGGGAAAGTCTGTGGGGTGTGGTTGAGCAAGTTTGTTATAAGTCAGGGTCATTCTACAAAGGCATGGCAATGAAAGGGCAGATCCACTCCGTGTATGGAGAGGAATGGGATGGGGTGGAGGACACTGCACGCCTGTGCTAACCTACGGGATCCAATGTGTTCCTGCATGCCCAGATGTTACTAATGAACACCTGCATTCATATGAGCCCATTCATCCTTAGAGACATAAACAACACTATGTTTGAGGACATTCCGCTTTGCTCAGTATTATATGTTGTTATGCCAATTTGCCTAATTTAAACTCATGTTTTCTCGATCAGATCCATTCCTATATGCATTAGATACAGTACATCCCCAGACGTCACAGTGGGTGGTTATGGGGTAACATCATGATGGAAATATGAGCATATGCTTTTGATGAGGGACTTTTCAAATGCTGAGCTTTATTTTATGCTAAAATAAATAGGAAATTATATGATTTTATACTAATACAATTGCTCAGAGAAAGTAATAATTTTTTTTCACAAAAAGGTAGGGGTCAAAATTATTGACACCCCTGTTTTCAATACCTTTTAATACCTCACCTTGTGATGATAATGGCACTGAGCCTTTTTCTAAAATGTTTTATGAGTTGGAGAACACACTGGGAGGGATCACATGCTTTGTAAAAAACAGGTGTAGACTAACAGTGAAATGCTTATTTACGGGCCCCTCCCAACAATGCAGAGAGAAAATAATTGAGAAATTGTAGAGAAAATAGGAAAATAATAACACTACGAATAAATGCACGATGAGCAACAATAACTTGGCTATATACACAGGGTACCAGTACCGAGTCGGTGTGCAGGGGTACAAGATAATTGGGGTAGATATGTACATACAGGTAGGGATAAAGTGACTAGGCAATGGGATAGATAATAAACAGTAACAGTAGCGTATGTGTCAAAAGAGATTAGTGCAAAAAGGGTCAATGCAGATATTCCGGGTAGCTATTGGTTAACTACTTAACTAACAATTTTGCAGTCTTATAGCTTAGAAGCTGTTCAGGATCTTGTTTGTTCCAGACTTGGTGTATCGGTACCACTTGCCGTGCGGTAGCAGAGAGAACAGTCTATGACTTGGGTGGCTGGAGTCTTTGACAATTTCTAGGGCCTTACTCTGACACCGCCTGGTATAGAGATCCTGGATGGCAGGAAGCTCAGCCCCAGTGATGTACCGGGCCATACACACTACCCTCTGTAGCGTCTTGCGGTCGGATGCCAAACAGTTGCCATACATTTACATTTTAGTCATTTAGCAGACGCTCTTATCCAGAGCGACTTACAGTTAGTGAGTGCATACATTTTCATACTGGCCCCCCGTGGGAAACGAACCCACAACCCTGGCGTTGCAAGCGCCATGCTCTACCAACTGAGCTACAGGGGACATACCAAGTGGTGATGCAGCCAGTCAAGATGCTCTCAATGGTGCAGCTGTAGAACTTTGAGGATCTAAGGGCTCATGCCAAATCTTTTCAGCCTCCTGAAGGGGAAGAGGAGTTGTTGTGCCCCCATTGTCTTGCTCTCTTCACAACTGTGTTGATGTGTGTGAACCATGATAGTTTCTTAGTGACGTGGACACCGAGGAACTTGAAGCCATCGACCTGTTCCACAACAGCCCCGTTGATGTGGCCCTCAGTTTCCTGTAGTCCACGATCAGCTCCTTTGTCTTGCTGACGTTGAGGGAAAGGTTGTTGTCCTGGAACCACAATGCCAGGTCTCTGACCTCCTCCCTGTAGACTGTCTCATTGTCGTCAATGATCAGGCCTACCACCGTGTCATCTGCAAACGTAATAATGGTGTTGGAGTTGTGCGCGGCCACACAATCGTGGGTGGACAGGGAATACAAGAGGGGATAAAGCACGCACCCCTGAGGGGTCCCTGTGTTAAGGGTCAGCGTGGCGGAAGTGCTGTTGCCTACCCTCACTACCTGGGGACGGCCCGTCAGGAAGTCCAGGATCCAATTGCAGAGGGAGGTATTTAATCCCAGGGTCCTTAGCTTAGTGATGAGCTTAGAGGGCACAATGGTGTTGAACGCTGAGCTGTAGTCAATGAACAGCATTCTCACATAGGTGTTCCTTTTGTCCAGGTGGGAAACGGCAGTGTGGAGTGCAATGAAGATTACGTCATCTGTGGATCTGTTGGGGCAGTATGAAAATTGGAGTGGTTCCAGGGTGTCTGGGATGGTGGTCTTGATGTGAGCCATGACCAGCCTTTCAAAGCATTTCATGAGTACAGGGTGATAGTAATTTAGACAGGTTACCTAAGCGTTCTTGGGCTCATTGACTATGGGGGTCTGCTTGAAACATGTAGGTATTACAGACTGGGTCAGGGAGATATTGAAAATGTCAGTGAAGTGAAGACACTTTCCAGCTGGTCAGCGCCTGTCCTGAGTACGCGTCCTGGTAATCCGTCTGGCCCTGCGGCCTTGTGAATGTTGACCTGTTTAAAGGCCTTACATCGGGACAACTGGTGCGCTCATGCATAGTTCAGTGTTGCTAGCCTCGAAGCAAGCATAGAAGGCATTTACCTCGTCTGGTAGGCTCGCGTCACTGGACAGCTCGCGGCTGGGTTTCCCTTTGTAATCCGTGATAGTTTGCAAGCATTGCCACATCCGACAAGCGTCAGAGCCGCTGTAGTAGGATTCGATCTTGGCCCTGTATTGACACTTTGCCTGTTTGATGGTTTGTTGGAGGGAGTAGCCTCATTTCTTATAAGCATCTGGATTAGTGTCCTGTTCATTGAAAGTGGCAGCTCTAGCCTTTAGCTCAGTGCGGATGTTGTTTATTTGTCACATGCGCCGAACACAACAGGTGTAGACCTTACCATGAAATGCTTACTTACAAGCCCTTAACCAACAATGCAGTTCAAGAAATAGAGTTAAGAAAATATTTGCTAAATAAACTCAAGCAAAAAATAAAATAAAATTAATACAATAAGATTACATAACAATAACATAACGAGGCTATATACAGGGGGTACCGGTACCAAGTCAATGTGCGGGGGTACAGGTTAGTTGAGCTATCCATGGCTTCTGGTTGGGATATGTACGTACGGTTACTGTGGGGACAACATCATCGATGCACTTATTAATGAAGCCGGTGACTGATGTGCTAAACTCCTCAATGCCATCGGATGAATCCCGTTACATATTCCAGTCTGTGCGAAACAGTCCTGTAGATTAGCATCTGCTTCATCGGACCACTTCTGTATTGAGCGTGTCACTGGTACTTCCTGTTTGAGTTTTTGCTTGTAAGCAGGAATCAGGAGGATAGAGTTATTCCTCCTTTGGCTAAAATATCCTGGTGCTGGGTAAAGTTCATGATGCCATTGACCTGTACAGGGGTCCCAGGATCAGTGGAAGCAAAATAGCCCCATAACATCAAAGATCCACCACCATATTTTACAGTAGGTATGGGTTCTTTTTTGCTCATGCATTCTCATTTAGATGCCAAACCCACCTCAGGTATGTGTGGCAAAAAGAGCACTATTTTCATGTCATCTGACCAAAGCACCTGCTCCAATCCAAGTGCCATTGCTGTCTAGCAAACTCCAGGCATTTATATTTGTTGGATGACATGAAAATAGAGCTCTATTGCCACGCACACCAGTGGTGGGTTTGACAATTTTGACCTCTACCTTTTTGAGAAGAAAATGTATTACTTTCTTTCCCTCAAGCAATGTATTAGCATAAAATATAATTTCCTTTTTTTTTTGCATACAATCTAGCTCAGTATTTGAATTTTGTTGCATTACAGCCTGAATTTAAAATGGGTTAAATATATATTTTTTCATCCATCTATAAACAATACCCCATAATTACAAAATGAATACACGTTTTAAGACATTTTTGCAAATTTATTGAAAATGAAATACAGAAATATCGAATTTACATAAGTATTCACATCACTGAGTCAATACTTTGTAGAAGCACCTTTGGCAGCGATTACAGCTGTGAGTCTTTCTGGATACATCTCTAAGAGCTTGCCACACCTGGATTGTGCAACATTTTCCCATTTTTCTTAAAGCTCTGTCAGGTCGCAGTTGTAAATGAGAACTTGTTCTCAACTGGCTTACCTGGTTAAATAAAGGTAAAAAATAATAATAATAATAATAATACAAATATATGGTTGTTAACCATTTTCAGGTCTTGCCATAGATTTTCAAGTAGATTTAAGTCAAAACTGTAACTCGGCCACTCAGGAACATTCACTGTCTTCTTGGTAAGCAACTCCAGTGTAGATTTGGCCTTGTGTTTTAGGTTATTGTCCTGCTGAAGGTGAATTCATCTCCCAGTGTCTGGTGGAAAGCAGACTGAACCAGGTTTCCTCTAGGATTTTGCCTGTGCTTAGCTCCATTCCGTTTCTTTTTTATCCCGAAAAACTCCCCAGGCCTTAATGATTACAAGCATACGCATAACATGATGCAGCCACCACTATGCTTGCATGCACCACTAATATTTTTTATTGTGTACAGGCTTCCTTCTTTTCATTCTGTCATTTAGATTAGTATTGTGGAGTAACTACAATGTTGTTGATCCATCCTCAGTTTTCTCCAATCACAGCCATTAAACTCTAACTGTTTTAAAGTCACCATTGGCCTCATGGTGAAATCCCTGAGTAGTGTCCTTTCTCTGCGGCAACTGAGTTAGGAAAGACACCTGTATCTTTGTAGTGGCTGGGTGTATTGATACACCATCCAAAGTCTAATTAATAACTTCACCATGCTCAAAGGGGTATTCAGTGTCTGCTTGTTTTATTTTTACCCACCTTCTTTGCGAGGCATTGGAAAACCTCCCTGGTCTTTGTGGTTGAATCTGTGGTTGAAATTCACTGCTCGACTGAGGGAACTTACAGATAATTGCATGTGTGGGGTACAGAGATGAGGTAGTCACTCATAAATCATGTTAAACACTATTATTGCACACAGAGTGAGTCCATGCAACTTATTATGACAATTGTTAAGCACATTTTTACTCCTGAACTTATTTAGACTTGCCATAACAAAGGGGTTGAATACTTATTGACTCAAGACATTTCAGCTTTTCACTTTTAATTAATTTGTAAAGATTTCTACAAACATAATTCCACTTTGACATTATGGGTTATTGTGTGTAGGCCAGTGACAATAAATCTCAATTTAATCAATTTTAAATTCAGGCTGTAACACAACAAAATGCACTTTCTGAAAGTACTGTGCTCTCCGATTCTCACTGGGATTCCCCAAGTGCATGCCTGTGTATTGAGGAAGGGCCCATGTATCACAGCACATTTAGAGAACACACACCCACACACACCCCCCAAGGTGCATTCTTATGAAAACTGATATGGTTCCAGTCTCTCCCTCATTGTTCAACAGTGCCTGCATGCCTGCCTCCCATCCCCCATTCCCCATTCCTCCCCAGGGGTGCACCATTACAGGAACCCAGCCCTGCTCTGAGAAAGAAGCCCTTTCACCTACATTTCAAAAGGGGCTGGGCATGCCTGGGCTTGTCATGCAGAATGCAGCACTGCACCACAAAACAAGAGTGCTCCCTACAGTGAGAGCTGTTCAGCCATCTGCTACTAAGGACACTCATACAGCAGGCATAAAGAGACGTGCATGACATCCTATTTAAATAGTGGAGGAGGACGAGTCTTGTTCACAAATAATAATACCAAAAAGTATTTTTACTCACAGTTAAGAGTCCCGTGTAGGCTGTTACTTTTGTTACACCTACTGCATATAGAAACAATAAGCAATATGAAGGTACGTGTATCTATCCAGAAACAATGGAATGGTTTAGTCGACTTCCTCAATAGTTGGTCCAGATAAAAAGAAACATGACATGAATTGCATGACATGAATTTATTGAGCAAAGTGAGTGGTATTTACAAAGTGAGTGGTATTCACACATCTCACTCTGCATATGCTTGTTCTCAGTTGTAATGGTGTGACCAATGATTTATATGACTGACAAGGGGTGCTGTTTTGAAGCAAACCCGCCACCATCTTGGCACTCGCCCACCATTGTAAAAATTATTTTGGAAGCTATAGAAATGCATTTATTAATGTCTACATTTGTTTTTGCCACGTTTATTCTATTACAGACACCTTAATGTATACTTTTAAATTATATTATGTGAGCTAAACAAACAATACCGGTCAAAAGTTTTAGAACACCTTCTCATTCAAGGGTTTTTCTTTACTTTTACTATTTTCTACATTGTAGAATAATAGTGACGACATCAAAACTATGAAATAACACATGTGAATCATGTAACCAAAAAAGTGTTAAACAAATTTAAATTTGAGATTCTTCAAAGTAGCCACCCTTTTCCTTGATGACAGCTATACATCATTGTGTTGAACTAAGTTGTTCAGCAATTTGAATTATTCAGCAGAACCCTATAGCAGGTGGGTGGTTGCACAAAATAACTGGTTACCATAGTGACAATGCAAAAATATAAATGACCCGATTCATGTACTGGCAGGAGTGTACGAACAGCAGCAGTACCATATTATTACCACTTTGACAGGTTAATGTAACTCTCATGTTTATGTGCTTTCACCAAAACATGTCAAGAGCCTTGCTAAAGCTTGCAAATGCTCTCAACACTTCTAAGTATTATTGGGCTACTTCATGTAGCTCCAGCATGCAGGGCCAGGCTGTGGGTGGATGTGTAGCCTATAGATGGCCAATGAGGTGTCTGCAGTCAGTGGAGCGGGTCATTAGTGCATCATGGGTAGGGGAGAATGATAGATGGTGATATCATAGCGTCTGCTGCTTCTCACAACAGTAAATACCTCAGTTTGACACAGCACCAGAGGAGGCTGGTGGGAGGAGAACGGGCTCATTGTAATGGTTGGAATGGAATGAATGGAACGGTATCAACACCAAACACATGGAAACCACATGTTTGACTCATTTCCATTTATTCCATTCCAGCCATTCCAATGAGCCCATACTCCTTTAGATCCTCCCACCAGCCTCCTCTACTCAGCACCCATATTCCCCTGGGGCCAGACTGTGGATTGTTTACGCTCAGACCCTGATGCAGCATCGGCCAGCTAGCAGCAAACAACCTGGACAAGGGCATCAATTGATAGAGAAACTGTGGAGATAAAGTGAAATATCATGAGCACTGAACACTCATTGGTTTTGGCCTTCTGAAGAGACTTGATTTGAAACATAAGCACTGAACAAAATGCATTAAAATGTATTGTTAGGCTTTTGTTCATCACCTACTGATTCCAGGGTGCGTTCTCATAGCATGAGCAGAACAGCTGGCAGGTATATTCACGGTCATTTTCAACCTCACCCTGTCCCAGTCTGTAATCCCCACATCTAAAGCTGATCACCATCATTCCTGTTCCTAAGTACTCTCATAATTCATGCCACAACGACTACCGTCCTGTAGCACTCACATCAGTGATCATGAAGTGCTTTGAAAGGCTGGTTATGGCACACATCAACTCTATCATCCCAGACACCCTGGAACCACTCTAATTTGCATACCGCCCAAACAGATCAATAGATGATGCAAATTCATTTCCACTCCACACTGCTCTGACCCACCTAGATAAGAGGAATACCTATGTGAGAATGCTGTTCATTAACTACAGCTCAGCGTTCAACACCATTGTCCCCTCCAAGTTCGTCACCAAGCTTAGGACCCTGTGACTGAACACTTCCCTCTGCAACTGGATCCTGGACTTCCTGACAAGCTGACACCAGGTGGTGAGGGTAGGCAACATCACCTCCGCTACGCTGACCATCAACAATGGGTCCCCACAGGGGTGTGTGCTTAGTCCCCTTCTATACTCCCTGTTCACCCACGACTGTAGTGCCACGCACGACCCCAACACCATCATCAAGTTTGCTGACAACACGACAGTGGTAAGCCTGATCACCGGTGACGATGAGACAGCCTACAGGGAGGAGGTCAGTGACCTGACAGTGTGGTGCCGGGACAACAACCTCTCCCTCAACGTTAGTAAGTCCAAGGAGCTGACCGTGGACTACAGCGACTGTGCTGTAGTGGAGTGGGTCGAGAGCTTCAAGTTCCTCGGTGTCCAAATCCCTAAGGACTTAAAATGGTCCACACACACGCGTGCACAGTCGTGAAGAAGGCCCGACAGCACCTCTTCCCCCTCAGGAGGTTGAAAAGGTTTGGCATGGGCCCTCAAATCCTCAAAAAGTTCTACAGCTGCACTACTGAGAGCATCTTGACTGGCTGCATCACTGCTTGGTATTGTAGTGTTTAAACAGTTTATGAATTTGTTGATGTTTGCAAATGGTGTGTTAGAAGAAGTCTGTTAGGTGGCCTCCTGGGATTGGTTTATGGGAAAACACCCATATTATGTTACATAGGGCATAGGATATAAATACCATGGTTAAAACAAAGGAGGACAGAACAACATATTATTTTGAGTCCGTTGTTCTCCAGATGCCTGCAGATGTCTGTCAATTTACGCTGAAATCTTGTGATATAAATAAACCTTTATAATCAAAGTACAGTGTAAGCAGACTCCTTGGTCTCACAGCATAATTAGCATCATATTTTTAGATACCACAGAATGGCGACGAGGAACATTTGGGGTGTGATGCGTCTCTCCAGTGTTCCATTCATGAGCTGCGAAGTGACTCCCGCTCAAGACGCCGGCTCATAAGGTGAGATTTCTCACAATTTCTGTGCGCTGGTCGGTTCGCTTGCTTATGTGGGTGTGTGCGCTGGAGAAATGTACCGTTTAAAAGACTTATGTGTGCAATTTTTGCTGTTATTTGCTGTGGGATAGGAGTCCGTTCTAAATTTCTAAATGTGTTTGCGCTGGTAACAACGCAAACAAGGGGGAGTGTCTATAACTATTGAAGAATAGAATGAAGGAATAAGGCCAAGGAAAAATGTATACAAATTAGGACATTGCGAATCTATGGAAGCCCTCTAACGAGGCGATCATTAGGATGGGCCGAGAATCCTAAAAGCACATTAGGTGAATTTAGGTAAGTCCCGGGGACTTGGGGTTGTGGTATATATATTCGGTTGCAAGTTACCGCTCAACTTATAGTTGACGAACTATATGTTTGATGTAACCGCTCATCGGATGTCCGCGAACTTGTGGTAGCATAAATTTAGGAACAAGGAAAAATACGGCGCAATGGAGGTAGAATACTGCCTTAGAGGTCCATAGGAACGGAAAAAAGCCTCTTAAACTGTGTATGTGTGTGTGTGTGGGAGAGAGAAAAATAATAAAATAAAGACGTCTCTGTTGTGTTTAAACTGTGTGTCGACTCATGTTAGGATAAGATTTATGTTAGAGATATATACATATATATGTTTTGGTTGAGGATAGGGTTTTTTGTTTTTATAAGGAAATATGTAAGTTAAGGTTAAAAAATCTTATGAGTCTCCGTTGGTGAGAACGTTAATAATTGTTAACTATATATGAGCCCCCTGGAAGGACGTTAAGGTTAAAAATCTTATGAGTCTCTATAAAAAGAGAACGTTTACTAACTATTAGAATATCATGAGCCTACAGGGAGGAGTTTTAACAGTGTATAGAGATGTTTTGTAATGGATAAAAAAATCACTATAAATCTGCAGATTAGGATAAGTGAAGTTAAGAAACTTCAAAGTAGGATTTGTGTTTTATGTTTTATGTTGGTTTTTGAGTTCTGTTAAGTGTTACTGTTTGTCTATGAGGGGAAAGAGAGGAGGTAAAGTTGAACTGTCTACTTTCTGTTGTCTAGCTGGGAGAGAGCTGGGAGAGAGCTCCCTCCACTCTGAAATCGCACTGGTGAATGTACTACGCATGCGTGTGATTTTATGAGCTTAGAGTTACATAGAGCAAATATGCCACTCCCCTGCCTGCACTGAGCTGCTGGGAGACGCAGACTCAGAGCAGACAGAGAAGAAAGAAGAGATTTAGACACTAATAGTGTAGTCTGTTTGTTAAATCGACTGTTGTTTTAACGATGAAACTATTTGCTTGAGACCTATCGAATTGATAAACTAGAGATATGTTGACGGATTAAAAATAAATAAAATAAAATGTTATTGAGCTATTTATACTATTCCTGAGTTAAGTTGTTTGCTTATTTCTTAGAGCGAATGTGACTGGAGGGGTATTGAATGGTTGAAATAACTCAGTGAGTGCATAAACTACTAAATTATTGTCTGTTCTTTGTTCTTCTGTGATATGAGAGACGATAAGAAGGCTTAGAAAGAGGAAGAGGAGGAAGATTTAAGCCATACTTCCAGCAATCTCCAGAAGTGTGTTATAGTTGTGGACAGGTTGGTCACTTTGCCCGTGAGTGCAATGGGCCAGGAGGAAACATCAGAGGGAATTTCAGAGGAAGATACAGGGGTCAGTTAAGATCATCTGGAGGACCAGTGAACCCCCATAGGGGCCCGGAGCAAGGATTCTAGGGGTGCCCAGAAGATCCGAAAGGGGGGTGTCAGCTGGTAGCATCAGGACCAGAAAAAGATCCAACAATTGAGGTGAAAATAAACAACCGACCATTGGAAGTGATGATGGATAGCGGAACGGCTTTTATCTGTGTTCAGCCTGAAGAGGTTACACGTCTCTCTATGTCCAATCAACTAATTAGGATAGGGATTTGAGGGAGTGAAACAGTTGATTCCTCTTACGGAACCAATTGAGCTCTGCTATAAAAATCAGAAAATTACAATACCCATACTGGTATCAGAACATACACCTATTGCATTGTTGGGAAGAGATGCATTGTCGAAATTGAATTCTACAACAAGATGTACACCAGATGGCTGTCTGGTAGAAGTGCCAAAGGAAAAGGTTTACCAATTGTTGATGATGACAGAGATGGATTTGTCTACAGTATTCTGGATTAGAAATCTCAGTGAAGATTTTTAGGAGCAAGACCTCCTTGGAAGAATCAGTATCCATTGAAAGATGAAGCAATCCAAGGGATTGAACAAGAAATTGAAGGACTTTCAAAAGCAGGTGTTTTGAAGAAAATATAAAAAATCCTTAGAGTAGCAATCAATTGTTGTTTTGGGAGAAACCATGAGGGGTTGATAGTAGCGCCTCTGGACCTATTAGGTCTGATGATTTAGGAAGCTAGGGGTTAGCTAATGTTGCAAGGGGGGAGATTAGGAGAAAGATTATAAAGGAGTAGGGTTTTTGGGAATCATATTTGCTTGACAAGATTGACTATGTCATAGGAAGGTGGACAATCTGTCTGAAAAATAATGTTTAAAAGGGGGTGACTGTTATTCTTGGTTACATTCCTACACCAAGAGGTGAATAAGATGTCAAACTAAGCTAAAAGATGCTCAGTCGTTTGCCAAGTTCTTGTGTAAAGAAGTCATAAGCAGGTGGGGATTACCCGATCGAATATCCTCAGATAATGGGAAGGAATTTGTGGATAAATCAGTGAAATTGATGTTGCAAAAATTGGGAATTAAGCAACGTCTTGGAGCAGTTTATCACCCACAAAGTCAAGGGATTTGTGAAAAAATGAACGGTGTCTTAAAAAATCGCATTGTCAAAATTTGTCAGCATACGGGTCTAAACTGGATAGCGGCGCTTCCTTTAGCATTAATGGTGTGTCGCTCAAGTGAGTTGCGTGATCTACGTATGACACCCCATGAATTGGTAACAGGAAGAAGGATGCCTACGCCTTGTTTGCGAACAAGCGGAAAGGGTCCAAGCTTGGCTCTTTTGGAAGATGAAATGAGAGCGTACGTTACATATATGGCCAATTTTCATAAAAAGTTGTCCACATACAGTGAGGGAAAAAAATATTTGATCCCCTGCTGATTTTGTACGTTTGCCCACTGACAAAGACATGATCAGTCTATAATTTTAATGGTAGGTTTATTTGAACAGTGAGAGACAGAATAACAACAAACAAATCCAGAAAAACGCATGTCAAAAATGTTATAAATTGATTTGCATTTTAATGAGGGAAATACGTTTATGACCCCTCTGCAAAACATTACTTAGTACCTGGTGGCAAAACCCTTGTTGCAATCACAGAGGTCAGACGTTTCTTGTAGTTGGCCACCAGGTTTGCACACATCTCAGGAGGGATTTTGTCCCACTCCTCTTTGCAGATCTTCTCCAAGTCATTAAGGTTTCGAGGCTGACGTTTGGCAAATCGAACCTTCAGCTCCCTCCACAGATTTTCTATGGGATTATGGTCTGGAGACTGGCTAGGCCACTCCAGGACCTTAATGTGCTTATTCTTGTGCCACTCCTTTGTTGCCTTGGCCGTGTGTTTTGGGTCATTGTCATGCTGGAATACCCATCCACAACCCATTTTCAATGCCCTGGCTGAGAGAAGGAGGTTCTCACCCAAGATTTGACGGTACATGGCCCCGTCCATCGTCCCTTTGATGCAGTGAAGTTGTCCTGTCCCCTTAGCAGAAAAACACCCCCAAAGCATAATGTTTCCACCTCCATGTTTGACAGTGGGGATGGTGTTCTTGGGGTCATAGGCAGCATTCCTCCTCCTCCAAACACGGCGAGTTGAGTTGATACCAAAGAGCTACATTTTGGTCTCATCTGACCACAACACTTTCACCCAATTCTCCTCTGAATCATTCAGATGTTCATTGGCAAACTTCAGACGGGCCTGTATATGTGCTTTCTTGAGCAGGGGGACCTTGCGGGCGCTGCAGGATTTCAGTCCTTCACGGCGTAGTGTGTTACCAATTGTTTTCTTGGTGACTATGGTCCCAACTGCCTTGAGATCATTGACAAGATCCTCCCGTGTAGTTCTGGGCTGATTACTCACCGTTCTCATGATCATTGCATCTCCACGAGGTGAGATCTTGCATGGAGCCCCAGGCCGAGGGAGATTAACAGTCTTTTGTGTTTCTTCCATTTGCGAATAATCGCACCAACTGTTGTCACCTTCTCACCAAGCTGCTTGGCAATGGTCTTGTAGGCCTTGTGTAGGTCTACAATCTTGTCCCTGACATCCTTGTAGAGCTCTTTGGTCTTGGCCATGGTGGAGAGTTTGGAGTCTGATTGATTGATTGCTTCTGTGGACAGGTGTCTTTTATACAGGTAACAAGCTGAGATTAGGAGCGCTCCCTTTAAGAGTGTGCTCCTAATCTCAGCTCGTTACCTGTATAAAAGACACCTGGGAGACAGAAATCTTTCTGATTGAGAGGGGGTCAAATACTTATTTCCCTCATTAAAATGCAAATCAATTTATAACATTTTTGACATGCGTTTTTCTGGATTTTGTTGTTGTTATTCTGTCTCTCACTGTTCAAATAAATCTACCATTAAAATTATAAACTGATCATTACTTTGTCAGTGAGCAAACGTACAAAATCAGCAGGGGATCAAATACTTTTTTCCCTCACTGTATGTTTCTGACAGGCAAAGAAAAGAAGAGGTGCAGGAGGAGCTTGATGAGAAAAAAAGGAGTACAGTGCAACCTGGGGACAAGGTGTTCGTGAAGGTATTTAGAAGGAAGTGGTATAACAAACGTCGTGAAGGACCATTTGAAGTTGTTCGTAGTACTGGAACAGCTGTCCAGGTTAAAGGGTCTCCAACGTGGTATCATTTGTCACATTGTGTTAAAGCGCCTGGAGAAGAGGTGCCACGCGCAGAGAGAGAAGATGTTGCAGGCTCAAGAGAGCAGGATGGAGATAGGGGAGAACAGGAAGAAGGAGAGATGCATGACAATATCCAGAGTGAAAACCCAGAAGGAGAGATTGTCAATGCTGTGGATAACGTTGATGATAATGTTTACACTTCTGATGATGCCAGAGATGACTCTGCAATGGAGGGAAAGGAAAGGAGATTTGGGGAAATTGATTTTGAATACGTCCCAGAAACGACAGGGAATATTTCAGTGGAATGTGAAGCAGCGGAGATCACCAAGGGCAACTCTGTTACAGGAGAAGCTGGTGATTCGGTTAGACAAAGCAGGCCCAGACCAGTTAGGAGAAAAGTCAGACCAAAACGTTACGAAAACTAGGGTTGAAGTAACTCTAGGACAGTCAGCTCAGCTCCCATGTAAGTGCACGAGAGAGAACAGTGGTGAAAGGACATTTAGAGTTCAGTGGGAAGATAGATATGGCAGGAGTTTAGATCTGTTAGGAGCAGTTGCATTGAGAAAGTATGCGTTGTTCAATGATAAGAGAAGAGTGAAGATTGAGGGTGATTGCAGTATCTATATTTACAATTCCCAGCAGGAAGATCAAGGTGATTATAAATGTATTTTTTATAATAAACAGTTTGAAAGTGAGGGATTAGAGTTGGGACTGAGAGTTAATGTAGTGACACTAGTGGTGATAGATGGAAATACAAGTAAAGAGTTCAAAGCTTTAGGGAGAATGGATGAATCAACAACAATGACATCAACACTTCAGCCTATTATAACAACAGTGAGAAGCAATTAAACTCTTTCAACATTGACAGTTATTAAAGCTATAAATATATCACATTTGATTACAAGGGAGCCAATCGCTCCAGCACCAATTTTAGAGGAAAATACTGTCATTAGGGTTAGGATGGGTGGTACAGCTCATCTTCCTTGTAGATGTGAGAGATGGAGTGGGGGTGGTGACGTTCCTCCCACATGGAGAGTTAATTATGGAGAAGAAGTGTTGTTATGAGGATAAGAAGTAGAAGCTGTTTCACCTAGTGAAAGGAAGTATATTTTTTACAATGATATGAAGTGGAAGAGGGTTATGAGTGATTGCTCACTTATTTTGCGTAATGTTACATGGAAAGATCAGGGAGAATATATGTGTACTTATTTAGTGCAAGCATTAAAATTTGTTCCGGTTAAGAATTATTGGTTAAAAGGCTATGTAACTCGTAAGGTGACGCTTATGATGGAAGATTTGAAGTCTGTTGAAGCTTCCACAGTCACCAAAGGAGTTCAGGAGAAGTATATTACAGTAGCCACTCCAACAGTAAATAATACACAGAGGATACCTGTAACTTTCCCACTGGAAATAGTTAAGAGTGTTAATACATCAACTAAAGCAACTATTTTAATAGCAACTTTGAAAGAGATTAATGGTACGACGGCAATAACAAATTTAGGAAATATGACACAGACACCAACAACAACTTTTCTGAAACTAAAGGATGTAGCAAGAGTGACTCAGGAGTTTATGATATGGATGGAGAGTGCTGTCAATGGTAGTAAGGATAGTGTTGAAATAGGAGAGCAGATGGTAGTAGAGAATGATATAGATTCATCTGAAATAGTGCAGAATACTATCATGGAGGTACAGGATGAGTTCTTTGATTTTAATGGAAGACAAGAAGATATATCTGATCAATACCGCTCGTTAGGGAAGAGAGAAACTAAATGGAAGGCATATGGATTTGATTCTTCTGTTTTGCAAATTAAAGATGGATGGGCAGGTAGGAATCTTTGGTTCCAGCAGTTAACTCATTCGGTAAGATCAGTGAGGAACCTTGAGGGTCTATGTCTGTTGAGAATTCAAGCACAAGGAACATGGGGTTGAATCTTAGAGAAGGTAGCTCAACCTCTATCAAGTATGTGTAAATCTTATGCTTTATAATGGCTGTTGTATCAGCAACAATCATTAAGAGAGAAAATGATGTTGTTGTGGAAGCATTTGTTTAGGCCTAGGTTTAATTGTTCTTGGTTAAATGAATTACCCTATGTGAATTTGTTAGATGGGAAGGAAAATCAGTTAACAGCGATTCCTGAAGCATTGGAGGTGAAACCAGTGAGGGCTAAAAGCTGTTTTTGTTCTAATAAAACATATGATGGAAAGGGGATGTTTAGGGGAATATCAGATTGTGATGATTATATGATGACTTTGGGTAAGCATGAACATAAGGTTAGTAATGAGAAATATAATGTAACTTTTGATGTTTCATTTAGTAAGAAGAGAAGGACTTTGATGGTGAGAGAAGTTTTGCCTGGTAATGTGACTATTGGGAATTTTAGAGATATTTGGTAGGTTTGTGGTGATAAAGCGTATATATTCTTACCCTATGGATGGAAAGGATGTTGTTACATGTTGAAGTTGAAGCTTCCATATGAGGTTTTAAAATTAAAAGAAGGGAAGCTCGGGGAAAGAGATAAATCTGATTCTGAAAGAGAGAAGTTTCATAGTCTGGGAAGCCTACCATTGGAGGATAAGTCTAGGAGAGAAGTGTTTTTTTTTCCATGGTATGGTGTAAAATTTGGGAAGATAACATAGATAATATTACCTATAATTTGAAGGGTTTTGCAAATGAAACGATAAGAGGGTTTAACCTCCTGTCAAGACTCAAAGGAGTATTGATGGATAGATATCAATTTTGAATATCCGATCATTTTTCACATGTTTTTAAATATTATGGTGTTTTTGTATTTTGTGATGAATCAAAGGGGGGAAATGGTATGTGATTCATTTTATATATCATTTTTATATTTTTAGTGGATATTGATGTTTTAATTTGAATGTGTTGTTTTGCAAAAGATACTGTTTGGTCTTTTCTTTTCTTCCAGAAGCATATGGGGGAATGTGTAGAGGGGATTCAAATACTCAAACATGGACAATATGAAGGGACAATATGAAGGGACAATATGAAGGGACAATATGAAGGGACTGAAGGAAGTGGAACAAGGAAGGTGTGGAAATGTTCAGATTCCATCATCGACGTTGAATTGGAAGTCGACACTGCTGAGGAGATTAAGTGTAGTGGACTACATTCCAGTGTCTGCAATGATATATAGACATATTTGCATGTGTAATACATAATTTGTGTCATATTCTTTCTGTATTAATTTTTGAAGAATGATATTTGCTGTTATTGGGTACATGTGGGGATCTCAGATGTTTTTGTTTATTTCGTGGATGCTTAGGGATATTGGGTCTAGGCAGGGATAGAGAGAATCCACAGGAGGGTCCGATGGGTCGACCAGCCTGAATGTGGACATTTTTGATTGTATTTTGTTTGCTGAGGCTTTCATGTGTATTCAAATTGCATCATAGTTTAAAATGCATTGATAAAGATTTATGAATTGATCTGGAGTACTTAGGTGGTTGCCTGGGGCAGAGGGGCCATGAGAGAATGTTACTGTCTTGATTGATTGATGGATATTTGGAAAGAAAGCTGCCAGACAGGTTTTTCGCTCTCACACTCCATAAAGATTTGTTCATATTTCATAGAAATGTATTTGCACTCCATAGAAAAATTTGTTTTTGGTTTATTGTTAAAGATACTCAATAAGAGAAATTGTTATTTGTCATAATCCTATTCTTTTTATTTTCGAGACTTAATTAGTCTCGAAGGGGGGAAATATGTAGTGTTTAAACAGTTTATGACTTTGTTGATGTTTGCAAATGGTGTGTTAGAAGAAGTCTGTTAGGTGGCCTCCTGGGATTGGTTTATGGGAAAACACCCATATTATGTTACATAGGGCATAGGATATAAATACCATGGTTAAAACAAAGGAGGACAGAACAACATATTATTTTGAGTCCGTTGTTCTCCAGATGCCTGCAGATGTCTGTCAATTTACGCTGAAATCTTGTAATATAAATAAACCTTTATAATCAAAGTACAGTGTAAGCAGACTCCTTGGTCTCACAGCATAATTAGCATCATATTTTTAGATACCACAGTATGGAAACAGCACTGCCCTCGATCGAATGGAGCTACAGAGGGTGATACAGACAGCCTAGCACATCACTGGGGCTGAGCTCCCTGTCATCCAGGACCTCTAGAAAAATGTTAAATACTCCAGCCACCCAAGCCATATACTTTTTTCTCTACTTCCGCACAGCAAGCGGTATCAGTGCACCAACAGGCTCCTGAACCGCTTCTATCCCCAAGCCATAAGACTGCTAAATAGCTAACTAAAGGGCTATACGGACTATCTGAGTTGACCCTTGTATTTTATTTTATGCACATTCACAGTACTCCACACATTCAGCACACTGACATTCCAACACACACACACACTTCATTTGCTCACACACTCATAACATGCACACACATTTACAGTGGGGAAAAAAAGTATTTAGTCAGCCACCAATTGTGCAAGTTCTCCCACTTAAAAGGATGAGAGAGGCCTGTAATTTTCATCATATGTACACGTCAACTATGACAGACAAATTGAGGGAAAAAAATCCAGAAAATCACATTGTAGGATTTTTAATGAATTTATTTGCAAATTATGGTGGAAAATAAGTATTTGGTCACCTACAAACAAGCAAGATTTCTGGCTCTCACAGACCTGTAACTTCTTCTTTAAGAGGCTCCTCTGTCCTCCACTCGTTACCTGTATTAAGGGCACCTGTTTGAACTTGTTATCAGTATAAAAGACACCTGTCCACAACCTCAAACAGTCACACTCCAAACTCCACTATGGCCAAGACCAAATAGCTGTCAAAGGACACCAGAAACAAAATTGTAGACCTGCACCAGGCTGGGAAGATTGAATCTGCAATAGGTAAGCAGCTTGGTTTGAAGAAATCAACTGTGGGAGCAATTATTAGGAAATGGAAGACATACAAGACCACTGATAATCTCCCTCGATCTGGGGCTCCACGCAAGATCTCACCCCGTGGGGTCAAAATGATCACAAGAATGGTGAGCAAAAATCCCAGAACCACACGGGGGGACCTAGTGAATGACCTGCAGAGAGCTGGGACCAAAGTAACAAAGCCTACCATCAGTAACACACTACGCCGCCAGGGACTCAAATCCTGCAGTGCCAGACGTGTCCCCCTGCTTAAACCAGTACATGTCCAGGCCTGTCTGAAGTTTGCTAGAGTGCATGTGGATGATCCAGAAGAGGATTGGGAGAATGTCATATGGTCAGATGAAACCAAAATAGAACTTTTTGGTAAAAACTCAACTCGTCGTGTTTGGAGGACAAAGAATGCTGAGTTGCATCCAAAGAACACCATACCTACTGTGAAGCATGGGGGTGGAAACATCATGCTTTGGTGCTGTTTTTCTGCAAAGGGACCAGGACGACTGATCCGTGTAAAGGAAAGAATGAATGGGGCCATGTATCGTGAGACTTTGAGTGAAAACCTCCTTCCATCAGCAAGGGCATTGAAGATGAAACGTGGCTGGGTCTTTCAGCATGACAATGATCCCAAACACACCGCCCGGGCAACGAAGGAGTGGCTTCGTAAGAAGCATTTCAAGGTCCTGGAGTGGCCTAGCCAGTCTCCAGATCTCAACCCCATAGAAAATCTTTGGAGGGAGTTGAAAGTCCGTGTTGCCCAGCGACAGCCCCAAAACATCACTGCTCTAGAGGAGATCTGCATGGAGGAATGGGCCAAAATACCAGCAAACAGTGTGTGAAAACCTTGTGAAGACTTACAGAAAACGTTTGACCTGTGTCATTTCCAACAAAGGGTATATAACAAATTATTGAGAAACTTTTGTTATTGACCAAATACTTATTTTCCACCATAATTTGCAAATAAATTCATTAAAAATCCTACAATGTGATTTTCTGGATTTTTTTTTCTCATTTTGTCTGTCATAGTTGACGTGTACCTATGATGAAAATTACAGGCCTCTCTCATCTTTTTAAGTGGGAGAACTTGCACAATTGGTGGCTGACTAAATACTTTTTTTCCCCCACTGTATATTGACTCTACACACGCACACACACTCACATACAATCATCATATATGCTGCTGCTACTCATACATCCTGATGCCTAGTCACCTTACCCCTATACATATCTACCTATATCACTCCAGTATTCCAGCACATTGTAAATATGGTATTAGAACTGACCTTGTATATAGCTTACTTACTTCTTGTGTTCTTATTTTGATTTCTCGTGTGTTTCTGTTCTACCTTATGTTATTTTTAGTACTACATTGATATTGATTAGTGCATTGTTGGATTTAGAGCTTGCAAGAAAGGGATTTCACTGTATAAAAATGTGAAACTACTGATTGAAAAAGTAAACTCATTTATCCTAAGGCAGGTGTTCGCTACTCACAGCGAGAACATCCTGAGGCCTCTATCTGTCTCCCCATACAGCCGCAAAGGCTGCTACATTTCCACATCACACAACTGTTCTTTTCCTGGAATTACTTACACCATGCACCTGCTGGAGGATTTCACACTCCCACTCTCACTTCTATATTTGATGTGCTACTGTAGCTCATTTAGTTTGAGGTGTCTAGGCTGGAATAGCATTTTTATATGAGATCCACTTTCATCTTGGAGACAGACAACAGACAGACATCATTGTTAAACACAGCTTAATATTCATCTGTAATCAGTTACATATTGTGCAGTGTTTATTGTGAGTCATGATTTACTGTAATTTGTTGTTTCTGTGAGCAAACTCCTTGGAAACAATCCTGAAACTTAAATAACACATTACATAACACAGAACAAAAAAACACCACAATGCTTTGGGTTATGGTTAATGCTCATGAGGTAACGAGCATTTGCAACGACTGCCCAACAAGACAGCTATAGCAATTCTGCAGTGTGTGTGTGTGTGTGTGTGTGTGTGTGTGTGTGTGTGTGTGTGTGTGTGTGTGTGTGTGTGTGTGTGTGTGTGTGTGTGTGTTCCAGACAGATTGTTTTCTTGATCAATGTGGTTATAGATGCTTTCTCCCTGCACTGGGCTGGCAGGTGGAGAGGGAGATAGACAATCAACAATCACAGGGGGAGGGGAGAAGGGTGAAAAATGAAATGAGGCTTTTGTGCTTGGTTGAGTTTAACAATGAATTGCTGAGTGAAGAGGGGGTTGGTGGTGACAGGGTTATCCTAGGGCACTCCGTCTCACAGGACTTGTATTGGGCTCTGTAAACCCAGCCAGTAATTCCTCTTTAGATAAATAAGTAAAATGGTGCAGTATATTCCCATTCTATTTCTAAGTAAGAGTGAGCGTCACTTTAGAGTGGTGAAGTATTAATTAATACACAGTAGAGAGAACCATGAAATTGTAGGGAGAATATCCCACAATTGAATTGAATAGCTTTAGTCTGACAATAGGAATGTGTGTGCCTTGTGTCTGTGTTGATATGTTCTATCAAGCCTTTTTAGAATGTACATTTAGAAAAGCATGGCATTTTCACACATACCTTTTTATATGCAATGACATTCTTTTTCTTCTCATGCAATTACAATTTGACATACTTTTCTTTTTTCAAATGTACAGATAGCATTTTAGGTGTTATGGATAGGATTAAGGTTCGGAGTAATCTAGCTATAAATACTCTATAACTATTACCTTGAAAATCATGCGCAAAATGAATCAAAAAGCAAATATAATTTGAGAATTTTTTTTGAGAGTAGCATGAAATGTAACATGTACGATATTAAATGTACATAACACGGATGAAGGTTCATGTTCTTTGTTTTCAATTTTCAAAAACTAAACTAAATTCAATCCCAAAGTAAATTCTCCATGCCTACTTTATATTATGTAAAAGATTTAAGATTTCCATGGTACACCTATGAAATAAATTGCTGTGAGAATCTACTAAGCAGCATCGAAACATTATGAGAACATCAGGGAAAAAGGCACAGAGACACTTATAGGTATAAATCCAGCTCATTTGACCAAGCTTGATGACGGGTACATTGTTTTTTCGAATTTCCTCCACTGGGAAGTCATTCCATTCATGGAGGAAATTAATGAAGGCTTGGTTCTAGTTAATGTGGAGAGGAATTAGAATCAGCTCATTTTATGTCTCCCAGTAAGCCCGCTCACATATATTCTCTGCAGTAAAATCACCACCGTGGGATGGAGCCTTTCCAAACACTTTTACATTAAACATCTGTCACTTCTGTGGGAAAAACAATGGGACGTAACTGAGAAAAAAATACTTGTCTGTTAGGTGGACCTGACACCAAAAACAATTTTGCAGCCAAAACATTATCTTCAGAGTACTCATGTGTTAACCTCTCTACATTGTCCTCAAATGTGCTACTCTAAACTTTCAATTTGTCAAGGACATTTAGCCTTGACAATTACCCCCTGGCTATGTATTGTTTTGCCTCCGCTCGGATGTCTTGGGGTCAGAGAGAGAGTGAATCTATATAAGCTGTCCAACCATTCTACTTGCACACATTACAACAGTCTTCTGACATAAGAAGCATAAACACTCAGTGGCCAGTTTATTAGGTACACCCATCTAGTACCGGGTCGGACCCCCTTTGCCTCCAGAACAGCCCGAATTCTTCACGGTATGGAAACATTGCACAATTGGTATCAAGGGACCTAACATGTGCCAGGAAAACATTCCCCACACCATTACACCACCTCCACCAGCCTGTACCGTTGACACCAGGCAACTATGGGGCTATGGACTCATGCTGCTTACTCCAAATCTGAACTCTGCCATAAGCATGACGCAACAGGAACCGGGATTCGTCGGACCAGGCAATGTTTTTCCACTCCTCAATTGTCCAGTGTTAGTGATCGCGTGCCCACTGGAGCCACTTCTTCTTGTTTTTATCCGATAGGAGTGGAACCCGTGTGGTCATCTGCTGCAATAGCCCATCCGTGACAAGGACCAACAAGTTGTGCGTTCCGAGATGCCGTTCTGCACACCACTGTTGTACTGTACCTTTATTTGCCTGTTTGTGGCCCTCCTGTTAACTTGCACGATTCTTGCCATTCTCCTTCGATCTCTAATCAAGCTGTTTTCGCCCACAGGACTGACTGGATGTTTTTTGTTTGTCACACCATTCTCTGTAAACCCTAGACACTGTGGTGCGTGAAAAGCCCAGGAGGCCAGCCATTTCTTAGATACTGGAACCGGCACACCTGGCACTGACGGTCATACCACGCTCAAAGTCGCTTAGGTCACTCGTTTTGCCCATTGTAACATTCAATCGAACTGTAACTGAATGCCTCGATGCCCATCTGCCTGCTTTATATTGCAAGTCACGGCCACGCGACTCACTGTCTGTAGGATCTAACCATTTTCGTGAAAGGGGTGGTGTACCTAATAAACTGGCCACTGAATGTAGATCCCAATTATTCTTGAGTTTAGAGCACCAGGACCTTTCAGCAGGCAGTCCTATCACTCAGGCTGATATTTCAGCGACCCAGCAGAGGCACAGGACTGATAATACATTAGTAACGGGATAATTGGCTCAAGTTGGAGAAAGAGAAATGCCAGATGTTTAATTAGATATGCTGAAGAATTAGCAGAGAGGTGATTAACCTTTAGAGGCTTCATATCAATCTCTGCCCTCCACATTCTCCAGGATATCCACAACATCTCACACAAGGGGATTCAATGCCACTAACTACTGCATTGAAGATCATGCTTCGAGTGAAATGGTTTTCTCATGTTTTAAATACTACTTCAAATAGTGACATATTATGTTGAGTATTTAAAATACAGAAATATTACCAACATTGTTTACCTATTGATAACATGCACCATTGAGATGAGCACTTCATGTAAATTATGTATTTGGATATTATAATGTTCTCGCTTAATTTTCCCTGAAATATTGTTTGTCCTTAGTGACGTTGGCTCCCCTTATGAAATGCAAAGACAAATCAAGATTGATAAATGGCCTCACATTCATTTTAATCATTGTTGTGGTACATAATGAAGTGCTGTCGTTTTGATGATGGGAAGCCAAAGATTTTGAGAGATGTTTTCCTATCTTGTTAGAAAAATTCCCCAATTTCAACTGAGACTTACTGATCAACTTGATAAAATGTGTGCACTCTGCTGGCCTACTTCCGAAAAATATGTCTATACTTTTCTGGTTGAATGTGGATTCAGTCATACTTGTGCAGACATAACATAGTGAGAAGAATATAAGCCAAAAACTAACAAGCCAGCTCAGATAACGAATCAGGATGAGCTCACCCCATACTCCAACCACTCCTGGCATTACATTCTGCCTCAGTCAGTCTCTTCCTCCCAGAGTGAGCACACGGAAACGTTTCCATCCACAAACCCTTGACAAGTGACCCGGTTTGGGGAATATACTGGTAACGAGAGGACTTTGGAACATGTCAACACTTATCATACCAGTGTGTATATTGTAGGATTTGTTAGTGTTGATATATGTATGAAGTCACAGCCCATGTCATAAATTTCATTCTCCCTTTTCATTTTTCAAGATTTCCACTTCATTGGACTCAGAATTAATGCTAAATTGAATTCCATAATTGCCAGTGGTGATGTTATAATCCATGTGGAATAGCATGCTATGTGCACCTTCCTGGAAAGGTAATTCCCTCCAGTCCTTAGGATTCCTAATAAAGGCTGAGGGTGCTGGGCAGATGACTGGGGAGACAGACAATGACATCCATGTTGGGTTAATTGATTATCTTCCCCCAAAGGACTAAACTGACAGACTAGTCTCTTCTCTTCTGATTCATTGGGGTCTGCATGACAACATGATTCTCTTATGGTTTCTGTGTATACTGTCTACGGAGTAAGCAGAAGCTGTGGTTTGTTTTATCAAGGTAGAAGTGGTATAAATCATCCACTAGAACATGATGAAAGCTGTAGACTAAGGAAAAGCAGCAAGAATAACAACATGGGGTTTAGGAGGGTAGATAAGTTATTCACATCTTCATATTTGCTTTGGAGATGCTTTATTTGAAGGGTATGAGACAATATACAGACATGCAAATACTGTTTGTTTCAACTGACGTCAATGTCTTATTGACATAATCCTGCTCTCATGGTATTGCACTCCAATTGATGTTGTGCTCTCATAATTTCTCATAATAACCCTTGCTTCATGTCCACACCACGGCTCAACACTAACCCTAACTCAAACCCTAACCCTAGCCATAATTCTAACCCCAACCCTAACCCTAACTATGTCCACACCCCACTCAATTCTAACCCTAGCCATTTCCCTAACCCTAACTTCTACATATTACTTAATTTATATTCAGTACCTTGTGATAGTTTCAACCTGTAAACACTGTGGGGATGTGTCACTTTAAGCCCTCCTGTGCATCAGCGTGTCAAAATGGCAGCACTCCTCTCCTCAGGAGCAGCACAAGGAGGAGGAGTATGAGGTGACCTTGGTGTTGAGGTCAATGCATCCTCTGTCAGCTTCGGCAAAGCAAAGCAGGAAATCAATACCAAATGCACCAGAGATCAATAAGTGTAAGAGAATGCCAGGACACCATGGGTAGAAGTCAGGGGAAGGGAGAAGATATACTGTAGCAATAGGTGGATTTATACAGCTTTCCTACTGTATGCCATTTCCTTTCTGAGCATCCTTTATGGATAATATGGCAGATTAAAATAGCAATTCATTTAGGCATAATTAAGATCATTTTTGTAATTATCTTTGAAGATTCAGTTGTCAGTTAAGTGTGATTTGAAATCATACCCATCAAAGTACCAAGCCGCTTAGGAAAACATAAATTGTTGCGTGACATGAAGGCACAGTTGAAGCTGTGAAAAACAGAATGTTGAAAAGCCAATTATCTCATAGCTTTTGTAGATTCTAAAGACAGTAGTGCGAGCTGAAAACACAACCAACCCAGAGCTGTTTTGCATTACAACCTTAGATTCAGCTTTCCTTTTATCCAGTGGTTAGACCATATGAACTGTATTGGAACATCCTTGTATTATTCTTTTTTTTACATCAAATTGCTTTGCTGGCTTAGTCTGGAGTAAAAGAACAATAGAATAATACACTCCTGTAGATTAATGTGTTTTTATGTTCTCACTTATGGACGTAAGGCTTTGAACATGGTGATTTTGTATCCATTGATTTCTGTACCCCTGATAAGCAACATTAGGATAATCTCTGTCCCACCTACCATTTGTGCTGACATTTTGTAAATATCAAATCATCCAATGCGCTTTCTCGCTCTCCCCTTGCCCTTTCTAATCAAAGGGAATTTGTGAATGGATTCTCCTCTCTATTGTTGGCGTGAAGCAGCATAAATCCCAATACTGGATCTCCACTGGGTCCTGCAGGGCTGCCTTCTGTGTTCTTCTAATAAATCATATCTTTAACATCTAGGATTCAGCTTGCGGCTAACTGTAGACACAAAATACCCCTCTGTATTCATAGTAGGGGAGACCGGGGAACAAAGTAACACTTTTAGGCTTTTTCTTATTATGAAAAGATTATTTGAGTTAGAATAATAATACTTTTATACAAACAAGATACATATTTCAGCTACCATAACACACTGAAACTATGTTTCTAGCACATACCAGTCGTTTACAATTCAACCGAAAGTGGCGGAAGTTAAATGTTACAAATGACCCAGTAGGCGGGGTTAAATGTAACACTGTCTTCAATGCTAAAAAAAATGTATGATTTGAAACTGATATGTAGCTGAAAATACAATAAATTGACATATTTTCATTTTATATTTTTGTCATGTCATATTTTATATTAGCATTCAAAAGTATGCATTTTTTTAAGGCATTATCTTAGTTGTACCGCACATTTTTTAAAATCATTATGTGAATGTGTCTAAATACCATATAAGGTTTTAGGTATTGTGTTTCAACTAACCCCCCACATAGGAGCCTATAATAATCTGAATCTTGTGAGAAAATACAACAATAATTATTGTCATCAACTACACAGATGTAGGATCTTAATTTGAGCCAGTTTGCTACAGCAGGAAAATAATCCTGCAGTAACATGACATTTACATTTTTATGGAATTATAATTAAGTCCAGACCATACACTTTTAGTTTTCAAGTTATTAACGGTTAAAGACATACTTGGGGGTTGGGGGATTTGACCCCTGACGACGGGAAACACCTAGGGTGCCAGGGCTTATGTCGACTTTGCGGCCTCGAAGTAGTCCCACTCTGTTCAAGGTCGACCAGACAGGTACCGTCGCGATTTCAGAAACCTGCTTTTCGACAACTAGTGATCCATGGACTAGACTCTTGAGGGGGATCAGGTTATGTTACCCGTGTGCAGATATTAGGAAACAGACTATTTTGAGGGTGCTGGGTCCTTCACACACCCAGTTCTCACCCCATAAAGACAGCCATCCCTTAGGCGACCTCTAGGCAGGTCAGGCTCTCGGGCTGTGGTGCAGCCGGCGGCCATTTTGGCATGGGCTGGGATAGGCGTCCCAGCTCGTGTGCCTGCGGCCATTTGGGACCTGGGATTCTTGGTTCCCATGTCCTGGATTAAAAATACTGGGCCGTCCCTAGCGGGGCTTGAACCGGCCTTCGTGGCTGATTAGGTTAACGCTCTACCTGTTGACCCAGCAAGCCGTGTTGAACATGAAGTGCACCGAGGTAAGCTACGATTCCAGAGTCACTCCATCGGGTGCGTACGTACGTTTGTCCCGGCCCAGGGACTCAGGCCAATTTCAACTTCGGCGGGCAGACATTTTGGGATGGGCTGGGCGTCCCAGCTCGAGCACCTGCGGCCATTTGGGACCTGGGATTCCCAGGTCCTGGATAAAAAATACTGGGTTGTCCTTAGCGTTGCTTGAACCGGCCTTCGTGGAGGATTAGGCTAACGCCCTACATGTTGACCCAGCGAGCCGTGTTGAAGGCTGAGGGCACGAGGTGCGGTGCGATTATTATAATTAATTATAATTATAAATTTTGGTAGGGGTTGATACATTTTTCGTAAGGGAAAATCAAGTCTGAAATTTGAAAGTGGAAATAACAAACGTCTAAAGCTCAATGAAGCATTTTTAAAGCTCAAATACACTACAGGTTTTACATTTCCTGCATTGCTGGAAAGTTTTCCTGCAACATGGTGATCAAATTAAGATCCAACATCTGTATTCTGTACCACTCAAAAGACCCCATCTTACTGATAAAATATTATATACAGTGCGCTTCAAAAGTATTGGGACAGTAAATGTTGTTGTTGTTGTTTTGGCTCTGAAATTATAGAATGACCATGAGGTTAAAGTGCAGACTGTCAGCTTTAATTTGAGGGTATTTTCCTCCATATCGGGTGAACCGTTTAGAAATTACAGCACTTTTTGTACATAGTTCCCCCATTTTAGGGGACCAAAAGTATTGGGACAAATTCACTTACACTACATGACCAAAAGTATGTGGACACCTGCTCATCGAACATCTAATTCCAAAATGTGTTTGTCCCCCCTTTGCTGCTATAACAGCCTCCACTCTTCTGGTAAGGCTTTCCACTATTAGGCCTGGCTCGCAGTCGGCGTTCCAATTCATCCCAAAGGTGTTCGATGGGGTTGAGGTCAGGGCTCTGTGCAGGCCAGTCAAGTTCTTCCACACCGATGAAGACAAACAATTTCTGTATGGACCTCACTTTGTGCACAGGGGCATTGTCATGCTGAAACAGGAAAGGGCCTTCCCCGAACTGTTGCCACAATGTTGGAAGCACAGAATTGTATAGAATGTCATGTATGCTGTAGTGTTAAGATTTCCCTTCACTGGAACTAAGGGGCCTAGCCCGAACCATGAAAAACAGCCCCAGATCATTATTCCTCCTCCACCTAACTTTACAGTTGGCACTATGCATTTGGGCAGGTAGCGTTCTCCTGGCATTCGCCAAACCCAGATTCGTCCATCAGACTGCCAGATGGTGAAGTGTGATTCATCACTCCAGAGAATGCGCTTCCACTGCTCCAGAGTCCAATGGCGGCGAGCTTTACACCACTCCAGCCGACGCTTGGCATTGCGCATGGTGATCTTAGGCTTGTGTGCGGCTGCTCAGCCATGAAAACCCATTTCATGAAGCTCCCTACGAACAATTATTGTGCTGATGTTGCTTCCAGAGGCAGTTTGAAACTCAGTAGTCAGTTGCAACCGAGGACAGGCGATTTATACGCGCTATGCGTTTCAGCACTTGGCAGTCCCGTTCTGTGAGCTTGTGTGGCCTACCACTTCGCTGCTGAGCCGTTGCTGCTCCTAGACTCTTTCACTTCACAATAACAGCACTTACAGTTGACCTGGGCAGCTCTAGCAGCGCAGAAATCTGATGAACTGACTTGTTGGAAAGGTGGCATCCTATGACGGTGCCACGTTGAAAGTCACTGACTTTCAGTACAGCCATTCTACTGCCAATATTTGTCTATGGAGATTGCATGGCTGTGTGCTCGATTTTACTCACCTGTCAGCAACGGGTGTGGCTGAAATAGCCGAACTCCACTAATTTGAAGGGGTGTCCACATACCTTTGTATATATAGTGTATATCTGCATCAAAGTAGCAGAAGTATTTGGTCCCATATTCCTAGCACGCAATGACTCCATTAAGCTTGTGACTGTACAAACTTGTTGGATGCCTTTGCGGTTTGTTTTGGTGGTGTTTCAGATTATTTTGTGCCTAATAGAAATGAATAGTAAATAATGTATTGTGTCATTTTGGAGTCACTTTTATTGTAAATAACAATAGAATATGTTTATAAACACTTCTACATTAATGTGGATGCTACCATGATTACGGAAAATCCTGAATGAATCGTGAATAATGATGAGTGAGAAAGTTACAAATCCAAATAATTGATGGATTTAAACAAAACTTCTAGGCCTGTAAACCAAGCATTAGCACATTTAATAACAGCTTTCTAAGTGGTTTCTAATTTGAGTTATTAAGCTGTTAGAACTGACCCGTACTACTTTGTTCCCCGGTCTCCCATAGTCCTTGAAAAAAAAAGCAACTGCCTTGAAAAGGTTATCAACTATGTTCAATACCCATTATTGAAAGCTATTCGATTCAAGCGATAATACTTCTCCACCCTTTAAAAACGGGATTGGTTATAACTCTCATCCTAATTGACTACATACGATCATATATGGTACTTCACTGGGTATGTATTCTGCTGAGCAGAGGAGATGCCTCGATCGACATTTCCAGATAAAGTAACAGTCATGACAGCCAGCCACAATAGACTGAGAGGCCCAGCCAGTGCATAAAACGGGGTATTTTTGGAATGAGGAGAGCATTAATCATGCATCAAAGACACAGTTTCATTCTCAACATATTTCAGCACCCCCCCATACTCGCTGCCTGGTGAAAGAATGATATGCAATATGAACAGTGATGGCCAGAGATTTGAAATACAACATCACAAGAAATTACATAATTTACTCCTAAATGAATCCAGACCTTGGCATGACAGAAATTAATCACTATCTAATAGAAAATACCATCTTGAAGTATAAAAGTTTAGGTCCATACAAATCACAGTACAGCACTGACTTTTTTGAATATCTCCATTTGAATATTGCCCGTTAGATTTTGACGAGAACAAAGCCGACAGACACACCTGATTCCCATGATGCTCCTTAGTTCAGATTTATTCCCATGTTTCTATGGGAACAGAAGCTCCCTACCCTGGGGGAATGAAAACACAGCTCACTGCACCCTGTCACATGTCAACAGTGATCCTCTCTAACCCACCATCTACAGCAAGTTTCTCTGATTAAACCCACAAAACAGACTGCTGTCTGAGAGTCTAGTGGTGCCACGCCAGAAATAGAGCCTGCTACAAACCTAGCCTCTTTGTTAGGATGGGACAAAATACAGCTTAGACAGACAGACAGACAGACAGACAGACAGACAGACAGACAGACAGACAGACAGACAGACAGACAGACAGACAGACAGACAGACAGACAGACAGACAGACAGACAGACAGACAGACAGACAGACAGACAGACAGACAGACAGACAGAGACTAATCCCCAAAACGGAATATTCCTCTGCAGTTGAGTCCTTAGAATTATTCCACACACTGACCTAAATGCATTGAATACCTCAACATCACTCTTTGCTCTTTTACCCCTTCTCTAATGGATATCCAAAACCACACTACCATCGAAACATAATAGTATATTGACTAACTGGATTAATATGATTGGCATCCAATAGGGTTGACCTATACTGGAAAAATGTATTTGGTAAATTAAGTTATAGTCCTTCTTTATCACGACTTCCGCCAAGGCTGCCTCCCCTCCTTGTTCGGGCAGGTTTCGGTGTTCATCATCACCTGCTTACTAGCCACTGCCGCTCCATATATCGTCATTCCATTTGTCTAGTCTTGTCAATTACACACACCTGGTTCATATCCCCTCATTAGTCCGTGTATAAGTGTTCCCTCTGCCCCCTTGTCCTTGTGAGTGATTGTTTTATTTGAAGATGAGTGTAGCTCGGTTGAGCTACCCGTACATTGTATTGCCAGGGTTATTTCTCCCTGTGTGCCTGTATTGTGTTCCAGTGCGCCTGTATTACGCCCTGTGCTGTTGACGCTATCCAGTGTAACTGTGTACCACGGAATAAACTCTGTATTCTGTGATTTACCCTCCTGCGCCTGACTCCTTGAAATCCTACTCTCACAGAATCACTCACCTACTATGGAGTCAGCGGGAGAGGAGCGCATGCCTGGAGTCGTGGCATGGGTCCAGGAGCATTCCACGATGCTGGCCAGCTTGGTAGAAGCGATGGATCGGGTTCTTGAGGTCGTCCAATGCCTGGAGAGGAGAGGACCCGATCTGTTGAGACCAGCTGGTCAACCGGATCCAGCCACCCACACCCCAGCACCCGGAGGGATCCAGATATCCCGACCACGGGAGTTCAACGGGACGGCGGCTCTCTGCCAAGGATTCCTCCTCCAATTGGAGCTCTCTCTCTCCAGCATCAGGCCGGCCCCATCGGAGCGGGAGAAGGTGTCCGCCCTTGTCTCCTGCCTCTGTGGAACGAAGGAGGAGCCGCATTGGAGAACTATGGGGAGTTCGCTCGCCTCTTTTGGGCTGTCTTCAATCACCCGCCCGAAGGTCGAGAGGCGGGCGAGCGGCTGGTCCACCTGAGGCAGGGGACGAGGACTGCACAGGACTTTGCCTTGGAGTTTCGGACTCTGGCAGCGGGGTCCGGGAGGAATGAGCGGGCCCTTATCGACCATTTCCGGTGCCATCTGTGGGAGGACATCCAATGGGAGCTAGCCTGCCAGGACACCATGTTGTCCTTCGCACAACTGGTGGACATGGCCATCCGTTGGGACAACCTGCTGGCAGCCAGAGGACATCCTGGAAGGGGTCTGCCCGTTCCCACCCCGGCCGACTCGGATACCGAGCCGATGGAGCTGGGTGGAACCGCCATCTGAGAGAGCGGAGGATGACAGCGACAGTGTCACACTGGTGGCACGAAGGGACAGTACACCACACATTGTCATCAGCACTCTTTTGGGTCTGGAGGTGGCAGGCAGGGCACTCTCGCATCACCCCAGGTATCGAACACCCACACTCGTTCAGAGCCCTCTGCTGCGCACTGTACCCTACCCATCTACCTTCCCGATCACATGGTAGTTCCCCAGTGTAAGGCGCTAGTCGATTCAGACGCAGCTGGGAACTTTATGGACAGGGCATTCTCACACCGGCAAGGATTTTCAATTGTTCCCCCTATCCATTCCACTACCCATCAGAGCACTTGATAGTCGACCATTAGGGTCCGGGTTTGTTAAGGAGGTTACTGCACCAGTCACCATGATTAACCAGGAGACTCATTGTGAGCAGGTCACTTTTATATTATTGAGTCTCCTGCTTTCCCTGTGGTATTAGGTCTCCCTTGGTTAGCACTCCACAACCCCACCTTCTCATGGCCGCAGAGGGTTCTCACGGGGTGGTCGCGAGAGTGTCAGGGTAGGTGTCTAGGTGTTTCCGTTGGTGCAACTATGGTGGAAAGTCCAGACAGTACCTCCACCGTGCACATTCCCCCCAAATACCTCGATTTGGCGCACGCGTTCTCTAAAACGCAGGCTACCAAGTTACCACCTCATCGGACGGGGAATTGCGCAATAAACCTCCAGGTAGACGCTGTACCTCCCAGGAGTCATGTGTACCCCCTGTCGCAGGCTGAAACGGCGGCTATGGAAACATACGTCACCGAGTCCCTGCACCAGGGGTATATACGTCCCTCCACTTCACCCGCCTCCTCAAGTTTCTTTTTTGTGAAGAAGAAAGACGGTGGTCTGCGCCCTTGATTGATTATCGACCACTGAACAAGGAGACGGTAAGATTTAGTTATCCTCTCACCCTCATTCCGTCAGTGATCGAGTCAATGCATGGGGCGCGCTTCTTCACCAAATTAGATCTCAGGAGTGCGTACAACCTGGTGCGTGTTCGAGAGGGGGCTGAGTGGAAGACAGCATTCAGCACAACCACGGGGCATTATGAATATCTGCTGATGCCCTACGGTTTGATGAATGCTCCATCTGTCTTCCAGTCCTTTGTGAACGAGGTGTTTCGGGACATGCTTGGTCGTGGTGTAGTGGTCTACATCGATGACATTCGGGTGTATTCCGCTACGCGCACCGAGCATGTGTCCCTGGTTCGCAATGTGCTGGCCCAACTGTTGGAAAATGACCTTTATGCCAAGGCAAAGAAGTGTATGTTTTTCCAGCAGTCCGTCTCCTTCCTCGGATACCGCATTACCACCTCAGGTGTGGAGATGGAGGGGGATCGCATTTCAGCCGTGCGTAATTGGCCGACTCCTACCACGGTTAAAGAGGTGCAGCGCTTTCTGGGCTTCGCCAACTACTATCAGAGGTTTATACGGGGCTTTGGCAAGGTCGCAGCTCCCATTACATCTCTGTTGAAGGGTGGGCCATCCCGGCTCCACTGGTCTGCTGAGGCTGACCTGGCCTTCAGTAAACTGAGGGGTCTGTTCACCTCAGCCCCGGTACTGGCCAACCCTGATCCATCACTACCGTTCGTAGTGGAGGTGGATGCATCCGAGGTAGTGATAGGCGCTGTCCTATCTCAACGCTCGGGCACGCCACCCATGCTTCGCCCCTGTGCCTTCTTCTCTAAGAAGCTCAGCCCGGCGGAGCAGAACTACGACGTTGGTGATCGGGAGCTGTTGGCTGTTGTCCGAGTCTTGACCGTGTGGAGGCATTGGCTTGAAGGGGCGAAACACCCTTTCCTCGTCTGGACGGACCACCGTAACCTGGAGTACATCCGGGCAGCGAGGAGGCTGAATTCTTGCCAGGCCAGGTGGGCCCTATTCTTCACCCGGTTTGATTTTTCACTGTCATACATCCCGGGTACGAAGAACGTGAAGGCAGATGCATTGTCACGGCTGTATGACACAGAGGAGAGGCCCAGAGACAACCCTCCTATACTCCCAGCTTCCTGCATTGTGGCGCTGGTAGTATGGGCGATGGACGCGGATATAGAGCAGGCATTACGCACAGATCCATCTCCACCACAGTGTCCAGCTGGGCTGCGGTACGTTCCTGCTCTTATCCGTGATCATCTGATCTACTGGGCACACACGTCACCCTCCTCTAGTCACCCAGGTATCGGTTGTACAGTGCGCTGCCTGACAAGAAAGTACTGGTGGCCTACCTTGGCTAAGGACGTGAGGGTGTATATCTCCTCCTGCTCGGTGTGCGCCCAGAGTAAGGCACCTAGGCACCTCCCAGCGGGTAAGTTACAACCTTTACCAATTCCACAATGACCATGGTCTCACCTAAGTGTTGATTTCCTGACTGATCGTCCCCTCTCCCAAGGTAACACCACCATCCTGGTCATTTTGGACGGCTTTTCCAAGGCCTGCCGCCTCCTTACTCTGCCCGGTCTCCCCACGGCCCTGCAAACTGCGGAGGCCCTATTTACATACGTCTTCCGGCACTATGGGGTACCAGAGGATATAGTGTCTGACCGAGGTCCCCAGTTCACATCCAAGGTCTGGAAGGCGTTCATGGAACGTCTGGGGGTCTGGGTCAGCCTGACCTCTGGGTTCCACCTCGAGTCTAATGGGCAGGTGGAACGGGTAAATCAGGATGTGGGTAGGTTCCTGCGGTCCTACTGCCAGGACCGGCCGGGGGAGTGGTCGGTGTTCTTGCCATGGGCAGAATATGCCCAGAACTCTCTCCGCCACTCCTCTACTAACCTAACGCCATTCCAATGTGTTTTAGGTTACCAACCGGTTCTGGCACCGTGGCACCAGAGCCAGACCGAGGCGTCTGCGGTGGATGACTGGTTTCGGTGCGCGGAGGAGACGTGGGACGCTGCCCACGTTCACCTCCAACGCGCTGTGCGTCATCAGAAGGCCAATGCTGACCGCCACCGCAGTGAGGCCCCGGTCTTCGTACCGGGGGATCGGGTCTGGCTCTCGACCCGGAATCTGCCTCTCCGCCTGCCCTGCCGGAAGCTGAGCCCGCGGTTTGTGGGGCCGTTCAAAGTCCTGAGGAGAATCAACGAGGTCACCTAAAGGTTATTACTTCCCCCTGAATACCGTATTAATCGAGGGTGCCCCGGCGTACTCTGTCCATTCCATCCTGGATTCGAGGCGTCGGGTGGGGTGCCTTCAGTACCTCATGGAGTGGGAGGGGTACGGTCCGGAGGAACGGTGCTGGGTCCCGGTGAGGGATATCCTCGATCCCCCCTGTTGCGGGATTTCCACCGTCGCCATCTGGCTCGCCGTGCTCCGAGTCCTCCTGGCCATCCCCGAGGTCGGGGTCGGCGCGCTGCTGGAACTGCGCGTCGGCGGGGTACTGTCACGACTTCCGCCGAGGCTGCCTCCCCTCCTTGTTCGGGCAGGTTTCGGCGTTCGTCATCACCGGCTTACTAGCCACTGCCGCTCCATATATCATCATTCCATTTGTTTTGTCTTGTCAATTACACACACCTGGTTCATATCCCCTCATTACATTTTACATTTTAGTCATTTAGCAGACGCTCTTATCCAGAGCGACTTACAGTTAGTGAGTGCATACATTTTTTATACATTACTCCGTGTGTAAGTGTTCACTCTGCCCCATTGTCCTTGTGAGTGATTGTTTTATGTGAAGATGAGTGTAGATCGGTTGAGCTACCCGTACTTTGTATTGCCAGGGTTATATCTCCCCGTGTGCCTGTATTGTGTTCCAGTGCGCCTGTTTTACGCACTGTGCTGTTGACGCTATTCAGCGTAACTGTGTACTACGGAATAAACTCTGTATTCGGTGATTTACCCTCCTGCGCCTGACTCCTTCAAATCACACTTTCACATTCTTGGCAAGCTCAGACCTGGCCAAGATGCCTTGTTGTTTTGTGTGGTTAACTCATGAACCCTACTGAATGTTTAGTGTAAACGTAAAGAGTGAATCAGGAAAAATAAGATGCGCTTTAGTCTTTACCTTGGAGTAGGAACATAATCAAGATGAAACAATTATTTAGCATTGGAATCAAGCAGATACTGTACATTTGACAATAACTTAACAGTGGCTTGAAGAGAGAATGGACATGAACGGATTGAGTTCTTTTGACACAGTTGTTTTCATGTCATACTCATGTGAGGTACATTGATAACTGCAGTATAGAGTGCTATCTGGTATCCTGATCTCAAAGTGTACAGTGTAGTGCAGCTATCACAACAGTCCCTTTTTCACTGGGTGGAGATGAAAGCCTTGGCTGTCATTCTGTATTTATTGTAAATGAGAGTGGGGGAGGAGGAGAGAGAAAGAGAGCGAGAAAGAGAGGGATGGAGAGCGAGAAAGCTCAAAGAGCCTGTGTGTCCCTGGCAGTGTCAGCAGCAGAGTTGAGCTCTCTCTCTCTCTCTCTCTCTCTCTCTCTCTCTCCCTCCCCACTGATAGATGACAGGACGGTTTGATGCTACGTTTAATATGATGATGTCTCTGGGTTTACATAAAATTGCATATCATTAGTGCGTGGCAGAATATGATGCTAAATGGTGCACATTACAGCGACTGATGTTGCTAGGAAACATTCGCAGCAGCAAAGCAAGTCAACATTACAGAGTTCTAGATTGGGGAAATAAAACATGAAATTAAAATGTAGAGAGTCTTGAAAAATGGTTAAGGTAAGGGTTAAGGTTAGGGTTAGGTAAGG